>NC_133571.1:24564702-25225119 GCF_048773025.1 Camelus bactrianus | reverse complement strand
TTTAATAGAACTGGATCTATTTCTACTGAAATTATCTTAGCCTAACAAGAAAGGTCAGTACAAGATTAACTTGGATTGGCGTTTTAAATCCTGCTTAGGAATTCTAAGGTTTTACAGAATACAAGTTTTCTTACTTTGACAATGATTTTTTTAATCATAAAAATGAAAGAAATGTTAATAGAAATCCTACAGTCTCCACCTCTAACTTCAGTGCATTTACAGTGTACGTCTAACCGCGCTCCAAACGTCGATTATACATTTCCATAACTTTTACTTCAGTGTGCCGTGTCTTATAGGTATTATTAAAATAGTGTTGTCTGCTCAAGGTTTGTAGCTTTTGTGTAAGATTCATGTCTCAAGATGTTCTAAAGTTTGAAAGACGACTCTGCCTCAAAGTTACCCCATTGGCTCAAGGCAACGGTGGTGTCCACTGACCACGTCATACCTCAGTCACCGCCTCAGGAAGGGAGCTGGTGTCAGGTGTCCAAGAGTCCCTTGAATTATAGGGCATTGGCCAGGCCAGCCCAGGGTATAGGTGTTGGCCCCACTGGAGGACAGTCTGATGGGCCACCCCACCCCAGCCCTGCCCACATGTCTCAAATTATGGTTTTCCCCCGATGGGAATGGTGGATGTACACACCACACCCCACACACACACACAGCAAGCCACACACACACGCACGCACAACATCCCATATACACCCTCCTGCACGTGCAACACACACACCCAAACACACAACTTTCTTTGCTACCCCCTCAGCTTCCTGTCCCTCCCGCCGTCTCACTCTGTAATCACTGGCAGTTCTCACTGTGTTTCCCTTTGGCAGCAAGGTTCAGGTTCTCGAGGTTTGGAAAAAATCCCAGGTTTGATGTGTGAGTCTGATTCTTATCAGTCAGAGGTCTTGGAGCCTCTGAGACCTGGAGTCTTCATTGGTGACAAGAAGACTGACCACTTCAAGTCAGAATCAGCCCAGCATATGCCGTGAGCCTAATCTACCCAAGCAGAGAAGTTTTCCTAAATGAAAACAGTTCGTCTTACACAAAACAATACTTAATTTTAAAATATCAAATGCAATTCCACCAAACAAGTGACGGAATTAATAAACAAATGCAGTAAAGTTGCAGAATACAAAACCAATATAGAAAAATCTGCTGTCTCTACACACTAATAACAAACTGTCAGAATAAGAAATTAAGAAAACAATCCCATTCATAATCGCACCAAAAAGAACAAAATCCCGAGGAATAAATGTAACCCAGGAGGGGAAACATGTGCACGCTGAAAACTGTAAGACGTTCGTGAAAGACACTGAAGATGACACAGAAAAATAGAAAAGTATTTCATGCTCCTGCTCCTGGACTGTGAGAATTAATGTTGTTAAAATGAACACACTGCCCAAAGCAACTTACAGATTCAGTGCAATCCCCACCAAAACTCCAGCGATGTTTTTTCACAGAAAGAGAACCAGCAACCCTAAAATGTATATGGGACACAAATCCTGAGGAAGAAGAACGAAGCGGCTGTGTTGTGCCTCCTGACTTCAAACTACAGCACAAAGATGCATCCACAGAAGCAGTGAGGTTTTAGCCAAACACAGACACACAGGTCAGTGGAACAGGACAGAGAACCTGGAAAGAAACCCACATGTACCTGGTCAGTCAGCTTAGGACAAAGGAGCCAAGTGAAAAGAAGAGCCTCTCAGTAACCGGTGTTGGGGAAGCTGGGCCCCTATCTCCCGCCAGCCACAAACTAACTCAACACGGTTTAAAGGCTTGAATTAGGACATGAAACAGTAAAACCCTGGAAGAAAACTTAGGTGGGGAAGCTACTTGACATTAGTATTTTCGATAATTTTTTGGATCTGACAACAAAAGCAAAAAAAAAAAAAAAAAAAGGAGGATTACACCAAACTAAAAAGCTTCTGTACAGCAAAGGAAACCATCAACAAAATGAGAAGGCAACCTACGGGATGGAAGAAAACACAAGTCGTTTATCTGATAAGGAGTTAGTATCCAAAGTACACAAAGAACCCACACAACTCAAACAACCCACCTGAAAAGTGGGCAGGAAAACTGAATGGACAATTTTCTAAAAAGACGTCTGGTTGGGCAACAGGCACTAAAAAGAGGCCCAGCATCACCGACCGGCAGGAAAACGCAGCTCAGAACCACAGCGAGACACCACCTCACATCTCAGTGTGGTTATTATCGGCAAGATGAGAAACAGCAAGTGCAGGAGAAGCTGTGGAGGAGAGGGGGTCCTCACGCCCCGTCGCTGGAAAGGTAAACTGGTGCAGCCACTGTGCAAATCAGTATGCAGGGTCCTTAAAAAATTAAACATAGAGCTGCCATATGATCCAGCAACTCCAATTCTGGGTATTTTTCCAAAGAAAACAAAGCTTCATCCACATCCTGGACTAAAGCACTGCGCATTAATGACAGCAGTTTGCTTTTTGGAGCCGTGAAATGTGGCATCAGGTAATCAGGATGATCTCAGAAATCTCTAGGCAAATTAAATCCTTGTTTTCAAAATAATGGTGAGCTTCCTACTAGGTGCCAGATAGTAAGTGCAGTGTTATAGATCGTTACATCTGTGGATTTCTCCTTGGAGGCCATTAGCAGGTGACAAAGTTGAGTCAATACGAGTTTCCCTGTAATTACTTGTTTTGGCAGAAGGGATCTTGCCAACATTCAAAATCTGGATAATCCACTCCCAAGCCATGACTGATTTTTATTACATTTTATTAATATGATAATTAAATTTTAAAATCTACATCAGATGTTGTTGTATTTCATTAATTTTTATAAAATGTATTGAATGTCATTGGTTCTGGAAACACATACATATGCATGTGGCTCTGTATCCACCAGCAAAGGGAAGAGAGATGCTCTGTGAGGACCCAAGACCCCTCCCACCATAAATGGTCCCAGGTCCTCTCCTGGCAAACGGCCTCGCCCACTGCCTGTTTGCTGAGGTCAGATATGCCCTTGGGGTCTGTTCTCTTCTTCCCCAGGGCCCACGTTCCCTCCACCAATCTTAGTTCCTCCCCTAAAGAGGCCCTCAGTCCCTCTGCTCTTCTCCAGCCAAAGCAGCCTCCCAGCCCTGAGGCACTGCAGTGTCACCCTCTCGCCTCCTCGCCAGGAATCCTCTGCACAAAGTGCCCGGAGAGTACGCGGACATGAAGGAGGATTAATCAACTGGCCACACTTAGGCTCACGTTGCTTATTCTTATGCTTGCCCTTAAAATGGTTGACCGACCTGACTGACCGGTCGCTACTCAGTTCCAGTCCCGCTGTGAAAACTGAAGCTACTGATCTTATTGTTTCTACTTTATTCCAGTCGTTGAAAGTCATCATCACGCTTGGTCTCTGAGCCCTTCTCCAAGGGAAGGCCACAGAACTATAACCGTACAAAATAGCCTGAATTACCAGGAAGACCGCCACCCCTCGAGTGCTTCCGAGATGAAGAGATCTAACTGCTGGCCTCCATAGAGCTGGTCTCCTGGAGGCATCGCGACACCATTCTAAGTCTTCTGATGAGAAAATGGTTCTGTTGATTGTTATCGATGCTTTATTGTTCGAGCTCTGGCTGTGTAACCACCCACCTCATCCCCAAGGTGGGTTCACAGTGCTGAAGGCACTAGCCTGCTGTGAGCCCCCTTTGCCCAGCAAAGCAAAAAAGTTGCCTCTTTCCTTCTAAGCTCCAAGACCTTGTCCCTGAGTTATTTGGCTCATCAGGGATGGGGACCCAGCTTTCAGCAACAGACACGCAGGTCAGACCACAGTGGTCACATTCCAGTCTCCCAGGGCCTGCCCCGAAGGCACTCACAACCCTGCTGGCACCTTGAACTTGGACTTCTGGCTTCAGAACTATGAGAAAATAATTTCTCTCTGGCATCTTACTATAGAAGCCTGAACTGACTCATCCAGCCTCCCTTCCAACCTGACCCTACATCCCCTTCACTCGGGGCCTAGAGCCTGTCAACTGAAATAAATGCACAGCCTAAAAGTTAAGAGTTATGTTTTATTTGGCAGGAGGACTCGGGCCAGGATGACAGCCTCTCAGATCACTCTGAGGGACTGCTCCAAAGAGGTAGGGGAGGAGCTAGGATGTATAGGAGCTTTACAACAAAGACCATGTAGTTGGGACAATAAAAGATCAGTTGTTATCTAAAGAAAACCAGGCATCTCAAGTTAAAGAATTTAGTGCTTTTCTATGTATGGGAGGAAGCAAGCATTTGGGCTCACTGAATTCATTCCTTTGACAAGCAGCTAGCCATCTAGGGCCAGTGTCCTGTCCTTTCTTATTCTGAGTCCCCTCAGAGGGCACCATTGTGAGTGGCTGCAGAGGCCGGGCTGCAGGCCTGTCCCCACTGGGGGGTGGCAGCAGCCGCTGATGACTTGGTTTCAGCATTCTTTGTTTACTGATATGGTTTGCAGTATTTTTCTTTCACCAGCCCAATGCCTAGCACTGCCTGAAGCAAGGTCCTCATGTGGCCCAGTCTGACCAGCACGAATGCCTCCTCGTTGGACCCCGTGAAGGTGGGTGAGTCTGTGGTCCCTCCCACTGATGGGACCACGGGCCTCAAGGGCCGCGTGGACCTGGCCACTGGCTTTCCTGCCGCGGATAAGTGAGGTGGGCAGGAGACAGATGGGAGTGAAAGAGATAAGCGTGGGCTCAATTCACTTTTACCCCTGGGCTCCTCGGTTTAGGCCAACAAACTCCCCTTTTTGTTACTTTCTGCGAAGTGGAGTCCTGACTAGTGATCTGGCCTCATCGTACTGAGACAGGAGGGAAGAGGGCACAACCACTCAAGGAATGACAGCAATTTAACCTCAAAATGGTGGAAGATTCAACTCCCAGCTGGCCTTGAGGATTGAGGTTTGACTTCCAGTAGACCTTGAGCTTCACTACATGCTCATTGTAACAGCCTGATAAATGCCCGCAGGCGCCATGACAGTCCCGAGGGCTGACCGCAGAAGGCCAAAGAGCGGGCAGTGGCCCAGTCCCTGGGAACCCCAGCCCCCTCCCCAGGGCAGTTGGAATGGTCCCACCTGTGGGCGTGTGAAGCTACTGAGCCCACAAAACTGACACCACCACCCCAGCAGCGCTTTTTCTCCCCCTCCCCTCTGGAGACGCCCGCGCTCTGTCTGTGGAGTGTGTGCCTACTCTTACTTCAACCTGAGCACCCAGTTCCCACACCTCTTCCTGGCCTTTCTCTTGCCTCACACTCTATGCAGTGTGCATCTCTCTAAATAAATCTAACTTTACTCAACTGTGGCTCACACTGGAATTCTTTCCTGTGCGAAGCCAAGGACCCACACTTGGCAGGGCACGTCCCAGGGGCTCAACTGAGACCTGGGACACGGCCCTCCTCACGCCCCACATCCGTTTTCCTGCGTCAGAACCACTGAAGGACTATTTTCCAGGATTACCGTCTCTGTCCATGTTTGGTGTTTGTCCCATAAGGATGCAAATGTAGGTACATAATTACATACAGGCGTTAGATCAAACGGAGGTGCAGGTATGGCTATAGAAACAAATGGAATTTTTTCTAAACAGCCACATGCCCCGGGGCCAGCTGCCCCCCACGAAGTCCACGTCAAGAGGCAGCCGAGCTGTGGTCGGAGGGCAGAGGCTGCCAGGCTGCCCAGGCTCACACTCAGTCCACCTGGGCCCCGCCTTAAGTGGAAACCACACAGTACCCACTTCAGGGCATCGCCTCATGAACTCAAATGAGATTATGCCTATCTTCTCATGGGCGTCGCCTGTATTTCGTAGGTACTGTAACTAAAGGCTGTTGTTCACAGAGCAGCATCAAGATTAGGAAGATCACTGTGGCAGAGGCCTTGCCCGAGCTAGGGGCGCTCCTGGGGAGGTGGGGGAGGGGGACAGAGGAGAGGCAGGGGGATGAGGCAGTTGGTGCTCAGACCAGGTGACACGGGGACTGGCGACGTGCAAACCGCCCGTGGGAACATGGGGTCTGACGGCGAAGAGAGCAGAGGAAGCTTGAGAGTGTCTGGGAGGAGAGGCTGATTCCCTGGGACGAGAGGAAGGGCTCAGGCCAAAAGGGAGTGGAGAAGAAAGGAAGAAAAGACAGCGTCTTCCTCACACTGCGGGGTCCCTCGGTCTAGGGAAGGTCACCTCACCGTCTCAGGGGGAGGTGCCCCTGTCCTGGGGGACCCACTGGCCCCTGCTCTGGGCTGAACCAGGCCCCTCCTGAAACGCAGGCCTGGCCACAGGGCCTGGTCACTTGGCGAAACAGCCCCTTCTTTAAGTTGCCTGAGAAGGAGCCGGAGTGAGGATATTGAGCGAAGCTGGCCCCAGAGACGCTTTCAGTCTCGGAGGAACCACTCGGCTGCACTAAAGCCCTTCTGCGGGCAGAAAGGCCTTGGAAGTAACAAGCTGACTGGGGCCGGTGGCTCCCAGCCTTGAGACACACACCCTCCTCTCTGGACCCCACGCTGCCTCCCCGGCAAGCGGGAGACGGGCAGGGATGAGGTGTGGTCACTGCTCCCTTACTTTTCTTAAAAACAGCAAATATTCTGCTGGTTTTGTTTTGGGGGTTTTTTGTTTGTTTTTTGTTTGGGGTGGGAGGGAGGGAGGTAGGTTTACTTACTTATTTCTAGAGGAGGTGCTGGGTAGTGAACCCAGGACCTTGTGCGTGCTAAGCAAACACTCCACCACTTGAGCTGTATCCCCCCCTGCTGGTTTCTGAAGGCCCTGAAATGTAGGCTGGAAGGTGTTGGGTTTCAGGCCTGCAGGGAAGGGTCCCAGCCCTACTTCTCTATCTCCAAAATCAGACCATCCCTCCGAACCGGGTGCTCTCACGCTGGCTGGGCCCTGAGCGGCGCGGGAACCTGGGCACCCGTCTGCGTCTGTGCATCCAAAGCAGGCACAGCTACTGAAACCCCCACGGCAGGTCGTGCTGTAGGTTGAATACAAACCTGTGCTAAATGCTCAGAAGGTGAACTCAATCAACTGTATTTTCTGTCGTAATCACTGCGCCATGTACACCCGAGATGCAAAGATTGCAAACGGCCACCGTCCCGTCCCTTCAGGGACTGCAGTGGCACCCTGTTAGAGCAGCGCCTGACCCCCTCGGCTGGGGTTTTCCCAGCCGTGGTCCCTCACCGCTAGACCAGACATACTGGACCACGGTCAGCACAAGCCCCGAACTTCCGTCCCTTGAGACACCGCCCTGCCGAGGCAGCAGAGAACTGGTCAGGAGGACTGGATGTTGGGTTTCTAGCGCTTTCCCAGTGGGAAATGCTCTCTTTGTCTGACTTTCCAAACCATGCACTGGAGCTCATGTCATAGAGACACAAAGGCCTTTACACTGTCACCCCTTCTACTCTAAAGTGATTTCAAGCCGGGGAAATCCTGACCCTTTGCTATTTGGAAGTTTGCTTCCAAACAATGAAAAGAAGTTCTTAAAGTCAGAATCCATTCAGCAAATTAATTGTTGCCTAGAAAAGTTAATAAGGAATATTGGAGATAGTAACTTTTTAACCTTGCAAAAATATTAAGATGAAGTAAACATCAGTGGAAATTTACTTGTAAATGAGACACGAAGATGTATACATTTGCATTTTATTAATGGAAACAGTTTCCTGAAATTACTATGAAACTTGAATATTAAGTGCAATAACCATGTAGTCAAAACAGCAGCTGTGAGGGAAAGGCAGCTTCCAGGGGAGGGGCCATGGTAGCTGCCTTTAATGGGATAATTGTCTCCCTTCTACCCAGCAGTAATGAATTCCGTTATTCTGGGTGTGAGCCAGCTGAGCTGGGCTGTTCTGGATTAGCCTTGAAATCAGAGGAAAAGAGACCTGATTAAGTAGAAACAAAGGACTCTACCCTGTTCCCAGGATGATTTAATTCTGAGTCTTTGAGTATGTGCGTGTACGCATGTGCATGCGAATGTCTGCAATGTGAGCGTGTGCATGTGTGCGAGTGTGTGTGAGTGTGTGCATGTGAGCTGTGCTGACTTCAACCAATTGTCTGAACGGCTGTCATTCAATACCTAAGCCGCCCCACCTCCTGCAGTCACCCTCGGGCTCACCATCCATGTGCCCCTCAGCACAGGGCTCACAGTACCTTCACCTCCACGTGCAGTGGCCTCTTCCTCTGCTGGACAGAGGTCAGCACGCACCCTCCCAGGCAATGACCCTCTGCCCAAATGAGCCCAGTAGCCCCCCCATCACTGACTCTCATGCCTCCCGCCTGTTTACTCCAGGGGCCTCACCAACCTCATCAGGACCTCCTGTCACTGCCCTTACGGCCGTCTGTTTCCCTGCATCCATGTTACGGGTGCTTGATTTCTCAGAGCACAGGTAATCAAGTTCCTTTGTAACCTACCTCGAATCAATGGTCCAGTTTTATAATTACTTAGTTAAAATAAAGCTTAAATTTCTAGTTCAGCTTTTACTTCATGGTAGTTACTAACCCTTGGCCCTAGAAAATCTGGACCAAGCTTTCCTCACCGTGACAGCACTTGTGCAACTGAGCATTAGTGAGGAAAAGTCCCACAAAGGGCCAGGCTGTTTCTGCTAGATTCATGACCACCCACCTCAACACTAGTCAGCAATCTTGCATGTTTCTCAAATAAATGCACCCCTCTGTTTTGCTCGAATAGTCTTGTCTTGTAATCTCTACTTTATTCAAACCTCCAACACGCACTCCCCTGGTCCTATTTTGTGCATTGACTAACGCTTTGTCCTTACCACGCTAACTAAAGTCACGAAATAGGGATTCCTCCTGAATCCCAGAGGAGGGCAGAGATTAACTTTTCTGCATTTTATCTATTTTTGTTTACTTCTAATAAAACATAAAAGTAATGTTTCTCCTATTATAGTAGCAAGCGCACGTGCACTGGAAGTGAATACATACACACCACTTCCCCCACTGTCAGTGAATATTATAGATTCTCAGCGAAGGGTAATTTAGGAAAGCCCCTCTCTATTCCAAAGCTCTGCTGTCCTATGAAGGCAGCGATCTTTGTTTGCGTAAGTTCTGTCTCCTTCAGTTGGATGGCGAATTCTTTGTGGATCAGAGTTCCAGTTCATATATTCCCTGGAAAAGCCTAGCACAGTGTTCCTTAGTCCTGGACGCCTGCTGGGTTCACCCGGAAGCACTTCAGATAATACTGGTGTCCAAACCCGCTGTCCTGGGTCAGCTGGCCTGGAGTGGGAGAGGGCATTCGTGTGGAGGGGTCCACAGTGGTGAAAAGGCACAGGCAGGGTGGAGGATTGTTGCCTGGTTTCTCCTCCTTCTTCTCTGCTGATCTGTCTGTTTTTATTTATTGATTTCCCTCGGGCGCAGAGTGGTAGCACCAGCTGCATCTAGTGACGAAGCTGAAGCCATCGGTAGTCAAACCCCAGTCGGCTGTCAAATGAGCTGCTCTGGCTGCTGGTGCCTTTGCTTGGTGAGTGGTCTCCTTGAGCTGAGACACCTGGTGCCCCTCAGAGTCGCCCACTGGCCCAAGAGCCACGGTTCTTGGTTGGAAAAAACCCGCAGCAGAGAGATCAGTGCACGGGGATTACCTGGCTAGTGGGAACGAGTGGAAGGAGAAGTTTCTGTGGGAACCTTGCGGTGCAGTGGCCACAGAAACGCCCACCACACAAACAGGTGTGGGTGCTCGGAGTTCACACCCGCCTCTTACTCCGTTCCCCAGAGTGAGACCCACAGTGCCCGCCTTAGAGACGGGGAGGCGCAGGGGCCTCCAGGCGCCTTTCAGTGGGTGCCCTCCTGTGACATAAGAATCAGCACAGCTCGAATCCACTGAGTAAAGGTTCCCCGGGTCAGAGGGGAGCAGTGGACGGAGACGTCCTCCTCTACAGCACCCCGGCTGCAGGCCTTGTGAGCCGGCAGGTTTACTTAGTGCTTACTTAAAGCATCACAAGATCACCTTCTCCGCTCCCGGCAACGAGCTTGTGTCCTGACGTCTGCAGGAACGTGGCCAGCTTCTCTTCATTAGCTGATTTTGGTGGGCAGGTCCCTAGGGATTAGTGTGACCATTGAGGACTATTTCCACTTCAAGACCCACTGATTCACAGGTACCCTGGCATGTAAAATATCTCAGCCCACAAGGATGAAGATTTGGGGCATAAAAAGGAAATGACTCTGCTCCTCAGGTCTGCCTGCAGCCAGGAGGTGATGCTGGCTGTGCCTCAGCCACCTGCCCGGAGCTCGCCTGGGACCCAGAAATGTCAGTGCTCTGTTCTCCCCACTGGTCTGTGCTGTCCCCAAATAGACGGCTATTCCCTGAGACACCTTGTAAGTTGTTCAGGGTCCAAATCTATTTCCTTCTATAAACAAAGTGTCTTAAGCAGAGAGCTGTTTCATCCCAAAGGCACTGCAGTTTGTCAGAAATGTCACCACTTGATCTAGAACTCACTTAGGAAATGACGTAAAGTCTCCAAGAGTGGCAGTCCCACCCACCCTGCTTCTGCAGAGAACTAACCCCTTTCCTGTGTGGCCAGTGAGCTGTCCTTCACGGGGCTGTGCCCGAGGACATGAGGAGACACCTCACCTCCAGGGACACAAAGGCCCAGAGCGGGCGCGACCAGGCCCAGCCCAGGTGCACAGGGCTGAACTGAGAATGTGGCCTGTGGGAACATACAGCCCTATTGGAGCTGGCGGGGCTGGGGGGCAGGTGGGGAGGCAGTGAAGGGTTTTATTGCCAGGCTATCCTAAGAAAGACAGGAGGTGATATAATCTATGCTGGGGGCAGAGAATGGCCTTGGGGTTTCTGAATGGGCCTCCTGGAGGCCCATGAAACCGAGAGGCCAGCCAAATATGGGTATTTGGAACAGGATTTCCAGTATGAAATGAAATTCTTTGAAATGAAGACATGGCCTCAGAAGAGCTTAAAAAACTTGACTGTAATACAAATCAACCTATGCATTCTTTTTTGAAAAAGAACCACCACATTTTTTGTAAGAGTTTTTAGGGCAAAGACCTGCTAAAAAGAGCCTCATCAGAACTTTGCACATAGCACTGGTGACAATGTCCCTGGTCCCTACACTATGAAAATGAGAAATGATGTTCTGTTTCTCTGTCCACCAGGACACAGGACCCACAGACCAGTGCCGCCCCGGAGGCGGGAGAGCACCACGCTGGAGCTGAGTGGTGCCCTCACCCTATGCTTCTCTCTGGAAGCAGGACCGTCCCTCCGTGGCTTGCAGCTGTCCCTCTCTGAGGCTAGTCTCATCCCATCTCATCCTAGGTGAGGACCGCGAGGACCCCAGAGGGGAATGCGATGACAGAGTCAGTGAGAGGCTGGCAGGATGCCCACCCACTGCCCTTGTGATGGACCAGCTCTGTCCCTGTTTCTGCGCCTTCAGTGACGGGAGCCTGGCCCTTGTCCCACAGGGAAAGCAAACCTCACCTCCTACGGCTGAAGATGAGACGCAGCAGAGACCCGGCCAGTCAGGACTGGGCAGGACCTCGCCCCGCCAGGCTGCTGGGTCTCCTGGTGACCTCAGTGCAGCGGAGGGAAACTCGTAGACAAAGCAAAGAGAACATGTCATCCCCAGGAATAGCCCCCTTAGTTGCCTTGTGTGGTGTCTGAAGGGCTGCTCACTGCCACTGTGGCCCAGACCACCCCACGTGCTCCAAAGATCTTCCATGGGGGTGGGCTGAGCTGGGCCCAGAGAAGAGGGCCAGGTTAGATGGACCAGGGGCTGAGGCTCCAGGCTCTTACGTGGGACCAGGAGCACTTCTGAATCCAGCGTGAGTGGTTCCACCTCCTCTGCCCTGGAGGGGCCGCACTCCAGGGACTGCCTGCCAGTCCCAGGAAGGTGCCGCAGAGACTCGGTTAAGCAGTTTAGTCAGCAAGACCCACACCCCCTTTTACCAGCCTGAGTGTCTGCGGGTGGATGGCGTGAGCCCCACAGCCACCCCCACCCCCGGCCTCAAGACCTGACACAAGTCTGTCCTTCCCTCAGCATCTCCCTGTCCTCACTCACTCCTGGGCCCAGCCATTCGTCGGAACCTCCCCTAGGAGCCATGCCTTGTACAAGGCCTAGAGTCAACACAGATGGTTTCTCGACCTGGGCCTCTCTCCCGGCCACTGCAGGCACCATGACAGACCTCGGGTAGTCGCACAGCCGGGCTGAACCTGAGCTTCCCAACTAAGGTTGTCGTGAGGAGCAGATGCATTTCCAGCAGGTGTACACATGGCGCCTGGCGAGTTCTAACAACGCTAACAATGCTAACATCAGGGGCAGTCCTAGCCCACAGCTTCTGGCGGCTCTGGTGAAAAGAATAAGTAAATGACAGGGGCCAAGTCCCAGGCATGCAGATTTCTCTTGTGGGAATAGAACCTGTTTCCCAAACTCTGGCCCCTGACCACACCACATTCCAGGTGCTTCTGGACTAAATTTGCAGCAGGGTGAGAGCACATGGGATCCAAGCCACTATTTCACATTTTCTCACGCACAGAACAAGCTATTTTGCAAAGCATGCTAAACCTTTACCATAGAAACCACTTCATCAGCTGGGTCTCATCTCACTGGTGCTGCAGTGGAATTTTGCTTTAACATCCTCTGGAAAATCTGACAAGTGGGTGTGCAGGGACGCTTGTGTGAACTCCTTTTCAGGCACACACACAAACACACACACACACACACACACACACACACACCCCACACGCCTTCTAATCCTTTTTTCCTCTGAGTTTTCCCAAAGCAGATTGACTGTTGCTCAGGAAACCAGAGCCTCACTGTCATCATTTGCATCAGCAAAGCGTCTATTGGTGTTAAAGACTTGGTTTGAATTCAAGCAGGTTAACAGGAAGAGGGGGATGGGGCCAGGGGTGAGCTAAAGACAGAGGTGGGCTGGTGGGAGGCAGGTGTCACCATCAAAGAGGAAATTAAAGATGAAAAGGGAAAAATTTTGAGGAAACCAGCCCGAGATGCCAGTTTCAACCTCCAGTGTCACGGCATTACCTGAAAAACATACCCTCTCTCTGCTCAAAGGCCCTCTTCTTCCTGTCACTGCACAGCTGGCTCTGCTGCTGTTCCCTGCTCACCACACGCACACATGCACACACACAACATGCACACACCATGTACACACATGCAAGCACACACATACGTGCACAATGCACACACATGCATGCGTGTGCACACGTGCACATCCATTTAGCACAAACACCACTCAGATCTCAAATGTTCATTGATCCTCTTTTGTCCTCCAAGCACCTTGAGAAGTGCTTGGATTGAACAAAAATTGGAAAGGGAAAGCACATACCCACGAAATTTTTTTAAACTAATTTAAAGAAAGGAGGTAAATATACAAATACTGAGCATACAAGTCCAGGTGAAATTTCACAAAAAGGCCATTTGTCAAGATGATAACCATTTAGCTTGGGTCAAATCACTTAGCTTTCAATGTTCTAGTTTCCTCATTTCTAAATTGGTGGTAAAGATACATTAAATGGCTTCAAGGAATGAACAAAAACTTCCTCTAAAAGGCTATGCAAATATCAGGGGCAGATAGCACAGCTTTTTCGGGTGTCATTAGAAAAAGCTGACTGTGGAGGGTGCGGCTGAGACGGGCCTGGATTCCACAGGTGAAGCGTTGAGAGTGTGTCTCTGGAAAGGGGTGACGGGAGCAGAGTCGGAGGGCAGGAGCTACTGCCCAGAGGCGGCACCAGTGGCACAGGTCACAGGAACATGGGAGTGCATGTGAGGGAGCAGGGGTGGGATGGTGGGTAGAAAGTGGGAAGGCAGGCTGGGATCTGCTAATGGAGACCTCGTGCGCCCAGATTCCAGAGAAGTATGGGTATTTCCATGCAGTGGAGTAGGAACTCCTGCAGCGTCTGAGCAGAGGCAGGATGGATCCACAGCAGGGCACAAACTCCTGGGCCCAGGCCAAGGTCAACATGCAGGTGTTTTATTTGCTCAAGAAAGAGCTTTATTATCATTTAAAAATCATCTTGTTCTCTGCAGGCAGGGTCTGCTCACTGGCTACAGGAATCCCCCAACCTACTGTTTCACAACCACAGATGCACACATGTGTGATACCCGTCCGTCCCTAGAAAGCGCATGAGGTTTTAATGTCTGATTAAGTAACATTTGGAGGAAAATTAATCTGGTGCCAGGATGGAGGATGCAATAAAGGCTGGAGGAGGAGGGGCGAGTGGGGAGGGTGAACTCCACCCCTGCACCTGGACCTCCCAGCACCGCCCTCTCATCCCAGTACCTGGGCTGCGGTGCTGCTGCAGGTCCAGGTGTGGGGGCCCTGGACTCTGCTGCATCAGTCCCACATTTGTCCAGTGACCAGCTGTGATCATTCATCCCAGGTCAAGTCTCGTAGGGCAAGTCCTACAGGGCACGTGGCTGCACGGATGTTTAAGGAAGGTGTTTCCAAATGAGCAGCCCGGGTTCCAGTTTCTTACAGAGAATCACGTCAAAGGACACGCATTCTTGTTCGCTGCTCTGTGTGCCGCGGGCAGGGCTTTGAGGGGAATCACAGAGACAAGCACCACTCATTTGTGGCCTTCGAGAAGCTCACAGTCGAGGTGAGGAGGCAGGACATAAATACACAGAGAAAAAAATGTGATGATGGTTTCTCAACTCTGTGAATATATGTGAATTCACTGTATTGCACACTTTAAAGGGGTAAACATTAGGGTATGTCACTTGTATCTTGATCAATATATTATAAATACACACATATAGAAGTAAAACACATGACAATAATAACAAAAGGACAAAGGTGGTAAATAGAAATATGTTGTCAAAAGATCTTCATATTTTACATCAATGTTCTAATATTATTTGAAAGTTAAGGTGCATATTGTGATTTCTAAACAGCTCAAATAATTAAATCAAAGTACTATAGCTAATAAGGCAACAGCAATATAATTATGAAAAATTCCAATAACTTTAATAGAGAAATAAGTTAAAAATAAAGCAAAGCACATATTGCATGAAGAGAAGTAGAGAAAAACTATAGTGTTAATCTGCGAAATATCGATAACTTAAATCCAAATGGTCTAAACACTTCAATAAAAAAGAAGATATTGTCAGAATTGATTACAGAGCAAAACCAGGACACAAGTATATGTGTTTATAAGAAAATCTCTTTAAATATAACCACATAGAAATGTTAGAAATCAGCGGGTAAAAAAATGATATTTTATGGGAACGTTACACATAAGAAAACTGAAGTGGCTATAACAGAGAAAGCAGACAGAAAAAAAGAGTTAAGGAAAAATATTTCCTAATGATAAAGGGGTAGATAAATCAAGAAGACATACCACTTCTAAATATGTATGCACCCAATAACAGAGATTTAAAATACATGAAGCAAAAGCTGACAAAGGGAGAGGAGAAATTCTCAAATATATTTGGAAATTGACCTACTCTTTTTCCATAAGTGATGGGACAAGTAGACACAAAAACCATAGGGACAAGGAGGACTTAACTCTATCAACCACAGTGACCCAGCTTATCTTCACAGACACTCTGTCCAACAAATACACACACTCATTATTTTCTTTTATGGGGGTAGTTATGTTTATTTACTTATTATTATTATTTATTTAACGGATTGAACCCATAACCTTGTGCGGGCTGGGCATGTGCTCTACCCCTGAGCTATATCCTTTGCCCTCATATACTCACTATTTTCAATATTACAAGTGTACACACAACCTTCACCAAGGAAGACTCTGTGTTAGGCTATAAAACAAATCATGAGTTAGCGGAACAAAGTCTCACAGCGCTAGTTCTCTGAGTGCAATGGGATTTGATTAAAAATCAACAATAACAACATACTTCAAAAATCACCAAATATTTGGAAATTAAATAACACCCTTAAGTAACCTCGAGGAAAGGGAGGAAAAATCAAGAGGAAAGTTAGAGAACATTCTGAACTGTATGACAGTAACCGGGCTCCCCAGTCTGTGGTGCACAGCCACAGGGGGTTTCTAAAGTCGGTTACAATTCAGATGCTGAATTTAAAACACTGTGGTGTAAAATAAATGTTCTAAGTTTCTACCTTAAGAACCTAGAGGGAAAAGCAGATTAAACCTAAAACAAGTAAAATGAGGGCCCAAAAGTATGCATTTGAATTCCTGTAATTCCCAGAACACACAGAAAACAGAACAAAAATGTTGAGAGATCTCGGCAAATCCAAGGCAAGTGCGGTCACAACTGCGTCACCCGTATCAGCCAATTGCGCGGAGGATTCAACGGCATGGTCAGGGAAGTCCCAGCTTTTAACTCGCTTCCTCTTCCTCTCAGGATGCTTGGCTGCCCACTCCTGAAAATTGAGAGCATGTGACTGCCCTCACAGCAGCGCCTCCGGGGGGCGCGGGGCGGGGAGGAAAGAGAGCTCGAAAGTAGGACGGGACCTGCTGGAGAAGAACTGGCAGGGCTCCAGCTCTTCCTGTGGGAGGATAGAGTCCTGGTTGGATGTCCAGCCCACCCGTGCTGTCGGGACAGCTTGAGTTGTGGACCAACAGGACAAGGCAGACAGAGAGGCACGCACCCTGTTCTGCGAGGGAAGGCCTGAGTGGCCAAGGCTCAAACACAGCATTTACGATTAACACTGACTATCATTTTCACAGATCTAAAATTTTCAATTTCAATATTTCTTTATTTAGAAACCCAGTACGTAACCTTGAGGAACATAGAATACATAACAACGATACTATGGCTGACTCTGAGCCAGCTTAAGAAATGAATCACCGTCAGTGTAGCTAGATCCTGACCACCAACCCTGTCTGACCCGTCTCCCTAAGGCAACCACCAGCATGCCCAGTCACTGGACTAGACTTGTTTACCATACATGCATTCTTCACCATTTTAAACAATATGAGTGATACTATAGTATATATGTTTTTCTAAAACTTGGTTTTTTAACTTAATATTGTGTTCAGAGTGTTCATCCATGTAGACGCATGTAACTATTCATTTTGCTTGGGTTTATAAAGTGTTCTATTTTATGACAACATGGCAGTTTATTTCTCTAATGTTTCTGGAATGTATTTCTCAGCTTTTGCTATAAAACAAAGCATCTCAAAACCTCCGTCGCTCTCAACGATATTTACCTTCACTCTCAAAAGTCTGCATCTGGGCCGGGCCGGCCGGATTCCAGGCTTTCATCAGGCCAGCTCTGCCCTCAGGCTGAAGGGCCGCCTTCCACTGGGCTTGCTCTTCCCAGAGAGAACACACAGCACAGGAGGCCGAACCAACCAGGGAGGCAGAGTCAAGGCTCTCTTCACGGAACGTGTGAGCTAGCATTTCACTGTCCAAACCCATGGTCAATGGGATGGGGACACACACATGGTCCACTCTAGTGGGAGAGATGACAAAGGCACTGAGCACAATGACGGGCGTGCAATTCTAACAGTGAGAGAGTGAGGAATCCGGACGAGGCCCTTATCTTTCTTAAACTCTTATGTGCTGCTACCAAGAGTGGAAACCGGCAAGACCACTCACTCTGAAGGACAGTCAGCATTGTCTAGTGCGGATCAGAATGCGCTAACCTGTAACCAAGCTGTTGTACCCCGAAGCGACCTCAGGGACTCTCATATACCCATTAACATCTTATAGATTTTAGCTCAAGTAGTCCTCTGAAAAACACTTCAGGGTAGTCATTTTTAGTCTCAATTTACAGATAAAAAAACTGCAGCCCAGTGTCCCACAGCTAAGGAGTGATGGACCCAGGAGCAGGGGTTCAGGCTTTTGACTCTGAGGCTAATAATCTCTGTTGCACCCCTCTGTCCATCCACCACCAAGTGGACACCAACCCCTGTGCACACCCATGACCACGTCACCCTTGGGGCTGGGAGCAAACTCTCTCACCAGCTTGTTTCAAAGATGAGTCAAGTGACTTCTCCTGGTCCTCTTGGCTTCTTTAAAAAATAAATGCCAAGTACTGACAGGCAAGCCTGGGAGAAATATCCATATACTTTAATCACTAAAAGCAAAACACTGGGCTATTTGGAAATATCCAGGCAGTTGCTGGAAGTCTTCCTTTTTCAACCAATTCTGAATAAACTGTGAACTTCAGTCAGTAATAATCTAACAGTAAGGTCCATTAATTGTGACAAACACACGTGCTAAGCCAAGATATTTACAATAGGGGACACTGGGTGCAGAAAGAGAGGGGCTCTGTACTGCCTTCTCAATTTTTTGGTGACTCTTAAACTGTCCTGAAAAATAAAGTCTATTTGAAAACATACATTAATGCCAAAAGCTAAATTGTATTTTGTTATACTAACAAAAATTTTGGAATCTAAGGATTTCATAAAATTATTTAGAATAAGATAAGTATAAAAATACTCATCAGTAAATCAGGCAAAAGATGGTTAACGTCTGGATTAAAAACTACAAAACACTGATGAGAGGAAAGGTCCTAAATAAAGGGGAAAATAACCCATCCAGGGGTCACAAGGCTCACTGCTCTGACCGAGTATCCCCCAGTGCTCCACAGATTCAGTGCAACCCCAGCGTCCCAGCAATGTTGTCTTAGAAGTTGATAAAAATCATTAAAGGTTCATAAGTAAATGTAAAGTCCTCTAGTTTTCAGTGACCTGATTCAGGACCCGCTGCAAGACCGCAGGAATGGGAGCAGGTGGGGCTGTCCGACCGCAGACACACGCCCATGGGGCTGGAGGGCGAGGTCCCCAGGTGACTGACCCCACAAAGCTGCCCCAGAAGTCCACACGCTTCTGGAACAACGGGTTAGCTGTACTTCTTTTACAAGTGAATCTGCCATACCATATACAAAACGTGACTCAGAATGCATTGCAGAAATAAACATAAAAGCAGAACGTGTAAAACTGTGAGACGCAAACGCAGGAGGAAACCACGCGGCCCTGGACTGGGCGAGACCCCGGCCTGGCGAGACCCCGGCCTCTCGAGCCACAGGGCTGCCCCAGGGTAGGACGATGCTTGCGAGGCTGCATTCTGTCCCCTGTGGAGATGCCCCCTCTGCTGAGGCAGCCCCAGGCTAAATCAGTGACCCACAGCCCTGTCTTGTGTTCGGGCCTCAGGCTGCTCCGTCTTAGTGGAAGTGTTTCCCAGGTTCTCCTCTGGCGCTGTCTGATCCTCTGCCAGTGTGTGAAGTGCAGGGGTTCCCCACTCAGGTCCCTGCAGACCCTCAGGAGGAGGGCGAGGAGGGCGCACCTCCCACCTCACAGGTGTCAGCTCGTGAGGCACACGCTGCACAGCGCACGTGCCTGTATGTACACATGTGTACATGTGTGTGCCGGTGCCTGTGTGTGCATGTATACACACGTGTGCCTACGTCTACATGTGCACACGGTGTGCATGTGTGTGCCTGTATCTACATGTGTGCACATGTGAGAGACACACAGAGGACGAGGGCAGGACCCGCTCCTCTGGATGGTCTGGTGCAGGCAGCTCCAGGACAGTGAAGACCCCAGAAGAGAACGGGGGTCTGCTTTCCTCCTGAATGTTCTCCTTCTAACCTTCTTGGTTCTCAGGGCTGACTTTCCGGTTCACCACAGCCCTACAAACCATGACCAGATCCCTGAACTTGAGGGGGGTCCTCCTTTTCAGAAAGAAAGACCCCACCGGAGACGGCTGACACCACAGGTAGTACCAGGGACGTGAGCTGCAATGAGTTGCAGGCTTGCAGGCCACTCTGCAGAACAGGAATTTGGGGTCTCTGACCCCTGACTTGAGATCGGGCTCTCTCCCACCCCCTCTGCTGCTCCCAGACCAGCTCTGGGGGAGCCTACAGAGAGGGGAGCACCAGATGCCTTGCCCCACCCTCCTGGCTCCCCTCCTGGGCCTTCTTCCTGGACAGGCAGCCCCTGGGGCCCAGTGCCACCTGCTCCCAAGGGGCAGGGGCTGCTTGTCAGGCAGCCTGAGCTCCGTCCACGTCCCAAACCCAGATCCCGGCCCCTGGAAGTACAGGCCTCCCTCTTCCTTCCCCCAGGACAGCAAGGAAAGGGGAGGAAACAGCAGCTCCACACCCAGTCATGGCAGAGCCCCCCGACCCCACACACAGCTTCGTTTCCCTGCTCTCAAGGGCGAAGTACAGCAAAGACAAATGGGACGACCTCTCAGCCAAGTGCGTGCTGGCTGCCCTGCACCAGCCACCTGCCACCCTGCACTTGGTCTCATCAGCAAAAGTCAGAAGCATCAAAAGCATTGAAATTAAGACATTAGGTCCAGTTATGCTGTCACGGCAGTTGGGGGAGCTGCCAAGGTCTTATTTATTCCTCAGCTTAGAGGAATTTCAGTGGCTCCCTAACTACATGCTACACAAGATTTCCCCTCCTCCTCTTGTGTACTAGAAAAAAATCATTTGAGGCTTTTGTTTCTCTGCAGCACAGGGCCTGGAGCGCGGGCAAGGTGGCTCTGGACCCAGGTCAGGGCCCAGCCAGGCGGTAATGGGCGAGGAGGGTTAGGCTCAGCCCTGTATCCCTGGGATCCCTGGGGGGACTCCCGATGCGCCGAGTACACCACCCTCCCCAGGCTCGCAGCCTCCACTTCCAGCTCTGCGGATCTGGGGTCCACTGGGGCCAGGGCGTCTCAGGAACACAGCCCTTCCCTCGTGCAGGCAGCTGTCACCAGCCACAGCTTTGAGCCGGTCTGCCTGGACAGAGAGGTCATCCCACTGGTGCTTGTTGGGTGAATGAACAGAAATCTTGATGAAGCCCTCTCCTGGCAGGGAGATGGTTCACTGTCCCCAGCTGTGCCCAAGGGGGTGGCCTTGGTCTCTGAGAATGGTGCAAGGCCCTGGCCTGCTTCAAAGAGAGGCTGTGTGTGGATGAGACTTCACTGCCCCTGTCCAGTGAACCCCATCCAGTGAACCCCTTCCTGTGACCCTCAATCCAGCGACCCCCTGCCACTGAACCCCCTTCCAGTTACCCCCCATCCAGTGAACCCCCCTCCACACAAGGTGGACTCACACCTGAAAGACCTTTGGGGACAAGAGCCTCAGTGTACACCTCAGGCACATACAACTGCACAACACGTGTGACATGAACACTTGCAGTTCACACCTGCACTCGTGAACACACGCACCCTGTGGTCTTTGCCGAGGCGTCTGGGGTCCCCTAGCTTTGCCCCTGGGTGGTCCAGTCCTGGTTGGGCACCTCCTCCCCGGGCCCCGGAGGGACTTCTCACATGGTTGCATCTGAGTCTTGGCAGCCCCTGCACAGAGCCTCCTGTCCCAGGCTCGTGGGAGAGCTGAATGCTTGTCTTACCTCCTGTCACCACCCAGAAGAGTCTGCGAGGGATCCACCCTCTGATACCTGCTCCCCTTGCCTCTCAGCTCCCCAGGCTGCTCCCCGCCTGACCTGTCTGCCCCTCTGGACAGGTAGGAGCCTTCACCCTCCTCTGTTTCAAATGTACTGTTCGAGTAGCTCCCTGACACTTCAGGAGACAGATTTCTTTATAAATTCTTAAAAGTGCACATGGAAGTATCAGCGATCATTGCAACATTATTCAGTCAGTTAAGAGTGCTTGGGGAAAAAACAACATGAAATAAATCTTCATTGTAAGGGCATCTTTCATTTCTGGCAAGTGATTATCTGTCACTGAGTCATCAATTTTATTTTGTTGTGGGGCTAAGGACTAATTTTTCTAATTAAAAACCATGCATGAAGCTCAGCAAACCTGCCTCATTCTGTAGAAACGGGGCTTTTCGTCCCACTCTGTCTAAAAATCCCATCTGTCCGGACCAACAGTCCCCTAGGAGGGACCAGTCCTATAGCCGGGGTGTGAGTGTGGGTGTGTGTGCCTGTGGGTGTGGACATGCCCAGCTCCACATCTGCAGTGTGACAAAGGACATAACATCAGCCACATACTTCCCTTTTCTCTTCCTTTCTCTTTTTTTCATCGGTCATATTCATTCAAAATTTATAATCAGCCAGACCCTGGCCAGCGTGATGGGGACACAGTGGGGAATAAGACACATTTTCTGCCCTCAAAGAGTTCATATCTAGCGTAGAACACATATGGGAAACAAATAAAAACATGATTTCAATCTGTGGCATCCATTTGGGCGCAAAAGAGCAGGCAGTGGGAGAGAGAACCACGGGCAGACCCAGTTCAGTCTGGGGGGGGGGGCACCCAGCTGCTGGGGTGACCTCCCCGAGGACACAGCTGTCACCCACCCTTCAATCAGTATCTAGCAAATGTCTTTGAACATTTACTATGTTAGGTGCTGGGACATAGCTGTGAACTAAACCTGTGAAAATCCTTGTCCCCAGAAGCTAACACTTCTTTGAGGAGAAGCAACAAAGAAACAAAATAAAGAAGTAAATGTTGTCACAAACTACATGATGACGACTGCTATGGGGAGAAGCCAGTAGGAGAAGGTTCCAGTTTCATGGGGTGAAGGCCCTAATGGGAAGGCTGTGAGGCCCCCCGCCGAACACCATCAGTAAGGAAGGATGCCCTCCGGGCCCTGGGTGCTGCTGGCAGACAGCCCTCCGCCCTCAGCCACGGCCCCACTGCGGCCACACTCGGGGCAGCCTTGAGAGAGGCTGGGGGACCCCTTGTGAGCTGAACTTCAGACAGCGCTTCTGTCACCACTTGTGACACCACTTATGACATTACGGGCGTGGGGAGTGGCTCAGCCAGCTGGTCAGGGACCTGGAAGGAGAAAGAGGGGTGACTGAGGACAAGCCGGGCTTGGGTGAGGGTGTGGTGGGTATGTGGGTGCAGGTGCAAAGAGAAGAGCCCTCACCACACGGGAGGGGCATGAGCAACCAGGCCCGTCAATGTGGATCACCTGGGACAGGGGTCGTGATGGGGGTGGGGCGGTTCAGGGCTCAGCACTGAGGGTCCCACACCCCACACTCCTCCAGCTAGTGCCACCGCCCTGCCCAATCTGCAGGCTCCTGAGACCAGCTCTGAGTGTGACCAACTAACCAGCTAGTAGCGAAGGGACCCCTTCTACCGGAGGTGAGTCAGCAGTTGGCCCTAGAATAGACTTGAGCTGGCCTTCCTGCCTGCGGACCCCTGAGTGCAACATTTCCCAATGCGCATGGAACATCTGAGTCACTGCAGGCCCACGCATGCACTGATTCAGACCAAGGGTTCACTTCCCAACAGAGACGAGAGGGGCAGGCCCGGGGCACAGGGCTCCCTGACAGGCAACGTTCCAAGCCACCCAGAAGCCACCAGGCAGACATCCGGGATGGCCGGCTCACCGCACGCTGAAGTGTCCACTCAGAGCCTATGTTCCTAAGAGGATGGGGCATCACCCTCTCGGATGGACTCTGTGTGGTGCCATGCCCCCGAGAGACAGAGTAAACTAGTCCAGGAGCCAAAGGGTGGGTGCAGGAGTGGACAGGCTTACGCTCCCAGTGACCCTCTTTGGGAGTCCTGCTCCAGAAATTACGGGATTTATGAGTTCAGTAGCCCTGTCCTTGAAAGCAGACGGCTTTCCCCAGGGAACTTGGCAGGAATCCTGCCGGACTTGTGCACTAAAACTGCTCCGATCCTCAGGGACCGCAGATGCCAGCCCTCAGGCGTGGGCAGAGCCGCAGCCACACAGTCAGTGGGGCTCCCCGTACCCCGGGAGGTTTCGGTGCCCTTTGGCACCCCTTTGCCCAACTTCAGTGGGAAACGGGAAAATGCTACCACCTGGCGAGGAAAGTGCACAGAGGCCAGGACAGACCCCTCGGGGCCAAGGCCACGGAGACCAGCAGGGGTGAGGGGACCTCGATGGGAAGGCGCCTGTCAACACCAACCCCAGCTCTAGCCAAGGGGCCCTGGTTCCTCCAACCCATCTCCCTGCTTCAAGTTCTCCAGTGAGAGAGGCCCCGGGGACCCTGGAGAAGCTCCTCCCAGAACTCACATGAAGGAGAGACTCTTAGGAAGGTGGCCAGGGTGACTCACATTCGATGAGGTTTTCTGGGGTCAGTAAAGAGCAGAGTGGGGCCCGAGCTCACCTAGACTCATGGAGGACACGACAGAGGAGCCTCCTCCTTCCCTGGCTCCCAGCTCGCCCCTCCAAGTCCTCGGAGCCTGGGAGGGAGAATGCCCCTCTCATCCCCACAGGGAGCTGGAGATGCCACAGGTGCGTGGGTAACCTGAGGACAAGCTCAGAGCCGTGAGTGCACAGCTCGTAGAGCAGAGACTGGCCTAGAACTGAGCCCGTGGACCCAAGGCCCCACGTGTGCCCATCACCATGTGTGACTTCGGGCCAGTGCCTCAGCCTCTCTGAGAACTAGACTTCTTACCAGTGAGATGTGAGTCATAAAACCTGCCTTCTTCAGTCCTTTCGTGACGAAGATTAGAAGAAAAACTGTGAAAGTGTTTGACGCTGCACAGACTTATACCATCCTAGAATATTCCCCTTCTCTTCCTGGTCCCAGGCCCTGAGATTCCAAATTGTAAAAGCCTTGGGAGTTTCCTTCTTAAACATCCTTGAACCTAAAAGCAAGAAGAGAGATTCCAGGGATACATCGAGTCTGCGGGAGAGAGACTGAGAATCGCTGATGAGGTTCGAGCACGTGGAGGATGATTACAGGTGCCCAGCAGGGAATAAGGAATCTCGAATCTTGTGGTTGTGGTTGTTCGTTTGCTTTCAAATTTCACTTGGTATATAACCAGAGAAAAGTTTAAATCGCAACAAGGAAAACATAGGTTAAAGAGAAAACAAAAAGCACCTTATATAGAGCAGAGCAAGGCCCTAGAGGAGATTACTGAGGGAGCTAGTGAAGTCTCCTGCCGGGGGAGCATCCGTGAAAATAGAAAAGGTAATTTTCCTGCAGGTGGTAGGAGGCAGTTGTGGCTGGGCTAAGGATTCCAGAGCAAAGGAAAAAGCAAGCAGCAGAATGAGCTCCCTGTTCAGACAGTGTATCCTAATTCGTTCAGGTGAGTCCTCAGTTTTGCAAAAGTACTTGAAGTAATTTACAGGTTAAAGACAATTTCTAACTTGGACTTACGTTGAGGGAAAGATGCAAGAGTTGGTCATGATTCTGACCAACAGATCCAAGACTTGGGCTTCCCCTCGGGGCGGAGAAGGGCCCATCTGCTCCGGGCGGCCTGGTCTCTGCACCATAGGGGCAGCAAGCCCTCAGCCCAGGGTGGGTTCATGTTAAACTGTTCCATAGTTTCCATGGAAACCCTGGGCTCTTTGGTAGATTCCTGGGCTCTGGGGCCCACAAGGCTCTTCATGACTGATTCCTCACACCTTAGGACCCGCCCTGGGTTCAGAGGGGGCCCTGTCGGTTTCCTGCGACAAGCACTGCATCCTGGCCTGGCCCCTCAGCTGCACCGGCCACAGGAGCGGGAGTGTAGGGCCTGCCCTCTCCAACCAGGCAGAATCAGGTCAATTGGACATTCTCTTCAGAGGCATCGCACTCATGCTGGGCAGAACTGAGGCCAGGAGAATGGAAGCTTCTGAACCACGTGGCTGAGGACAGAGCATCGAAGTCTCCTGGAGAGTCTGTGTCTGGCCCACAGGAAAGCCGGAATTTACCAGTAAACAAACAGTTCAGTGGCGGTGACTGAAAGCGGCAGGAGGGAAAGACCCTGGGGGATCCTGAGGTCGGCATCAGGGCAGGAAGCCCCCGACAGTGATTCAGGTGTTCTGCATCCTGATCTTTTAGCTGAACAGGCTCATATTAAAGAAAATGATTCAGTTCTGCAAGCCTGGGTCCTGGCCTCACACAATAATGCTGACGTGGTACAAAGGAAGTTCTGCACCACGAAAGCCTCCAGGTACCTAAGGTGCCGCCCAGCCCACTCCTCTCTTCCGGGAAGAACTCAAACACTGCCCAGTCCTGTGTTTTTAAAACAGTTCAATGATGCAACTCCAGGCCTGGCTTGCCCTCAGGATACACAAGCTTAACTTCAATACAATTTCCAATGATCTAGTCCCACGGTTTTCACACTTGGATACAGCAAAATCAGCTATGGATTTTTTTTAAAACAGGCATCTGAATTGCACCTCGTACCTTCTCATCAGAATTTTCCAGGATGAGGCCTGGATACAAAAGTGTGAATCTCCTCCGACGACCGTGAAGCCCAGCTGAGACAGAGTCACTGACCTCATCGGGTCTGTCCTGGGCACAGCCACACGTGACTCCAGCCTGTCCTTGGTGAAAACTCTTGCTCTGCAAGGACCATGTCAGAAAAATCAACTATAAACTATAGAATGGGAGAAAACATTTGTAAACCACACATGTAACAGAGGACTAGTATCTAAAATATGCAAAGCAACCTCAAAACTCAACAGCAAAAATGGAAAAAATTCAATTAGTGGACAAAAGGTACAAAGAGACATTTCACTAAAAACCATGCAGGTGGAACATAAGCACATAGAGAGATGTTCGCTGTAAGGAGCCATCAGAGAAACATAAATTAAGACCACGGGGAAGTATCACTGCACACCTCTCACAGGAGTTAAAATTAAAGAGAGTGACAATACCAAATGCTGGTGAGGATGTGGAGAAACCAACTCTCTCATGTCCGTCTGATGAGAATGCAACATGGTAGAGTCGTTCTGGGAGACAGTTTGGAAATTTCTTTAAAAACTAACATACTTACAATATAGCACAACAGTTGCCCCAGAGAACTGATAACATACATCCACTCAAAAACATGCACTTAGTTGCTCATATTAGGTTTATCTGTAATAACCAAAAACTGAGGACAACCAGACTACCCTGCAGGAGCGAATGGCTTTACCCGTGATCCATCCACACCCTAGGAAACCTCTGAAAGGGACAGGTACTACAGATACATGCAGCCACGCGCATGGTTCTCAGTTCACTCCTCTGAGGGAGTAAAAGCCGGTCTCTAAAGGTTACCGACTGTATGATTCCATCTACATAATAATGTGCTTGAAAGGTCAAAAACAGAGATCTAGAGGACAAACTAATGGTAGACAAGGACTAGGGATCTGGGGGCAGGGGCTGGGTGTGCTCGTGAAGGGGTAACACAAGAGGGGTCTTTGTGACGGTGGGACAGTCTGTATCTTGACTGTGGTGGTGGCTACACAAATCTACATGTGTGATAAATTCATAGAAAGCTACACACACATTCCAGCCCCATCTCCTGGTTTGGATATTGTGCATTGTTGACGCTCCTCAGGGAGACTGGGTGCAGGATACATGGAAACTCCCTGTAATATCTTTGCTATTTTCTGTGAATCTCTAATTATTTCAGTCAAAGAAAATTAAGACAATCCTCTAAGAATTATGTTATTCCACGAGTCACTTGGAGGCTGACATTGGCACTAAGAGTGAGTCTTTCTTGTCTTCATCTACCTCAGTTTCCCTGAATAAGGCCCCTTAGGAAGGCGCGCCCAGCAAGTAACAGGGGCTAGACCCCCAGGCACCAATGCCCATGGAGCAGCTTTAGGGAGGAGCAGTGCATTCTGCACACAAGATAAGTAAGTGTACTGCACGCTGGCCGTGGGCCTTTGAGAAATGGACCACAGTGAAGCTGCCCTGCCTGGAGGAGGCTGGACTGCACAGCCAGCAGGCTGGAGGTCCCGGAGCGGGGGAGCTGTCCCACGTGCTTACGCGCGGTGGGCTGAAAGGTCTTATGTGCAATGCGTTAACAAGCCAGCACTGCACAGAAGGGAGGCTTTGTTCGCATTGCAAGCACAAATGAGCTCCAGGGCCCGAGGAAGTCCCTTCATTAGAAGGAAATGACTTTTTCTGGTCTGGGGGGCCGAGAGGGTGGGGGGACACGGAAAGATAGAGAGGGTTTCCTCATACCAGATTTCTCTGTGAACGTGGAGTTTGCTAACGAATTCATTAAGTCGCCATTGCATGTGTTCACAGATTGTGAATTTTTCAGTCTCACAGATGCTGTAATGGATTTTGTCTGCTTCAGTGCACATTTGGGGGCAGGCAAACCTCATGCCCCTGTACTTGCTTCCCCACTACATGCCCCATGCTCTGCCGCCTCGTCTCTCTTGATCTGGTCCCTTTCCTCCTGCAGCACCCTCTCCTCTTTCTCCCTCCTCCTCCATCCCCTGCTCCTGGTTCTCTGTCCTCACTTGCTGACTTGCCTGATGCCTGGGCTCTCACTTCACTGACCATCCCCTGCCTGGTCGTGCGGGGAAGATGGCCTTGCTGTTAGTGTGTCTCCCTCACATTACAGCCCTGTATCTGAGGCCCTGGGAAACGCTGACACTCCTCAGGAGTATGGGAATGCTAGCAGGGAAAATAAAACAAGAGGTCGTGTCTACTGAGACCTGAGATTCTCCCGTCCAGCAGAGTCATTACTTTGAGAAACGATAACTGACCGGTATCTGAAAGGGCAGAGAGAGAGTGATTTAGATCACGTCCGTCATCGCCAGCAGATGGAATCTCAGCAGCGTCAGGGAGGAGGCACCGCTGCTGGTGCCGCTGGCAGATCCCACCTTGCTGCTCAGCATACACCCTCTTTTAGGAAACCAAGCTGTGTTTAAGCACGAACACCTAATTTTTCTTATGATTGCTGCTGCTGTTTTGACTGTTTGAGCCCATAGACGTCGCTCAGACCTGTGGACCTGCTGTGGGCAAAGGGCCAGCCTCCTTCATGTCCACAGCTGCTGCCAGGGGAGCCCATGGCCCTGGGCCCTCGACACAGTGGAAGCCCGGCTCCCAGATCAGTCTGAACTCAGTACAGCCCATCCTCCCGAGAGTCATGAACGTGGTTTCCCTCAGGCTATCAGTTCAAGCTGCCTTCAGGCTGAATCCACCGTTCAGCTTCCAGACCCAGAAGAGTTACAAGCAGCACAAAGTACGTTCTTTCTCCCACTCAGACAGGGGCAGTCTCTGACGGCCCTTTCCAACCTTGAAATTAGACTTGGATAGATCATGATTTAAATTTCAATCCGTGAAATTTCCGGACGGGCTAAGGTAGCCAAATAGGCACCGCAAGGGGCCCTGTGTACACAGTCGACGCCTGTACGCACAGGAATGTACCAGGAGTTGAAATGTTTCTTATGATCATGACACTCAGAGCCACGTAGAGGGTGCATTTCAAGTCTCTCATGTGCAGGCGAGGACGCACGAGCCCAGAGGCACAGAGATTTGCTCAAAGTGTCTGACGAGGCACTGGCTCCATTAGGGGGACCGGAGTCTCCCAGATGCTGGTCCCAGCTCCCCCTCCCCCACACCACAATGGGTAGTTTGCTCTATAAAAACCTGAAGAGCAGTGAGACAAGCATGACTATTTTCGGGGAGGTGATACGAAGGATCCAGGAGAGAACAAAGGAGAGTCAGGCAGTGGCCTCCTTCAGGCGCTGACCTGCCACTAGTGCCGGAAAATGAGCCGGGAGAGCAGTAGGGAGAGGGGAGGACAGGCACATCCATGAGGGGAGGGGGTGGGCGGGGTGTGCCAATCTCTTCAAGACACCAAGAGAAGGTCCCTGGGCCAGAGGGGCATGGAGGACTGGTACAAGGAGAGGCGGCCACACACCTGAAGACGTTCTCCTGGGTCGGGGCCTGGGGCTTGGTGTGAAATGTGGCTGGACGCTCTGGCAAGTCTTAGCTGGAAAAGCAGACGGCATCTGATATGCATTCAAAGGTCGATCTGGATTTTACGGGGAGACCAAGTTGGGGGCAAGGGTGGGATGGGGAGAGTGGCTGAGGGGCTGGGGTGACATCCAGGTGGGGGGCGGCTACAGCTCGACAGAGGCTGTGAAGGCGGAAGTGTGGGGAGCAGAGGTGGATGTTGGAGGCAGAAATGATGGGCGTCGTGTGTGGCAAAGGCGGGAGGTGTCAGCATGACTCCACGTCTGTATCTCAGCAAGTTCTGCCTGCAGAGCTCGCATGTCTGGCCAGGTGTTATTTTCTGAGATAATGAAACCCAAGTAAGAACCGGCTGACAAGGGGAGGAGGCTGGCATTTCTGTAATTTCAGTCTGAGACCCCAGAGAGCCGTTCAAGTGCCGCTTCACTGGTCTGCAGAGCAGCAGGGCCCGGGCGCCTGGCGCAGGGCCTGTCTGGAGGCCGGGCTGAGGGCTCCCGGGGGAGGCGCTGTGCCCGTCCTCCCCGCGCGCAGGCAGACCCCGGCTGCGCCTTGTCCAGCTGCTTTCCCCTCTGACCCTCCACCAGAACACTTAGTTATCGGAGTAGCATTGGTCTCGGGTCTTACGGGAGCTTGCTACCTGCCCCACGTGACGGCGGGAGCAGAAAGTCGGTGCAAGAAACCACTGCTCTGCAGTGCTGACGACTCACCCCGGCTGCAACAATCACTTTACTCAAAACAGAAACACAGCCTCGCATTTCAGAGCAGCTCGGTGCTTGGATGTGTTCATCACATTTGCATACGCTGCTCTATTTCAGATGACTCGAACATGATAACTCAGAGCAATCCATATTTATGATTTGAAAATTGCTGACTGAATAATTACACATTAAGTAACTTCTGTTTCCCTGTATATTATTGTTTCTAATTAGCAATGGGGGAAAATAAAGTCATCATTATTTATGGATGCAGCTCTGGCTTGGCATTTATAGCAGGGTTCCCACCTTCACAGTGTTCACTGCCACTGCCCATTCCCTCCCGGCAGCCTCACGGAGCTGATGAGCTGGGCAGGAAGGTCCATCCTCCGGCCCTCCTGGCTCCTCTCTGCCCTCTTCCCTGGCCTGTTTCTTCAGACTCTCGGAAAAGTCTCCACCCCATTGACTCCCCACCCAGCTCTCTCTCTACAGCCATTGTGTGTGTATGTGTATGTGTGTGTAAGTGTGTGCATAAGTGTCTGTGTCTGTGTGTATGTGTAAGTGTGTAAGTCTCTGTGTGTATGTGTATAAGTGTGTGTATGTGTAAGCGTGTGTATGAGTGTATTGTTTGAGTGTATTGTATAAGTATGTGTAAGTGCACATGTGTGGATGTGTATGTGTGTATATATGTGTGAGTGTGTGTAGTTGTGTGACTGTGTAAGTGTGTGCGTATGTGTAAGCATGCATGTGTAGGTCTGTATGTCTGTGAGTGTGTGAGTGTATTGTGTACGTATGTGTAAGTGCACATGTGTAGGTGTATATATGTGTGTGAGTGTGTATGTGTGTGGTCTCCAGCACCACACAGGGAAGCAAAAGTCCTTCATTCTGAAAGCACTTATATGCTGAGACTTTGCTACATGAAATTCTTTCTTTTCCCGATGAGTGTTGACTGTTGGGGCCCTTTGCAGCTTTACTATTTTGATTATGTACAAACATGTCTGGGACACTTTTCTAAATAGACCTCAGTGCTCTTCCAGCCCTTTAGATCCATGCGTATTAAACAATGGGCATTCATTCTATGCAGAATGTGTTTATTTAGCTACAAACGGAACGGCCAGAGGCGAATTGGCCCAACTAGAACTGAACCGAAGGAATCCTGTGCTAAAAGAGAGAGTTCTAAAAACCAGTCTCACAGGGGGTGATGACCTCTGTAGTCAAGTGAGTTGGGTAAATAAGGTAAAATAGGTCTTTCTCTGCAGGGCTCCCCAAATCTTTATCCTGTAGGTTTGACAGATTTATTTGTCCATAAACCTCTTATTTCCAGGCATCATGAGAAAATTCACAAACAAGGGATGTTAAAACAAGGATCTCTGGAGCGGAGAGGGTTGCAGACGCTTTGCATTTTCTTCTGTGTTGTCTGAATCTCATTCATTTTCCACAGGGAATACACACTGAAAAGTAAAAACTGTTTTACAAGTAAAGCCCTCACTGTCTTAGGCCAGGCCTGAGCAGCCAGGAGCGTGGGAGGACGGACGTGAAAGGGGTTGGGGGCCGCCGTGTGGGTCCAAGTAAGAGTGGATGCGGAGGCTGGACCGGGCAGGCCCAACACCTGTGCCCCGGGTTTGGGGTCCGTTACACAAGAGCTGCTTGGTCCCAGTCCCTCATCCTGCACTGTCCAGTGTCCTCCAGGCCATGGGCCATGGTGGCCAAGGAAGAACCCGGAGACTCTGTCGCCCACCAGCTCTTTCCGCCAAGTATTCCCTGAGCTGAGGAACCAAGCTTCTTAGAGTCAGAGCAGCCAGGAAGCTGAAGACAACACAGGAACTCAAGCCCATCTGAGAATAGGCTGCCTCCTGGTCCCCCCCTTACAGGGACCCCAGCCGACCTTCAGCCGGATACTTTGTGTTTCTCAGACATTTCCCTTAAAATGTGGCACCCACATGTTTAAAATGATAAATATGTGAGTTAAAAAAAGGATTGCTTTTTCTCTTAGTTTCTTTAAAGCCCGTATGACTGCCTACAGCCCAAATTACAACACTATAATTGTAAATATTTGGTGTAATACATGGAACAGTCACAGCAGAATGACCCTTTCACAACACTTTACCAACTCGTCCAGGGAGACCCAGATAAGAGTTGTTTCCCTACGTGATCAAGGCAATTCAATGGAGAAAGCACATTTTTTCAACAAAAGCTTCTGGTACAATGAGCTATCCACACAGGGAAGACTGAAGTTAGACCCCTACCTCACACCGCAGGCAAAAATTAGCTCAAGATAGATAAAGCAACTAAGTGCAGCAGTTAAAGCTAAAATGATCTCTTAGAAGAAAACAGAGCAAATCTTTGCCACATTGGATTTAGCAGTGGTTTCTTAGACACATATCTAAACCACATACAACCAAGGAAAACACAGATGAGATGGGCTTCATCGAAACTGAAGCCTTCATACTATAAAAAACACTATCAAAAAATGTGATTTTTTAAAGAAATCTCTGAAAACTAAGGATCCAAGATAAATTATTCAACATGATAAACTATAAAAATCTGCAGCATTACACTTAGTGAGCAAAGAATAAATGCTTTCCCTCTTCTGTGTGGTACAAGAACTTCCATTCCTGCAATTCTTTTTCAACATAAGACAATAAAAGAAAATTAAAGTCATGCAGATAAGAAATAAATATATAAATAATAAAAAATATATAAAATGACCTTATTTGCAGCTTACATGATGTCTATGCAGGAAAGTTCTAGAAATGTACAAAAATAGAATTTTTTTTTTAGAAAAGAAACAGAAAATTCCTAGGAATATGCTAACAAGTAGTTAAAACAACGTTGTGGCAGGTAAGATAAGCCTACAGCAATGCAGTTCGCATTCACTCATGATAACGTGACATGCTTATCTGTGAATCTAGCAAAACGTACAGGACTTGCTGAAAAATGTACAATCTTAATAAGAGAAATAAGAGAAGATCTGAATAAATGGAGAGACATACCATGCTCATGGTTAGAAGCTTTAGGGGACTCAATATAATAAATATTTCAATCCTCCCCCAACTGGTAGGTAGGTTTAAGGCAATTCTTATCAACATCGCAGCAGGACTTCTTTTTATAAATACGAACAGCATTGTTCTAAAATTTAACTAGAAAAGCTGAAACAATTTTGAAAGAAGAAAGTAGAAATCACTCTGCCATAGTTCAGAACATCTTAGAGAACTATAGTAATCAAGACTGCAGGGTACTGGTAGGAGGATGATGCATGTGAATGGGACAGAAGAGAGAGCTCAGAAAGAAAGCCCAGAAATGTTTCCAAATGATTTGCTCAAGGTGCAGAAGGCATTCAATGGTAGAAGGAAATTCTTCTCAACACGTGGTGCTGGAGCAATTGGACATCCGTGGGTAAATAAATAAATGATAACATTGACCTAAACTTATACTTTGTGCAAAAAAAAAAAATGAACTCAAAATGTATCACTGACATAAGTATAAAATACAAAGCTCTAAAACATTTTTTTATAATGAGGAGAAAATCCCCATGGGATTTAGGGATAGAATTGATATCCAAAGCCTGATTCTTAAAAGAAAAAAATTGATGGGCTGGACTTCATCAAAATGAAAAGCTTTTACTCTGAAAAAGTTACTCTTGAGAGAATGAAAGTGTGCGGTCCTGGTGGGGAGAAAATATTTGCAGACCACGTGTTCAATGAAGGACTGGCTTCTAGAATATATGAAGAATTCTCTGAACTCAAAATAATAACCAGTCCAGTTAGAAACAGGCAAAAGACAAGAAGGGATATTTCACTTAAAAGATTATACAGGTCAGATGGTAAACGAGGCCATGAAAGATACTCAACATCATGAGTCACTAGGAAAATGCAAATAAAAACCCAAATGAGATGTCACTGTACATCTAAAGAACAGCTAACATAAAAATCAGTGATGACAGGAGGGCTGAGGACCGGGTTCCTCGCGTGCTGGGATGAAGCTGGTGGGAGGAGAACGTCACATCCTCTTGGGGACAGTTGGGCAGTTTCTCAAAGAGCCAAGTGTGCACCCAGGCACCATATCCCCCAGAAACTGCATTCCTGGGCTGTTATTTCAGAGAAATGAAAACCCATGTTACACAGAAACATGCACACAAATATTCAAGCAAATTTTTTCAGAGTGGCCAAAAGCTAGAAAAAAAAAACCTAATTGTGCCTATTTGTGCTTCAGTGGTGGTTGATCACACAAACTGCAGCATCTCCCATCACGGGACGGGGCTCAGCAATCAAAAGGGAGGAACCAGTGGTACCCACAATAGTGTGGGCAAGTCTCCAGAGAACTGTGCCCTGTGAAAATCACCAGTTCCACCTGGGTACACACTGTGTACTTCCATGCCTGTAGCGTCTCTAAGTGACGAAGTACTAGAAGTGGAGGACAGACGCGTCATTGCGGGGGGGCAGGGACAAGAGGGAAGTGGGTGCCCCTACAAAGGGGAAGCAAGCACTCTCGGGGGCCTGGGTGGCTCTGCACTTGAATGCGTCAGGGTCATACCTCTGTGCGATGCTGGGCTAGAGTTTTGCCAGATGTTGTCACTAGGGAAACCGGGTCAAGTGTACAAGCATCTCTCTGCATTTCTTCTTCCAACTGCATGTTATCGCAAAACAAAAAGTCAAGTTAAAAATGAAAGATTCTGTGTTGCCACTAGAACAGGCATTCCTGGGCAGCAGGAGGGTGGAGTTAGGAAGGGGTGGGAGCAGGTTCCAGGGCTCTGTCTCCAGGGCAGAGGTCGCGGGAACCAGGATACCTTGGACCTGGAAGAGGACACCCCAGCCTGCCCACACTTTCCCTCTCTTTCTCCCCTGGATCCTCAGCCCCTTGGGAACTTCACTTCTTAGCATCATACCCTTGGAACAGCACCTGCAGGAGCAGAGACCCTGCAGAGTATGAGAGGGTCCCCCTCTGACTCTCACATGCACACCAGCACCCGGAGCTGTGAGGACTGACGCCTTTGCCAAAGCCCCAGGACCTTGTCTAACTGGCCTACAGACCATCAAGAGGATTTGGTTCCTGAGCCTTTAGCCAAGGAACAATCAGGACCATACCCAAAGAAGGAAAATCTCCCAGGACAGACTGGGCCCAGACTCACAGCAGAGGGTGGTCTTGGGAAGGGTCCGGACAACGGAAACGAGTGGTCTCTTGGGTGGTGGGCTGGGCGGGCAGGGGGCGTCTCCCTGCAGAGACCTGGATGTGGGGACACCTGGGGGCCGGGCTGGAGGAGTCTGGAATGAGGCCAAGACCCAGCCCATTGTGTGCAGTGCTGACCTCAGAACAGCCCTTCAAAAGGAGAAGCTCTATTTCTGTCTGTATTTTCCATCTTTTTCACTTTTGGGCCAATGGGAGAGCCAGCAGCCCTCTGACACCAGCTCCTCACCATCACTGCTCAGCTCTCTTTGCCTTGTCCTCCAGAAACACCTTCCTCCACCGTGTCTCCCAGGGAACATCATCGCCCCTCCCTGCCCCCAAGCTCACCTCTCACCCCCACCGCCTCTCGGCACCACCCACTCCTCGTTACAGAACCAAACCGAGGACCCCTCACTGCACACAGTAAAGTCAGTCTACCGCCCGGGTCATGATGAAGAAAGTGCAGCCATGACTGCGGGCATCCAAAGTGGGGCTGAGCAAGGAGACCACGCAGCTCGCGCAGAAGACCTGAGCTCCCACTGGCTTTGGGGAGGGGCTTTCAGGGCAAAGTGAGGGAGGGGGCCGTGAGTGCAGGATCAGCTCGTGGACATTCTTCTGATTGGTTGGTGATGCTGACAGGGTGAGGTTTCAGGAATCTCAATGAGCAGTTTTCCGGTTCCAACAGTCTGGGGTCCACGTGCTGGTGGGCAGCATGTGGTTAAGTTCTCCCACCTGCTGGGGTTTTACTATCTGGAAAACAGCTCCAGGATTGTGGCTCAGAATATTACCTACAGCCCTTGAGGGGGAACTAAAGGTCCCTGACTTTTTGTTTCACGACTAAACTATTATTAGTTATTATTGCTTGACTGTTTTCCTTTGTTTCTGCATTTGCTCACTTCTCTGATTAAATTTGCTCTTTGGAACTCAGGGAAGGCCTTGGAGGCTAAAGCTTTTTCTACAGACAAGACAGGGTGATGCGGGGTAGGAAGGCTCTGTCCCTGGGAAGGCCCCGCGGGGTACTTGCTCAGTTTCATCCTGTCTGTCTTGGAACCCAGGACACAAGCCCACAGGTGAGACGGCATCTCAGAGAACAGGCTTCAGGGAGGAGCCTCCATCTTGGGACCTCCTTCTCCCAACCCTGGTCTCCTGCAGCCCCAGCCTCCTTCCTGGCCCAGAGTTCAGGGACCCCTCACAGTGGCCTGCGTCCCCTGGGGGCCTGAACAACAGCAGTGGGACAGGGAGGTGCCAGGGCTCCCTCTGCACACCGTCCTCTGAGTCAGAGCTGCCCCAGGCAGGAAGGGGACTTGGGATGGACCCCCCTCTGCAGGCCCATCCTCAGGGGTCCTGGGGGCTGTAGCATTCCTGCAAGGCTGGGGCTGAGGTCAGGAACGCCACACCCTGCCCACATCCTGAGACTGGTCCCTCCTGGGGGACTGCTGGTCCGGACATATGGGATATTTAGACAGAGCAGGGCTGAAAGCTTCATTTGTACAGAATGAGGCAGGTTTGCTTAGCTTCATGCATGGTTTTTAATTAGAACAAATAGCCTGAGACACACAATAGAATAAAAAATTGATGATTCAGTGACAGCTAATGGCTTGCAAGAAATAACCCGTGCCCTTACAAGGAAGATATATTTCATGGTTTTTCCTCTTTAAAAAAAAAACACATTTAACTAACTGAATTATGCATTATAATAATCATACTGATATTTCTAAATATGTTTTTAATTTATAATACAATTCTTCCTCTGAGGATGCCAAGGGGCTTTACCTAATCGGTGACAAAGTTAAAACAGGGGTGGGTGCTGGCTTTTTCCACACCTACCACCAGGCCCCAGATGGTTCAGACAGAAGGCGCCTCCCCGGTTGGAGGGCTGGGAGTGGTGGGACACAGGTCACAGAAAGACTCGGGCTGGTGGCAAATACTCATGGTACAGCTGAAGGGTGACCTGGGGTTGAGGAGGACCAGGCTTCCCTGATCCTGGGGGACAGAACAGGAGGCTTTTGGCACAGGCGGCCGAGAAGGTGACTTCCTGAGACCCTGAGAAGCTCCCTGCAGCCCAGAGACGAGAGAGAGGTCACGCTAGGCTGAGGCTCAGTGGCCAGGGGTCTCCAACCAGGACCTTCTGGTGGAGGGGCGGGGGCGGGAGGGAAGGACAGAGCGTCCTGGCAGGTCTGATCTAGGAGGAGAAAGTGGGCTTCCCAGGTCAAGAAGGGTAGACACCCCGGGACACAGGCCAGACGACCCCTGTAGACTCCAGAGGGAGGACAAGGAGACTCTAAGCCAGGTCCAGATCTGCCGAGCAACAATCTGCCAGGTGACCTGCATCTTCCTACAGGGTGTCCGCCATGGTGTCCAACGGGGACTCCTCCCTCAAGGAGCAGCCAGGCGCTGTGAGCCTGATGCACCCCGGGGACTCTGCTGGCTTCTGTGGACTTAACACATCTCCTAGGTGCAAGCTCATCATTTGATCCAAAAGCACTAGGCTTTTGCTTTGTTTTTTCAAGTGAAGTATAGTTCACCTACAATGTTGTGCAAGTTTCAGGTGTACAGCAGTGATTCATTTATATACATATATATCAAAAATCATTGTTAATTCTGCATATTGTGTGATGACCTAATTGTAACTAATTAAAGATAAAAGTTCAATTCTGATCATTTTATAGATGAAAACCCAATTGCATGACTCTCCAAAGTCTCTCCATTTCTTTAAACACAAATCAGAACCCTTACAATTGCCCCAGACCCAAAGCCGCCTGGCATGGCTGTCTGCCTATTGGTCGTCCATCTGAAGCCTCTCTCTGCTGAGATTGTGGCAGACAACCGGCCCAGCCCCCTGCTCATGTTCGTCTTCCAAGCCCACGCCTGTGTTGAAATCTGAATCCTCAGTGGGCCAAATGCGGCATAGACACTCTTGGCATCAGAATCTGCAAATTCTTGAACCAAGTTATTGAGTTGGCTCAGATTCTCCATTTCCAGGCCAAGACATCCAACTCTCACAGCCAAGAACTCTTGGATTTATGTGGAACTGCTTCTTGACAGTGAAAGGTACATTTTTAGTTTAATACCGTGACGCTGTGATTGACTAAGATGCGTGGAGGGGCGACAGCTTGGCCCTGACCTGCTTGGCCATCTGAGCCGTCAGAGGCTCAGCTGAACCGGGAGAAACTGGGGCGGAGAGAGAGGGGAAGAGTACCATGTTTGAGAGCTCAAACTGGGAGGCTACACCACCGACCCCAGCTTCGCGGGGAGGCTGAGGCTCAGCGAGCTGAGGTCACTCCCGGAGACCATGCGTGTCCGGTACACAGCTGAGACGGCCACGGCCTGGAAAGGGTGCCTCACAGGGATGCGCGCACTGCTGGCAGCTCCTGTGGAACGGTGACCTTAGCTCAGGCGTCGCTGCCTCCCCCAGAGAGACGTGACTCAGTTGCCATGTGTGTGATGGTGAACAGTAACCGTCCCTCCCCGATGGGCCTGGGGACCAACTACCATGCTTTGTGTGAAGAAGGCACCAGCTTACTGTTCAATGCGGTGACTACCGTGACCCTATCTCCTAGAGTTCAGGTGATGAAAATGAGAACAACCTGACACCACCGGGAACGAAGGCTAGAATGTGGTATTACTCTAATGACGGACGGACACACAGCTGGATTTGGGAGGCACGTAATGGAAGCGGGGCACCCTGCACAGGGCACAGGGAAGGATGAGATGACTGGGCACCGGGCGTGGGGAGTGGAGGAGGAGGCACAGACAGAGACAGTCTCACGTCCACAGGTGCTTTTAAACCAAAATGTCTTGAGTATTTTAACAGGGGTTGCATCATTTCCGTAGATTGCTTTGGGTAGTATGGCCATTTTGATAATGTTGACTCTTCCAATCCAAGAGTACAAGATATCTTTCCATTTCTTTGTATCATCTTCCGTTTCCTTCAACTATGTTTTACAGTTTTCAAAGTGTAGGTAATCTCCTTGGTTAAGTTTATTTCTAGGTGTTTTGTTGTTTTTGATGCAATGGAAATAAAATTCTGGTTTTTGAAATGAAAAGAAAAAAACTAAACTCTTTTCATATGATCCCAATGAGTTGAAAACTTACGTCCACACAAAGCCTTCATGTCAATGTACATAACAATTTTATTCATAACTGCAAAAACTTGGAAGCAACCCATCATCCCATTCAATTGATAAATGGATAAATAATACATGGTAATACACACAATGGAATATTATTCAGCAATAAAATGAAATCATCTATCAGGTCATAAAAAATGGAGGGAACTTAAATGCACATTGCTACTTGGAAGACGCCAATTTGAAAAAGCTACAGACTGATACCAATTCCATGACATTCTGTAGTCAGAGACAGTAAAAAGATCTGTGGTTGCCAGGGGTTCAGGGAGAGGAAGGGGAGAAACAGGGGGATTTTAGGGCAGTTTTACTGAAACTACTGTGAAATACTCTGCATGGGACGGTAATGTTGGAAACATGACATTATACGTTTTCAAAATCCATGGAGTGGACAGTGAAGAAGAGAATCCTGCTGTAAACTCTGGACTTCTGTTAATTATAATGTATCAATATTGATATGCCTGTTGTACCAGATGTAGCGCACAAGTTAATGCAAGACGTAAGAGTGGGGACCCTGAGGGAGGACTCATGTCGGGGTACATAGAGCTCTGTGTACTTTCTGCTCCATTTTTTGTAAATCTAAACTGTTCTTAAAATTTTCTGTTAATAAAAAAAAATTTCTTTAAACCTCCAGCCACACTTCCCTTCTGGGTGGGATTGTGTCTGTGTAACCCAGGACATTAATTTAAAATGGAGAAAAAATGTGTGACTACTTAATTTTTTTAAAAAAATGCATTTTATGAATTTCATTCATCATGAAAAAATCTTAGGACCAGAAGAAAACATTATGAATTCTGTGAGGTTTACCTGTTACATTGACTCACACGAAACTGCCATTCTTGTAGATCCAACCTGCTAAGGAAGCATCATACTTACAGTGAATCATTGAAAGAACAAGAAAGGGTTCCTGCTTTGATTGCTGCTACTCAGTATCTCACTGGGGGTTCTGGCCAGCGCATAAGGCAAGAAAAAGAATGAAATACAGCACTGGAAAGAAGGAAATAAACTGCACTGTGTACAAGAACATGGTTGTGAACACAAAATTCATGTAAAACTTGTTAGAAGTAACAGGCGGTTCTGTTGTGAAAGTTACACACACACACACACACACACACACACACACACAGAGCCATCTACCGTAGGTCTGGCAGTAAACACTCAGTACAAGTGTGTAGGATTATTTTTGGTAGCCAGCATCTTGTGGCAGCTTTGAGAGGACAGCACAGGACCATTTTTCAGGCTTGCAAACAACCCAGCTGCCAGGAACGTACCAAGGGGTTTCCAGCATCACAGGCCCCCAGGGAGGGTGGAAGGTTTGGTGGCAGCAACTGAACCCGCATAGCGCAGGGGTGGCCTCCGCTCGGCACTGCAGCTGAAAGTCTGCTCCTCTGTCTCCCCTGCAGGGTCACGAGCTCATTCTGGGGACAAGACATGCTCCTTGCAGAGTCATCTGCAGCGCCTGCAGGGGCTGGGCTTGTGGAAGGGCATTGCAAGTGTCTGTGATCGGTGAGTGTAACTTACTTACCTCACTTCAGAGATGGGAATATAGAATTAACTCCCTTGTAGGACCCTGGGAAATTACCTGGGACACAGACCCAGTTCTGGAGCCCACGACCTGTAAGGTGGTGTCCACCTGGAGCAAACTCTCCCACCTCCAGCCTGAGGCTGCGGGCTCCTCCTGTGTACGAATTCCCTGAGGTTGTGCTGCAGTGCTGGCCTCCAAGGTTGACGCAGTGGCATCTCCAAAACAGACATGAGCAAACACTCAACAGAGTAAAGGAAACTTACCAGTCTCACAGAGAAGGAAACTTTATAAAGTCCGCGAAATGCAGGTCAATCTCGTTCTGAGTACAGGCACCAAGGGCTTTTATGCAAACAATTAGATCCCGACTGGACTGACAGCAGTGGTGCCTCTTTGTTGAAGCCATTCAAAGCTTCAAAGAAACTACAAAAGGAAAAGAACTTCAAATGCCCCTGAGGGATCAATTAACACCTTAAAATTTTCATCTGAAAGCTTTCTTAATGGATACCTGACTATACATGCTTAAATTCTAATGGAGACTGAAAATAGAATCCTAATAGAGTTGTTTGGCTTGGTTTTTGAAATGGCAGCAGCATTTACTAGTCTACGTTGAGCAGTAGGGAGTCAGAGGATGAGGAAGAATCCAATTTTAAACAAAAAGTGCAGCTGTGCGTGGAAAACAATCCAGAGTAAGAATGTTTATCATGACACTCTTCTAGCTCATACGTTCTGCTGTGAACCTGCCCCATGATGATACATGGTTACAGAAGTTTCACAGAAATTTAGATTGATTTTTACACAAACTTAAATTAATGGAAGACATATCTACATAAAAGTAATCAAATATGTGTTTGTCTGATGAGTTTTGCAAAATGAACAGGTAGGCATTACCCCTAGGGCTTCCCACGCTTCCTGCTGTGAGGATCGAAGGATGGAAGGGTTTCCAGTGAGGGTTCCCGGTTCAGCAAACATCAGCGCTGTTCTCGGGAAGCTGCAAGACTGACAGAGGCCGGGACAGGCGGACGGACACGCTCAGGGCCACACGGCCTGGACACGGCGCACAGACGCCCTCCTCAGTCACCTCCTGACATACGTCCCATGGAAAGCGAGCCACAGGCCAGTCCCCAGCTGGGTCTGTTTGCCTGCTGGACCCTCTTCTGCTGCAACCTCACTTATGGAAGCAACTTCCATCTGTCAGAAAGGGCAACTTTGCATAATAAATTACACTGGTGTAGTCAAATATTTCCATAGATTGAATTAGGTTTAACTGATTGCCCTCAAGGCCATGCCCCTCCTTCCCAGCAAAGCTGCCCCCCACCCTCCAGTCCTCTGTGCTTGGAGCAGCTCTGACTCGGCCCTTAACCCAGGAGACAGGGAGTCTGGTCCGAGTCCTGGCACCCAACTGGGTGCACTGGTTAGACTGGAAGGGGGCAAGGCACAGCCATTCAAGGAATGCTACAGCAATTAACATCAAAATGGTGAAAGTTTCAACCCCCAGTAGGCCTTGAGGCTCAGGATGGTGGGAAATTTAACTTCTAGTAGAACTTGAGCTTCATTATATGCTTATTGTAATATTGTTAGCACAATGAATAACATGCCTACAGGTGCCATGGCAGTCCCGCGGCTGGCCACAAAAGGTCAAAGAGTCAGAAACGGCCAACTTCCTGGGAATCCCGGCCCCTTCCCCAGGCTACTTAGACTGGTCCTTCCACTTATCAGCATATGAAGCTGCTGAGCCCTTAAAAACAGGCAACACTGCCCCTCAGAGCTGCCACCTCTCTCTCTCCCTCTCCAGAGATGGCCCGCACTCCGTCTATGGAGTGTGTACCTACTTTTAATCTGAGCACCCAACACCCACACCTCGTGGCCTTTCTCTTGCCTTTCGATGTATCTCTGAATAAACCTACCTCCACTCAACTGCGGCTCGCTCTTGAATTCTTTCCTGCGCGAAGCCAAGGACCCACAGTTGGCGGGGCATCCCAGGGGCTCAACCGAGGCCTGGGACACGGCCCTCCTCACACCCCACATCTGTTTTCCTGCATCACTGGGGCCCTACATGCTCCCTCTCCCTCGTAGCCACTGTGAAGTATGTGGTTCCTACACAGAACACGATTTGTGTCTAGTGCTGGAACGGATTGGGCGGAAGCTCAGCCCTTGTTCCTGGGACACACCACTTTCTTCTTGAGCCTCCATCCACTCTTCTGTAACAAGGAGAAGGTGAAGCCTGCTCTGCGCACCTCCCAGGGTGGCTCTCGGGCTGAACAGGCAGTAACTGATGCAGAAGTTAAATCTCCCATCATCTTGAGCCTCAAGGCCTCCTGGGGGTTGAATCTGTCACCATTTTGATGTGAATTGCTGTGGCATTCCTTGAATGGCTGTGCCCTGCTCCCTTCCTGTTTCAGACTCAGCGAGGGAGTGGGAAAGCCCTCCCCTGGGTGAGGCCCTGTGGCCGTGGGGTCCCACGGGAGCCCTGGCTGCCCGGGGTCCGCCGGCAGACACCTCACTCTGGTCTGGGTGGGACAGACGCTGGGAACTCCAGGCCCGGGGGAGAGGAGCTTGGACCCCACCCTGGGCCGCCTGCTTGGGCCTCTGTGCCCTCTGCCCTCAGCAAGGCTCCCACTGCCGTCATGGCCTCGCTGCTGTTGCTTTGCTTGTGGTTCAGGGCTGTTCCCCCGTACACTGCTCAGCCGCACAGCCCAAGACAGATGCCTAATCAGTGCGTGCTGAATACCATTAGACAAGAGGGAAGACTTAAAGAAGCCAGTTTCTGGATGTGAACGGGGCAGGGGGTTGTGGGAGCAAGCAAGCAGAGCAGGAGGAGCAGCTGGTGAAAACTCCCCCGCCAGGGGTCCTCCCGCCTGTGGGCCAGGCACCCGGGGGTGACCAGCTCAGGGACTCCTGGTTGGGTACGCGCTGAGTCCTGAGCCCAGAGGCAGAGAGCAGGCCCTCCCCTCTCCCAGAGAACAGTGTCCACTGCACAGTGCGTCCCTCCAGAGGGACCAAGTGGCCAAGTTGGGGTGACTGAGCTGCAGTCACCCCACTTGTAGGAAAAGGAGCTCACATCCTCTGAATCTGCACCGAGCAGGGGTCCCTCCACACACGGCCTAGGGCAGCCACTCACGTGGACCTGCCCATGGCTGGTGTCCCCACATTTAATGGTTGAGAGAGACCTTACAGTTGCAAAGTCTAAAATGTTGACTCCTGGTCCCTAAATCTCAAAGCCTGATCTGGAAAGTAGTGCCCAAGCTCCCTCTACTGTGGGCAGCCCGGCCCTCACTGCCTCTCTCTGTCATGAGTCGTGGAGTAAGGACAGCCCTGGGCAGGGGTGACACTCCAGCGTGAGCAGCTGGTGTGACAGGCACCACCACTCTGAGAACAATCCTGAAGCCTCCACTCTGCCCTTGGTTCCAGGCCCAGGCTGCACGGCTGCAGCGGGAGGTGGGTGCTCGGGGGGACCCCCTGGGCTGACGGTGGACAGGGAGCCTGAGGCTCCTGAGTGCAGGTGTGCCAGGTCTGGGCCTCCAGGGACAAAAGCTGAGACTCCTCGCAGCCCTCGGGGCACTACCCAGGCAGACACGGACTCCCCTGTAGGCTTGGCCCGGCCAGTGGGACCCTCTCACGCCAGAGCCACCCTCTGCCTCCCTGTGCCACCAGACCTCCTTGGCCAAGGGGGCGAGCGAGACCAGCCAGCAGGGACACTGCCCGATGTCCTTCAGCACTGCCAGCCACAACCTGCAGGATGAGCTCTTCAGAAATAAACCCAGCTGGAGATGCAGCTGAAAACAGCTTCCTGAAACCTGCGGGGGAAACTGGATACTTTATTTCGGTGACAAATAACATGGTTGCTGAATTGCTGGAGAAAAGGCTCATTTCAGCGATTTGAGTTGGGCTGCAGGGCCCACCCTCCCTGAGGAACAGCCGGTCACTGCAGATGCCCCAGGGGTCAAACAGTCCCAGAACAAACCTGACCCAAAACACTGCCTCTGCTCCATCCCAAGGGCCTTGAGCCCCTGCCTGCTTTTTTGAAGGTTTTAAATCTGAAGACCCAGCCTTTGAATGCTGAAACAAAGGAAGCCTGAACTGGTTACTGATTCGGAGTAAAAAAAGACGACACAGCCCTTTTTCTGGACCGAGCCTCCTGAGGTTATCAGCCCGGGCGCAGCAGTGCCTGCTTTAGAGACGGACGGGAGTCCTCTGGCCTGGGGCTGTGCTTCACAGATACCTTCTCCAAACCTGCTGTGTTGGACCCTCACACAGCCCTGCGAGAGACCCACTTCTGTTTTCTCCACTTCGCAGTCAGGGAAGCTGAGGACACAAGCTCACACACCTTTACCCAAACCACGTCTCAGTACAAAGCAGGGCTGCAGCCTGTCCCCTGCCTCAAGTCCCAGGCCACCGTGTGCTCCTCCAGCCAGAAGTAACCCTTTCTCTCTTCTAGGAACTCATCCTAGAGTGGCGTTGTGGCTAGAATATGAACTCTAGAAATTAGACTCTCTTCCTTGTGCACGCCTGGAAGGTTCTGGAAGGATCCTATGGCATTGAGCCAATATGTCCACCTCACCCTGTGCTTGTAGGTGGTGTCCCCCCACGCCCACCCAGACCCCTCAACCCTCAACCCTGAGGTCCACTCCAAAGGGCCGTTGGGTGGGGCGCCCCATCCCCTCGGCCAGCGAAGGCATTGGGTGTGGCAGGTGACCAGTTCCTAGGCAGAAAGTGAAGTAAGTGTGGTAAAAGGGCAGGAGAAAGTACAGATGTCACATCTGCAAAGGCACTAAAACCAGAGAGAAAGGAACACTGCCGAGTGAGCGGAAGGTGAGGGAAGGCCACAGGCTGCTTTCCCGGAGGGCGTGTTGGCTGGTTCTGGGCTCGGGTGGAAGAGAGGAAAGAACGACAAGCAAAGCCCGCGGCTGTGCTGGCCAGAGCAGCAGGCTGGGGTTTGAGACGCTCAGACCCCACCGGGACGTCTGCTGGGGTCGGAGGGGGAGACCGTGGAGTCGGCTCAGAGCCTAACGCTTCCAGGAGTCAGGATGGGGTCTCCAGAGAAGTCTTGCTGTTCTCAGGAAGCACAGGCCCACTTGAGGGAAGAGGGCCAGCCTCCCCCTCGAGACGTTTGCAGGTTGTGGGCCTTCCTGGGGTCCCAGGCTGGAGTTTGGGATCCCGCAGGGGCAGCGCCAGCTAGGGGCTGAGCAGACACGCCCTTTACTTTTGCTTTCAGCCTGTCGTTTATATTTAAAATCCCTGCCCTCCACCTACTGTAAGGTGGTCCCGAGGCCTCTTACCCAGTCTGACAGGCTCTGCTTCCTGGTCGGAACGGTTCGTCCACTGACACTGAGTGGTCATGTACAGCCAGGTCCAAGCCTGTCTTCTGGATGCTGGTTTTCCACTGGCCCTTTGTGTTTTTCAGCATTCCAGCATTAGTTTCTAAGCTTGACCTCTTCACTACTATTTTGTTCATGGTTCCTCTGGGGACTATAATACCCATAAAATAAGATGTATCTTACCAGGATCTGGTTACAGTTAATACTGTACCCCTTGACCCCACTTCCAACCTCATGCTTCAAGCGTGGAAGACCTTTAAAGGGGGATAATTTCACTTCCTGGCTCCACTTCCTTTGCGTTGTGGTACCTTTGGCTTCCACATGTTAGACACCCACATCCGTCTGCTGAGAAGATTAATGAAGAAAATAGACAGTTTCTATGCTGACCCACTCACGTAACATATCCGTTGCCTTCATCTCCTCCTGCAGATCCCAGTTTCTATCCGGTATCATTTCCCTTAAGCCAGAAGCACATCCTTCAGTGTTTCCCCCCATGGAGTCTGCTGGCAGAACAGTCTCACAACTTCTGTTTATCAGAAAATGTCTTTATTTTTGCAGCAGGTTTGAGGGACATTTCACTGGATATAGAATTCTGGATTGACATCACTTTTTTTTCCTTTCAGATCTTTAAGATGCTGCTTTGTTATCTTCTGGCCTTGGCTTTCCCCATGAAACGTCACCGTCCCGCACATCAATGACCCCACCTGTTGGGGGTCTATTTGCTCAAACTGCTCTCAGGATTCAGCCTTCATTGTTTACCTTTAGGAGTTTGTTAGGTGTGGCTTTCTCTGTATGTGTCCTTCTAAGGGGTTGCTAAGCTTCTTGCATCTGTTTTTCTTCAAATTTAGGGTATATTTGGCCACTGTTTCCTCAAAGACCTGCCATGGCCACGTTCTTATCATCTACTTTTTCTGGGACCCAATTACATCATGTAATGTTGTCTCACTGGTTAGGGACACTTTGCTTTTTTTCCAATTTCCTTCTCTTCTCTGTTGTTCAGATTGTGTAATTTTCATCTTACTGCCTCTTTATTCATTAATTCTTTTTCCTTCCACTTCCAATCTGTTGTTTAGACCAGTCAGTAAATTTTTTCGCTTAAGTTATTCTATTTTTAGTGCTGAATTTCTTTTTGACTCTTGCTCATAATTTCCACTCCTTTGCTGACAGTCCCTACCTACTCACCCATTCAAATTCATTTTTAAAAGTCCTTTAAAATATTTACAACAACCACTTTCAGTGCTTGGTCTACTAACCCTACGTCTAGGCCATCGCAAAAGGTTTTCATTCATAGATTTTACTTCTTGCCAACAGATCGGTTTTCCTGTCTCTTTGTTTCTACAGTAATATTTTATTTTTAACAAGACACTGTGATCACTCACTGCAGAAATTCTGGGTTCTGTTATGTTTCTCTGAAGACTATGATGGTTTGTGCTAATAATTAACTCAATTACACGTGTACTGCCTTAAACACAGTCTTGGTTCCATGTGCTGTGATGTGAACCTGGGGAAATCCTAGCCCCTCTGATGGGCAGAACTCAGCCTCCAAATCCAAAGTTATTTTCAAAGTGTTGATTAATTTTAGGCTTTGCGAAGTTCGGGTGGGGTGGCCTTATTCTGCAGGGAGCCACGGCTCCTTGTGTCTCCTCCAGGTACACATGCAGGAGCTGTTCCTGCTCTGTCTCAGCTAAGATGCCATATCTCAGGGCTGGTGCACCTCTAGGGCCCTCACATGTCCTCGGACCCACAGAAGCCGCCCCGTGGACCTCACTGCTCTCACCTCCCACAGGCACCCCAGGCTTTGGGAAGAACCCAGAGGAAGTCCCCACACAGATTTCCACTCACTCCCGACGGAGATCTGTCTGCTCCATTGCATGTAAGCTGAGTCTTTGTGCTGCAATCCAGCCCAAATACAGCTCCTTTTATTACTGAGGAGCTAAGTCTTCCCCCTTCTGCCTCAGAGAGGAAAGTGGAAACTCCAGCCTGAGGAGTGAAACATCACCTTCAGTCTTTAAAGCTCTTTATGCACAATCTGTGACACACAGTAAAGCCAAACATCACTAGACAGGCAAAAGAGTTTTTTTTTTAAAGCCTGCTAATTAAGAGAAAAAGGGGACATTGGCATGAGAAACAGAAACTTTTACAACTCTGCTTAATAACGCTGTGAATAGTAGAAAAGATCAACACTACAGATAGAAAGGTGGACATTTTGACATGTGTAATATGAACCTATAAATAAGTGAAAATGCAATATCTGAGTATTAGTCAATTATTAAATATTGATTGATTATTAATATTTACTTGACAGATTTAAAATCACGCCAATAGTAGCCAAACACAGGGTTAGTGAGTTGCAAGAGTCGTTGAGGGGAAGGACGGCCCATGCAGAGAGTGTGCAGGACACATGCAGCAGGTGTGAGTGCAATGTAACTGGGGAAGCAGAGGGTTGGGGCGATGGCATTCAGCAAAGCATTGCCCACAGGAATGACCACTGAAAATTGACAAAACACAGCAGCACACAGACTTCCGAAAGTCAGCAAACCTCAACAGGATAAATACCCCAAAATACGCTAATAGGCGTCCCATCGTCAAAGTGCCAAACGACAAGGAAGGAGAGAGAGACAGAGACAGGGGGAGACAGAGACAGAGGGAAAGGGAGGGAGGGAGCTCTTTAAAACAACCTAAGGCTGGGGAAAATCACCTTTAAAGGAAGAATAATAAGAGCTCACTCCTCAAGAGAAAGAATTGAAACCAAAATATAATGAAATGTTATTTTTAAAGCACTAAAAGACAAAAATGTGAATCTTATAAAAATGGAGGTGATTTTTTAAAATGATCTTTTGGATTAAAAAATGTGGGCAAAATAGCACCCACAAATTTAACTACAGTAAATACTAAGTAAATTAATCAGCCTGAAAGGAAATGTCCTCAACAGAAACACAGCATTGCATGAATAAGTGAAAATAACCAGGAAGTGAAAACACATGGCTCAATAAAGTGAATATCGACTGTAGAAAACGATCACAGCCGCAGCTTGTAGAACTTCAAATACGTGTCGAATTAAAATGAATACTAACCATAATATCATTAAAGCAAAAGGCAGCATTTTGAAACATTCAGAGACGTGGTAGAAAAGCCATTTTACTAGATGGTAAGAAGTCAAAGATGTTTGTTGCACTGTCTACAGTAACCACGAAAAGTTGCAGAAGAAGGTGTGCAGAAGAAGATGATAGAAAAAAATGAAACAAAAAATACTAGGTTATTTCAAAATCAAAAAAGGAAAGGAAAAAAGGACTAAAAGGAATTTAGAGGGCCACCCTCTGCTCAGGCCTCACGTGTCAGAGACTCGGGAGCTGGCCTCCCAGGGCTGTGTGCCCCAGGTGGGGCCGCAGGAAGGGGAGGGAGGTTTCCCTGGCCTTTCCTGTTGGCTAGAAAGCATTGGACGTTCCTTGCAATGTCTCAGAGAAAATGACTCCGTGTTCCTCCCCGTGGTCGGGGTGTCTGGAGTTTTCTTCAGCCCAGGGCAGGGCTGTGGGTCTCTCTTGGTTCCATTCCTGGGGCCAAAAAAAAAAAAAAAAAAAAAAAAGATGTCAACAATCTCCAGGGATCAAACAGCAGCTGCAGTGACAAGAGAGGGGACAGGAGTGGCTCCAAGACCGAAGTCCAAGGAAGCCCCCCTGCTCAAGAACCCTCGAGCACCCAGTCAGTCTAACCCCTGGACGCAGGGAGAGCCACTCTGCTGACCTAGGGCACCCCAAAGCCATGCGTCCAGGGCTAGACTCACCCCCACCCTACAGCCGCCCTCCCTCCCGGTCTCTCCACATCTCCACCCGCTCTGGAAACCAGGGCGTCCCCTTACCACCCCCATTACTGAAGTCCCCACGTGAGACCCACCTCACTGCCTCTGCTTCCTGTGGCTGCCTGACCCAACCTTCACCCTCCCTCCCACACCCCTGCCATGCTGCCCCGAGAAGCCCTGTCACGTCAGCACCACTGCAAAGCCTGAGGCCAGCTGGCGGGGTGAGGAAGGGCCTGTCCTCCCAGAGGGACAGAGGGGCTTCTCCCTGTGGGGTCCCCGCCAACATCACCAGCCTCACTTCCAGCACCCCCTCCCTGGGCATGGCCGCACCTGAAGGGGCCACACCGCATGGCACCTCTCAGGGATCTGGGCACCTTGGGGGGACCATGCCCCCTCATCCCTGTCACCTGTGGCTCCGCCACCGCCTGGCTGGGCCCTGACGCGGGGTCCAGGTCGGGGGCCCTTCCCAGGTCCCGCCATCCTTGCCCGCATTCCAGGCGGCTGTGCTGCAGGGAAACGAAAGCTTCAAATGATTTTTTTAAGCAAGAGGAGGAGGGGAAGTAGAGCACACAATTAGGGAGCTGCTGAACTTCTGTGCAAACTAATGAATAAACCAGCCCCTGACAACTTCCCCGACTGCTGTGACAGGATAATTGTGCCTCATTTCTTAATTTTAATGCCGTTGTTGCATTTGGCTTCTGCTAATGAGATGTAAATACGTGTTGTGGGCTTGCAGATTTGTTTAATTGCAGGGCAGCTGAACTGCGATTGGCCGGAAGGTTAGCCCTTCCCTCACTTATTTGTGTTTTCACGGGACCTCGGAGGGCAAAGAAAGTGAGGCTGGGGGCATTGGTGGCCTTGCCTTCTTCCTAGTTCCCTCTTCTCCGGGAAGTGGAGGGAAGGTCTAGGCGATCTGGGACACAGGGGAGGGCTGCCTGGCTCTGGTCCCCGCCAGGCCACACTGTCCTCACCCTTCTGACAGGAAACCCTCCCAGCAAGGCCCTGACTTGAGCAGAGTCACAGCAGTGGTGACAGACAGCCAGACAGCAAAGTCCCCCTCTGCTCTGGCCCCTTCTCCATCTGACCCCACAGACACACGGTCCCTGGTCATGACGACCCAGCACTGGAGCCAGGGCAGCCGCAGCCAGAATCTGAGGGCCTGAAAGGTCAGGGGTCCCAGGCCCTGGCCTTAAGGGCTCCCCATGTCTCGTCCCTCCCAGAGCAGGGCCATTGTCACCTGACCTGGCGGGACAGCCCTGCACCCACCGTGTCCCCGAGGGCAGGCCTCCTGCAGCCATAGTCCTCCTGAGGACCTGAGTCCCTGACCCACGGTGTTAATGGAATCTCTGCACCACCCTCTCCCCAGAACAACTCTCTGGACATGTGGGGCTGAACCGTTAAGGCCTCCAGTCCTTCCTTCTCACCGAGGTTTCTCTGAGACCCTCTGCCACTGCCCCTTGGGTCTGGTCAAAGTTGCAGGCCCTGACTGAGGAGGACCCGCTTCAGTCAGAGTCAGGACAGCAAAAGTAACCTGTTACCTCTTGGTCTGAAGGGAGGCAATGCTGAGAAGTGGGCAGCAGGCCTCTTAGGAGCCCCCCAGGCCCGAGCTCACACCTGCCAGCCCCCCCCCAGGCCTGTTCACCCCCAGACCACGAGGGACAGGAGTTGATAAACCCGACCTCCCCTTACACCTTGTGTGTTATTCCTCCCAGGGGTGTCTAGTTTAGACTGAAAATATTTACAGTCCAAAGACAGAAATATCTAAAGGTGGAACTTCCTAGGCCGGGAAGATGAACAAAGTTAATTTTATTTAAAAAATTCAAAATATTTCCCTATGAGTTGAGGCACAGACACAGCCCAGCCGGTGAGGATGGCCCTGCCTACCTACACTGGAAGCATCTCCTTTGAGTTTCCTCTTCTTCTCTACTTCTGCGTTTTCCGCGTAAGCCTCTCACTGTTTGAGTTTCCTCTTCACTCTCGTGAAAGCATCAGTGAAGCAGACAGTCAGGAGACCCAGCTCTAGTCCCAGCTCGGGTGGTCACAGAGTCTGGAGGAAACTCGTGGCAGCACTGTGGGCAGAGTCACCGGGCGTCCCCGTCTGAAGTCTGAACATCCCACCACATGCGGCAGGCAAGGGCCCACCAGCCTGGGCTTGAATCCCTCAAGAAGCTCCCATCCTCATGCAGTCCCTCCGAGGGTAAGGGCTTCCCTGCCTGCAGTGGGTTGGGGGTGAAGGAGGCTGTGCGCCCGCAGGAAGACAACCCTGCCTGGCGGCCTGTTCCCTCCACCCTGGCTGGTGCCGCCCTTCCCTGCCTGTTCCACAAGAGCAGCGAGCATCTCCATCCCAAAGGGATCACTGGAGGATAGAATGGGATTATGTCTGCACAGTGCCTGGCCTACAGCAGGACGGTGATTAGTGTCCAATCTCATCCTCTGCACACAGCCGTTCAAAGGCAGGCAGCCTCCTTCCGTTGAGCCAAACATCTGGTAAGATGGTCCCACGTCCTGTGAGGGTCCCAGTCCCCTCCTGGGAAAAACATGGGACCAGACACCCCCGGCCCTCCCCCCTTAAAGGGCCCTGCAGTGTCAGCAGAGTCGCAGACGCGGCCAGACTGCGACCCTCTGGTTTTCTTGTCTGTGGGTCCCGCTCCACTCCCTTTCCTCCCTCTTCCTCCTCTTTCTCCAGCTGCCCCTCTGTCCGGTGACTCCTCAGGACTCTCCACATCCAGCTGGAGGTGCTCGGGTTCTCCCCCCAACTCCCCCTACACCCCACAGGATGCGTAGCTGTCCATTCCTGAGCACATTTGCTGGAAAACTGAAACTGTGCTAGTTTAACAAAGACAAGAGATCACAGGCCAGCAAGTAGAAAGGCCCGATAGACATTCTGCAGACCAGGTGACCCTTAGCCGGCCGGGCAGTGACTCACTGATACCTCGTGTCTCCCCTGTTGGCTGTCTGGACACCGGCCCTGCATCTCAGCTCTTAATCAGAGCACTTGGCTGGGAGTGCACTCCATTCAGAAGTCCCCCTGGCAGTCACAGGAGTGAGAAGGGGTGCATCATAGACTAACCTGGGGCCCTATTTTTTTGTTCTCTGAAATCTTAGATGCTCATTAAAATCACGAGGAAATCTTCCCATGCCCGTACCTGGGTCCCCAGTTGGAGCAGTATGTCCATGGGGGGCTTCACCTCTGGGCGTCGCTGTTGCTGTTTGGGTTTGAGAACTTAAAAGACAAACTGGCAGCCCCTAGGATGGCTCTGTGGGAAGAAGGGAGCTGGTGAGGTCCACAGGGCAGTGGATACTGGACAAGTCCTGCCCTGACCTCCTGGAGGGACATGAGCCTGGGCTCCTGGGCATAAAGCTGACAGCCCAGCGGATGCCCCGGACCAGGCACAGCCTGGGGACAGCTTGTCCTCCCAGGAAAATGACCATATCAGGTGCTGCCCCCTGGTCCACACTGGCCCCTGCAGGACCACACCCACAGCAACCCTCAGGCCAACACGACCCAGAACCAGGGTCGGACAGCAAGACCACGACATGCGGGTCATAAGCTGCCTCCCAGATGCCCTAGAGGATCCCCGGACAGTTCACAAAGGAAGCCCAAGAAAGTAAGCAGCGTGCAGACTTTCCTCCAGTGATGTCTCAAGTGTCAATATTTGGTTGGAAACTGAATGAGCTGAGTGTGTGCCTCTCGGCTCTGCAGGGCTTCTCGAGAGAACTACACGGGGGAGCCGCAGGTGCCCCTGCACCTCGTGGCTGCCTCCGATCCGCTCGGCTCCAGCCAGTGTCCCCCAGGTCCTCTGAGCAAAGACTGGCCAGAAACCAGGAGCCCTTTGACGACTTTTACAATTCTGAATAGTTTTAAATTTTCAGAAAACCCGTGAAGAGAGTGCAGAGTTCCCACGTACCCACACCCAGAGGCTCCGATTGCTCCTGTTTTCTGTTGTCAATGCCTTAAATTGTCTGTTTGTGAAGATTGTTCCCATCCTAACGTCTTACGTTGTCCATAGTATCTGCCACACCTAATGACCCAATATTGGTAAAGCATTTAATGATGTCCATAGAGTGTTCACATCTCCTTGTTCTCCCCAGGTTGCTTTCCCGCTCCAGGGCCTCATCTATGAAGCCACTTACATTTTGTCATCACGTCTCCTAAGCCCCTGTTGGCTGATTTCCAGACTTCATTGATTTTTATTACCTTGACAGTTTTGAAGAGTATGCTTCAGGTGTTTCGTACAATGACCCTCAGTTGGGGTTTGAAGTTTTTCTTGTGATTAGGCTGGGGTAGGGGCCTGGGGAGGAAGACGTGGAGGTGAGGGCCACGCCCACGACAACAGGGCAAGTAAGCCTGCAGTCACCAGCTCATCAGTGCGGTGCTGGCCCGTCCCAGCTGGGGCGGCGGGGCCCCCTCGCCACTGCAGTTACTCTCAGCCCTCTCTTCCACCTTGGGGGGACCCCTCTCCCATCTTGGGGGCCCTCTCCTGCCTTAGGGGGGACCCCTCTCCCATCTTGGGGGGCCCTCTCTCCCGCCTTGGGGGGAGGTCAGTATGTGGTAGGAGGCTTTCAACTCAGGGTTCTCAGATTTCCTTCCCATCTCCCCATGGGAGGGGCCGCCCAGCAACCCCTGAGCCCTCGCTCCCCCTCATCATTCACTGAGTCCACACTTGTCTGGTGTCCACATGGGCCTGGCCATCAAGTGCAGAACCAAGCAGAACACTTGTGCTCGGGACAAGTGAACTTAACTTGCCTGGTGGTGAGAGCAGACAGACAGGCGGCAGGAGGGAGATCTGAGTCAGATGACCTCGGGCGAGGGGTGGGGACCTGCTGGGGGGTGGCGGCAGGAGCAGAGGGGAGGACGCCTGGAGGGAAGCAGTCAGATTTCAAGTTCCTGGGCTCTCTGTTCTCTTCGCCTCAGGACCTGGCGGACCCGCAGACTTCCAGGCGCATGTCATCTGGAGATGCTTGGCTTCCAGGCACACAGGCCTCACAGGGACGTTGCAGACACTCTGGGCTGGCGGTGTCTATACCCACAGGCCTGAGCCTGGCCTGTGAACACGCTGGTGGGTATGGCTGCAGGGTTACTGTGACAGTCCCTGGTCATCCAGCCCCCAGGGAGCACCTGGCAGCCTGTGGGGCCTCCCAGCCAAGGTGGGCCCCAGCCCTGCTCATCCATCTCTGCTGTCAGCACTGCCCAGACACCAGCACAGCCTGCCGGGACGGGGTCTCTAGCTTTCACGCTGGGCACACAGCAGGTGACATGCCCACCTTGAGTTCCTCCGGCCCCAAAGTGAGCGGGCAGACTTTCCAATTGGTCTCCCTCACGGCGCGTGATCTGGGGCTTGGAGAGCTAAGTGGTTTGATCACAATCACGCAGCTAGAAAGAGTCCAAGTGTGGGCTCAGCCCCAAGGTCTAGAGGCGGGAGGTGGACGGTCACACCATCACTCTTCCGGCTGTGTTGCCCCAAGCAAGTCTTCTGATCAGTTTCCCCATCTGTAACATGTAGCCCGAGGCTGCTGTGCAGCTTGAACTAAGCAGGTGTGTGGTGTTCCCTCTCCCGGGGGCTTGGCAGTTGACGTTAGGGTCTCTGCCGACCTGACCCCAGCAGAGAGGATCACGTCCCCCGCGGGCCCCCCTCAAATATGGTAGCTCCTCCACCCTCCCTGCTCCTCCTCCCTCCAGCAAACATTAATTACACATGAAGTTTCCTCCTGCAGAAGGGTCATAATTAATTCATGTCAGGACCATAATAGATTCCAACACAAACTGTTTCATTGCATCCAACTGTCCCTCTGACTGCTGTTTGCTTCAAAGCTGGATTCCAAATTCCCCGTGAGATGTGCCTCCTGCCCGTGCTCCCCGGCCCTGGCTCCCAGGAAGAGGAGGCACAGGTCTGGCCCCACCCCAGGCCACTCTGGGTCACGCAGACCTGGCGTGGAACTGCAGCTCCTCATAATTGCTGTGTGACCTACGATGTTCACCCACTCTCTCTGAGCCTCAGTGTTCTTGTTCGTAAAATGGAATAATAGGTAAATTTGTGAGAGTTGAATCAGGCAGACTTTGGTGAAACACTTGCCCTGTGCTTAATAAGAACAACTCATGGCAGCAGCTAGGCCAGGATGAGCATGTCTGTGTGCCGGAAGCTCTGCTGGCTCACCCTGCCCCTGACACCCGTCCTGTGGGCAGAGCCGCCTAGTAGTGTGATCCTTCTTTGCCCAGTGCTGACCTACAGCCCAGGGCACGAGGTCCCCTGGGGGAGCAGGGAGGGGCGAGAGGGAAGGCTGTTAACTGTCCCTACCCTAGATTGGAGGGATCAGGGGAGTAAGAAACTCAAAGTGGGGGACACACACAGACTATGAGCCGGGAGGGCTTAGGGAGGGGCTGTGACTGCCCCCAAGAGGACACTCAGAACCATGGGGCTGACAGGTCCGTGGGAAAGGCGGAGGGGTTCGGATCAGAGGAGCTCCAGGGACCCGAGATGCCGAGTCCTCCCTTGACCAGCCCCGAGATGGCCCCGGGTCCACGTGGGAGCCCCTCCTCCCAGGAGGCTCGCTCGCCTCTTGACTAAATTCATTTTCTCTGAGCATTTTGTGCTGTTTTCCACTCAGCAAACAGCCCACCAGCTGTCGAACCACTTGACCTTTGAATCACAAGCACTGAGCACACGTGTCCTCAAGCACCTGACGGCTTTTTGCCCGGAGTGGGGAGCCCACAGCCCAGGATCGGGTCCCTCACCTCCAGCCTGTGTCCCTGGGGGCCTCAAGCTTCTGAATTGGTTCCTCCCTCTCCCCAGATTTAGGGGTCTTCAGAGCACTATGAACTCCTGATATTTCAAATATTTTTTGTCATTTGGTTATTGTCTGTATCCCCCAATAAAATTAGCATCATGAGTTTTCTGAAATTTTTAAACTACTGTGTCCTCAAAGTCTATAAGGTGTCTGGGATTTAGTAGGTTTTCAATAAATAGTGTTGAGTGAAAGAGGAGACAAAACACCCTGTCCTTCACCCCTAATTTGTCTGCAGCAAAACAGGTCAGGAAAACACTACTCTGTCTGCAGTGGCGCCAGTTAGAAGACAGCCGTGGGCCTGTCCCCACACACGTGTGCACACACGTACGCACATGCATACCACTGGGAGGCCAGGGGCAGCAGGAGGAGCCGTCCCATCCCTCAGGAGCCACATTCCAGGAAAGAGGCCACAGGCTGGAAGGAGAAAGACATCTGATAGACAAACTGACCCTCAGAGGATGTGCAGGTCAGTGCTATCCAGACCCAAGGGGTGGACAGTGACCACAGGGACCCCCCTAACCCCCACCCCCCACCAGCCCAAGATCATGGCTCGGAGGGGCCGCCGCCTGCCACTGGGTCAGCTCTGACCCAAAGAAGGAGCCAGGCTGGCTGGGGAACAGGGCGCTGGGCACCCGTAGGTCCATCAGGTGCTCATGGCTCACTTGTGCTGTCTCCTGGTGGAGGGGAGGACGGTGCCCTGAGCCTGGGCAAATGCACCATTGTCTCTGAGCCCCGTTTCCTGGGGTGACCCCACAGCTAAGCTTGCACAGGACCCTGGAGGGCGGCTGACACCCCAACACACCAATGGGTTTCTTCAGTTCAGAAAACCTCAGTTTGAACAGTAACATCTGTTGTGACTCTAATAAAAATCCCTTTGAGAGTTTTTGTGGGCATTAAACGATTTGGTCTGTTGGACGGAGGCCAGCATGACATCTGGCACACGACTCCCAGTGAATGTTCATGGGACAGTTGAATACAAACTCCGCCTGCTCCCTGCCTGGCCCAGCCCCCAGGCCCCATCCCGCTGCGCCCTGACCAGGTGCTGGCCACCCTAAGGCCTCCCATCTCCCCACCCACCCCTCCATGTCTGCTGTTTCATTTCCCCCACGCCCTCCCGTGCGTCTGCCTGTCCCCAGCTGAGTGATTCACAGGCCACGGGGTCTCTGTGGAGAGTGTCATCCCCCCAGGGCCCACAGCCCCTGCAATGGATACTGTCCTATATTGGACACGCAAGCAATGGACAAGCGAGGCCGTTTAGGGGAGCCTTCCCTTGTCTCGCCTGGTGAGGGTCCCTCTTCCTCATCCTGAAAAATGGGCAGCTGGCCGGCGAGGGAGTCAGGATCACTATTCAGAGCCTCCACCGGGATTGATGGATGAACTTCTGCTCTTAGCAAAGAGAAATTTTGCAGCGAGAGCCTCTCCCCTAGGGTTCATCCACCTCCCTGTGAGGAAGCACAGGCTGTAGAGGCAGGAAGGAAGTTTCTAGGGACAAGGAAAAAGCGTTGAGAGCAGGGGCTGGTGGCCGTCACAGAGACCCAGGTCAGGGGCTGCGAGTTTGCTAGGGGAAGAGCAGGGGGTGCCCTGAGCCCTGAGCAAAGGCTGGGCTTCAGGCGGGAATGCTGTGAGGGTCGGACCCTGCCACCTCTGCTGGTGTGGGTAGGAATCTGCCCATGGAGCCTGGAGCCGGGAATGCCCGTGCACCCACTGGATTCTGCCCTGACTCTGCCCTTGGTGACTATGCACCCGGGCTGCTGAGTTAGAAGGGAAACAATAACCAGGATGCCCTGTGGCGTTAAGGACATACTTACACTAAAACCACGTGCTGCTACATGAAATGCACGTTTAACTGGGCACCCCGGGTGCACAGGCCTCCTTGCTCCGTGCTTGGATACAAGCAAGTGTCGCCGGAGATGGGGGGCCTGCCCGAGGGAGCCAGACCCAGGGTCAGGGTCTTGAAGTCCAGAGGAGGCCTCAACCATCAAGAGAAGGCAGGGCCCCTCGTGGCACAGGGAAGGGGCCCCCAGAGCTCTGGGCTGGGCTGTCTCTAGCTGAGAACCAGGGCTCTGCCAGAAACAGGAGGTCTAAGGAATGGATGTCCCTTGTGAGCAGGTGCTGGTCGGCCCAGGGACTGGCTCTGTCCTCCAGGCTCCCTGGGCGGCTGAGGGGCAGATTAACCTGGTCCTGAGCTGAGTCATGCCTCTGAACTTCCACGGGACCCTCGGAAATTCACAAACCTCTCCCAGTGTGGAAAGGCCCCCCTCCCCACCAATTCTGTGCTCACTCATCCACGTCACCCCTCCCTTTGCCCACGTGTCTGTCTATCCTGCAGCCTCTCAGCCGGGCACTGCCCTGGGCACTGACGAGACAGTGGTGGGCCACAGTCACAGCCATGAAGCAGGAAGGATGAAAGTCCAGGGGACACACAGTCACACAGAGTCAGCACAAACATCTGCAAAAGGGCCACAGGCAGAAAGGGCCAGCACCAAGTGTCAGGAGGGGACCCAGTGCAGGGAGGAGGAGGGGCCCTGAACAGGGGACGGCTGGGAGGGGAGGGGTCTGCACACCAACCCAGGGGTTTGGTCCGATCCTGAGAGCAGGGGCCATGAGGGCTTCAGGCCAGGCTCTGGAGAACGAGACCTGGGTCTCCCAGGGTCACTGGCACGAGTAGGACAGGGTGGATGCTGGCGGGGGAGACCGCAGGAGGCTGTGGGACTGGTCCTGGGAGGTGCACTGAGGACCCAGCTCTGGCAGTGGGGTAGGGTTGAGGGCAAAAGGGTCAGCCTGAGGTCCCAGGGCGGCAGAATCTGCAGGACTGGCCTCCACACAGGCCGGTGAGACAGAGGCCGAGGTGGGGAACCCAGGTCTGGCCCGTCACCTGGGAGGGTGGGAAGAGGTCTGGACCAGCATCTTCAAGGTGGGGAGGACATGCCCACTGCTGCTCCCTCGCACTGAGGGCCCTGCCCCCCAGGCCCGAGTGATGTGTGATGTGGGGACAGGACACCCAGGCATCCCCCAGCAGAGCCCTGGGAAGGGAGGGGGGCTCATCTACTATGAAGGCCCCTGGGGACCTCCAGGCTTCCAAAGGCGATGGCATTATTTAAAACTGGTAGAATTTGGCCCAGAACAGTGTTGATCGTTACCCATTCTCTGGGGCATCTCCTTGTTTCTGGAAAAGAGCTGCAGGCCCTCCGCAGGGAATCCAGTCCCACACACAGCCCCCACAGGTGGCATCGCCTCCCTCAGCTGGCTGCAGGGAGCCACGGGTCATCCCTCTTTTAACTCACCAGCCTTCAGAGGAGCCTAGTGCCGCCATTACTGATGGCATTTTGGGGAGAAATCCAAGTCGTTTGGTTTCTTTGCTGAAGCACTCAGAGTTGGAAGACTACGCGGTTCTCACGGCAGCTGTAGGGCAGGGGGCCTGGCCCGTCCCCTTGAAACCAGCGCCGCTCAGGTGCTGGACCCTGGGGCAGAGCTTCCAGCCTGGGAAGAAGGAAGAGCAGGAACTGTTGCCATGGAGACGTTTCCCAGCAGTTGAGCAGCTGGGCGGCCAGCTGGAGGTAACCTTGAAGGATTTCACAGAGAGAAATGGAAAACAGGCACAGATACGGATGTAGATATGAAGCCTGACCTTTACTGGGAAGCTGGAGAGGCGGAGAGGCCACCAAAGATGCCAGGGCCCCAGGGAAGGAGGGTGTCCAGGGGAGCCAGGGAGGGGGCACAGGCAACACCCCCTTACTAGGGAAAAAAATGCTCACCAAGTTCAGATTTCCAAAACCCTGAGCTCAAAGGCTCGAATCAGCCTGATTACAGTGGTGAAAGTCCTGTTGGTCACTGAGGCAAGGTGGACGCCAGCCCAGGCAACTCCCTCCCTGGGGACCCCAAGGTACAAGTTTCATGGGGTGCAGAGGCCCCAGGGCAGAGCACCTCGGGCGGAGCCAGGTTGTAATATAGTTGTAGGCAGAGGAAAGACAGACAGATGGTAGGTAGATAGATTGACTGATAGATGACTCATCAATTTTAGAGAATACATATCTCAATGAAGAAAAAATAGCTAGACAAAAAGTCACAAAAATCAATGAAACCATAAGAAATGGAAAAATTTTTTAATGAGCAAGAAGGTGAGTGCAAAGCACAGGTTCTGGCCCCAGGTGAGAACAGACAGCTGAGGGGGTCTCTTGGGGGGACAGCAGGCCTTGTTAACAAGGGGGACGGGCAGGCAGCGCTCACATTGCGGGCATGTCCTAAGCGCTGGCCCCACCCCAGCAGCTCACGGACCTCGTCTCACGTAATTCTCACCAGCCTGGGGGAGGTGCTCCCACTATCCCTCTCCTCAACTGAGGAAGAGGAAGCCAAGGCACAGAGAGGTTAAGTAATTTGATCTAAATCACACAGCCTGTGACAATAAGAGGTAGGAGATGAGCCCAGGTCTGTTTGGAAGGAGCGTGGACATTCTTGACCATTTGAGCCCCCCACCCCACGGAAGCACATGGGGCAGATGACGGGAAGTTCTGCAAACCCACAGAAACATCCCCCAGCCTGAATCTCCCAGCTCCTGTGACCTCAATCCTGCTAATTAACCTGAAAACGTGACAGAAGCCCCCATCCTTGTGCCCCTACCATTAAGAGATGGAGTCCTGTGCGGCCGGGAGAAGGGGCAGTTCCCCAGGCCACTTGGCTGACTGCTCTTCTCCTGCAAAGCTCACCTCCCTGCAGCCCATGTAGCATCCCGGGTCTGGAGGGACCTCCTCCCTATGTCCATGGAGCTGGCTGCTTTGCTGTGAGAGGCTTCAGCAGCGGCAATGCCAGAGACAGGCAGGGAACATGGGCACCAGTGCCTTTGATAGGCTGTACTCGAGGACCCCCTCATCTTGTCCCCGGAAGTCCCAGGAGGTGGGCGTGAGAGCAGGAAGCAGGTCTGGGGTGGCGCATCCTCTGTGTGGTCGCAGGTGTGAGCGGAGAGTCTGGCTCCTGCCCCCCATGCCCCGGGACTAGCACTTCCTGGGCAGAGGATGGACCTCAGAGAGTGCACTGACTCCCTCGGATGCAGACTCTCCTCCACATGGGCCAGGGGGTCCGCTTTGCCCTTAAACTTCAGATGAGATTACACATTTCACCTGGCATCACACATAAGCCTTTGACCTGGGAGCCTGGAGAAGCTGAGGCCACAGAGGTGAAGGCGTCACAGAAGAAGCCCCGGTGCCCTGCCGTCTCCCCTCGCTGCATCAGTGGCCCCTCCTTCCAGCCCCTCCATTCCAGGCTCACAACTTAATTTACTACGACTGGAGAAGATCATAAGGAAAGTCAATCTTCCTCAAGCACTAAATCGTTTTCCATCTGCTCTCTGACTCGTGCAGATGACTGACCACGCCCCCACCAGCCTGTCCTGGGTCCCCCACCCCAGGCAAGTGACCTTGGCCTCTGAACAGTCAGCCCTCAAGGCCCAGCAGGGAAGTTGGGGCTGCTGGCAGGAGCTGCTAAGAATGAAATAGTATTCAGGTTCCAAATCTCCAGGGTGTTCAGTTCTAAATTTTGTCCTTCAGCCTTAGAAATCAGACCAGTCTAGACAACAATTTAGTATGCGGCAGCTACCCGTGGGCTCTGGGAAGGTAACCTCACATTGGCCCTGGGAACAGACAGGACTGGGGTCAAGAGGCAGCTCAGTGTCCTGCCACATGACCTTCACAACAACCTTTTGGAGTGGGTCCCACTGTCCCATTTCACAGATGAGAACACTTAAGGTTTAGGACAAGAGATAAGAGTTTGCCTAAGTAAGGGTCAAGATGGTGATGCTGGCCTGAACCAGCCAGCCCAGTTCCCAAGTACTCCCTCCCACCTGCTCTTAGGGACACCCAGGGGAGCCCCTAAGGTTAAGGGGATGGATTCCATCCTGCTCTGCCACCCTGGGCTGTCTGTCCTTGCGCCAGCTGATTTCCCACTCTGTGCCTCACCTTCCCGGTGTGAAATGAGAATGATAACACTGTCCGCTCCTCAGGGCTCTGTGTTCGGCACTTGCTAGCCTGGCTCAGGCGCTACCCTCGCCAGCGTGCTCTGTGCCTCCTCCTCACTGCACACAGCAACGTCACCAAGGTCAGGGCCTGGTGTGCTGACCGCTCAGCTGACCCCTCAGCTGCCCCAGGGAACTGGGTGTCGGGCAAATCAGCCTGTCTTCTCAAAGGGAGTCTGAGCACCTCCTAAGCAGAGGGCTGCTCGGGGCAGGAGCCTTGCTGGGGACAGAGGGAGTCCCCCAGAACTATTTGCTCACTGAGTGTCCCTGCAATTACTGTCCTCCTCGGAAGAAAAACATCCCGTCCTCTCCCAGCTCCGGTCCCCAGTCTCCAGCCTGATTTGAGCCGGTCTGGGCGGCAGCACCTGCCAGCTCTGGAGAGTGAAGGGACTCCCACCCAGAGGAGAAAGGGACGCCAGGCCTTAGGCAGCAGACTGTCTTTTCTCACCTGCTTAACCAGGGTGGGGAACTGGCCGAGCACTGACAGTCCCTCAGTGGGGTCTCTGATCTGGGAGGCTGGCAGGGCCCAGGGTGGTAGCAAGACCAGGAAGGGTGACATTTATTTAGGAGGACAGACCTGGGCAGTGACCTCGTGTGCAGTCTGTTCTCACCCGGCCTCAGACTTTTGCTTCAAGATTCATCAGAGCCGACGTGAGAAAAGGACCAGAATAAAAATGGGCCCCCACTGGATTTCCTGAAGGCAGGACCAGCCCTGCAGAGGCCCAGATGCCGGCTTTTTTCAGTTGTTACGTCTGAGCTGAGCCCCAGCTGATGGGGACCAGCCAGGGACTTGCTGCCTCTGACGGCCAGTCATCTCTCGTTCATTCCAATGTTAGAAGAGTCTCGCAAATACCAGCCACATGGTTATGATGTAACGATTTCCTCTCCAAAGACCGCAGGGACTAACAGAAAGAAAATGAAAGACACAATTGGGCACCAGTGGTTTGGAGAATGCTGGCCCGGAAACTCTGTGGCCCTCTTCTCATCCACCTGTTCCTTCCCCATAAGTTGGGGACACGGTGAAGGAGGACAAAGTGTAGTGAGACCCAGGGAACTGGGGGGTGGGGGCAGGTTCACTACGGAAGGGGAGCCTATCCCAACTAATACCGATGTCTGGGCTGCTAACTGTCCAGGGAAGAAAAAGGACCCTCAGTGAGGTTACGTGACTCGCCGAAGGACACAGAGCTCCAGAGTGAAACCTCCAAAGCTTGAACCGTGTCTCCTGACTCAGATCTGGGCGCCGTCCCAAACTGCTTCTCAGGACCGACGGTCCAGTGCATCTTCCGTAAAGCAGCTGCGCTTGCTGGGGAGTAGGCGGGGCCCTGCAGAGCCTCCCCGACCTTCCATCCCATCCTGGAAGTCACGGCAGTGGTGCCGGGCAGGGAACCCCTCAGCCCACCCAGGCCTCCAGGTCCGAAAGGGCTCTGTAAGGAGGGATGACCCTGAGACCAGTGGTCCTGCTGTAGGCCAGGTGAGGGCCTGGCAAGGACGATGCCCCCGTATCTCGCGGACCCAGCAACTGGGCAGAGGTTCACCTGGCCAGGTCCTAATTTGCACACAGTAATTTTGCCCCGAGAAGCCTGCCTGCTAATTGCTTATGCTATTTCTGGACCCTGCCCCTCCTGATCTGTCCTCCTGCTGGAGACAGAAATAGCCTGGCACTTGGAGGGTAATTATCCTGGAGACCTCGGCGTCAGCAGACGCTCAGCAGTGAGATCCATCCCTGACTCAGCATGAGGTTTCAGTGCTGGAACCACGGGGCTGGGGTGTGGTGGGCTTAGCCCCGGCTGGGGGAGACCCTGGGCTCCAGAGCTGCCTGTCCCCCACCCCTAGAGTGAGGCTGGTTCAGATCCCCCTTCTCCTATAGTGAACCTGACTCGGGACTCAGGGACCCCGTCCTCTTATAGTGAATTTGACTCAGGATCCCCCCTCCTCTAGTGAACCTGACTCAGGGCCCCTCTTGCTCCAAACCCAGCTCCCCCTATCCCGTGCTCCCGAGTCTGGAAGGCAGCCGTGTGCCAGCCTGCTCCACCCCCAGATTCCCCTCTAGGGCCCAGCAGGGGGAAAGCAGAACTACCTCCTCGATCCCACTCCCGCTCCCTCTTCCCTGGGGCAGAGAGGCCAGGGTCAGGGCTAGGGCGGCAGAGCTCTGCCGGGACAGCTGTGTGGGCTGAGGCCAACCCCTGGCCCATCTGAGCTCCAGTCCCCATGCAGAGGTGGGGTGTCACCAGGACAGTCCTGGCCCCTCTTCTCAGCCACGTAGGTGTCCCCCCACCCTGTCTTCCCCTCCTCCCTGGAAATCAACACCCCTCACCGAGACTCGTGCCTGAGAAAGTGGTCTCTGTGCCCCAGCACCCCTGTCCCAGGACGCAGGCCCATGTGTCTAACCCCAGCTCCTTCTCCCTGGCACCTCTGGACCCAGAAGCTTCTCAGCCGGCGGGGCTCCCTCTAGGGAAACAGGTGTGAGTGCAGATTCCTGCATCCTCAGGGTCTCCTGTGTTTTAATTTGCCTGGTAACCTTATGGCCCATTTTTGGTCTGCCTTTAAATCTCTGATCCAGTTGGAGTGACTGGAGATGCAGACGCCCACTAGACACAGACTAACGTGTATAGTTACGTGGATGCAACTGCGGTTCCCTCAGACCTGCTTTATTGTTGCAACTCAACTGTGCGCGTGACTGAGCGGCCCCGGGCTTGTGTTTCTGCCAACTGTGAAGTGCTGCGCTTCTGAGAGAGCCTCCTGGACCCTATCTGCACATCCTTCCTGAGGGTGGCACACTGCTGGGGAGTCCCTCCCGCCCTCGCCCCGTTCCTTCCTCCACACCCCAGCCTCGCTGGGGACCATTAGAGACGCCCGGCTCCCCCATCTGCCTGCCCCACCCAGCTGCACCAACTGCTGACCAACCAGCGCCTCTCCAGCCCCGTCCCCACACCCAGACCTGGCTGCCGTGTTCACCCCTCTGCTCAGTTTCTGGGGGTGTCTTGAGGGAAACGACACGGGCTCAGGAGAGCACTGCAGTGCGGGAGCTGCTCAGCCTGGAGACCTCGGCCCCAGTCCCACGTTCAGCGCTGCCCTCGCAGGGGCTCAGCGACCCTGGGGGAGCCAGTGGGTACTGGAGCCCCGTTCCCATGACTCCCAGGGGCCAGGACTCAGCCAGAGGGGAGTCTGTGGGGCCAGCAGGAAACGTGCCTGGTCTTCCAGGCCTGTGGGTCCCCCGGTCACAGCCGAGCCTGGGAGGCAGGCAGGTGGAGGCCTCTGTGGCATCCTGGGAAGGCCTGGGCCCCCTTCCTTGTTCATTTATTTACTCATTTTTTCATTCATTCAACAGGTGCTTCTTCACCTCCACCCCCAGCCCAGCTCAGGCCCAGGGGCAGGAAAGGGAACACTCAGCAGAGAGTGGCCCAGCCATCCGCTCACCTGGGCCCCAGACAGGTCCCCTCTGGCCTTTCTGTTCACCTGCAAACGTCAGGTGGGCCTGTGCCCTGCCCTCTGGGGCCAAAGTCGCCCCCTTCTGCCCTGCTGGGTCTGGACTGAGTTCTCCTCGGCCCGCTCATGGTACTAGGGACGAAAGGGGATGCTCTCAGGCACTGGTGGCCGCAGGAACAGCCGAGGACCCCCCGGCCTCCTACCTCCTCCCCAGGGCAGCAGCTTTCCTGGCTCCATGTCGGCCTTCAGAACCTGGGAATCTGGGCCGGATGACAAACCGGGCAGAGGGCTCTGCTGTTGGGCCCTCACCCCATCCTCCTGCCTCTCCCTCCGCAATGGAGGTGCCCAAGGGTGCAGGACCAGCAGGTGTCCGACCTCGCGTGTCCATTTAATGTGCTGAATAAAACGTTCTTCACAGATTAACTGAGCAGTTTTAAGTGAACGACCATTTTCCTCTGTTTTAATTTTTCATGGGCACTTTTCTGGAGAACAAGTACACGGTTAATAACTGAGGGAATGAGACTGTGTTAACCTCTCTGTATTTTAATGAGATCCTGCTATGCCCTAGCGTATATGCCTAAAGCTGCTCCAATTTCCCCCAAGTTCTTTCCTTGGAGGTGAGTCCTGGTGGGGCAGGCGGGTGATGAGGGATGGGCATCCTTCCAGTCTGAAGGAGCACCAGGAGCTGGTCTTAGGGTTCAGGATGGAATCAGGGGTCCCTGAGTCAGCACCGGGTTGGCGGGGGAACAGAACAGCAACGGGGCCCAGCACCCCAGTGCCAGCAGGAGCCACGGGGGATATGGGGCCACCGGACTGCTGCAAACGCACGGCTGATGGTCCAATCGGCAGAAAGAGAGAACCCCGTGTGGAGTAATCAGATCTGGTGGGGAGGAGCACCTGGGGGGAGGAGCACCTGAGGGGAGGAGCATCTGGGAGGTATAGATGCAGGAATCTGCATTCGCACCTGGTTCCCTAGAGGAAGCCTCATGCTGCCCACCTCCCTGCACCCCATCCCATGTCCACTCTAAGCCTGAGCGTCCTCCCAGCTCACAACACCCCAATGAAGTGATAGTAGCACCACCCCTACACAGACAGGAGGGAAGTGAGGCTGAGACAGTGGAGCCACCTGCAACACCAGCAGCACAGCCAAGATGGGGACACAGTTCTGACGTTAAAATCACACTTTCACCTCCACGCAGTGCTGGGAAGGTGATCTGCCTCCACCCGCTGGGCTCAAGTCTCTCCTTCCTGCTTCTGAGCCTGGCCTCCCCACTCCCAACCCCGGGAGTGACCTCCTGTCTGTCCACCCCACACAGCTCCCTCCCACCTGCCCTGGCTGAGCTCCCTACTCTGGCCTGGCCCGTTAGACATGCGGTGGTGCTCAGCGGTGTCTGGTACGTAGGAGGTCTTCAATAAACCCTTGCCGAATGAGTATGCATGTGTGTGCACAACGCGGCGTCTCCAGGGACACATGCAGCTGAGCCCACTACCACAGCTGTGGGTGGTGTGTGCAAGGTGGGTGGTGGGTGCTAGCTCCCAGCTCAGGGTCTCAGGGTCAGAATCACCAGGCTCCCTTATGCATGCAGATTCCTGGGCCCACAGATCTGCTCACCTCTCTTTGGGAGGGGGTCTGAGAGGCACCTGCTGGCTGATTCCAGCACCTGGAGCCCATGGCGGGGGGACACCGTTGGGCCCTGACACCTGCTCCTGCATGATGATCTTCGACCACCTGCTTCCCTGTGGTTTTCAGTTTCTGCAGCTGCCATCTCCATAGGTTCTTAACTTCACTGACATAATTTCAACTCTAAGGCCCCAGTCACCTTGGCCAAGAACTGTGTGCTGAGATGGGGCAGGGCCTATTTGGGGAGCCCAATGGGGAGTGACCTACCCCAGACCGAGACCCTACTCTTACTCAGATGCCCCAGCTGGACCGACAGACAGATGGACGGTCACAATTCTTGGCCTTTTCTGGACACACCTGCTCTTCCCTGCACATCTGCTGCCCCTGGAGTTCAGAGGAGAAACTGGCATTCACAGGAAGGACCTCATGTAGAGTAACTAGTTCCCTTCGTGTCCAACTGCAGTCCAGTGAGATGGGCCTCACTACCCCCATTTCATGGAGGAGGATTCGGAGGCTTGGGCGGGTTAATTCTGGGTCTGAGGCAAGGAACTGCCCCCTCCCACCGCTCCATGCCACCCCTGCCCTGGTCCCACGCAGCCTCCTGCCCGAGGCCCCCCGACTCCGGGAACCAGCACCTCTCCTCCCCTCTCCGCGCCTCTGCCGGCCTTTTCCTCCTTAAATGAACTGACTCACCACCAGCGGATGAAGCTTTTGGATGCCAGCCCTGGGCCCTCAACGCAGCTCTGTCCTCAAACCGGGAGGAGGCTGACTCCAAGCGAACGGTGCTCACAGGACTGACCTGAGCGGGATGCGGGGTGTCTCATCAGCTTGTTCTCTCCTGGCTCCACTGCATCTCCTTTGCCCCCTGGCCCAGGAGGGATGGCACCCAGATGCCCTGCACAGGCTCACTCAGCCCAGGCCCGAGGGAACCAGGCCCCGAGACGGGCAGTGGGGATCCCGCAGGCTCGTCCATGTTTCTCGTTTAGAACGTCAGCGAGTGGCTTGTGATGACTCTGCTTGGGGGTAGATTACAGGAATCAAGGTTTCCTCATCGTGGGCTTGAGCTCTTCCCCCGTTTACTGTACGAGAATCACAGGCCATGAAAACACAGGCTCAGAGGTCCAGCAGTTGAATCCAGAGTTGGTTCCAGCACAAAACGTGCTGAAATATCCGTCAGAGCCCCACACCTGGCCACGGAAGGGAAGCATGGCAGGCCTTTCCAGCGACCAGGTCGGCAGGAAGGGAGGACGTCTGGCCGTGGACGCCAAAAGGAAGGGTAGCTCCCCAAGCAGTTGGCGGCCTCGCCCGCCCCAGGCCCTTGTGTGTCTCACACTTGCCATGTTCGTTTCCACCAACAGCTCTGCAAACTGCACCGTCAGCAAAAGCCCTGGACGCTAACAAACAGCCCCGCGAGCAAATCCCGGTGGCGGACTCAGGCACCCCTGATGAAAAGCCAACCCCTGGCATCTCCACCCACTTCTGCCACTAGAGGAGCGTCTCTCCTGAGGCCCAGCTAAAGGCCCAGGGACTAGCCTTCTGTCTCGGCCGCTTGGGGCTCCAGAAATTCAGAGCCAGAAGACCTGAGGCTCTGATGCCTACCAGGTGTGTGACCTTGCTAAACTCCCTTAAACCCTGGGACTCAATTTCCTCACCTGTAAAATGGGAACAGTAATAGTCCCTCCTTCACAGGGTTGTTGGAAGCGTCAAATGAGGTGATTTGTGTCATTAGCAAAGTGACAGCCCGAAATAATGACTCAAGAACAGGACAGCGACTGTCGTTCTGTCTGTCACACATCCCTGGTCATGCTGACTCAGTCCACGGTCTGGGGGTTGTGAGGCTCCAAACCGATGAAAATGCAGGTGTGGGGGCTGTTGTCAGTGTCACCCCTAAGCCCCCTTTCCCATTCCCTGAGGTCAGATGCCCCCTCCACTGTGTTCTCTCTGCCTTCTGTTCCCACCTTTGCTCTGACTCCTACCCTGGGTTCTAGTCCCGAATCCGGGAGCCCCCTTCCCCCACACGCCCCTAGCACTTTCCTGGATGCAGGGAAGGGACATGGGAGGGCGGGCCATTGTGACAAAGTGGCCCATAACCCAGCTGTGTCCTAATGGTTGCTGGGCCAAATGGTTAACGGGATCAAACAACAATGTGACCACAGGGACCACTTAGGGAGCCCAGGCCAGGGGGACAAGGAGGACCACGTCGTGGGCTCAGTCTCTGCCAGACCAGCGCCAAGGGGCAGGACTCATCAGCCAGGGAGGCAGAGGGAACTTTGGCTGAGTCTCAGAATAAAGAGCTGAACACACTGCACAGGCCCTCTGGAGACTCATGCCCGGGTGCAGCCTGCAGTTTGGAGGTGGTTCCTGTGGTCAGCCACAATTTTGTGGAGATGAGTCAGTGTGGGATTTGTTCTCAGAGCCTGGCTGTCTGCTGATGGGTAGCATGATGAAATGAGAGACATGAACTGTCACCTTTTGCAATCAAAGATGCTGTCAGCAGCAGTTACTTGCTGGCTGGGGGAGGAGGACCAGGAGGGACCCACTCCAGCAGGTTCCAGTCCATCTGGCTGGCCTCCCAGGGGACTCAGATGAGTATCCACCTGTGCTTTATCGGGCAGAGCATCGGCCAGGAGCAATGGCTCTGCAGTGGCCTGGCTCACCCCTGCACTCCCCAGCTGCATGGCCTCGGGCAAGTTACTGAACCACTCTGAGCATCGATTTCTTCACCAGTAAAATGAATTTAATAGTAATACCTACTTCCTAAGACTGTTGGTGTAAGAAATAAATGCACGACTATCTATGGGTACAAATATCCCAGCTCACAAGCCAACCCAATAAGGAAATTTATTATCCTGCAAAACAAACCATCAGGAGTGGGGGAAGCTATTGCTCAGTGGTAGACCACATGCTTAGCATGCATGAGGTCCTGGGTTCAATCCCCAGTGCCTAATTCAACTCTCAGAGAAGCCAAGGGGGAGCTTCTCTATCTTTAAGAATCCTTTTCTTCTCGATACGCAGGTGTGGTACCCAGTCCATGGTGGGCAGTGATGGCTGTGTGGGGGTGGGGCAGGAGGGCTGGGAGCCTGCTGTTGGAGCTGCTGTAAGTGTGCCCAAACCCCCAGCCCAGAAGAGCCCTCAGACACGGGCATCAGGTGAGCCTGCAGTGACCGGCAGGGGTGCAGGAAGCCCCTCTTAGCACACAGTGCCTCCCCTACCTGCACTGTGGGAACCCTGGCCAGGTGCTGCAAACCCATCTGGATGGAAAGGGCAGAGAACCACAGGCCACCGCCCCGACAGCTGGGCTTCCCCCGAGTCCTCTCTTCACTTCCTCTCGGCCAGGTCTGAGCAGACACTTCCAGAACCAAGCTTGTTAAACCAGGAGGTTAGATTTTAATGAATGTGCTTAGTTTGGTTTTTAATTGCACGCAGATTCAAATGATATCAATCGATCTTCATAATGGACGTTTCCTTCTCTTTCAGAGAGGAGAGAATAGCTCAGGTCCGCAGGGCAGCATGGAGGGAGGAGCAGAAACTTGAGTTCAGCCAGAGCTGGAAGTGTCATAAAATCAGAGGTTTAGGGGTCGTGTGGTCCAGGGCAGCACTACCTCCCACCTGTACTGTTCTCAGCCTGTTTTAGAGACATCAACCACCCTTCTCCACTTGGGACCCCTGGGGACTCCCTCTCCAGCAAAATGCACCCATGAGAATCTTGACACTTTAGAATTTCTTACGGAAAACCACCGAACTCTGCCTCGCTGTGAAAGATTATTATTCCTGTGTTTCAGCAGGAGGGAGTTGGCCCCAACTGTTACTTGATGCTGAGGCTTCAAAGTGTGGGCTGAACGCCTGTGTGAAAGCCCCAGCAATAAATAACATAAGGAAACAATTCCAGTGGCCATCTGCTGTGAGAGGCCTTTGTCTTAACTGAGGCATATCTCTCCCACCCCACTGCCTCCCCTGATTTCTAGGTGGGAAGGGACGGAGGAGGTTATTGTGCAGGGAGGAAACTCGGGCACGGAAATAACCTAGTGCATTTTGCTGGTGGGGATATTAACAGAGTCTCATTTGGCACAGAGCCCTCCCTTAGACCAGTTTAAGGGAGAAAGAAGGCAGCCCCACAGGAGTGGATGCATGTCTGTTAAACGGTGTTTCAGAAATACCAAGTCGATTCCAAACTGCCGAGTGAAAACTTCAGTAGTTGGGCTTTTAGTAAAGACGATGCTGGCATGAGAGCGTAGGCGACAGAGACTTCTCAGAACGGGTGGGCTCCAAGGAGGCCCCCAGAGGGAAGGAGGGGGCAGGAGTCCAGCCCCAGGCGCTGGGGCGCGGGGCAGGGGTTTGACGGCGCAGGTGCCGTGTTCTCTCCATAGCCTCATCTACCCCGAGGAGTGGATGCTCCCCAGAAGCAGCTAACACCCAGCAGAGGAGCAACCTTCATCTCTGGGCACGTGCCACCAATTTTCCGCCTCAGGAGGAGTGACCCCACAAACAGGAGGGTCACCCAGGGAGGAGGGGCTCAGCAGGGAGGAAGGAAGGCCAGGGGCAGCTCTGTCTCCGCCACCTTAAGGGCCCAGCCTCCTGGACCTTGGACCCGTGGAGGCGCCCTGTCCCTACAGCAGGAGGGCCTGGGCCTCTCAGGAGCACAGCTCCATTAGGACCGCCCCTCCGTTCTTCCCTTCCTCCCCTACACTCAGGCTGAATTCCAGGCCCACAGCATGGAGCGGAGCCAGCGAGCACGCGGGCTTCACACGGGCTTGTCTTCAGGCTCCTCCACACCTGCCTCCTTTCCTCCCTCCCCGCCCTCCTCTTTCCAATATCCTCCTTCCTCTCCTCCCTGTCCTTCCTCCTTAGCACTCCCTCCTCACCCTTTGCAAAGTTGCAAATCTCTTTTGGCCAGTGCCATCCCTTCTGTTCGAAATTCCACCAATGTGCCACCAAATTGCTCACGCGTGTTGCAAGCCACTCCCAACCCCAGCCCCCTAGTGAGTGTTCACAGCTCACTTCCCCCTCTGTCCTCTGAACCCTGCACTATTGAAGGTCAGTCTTTTTCAATAGCAGATCAGCAAAAGTCATGGTGTTGGAGCAGACCTCCCTTCCTGGGTGTCGGCTACTCAGGGACAAGATCCAGGCTCCACCTCTCCTCCCTCCTGGCATCTGGCACCACTCCAGCTCCTTGGAAGGACCGGATTCTCTGGAATGGACACCCCACTCCGTCCTGGGCTTCAGGAGCTCCCCCTGCTGGACAGTTCTCGGCCCCTCCCACCCATTTGTCCCTGGACACAATCCCTAGAAGTGCAGCTCAGAGAGGAGAGGTCCACAGTCAGAGGCGGACATGCACGTCTCCCAGGTCCCTGGGGTCATTTCCCACCGGCCTCTGGGTTCCCTCCTTAAATATAGTCTCTCCCAAGAAAGAAGAGCAGAGATCAAACATAATGAAACCACAAAGATCTCTTCTCCACAAAGGCTTACAGAAACCAGAACGTCAGGACTGGTGAAATCTCTGGACGTCATCTAGTCCAAAATCCATGATGCACAGACAAGGGGCGGGGGCCCAGAGCGATGGAAACACTCATCCACGATCTCCCAGCTGTGGGTTAGAGTCGGGCTGACGCAGCCTCGGGGTCTCTGCCTCCAGGATGCTCTCTGCACCCTCCTGGCCCCCGATGGGCTTCCCCCCTCAGCCTCGCCCTGGCCACCCCTCTTCCCTCTGAGCCCACATCCACTTAACAGGCACAACGCATCTGCAGTCTCACTGAGCATGTACCGCTCCTCATGGTGCCTCCACAGTAAGATTGGTTCCAAGGAGGGCAGACCCTCCACCGGAGAACCTGCCTCTGTTCTGTGACTCCAGCCTTGGCAGCAGTCCTGCAGGAGGCACTTCCTCAGATCCACTTGATCAGGGCACAGACTGACGTGCTGGATTCTATATTGTATAATGGCCCTGGGGGAGCCCCCAGCTTCCCGCTGCAGGGAGGAGACGGAGATGCTGATGGGAGTTCCCTAGGCACCGACTGGAAGGCCTCGGGCCCGGGGAACAAGGTCTCTGGCAAGGGGGCCGGGCAGTCACAGGAATGCATTCAGCAGCCTCTGCGGGCAGCAGGGAAGCTGCAAACTGCTGACCTCAGCAAGAAGCCCCCGCAGGGGGGCACCCACGGCCTCAGCCTTCGCCCGGCCTCGGGCGACCGCTTGGATGACCACTGGAGGCACCACCCTCAGCTCCTCTTCTGCCTGGAGCCTCTGCACAGAAGCCTCATAGGTGCTGGAGGGAGGAATCCACCTCAGCAGGAGGGACAGCTCAGGGAAGGGGTATGGGGGGTGTCCAGGAACAGTCAGAACTGGCTCCAAAGGGACATGGAGACCGCAGGTCCTCTCTGCTTCCCCTCCCCCAGCTGTGTCCTCACACCCCCCCATGTCTGTGTCCTCAGATCCCACCCCTTGACTCCCCAAGGTTGAGCAAGACACAGCCAGGCTGCACACAGCATGGGGTGTCACCCTGCGTCTGCTGGAGAGGCCACCCAAAGGCCTGTGTGGCGAGGGTAGGGGGCTGGTAGCCATGGGCCATCTCCTAGACCATCTGGTCATCTTCTTGCACAGGCCCAGCCACCGTGATGCTGGGGGCAGAGAGAAGACACCGGCAAACCTTCTGCAGTTACACTGAGATCTCAGCAGCGGGTGGAGGAGAGGGCCAGGGAGTCGGGTGGGAAGTGCTCTGCGCAGGGAGAAGGAGCTCTCCAGTCCACACCCCAGCACCTCCCTCGTTAAACACGGGGTTTAGGGCCCGGGTTTGACCTTTCTGAGCCTCAGGGTCAAAGCGCCTCACGGGCCGGTGCTGGCTCCACAGAGGCCCCTCCCTCCCCGTGCTGGGCAGGCTCCGGCCAGGGCTATTTCCCAGCTGGCAAGTGCAAGCTCCAGGCCTCTGCAATTCACTGCAAACTGGTCCCCAAGGAGCACTTTCTGCAGACTTCAGTGACCCAAGTCGTCAAGCCAAGGGGGACCCCGGGACTTGGATAAGCTGTGCCCTGGGATCCCTCCCTTCTGAGGCTGAGGGTGGGGTCCAGCCAGGACCCAGCCTCATACATGTTTGGCTCTCTGAGTCTGCATGGGCAGGAGGTGGAAGGGACACAAGGGCAGAGGACACAGGGCTTGGACAGTCTGGTCCCCTCTCTCCTTATCCTCAACCGGGACTGAAGTTAGGACAGAGCCCTGAGTGTGAGCAATTCCAGGCCCCTCCAGGAGGGCAGTCAGGCCCCACATGGCCACCCCAGCTCTGGTTCCCTTTAAGACCTGCCCCCAGCTGTCTCACCTCACACACAGGTGAACTCTGACCCCTGACAAAGCCTCCCTGCACCCCCGGCTCGTACACACCTGTCTTTGCCCAGCTGCGCCCTCAGCCTCTCTTCCCACTGAGATTCTTGATCCACAAATTCCTCCCTCTTCCCTGGTCCCCAAACCAGCAGTGATGGCGCCTTCCTGAACAGGCTAGTATTACCGTCTACACTCACCGCCTTCACTTCTTGACTCAGCCGTCGATGTCTTCAGTTGTGTGCCTGTCTCTGCGGTGCGCCGGGGCAGCTGGTGTCTTGGCCGTCCCAACACCACCGCCCAGCGCAGGGCCCGTCACGCAGGAGGCATCTGAGGAGTGAGTGGGACACGTTTTACACTCGTCACCTCCTCGGCCCTCCTGGACGAGCAGCGACTTTTTACCTTCAGGGTCTCAGGACGTCCCGCCCAGCCCTCACACCCAACTTGTGAGAACCATGCTGGAACCTTCACGGAGAGAGCGCAGGGCCTAGGGGTGGGACGCCTCCTATAAAGGCCTCACAGCGCATGAGGCTCGGACCTGGCGCTGAGACCCCGCTCAGGGTGCGTCTCCCCACTGAGAGGGAGTGTTGCGTGTGTCCAGTCCTGCAGGTCAGGAGGCGCCGCACTGGGCGCGGCCTGGTCGGCCTGGTGAGAGGCCCCCACGCCCCACAGCAGAGCCCCACTTACCAACCCAAGGATCAGCCTGCTGCTTCCAGGTCCTTCTTCTTCACTGTGTCCCCACACGTCACAATGAAGCGTGCGCTGGACTCTGGTTGCTGCTCTGCCCCCCTTTCTTCAACAAGTCACAGATATGACCTGAGCCCCCAGAGCAGCTTGGGATGAGATACCCTCACCTCCTCGCTGTGACTCCAGCCAAAACTAAAGACATTGACATTCCAGTTGCCTTTGCAGCTTTCACGGGGATCTAAACACAGTCTTTACTAGATTCTTTTGAAATATTAGCAAGAGATTCCTGAATCCCCACTGCTATAGGGCCCGAGGGCTTCTGGACCCTGTGGGTGAAGGCCCCCCAGGAGGGCTCAGCTCCTTGACTGATGCTCGGCTGTGGCAGGGTGTGGGCAGAGGAAGAGGTGGGAAGACAAGGCTCTGTGGGGCAGGGCTCCCTATTCCGCACCCCCCACCCCCGATCAGGGCTCGTTACCAGGAAAGAGAGAAATGATCATTTCAGCTTTTTTCAGAACCTGACGGAGGCCAGGTCCCCGAGGTCCCCAAGGTCGTGGAGCAGAGGCACCTCCTTCCCTGCCTTCCTCTCCTCTCCTCTGCACAAGCCTCCACTCTGGGCAATTCTGCTGCAAAGGGAGCTCAGAGCCTCAGGGCTGGGTGAACGTCAAAGGAATGTGGGCCCTTCCTGCTAATTTTAGGGACAGGAAGCCTGAGGCCTAAGGAGGTGCAGTGACCTGCCCAAGGCTGCGCACACCAGCTGGGCATGCAGCCAAAGCACAGTTGGGACCTGTGGACAAGGTGGGTGAGCTCTGGCCAGGCACCGCCCCTGCCAAGTGCAGCCCAGGCCCAGCAGGGTCATGACCGCCCAGGGCCCCAGAACTGCTGATCTGGAAGAACCCCCAAGGGGCAGGTGCGGGACAAGCACCTGGACTAGACTCCACCCCCAACTCTCCTCCATGCATCTACTGACACAGCCTCCCAGCCAAAGGTTAGAGAACACAGCCCCATCCCCTCTCTAGTTCCGCAGCTGGCATGTGCGAAGTCCAGAGCTACGGCCAGGGAACCAGGGCTGGTGGGGGACAAACACTGGCCCAGTGCCTGCAGTGCAGGGGGAGAGGGCAGAATCCACAGAGAAGTGCGCAGGGACGGCGGCTGGTGTTGGGGGAGGGGTGGGAAGGATGGTAGGCAAGGGCATGCATGCCTGAGCCAGCCTGCAGGGGTGGCTGGGCACTGACCAGAGAGAGGGTGAGATGCCCAGCAGGAGAAGGCACGGAGGTGAGCAGCACCTGGCCTGGGGCATCCCTCCTGGGGAGGCCATCAGTGGCAGGAGGTCAGGGAAGCTGGAACAGGGCCCCAGAGCCCCTTTCAGAGCAGACCATCTGTCTCTGGGTGATGGGGAGCTATTGGAGGCTTTCATGCAGGGGAGCAGTTGGTTCAGATCTGATTTTAGCTGAATTACTTTGGCAACGGAGGAGGAAGAACTGTGGACTGATTAGGAATTCAGACCTAGGACGTGGGGAAGCTCCTGGTAGAAGTGCTTGAGGAATCAGAGCCCTGGCTTCCAGCCCCATGAAATGTGGGTGCTGCAGGAACCCCAGCCAGATGTGGGGGTAGCAAGCCCCCGCCCCTCGGATGGTGCTCCCCTTGCAGGAGCCCACCCACAGCCCACACGTCGCCCAGCTTCCTCCTCTTCCCCATCCAGGCCCGCTTAGGATGTCCTCAAAATGTCCCCAGTGCCGATGTCCAGGTCCTCCCTGCCGTTGCCCAGCCAACCAGAGCTCAGCCGGCCATCCTCACTGTCTGTGCTCTGGGAGCCGTGGGACCCACGCTGCCACCTGGCCGCTGTGGTGCCAGCTTTCCTAAGAAAGCCCTCCTGATCCCTGCAACTGAGGCTGCAGGTCTCCTCCTGACCGCCTGGCCCATCGCAATGCCACTGGTGGGGGGACTCCCTCTCACCAGGCAGCTCCCCGCTCAGCCTCAGGCTGTGGCACAGCTGAGGAGCAGGTTTGGAGTGGGGAGGGGCATGGAAGGAGAGCTGGTAAAGGGAAGGACAGCAGGGAAGTGGCTGGAAGTGCTCCCCGCGTCCAGCTGGCTTCATGCTGGAACTTCGCAAAAACGTTGCTACTGTGTTTCTGCGCGTTGGAAGCCCCTCTAAGCTGCAGGTCAGTTTTCCAGAGAGGAAAACACACTCCTGAAGACGTGACTGCTCTTGGGACACTTACCCCCACATCTCCCTCCAGCCGCCCGTGAGGCAGGAGGATGGCACCCCCATCGCAGGTGGGGCAACCCCAGCTGGGGGGCACCTGCGCTGGGCGGAGGGAGGCAGCCCTGGGCTTGGGAGGAGGCTCCATTGCTCAGCCTCAGGAGGAGCCAAGGCTGCTGGTTAACTTTCATGTGTTCACGCCACTTGGGGTCCGGCCCCTGTAAGAGCCAGGCATTTCTAACTGAGAATCGACTCAGACCAGGCCTGGTGCTGCCCTTGGTCAAACTGAACCAAGGGAGCAGAGCTGTGGCCAGGGAGTCAGCAGGACCTGGGCAAAGCCACGCCCTGGAAAGCTGTTGTCCTGAGCAGTCTGGCCACAGGCCTTCCGAGCCGCAGCACCGGCAGAGGGGAGGGATCAAGACAGTGTCATTGTGGTTTGTTCCCTCTTGTCAGCTAACAAAACCCCACAGGAGAGAGCTGGGCTGGTAGGAGGTGCCGCATCCCCCGGAGGAGGGTTTTGACAGAGAACCAGCGAGTGGCGTCATGAGTGGGGGCTGTGAGCTGGAGCCCTGGCAGAAGACAAAACTGTGACCCCAGGCCTTATCAGCCCTTATCAGGCCTCTCATTGAGTTCTTGAAGACAAAGGGAGGCCCATGCCCCACAAAGATCAGATAAGGTTGTTATCACCAGGGTCACTGTTAATTTATGAGCCAAGGGGAAGGGCCAAGCTCCAGAGGCCAGTGAGTAAGACAAATATTCTGGCTTAAAGGCTGTGTCCAGACAAGGAGATCTGTGGCTGCGGTCGTTTGCTTGCTGAAATACTCAGAAGCAAATAGACCAAAGCCAACTGGTATTTGTGGAACCGTGTTTCTGGAGAGCTCCCACACCCAGGCTGCATCAGCCTGAGACAGCAAAGCCCTGTTCCCTGGCCCTACAGCACTGGGGTCAGATCTTGGTGCCTGCAGGGCCACCTCTCCACGGCCAAGTCCAAGGAAGCAAGGACACTGACAGGGACCCTCCTGAGGTGGAGCCGAAGACGCAGGGGACACATCGAAGGAGCTTCCCTGGAGGCTGGCGACGGCCTCCCACCCCTGCCCAGCAGGGCCAGCGGTTGCGTGGACCATTCATGGAAGGTGGTCATCTTCATCTGTGGGTATTTTATCTTCTCTGCGAAGCGGAGTGTTAAGTAGCCGGGAGTGACTAGGGGGCTTTCTGCCCAGGGGACTCCAGGCCAGAAGGAGCATATCTGGGAGGGTGCTGAGGCCCTGCCAGTCCCGCAGCACTGACAGCCCCGGCGGCAGTGGCTGGATGAGACTTGGGGATTCTCATGGGAATCGGGGGGTATGTCAGGGGTCGGGGACCTGGGAGGGATGTGGCAGAGGCCAGTCATCTTCCAACAACTGTTCTACAAGTCTTTGTCCTGAGCGATTTGCTGGTCGCTGGCCAGGAGGGGTGCTAGGTGAGAGGAAACACAGCAAGCGGATGGGGCCCTAATTCTGAGCCACATATCCCGAAGCCCTGCCACCCGCCCCTGCCCAGCAGGCGGCACCTCCAACCCCAGCTCTGGGGCTCCCCTCAAGGAGCCGGTGTCTCCAGCAGGCTTTTAACCTTGATAATGAAAAGCACGACTTTACGAGCACCAGAAATTGGCTAAACTCATTAGTTTTGTTCTTAATAGAAAATTAATGCCCCAGTGGAGGAGCTTTGAGCCTCACTCTTGGTCTCTTAGAACTGTACTCGTCTGTAAGTGAATTGGTGTCATGTTTGAACACAGAGGGAAGGATCCTCGTCCGCCCTTGAAAGCTCCGAGGAGCTCAAGAGATTGGCTGACAACCTCCTGTTGCCAAGTGTGGAAACAGCGCGAGTGCTTCCAATACGGTGTTTCCCTGGTGTGAACCGGCCTGAAAGCTTTCACACCACCCTTTGCAAGGAAGGCGTGAGAGAGAGCTGCAGGTGCAGCTCAGGTAATCAGGAAGGGTGTTAGGCAGCTCCACACCTCCAGCAAAAGAGCTTTGAGAAAAGACTAGGAAGAGGATTATTTAATTGCTGACACATCACGGACGGAGATGATTCCCACTGTCTCAGGGCTCCCGGTGAACGTCCCTGCAAATGCTCAGCCCTGAAACGTGTCCTCATGCAGACTTCCTGAGCTGATGCTATGGGAGTGGCCAAGGTCATGGCTGCGCCAAGCCCTGGACTCGGTTCTGAAGGGGCGTAAGTGCATTCAGCCCCTAGGTGGCTCAGGGTCTTAATTCCATTAGCAAAGTGAGGATGTAGAACCTCAAAGGGCTTGTGCCCACTACTAACAATTCTGAATAACCTGGGAATTTCGAGTGCCTGCATTACTTGGGGCTGACTGACCTTTGAAAACATACCCAAGATTAGTTCTAATCATGCGCAGTGGGGCCAACAGGTCAGGAGGCCACAGCCACCACAGGCAGACGGCCACTCACAGTTTCCAAGAGAAGGGCCCGCGGGGGCCCGGGGAGGGTCCGTCAGGAGTCAGAAGGAGCAAGAGGAGAACGGAGCAGAAGCCTAGACTGTGGTGTCGGGGCAGGAACGGGCGAGGCAGGCTTAGCGGCAGAGCAGGCCGCGGGCTGGACCGTTTGGATGACTCCTTTCAAGTGTAAATATTCAAACATGGAAATTGTGCCCCAAAGGGGATAAAACAGTCTCCTGCCCCTAGAGACCCGCCCCTGGGGACGGCTCTGAAGCACCCCTCCTTCCAGAGGAACCCCTGGTGTAGACGGACGCGAATAATTCTCTACAATCCACACCGTTCTGCATAAACTGCCCCACCATCCTGTTTATGCAAAATGTCCCTCCAGGGTTTCACTTGAACCACCATTTTTAAGGGTTACGGTGTTTTATTGTCAGGATTTGCTGTAATTTACTCACAAGTCACTGTTGATGAGCGTTCTGGTGGTTTCCGCTGCTTTGCAGTTACAAGCAGTACTTTTATGAACGCCCTCGGGCTGTGATTTCCTGCTTAAGGTAAACCCAGCAGTGAACTTGCCCTTCCAAAGGGCAAACTCATTTGCATTTGACACATGCGACCAAACTGCCCCCAAATGTCCCCACAGTCCCTGGAGCAGCGTTTGTCTGAATCCTCACAGAACCTCTGAGACTGGGTTCCATCCGTCCTGTAAATCCTTTCCAATACGGTCGTGGGAAAATGCCTCGTTATTGTTGCTACTTGCACTTACTTAAAACCTTTGAAGACAACAGGAGCTGAAGGCTTTCTGTGGGTTCAGTGTGCATCTATGTCTCTCCCATGCGCACACAAACCACCTGTTCAAACGCTTCGCCCGTTTTTCTCCTGGGTGGTTGTCCTTGTTCGTGCTGATTTGAAAAGGCAGGGGGCCCAGGGGTTAGAGGGTCGACTCTACCTCTTCGGTCTGTGTGGCCCTGGGCAGGAGAGCCCTCGCCCTGTCTCCGCATCCCGGGCGCAGTGATAACACTTGTCCCCTGGTGTGGCTGTGAGGACTTTGTGATTTAGTGCATCTGACACAGATGGGACGGTGCCCAGCACAGGATAAGCAGTCAGTAATATGTTAAGGATGGGATGAAATTCAAAATATTCGACAAGCGTGTTACACAGGTGTCAACCAATCAGGATGAAGATCAGCTGTGACACTGGGCAGCGTCCTACAGGCACAAGTCTGGAGATTCCCAGATATGGGCGGGGCAGCTGTCCTGGGGAGCTGGTGATGGGGAGAGGCCACTCAGGGCCGGAGAGGCAGCTCTCTACCAGCCGGTCTGGAAGCGGGCAGCATCCCGCCCTGTGGTCCAGCTACACCACCCTTGCCGGCCAGGCGACTCTCGCAACCTGCCACCTGTCACTCGGCTTTGCTGAGGAGGGAGGCCTGGGAAGGGTTCTGACGGTCAGAAGAGACTAGAAATGCGTCCACCTGCCCCCAAGGCAGGGAGGAGGGGCACCACCTCCTGCCCCATGGAGACGAGGAGTCAGTGGGAGTGATGGCTCCCACTCAGGTTCTTTGAGCGCTTTATGCATTGCACTATTTATTCCTTGTAGAATCTAAGACATGGACACTGCTGTATGCCCGCCATATGGAGGGGGGCTTGAATCCCAGGCAGCCTGAGTGTGGGGACCTGGTTCTGGAGCCGGGATGTGTGTTCTGCCCCCGGGAACCACCACCGCAGGACTGCACCAGGCGCACGGGGAACAGGTGGGCCCCAAAAAGAGCATGGCAGGACACGTCTCTGGGGGGTCACAGAGCTGGCTCTCCGCAGGGCCCCCTCTCTCAGGCACGCCCCTCCTGGTCTCTGGGGTGGGACTGGTCCCCAGAAGGTGACAACAGAACAGAGGGAACGCCAGCAGGTGAGCTAGCGGTACTGCCTTGGTGGGGCCGACACGTGGGCAGCGGCTGCTCCTGCAAGAGGCCAGCACCTCTGCCATCCGCTGCACGTCCCCCGACCCAGGTGGGCAAACAGGAGAGCACAGCACAGGAGGCAGGGGGACGTTCGCATCCTCTTTAAGCCTCTGAAGGAGGAAAGGATTCAGCTGGATGACTCTAGGGTCCCTCCAGCTCAAACATCCCCCCTTCCTGGACCCACCATCACTGCGGCCCCGGGAAAGCATGGGCTTTGTGGCCGTCAGCACCGAGGTTTCTCTTCCCTCCATCCCTGGACTCCTGCCCCTGGCCAGGGAGGTCTGCCCCTCAGTGAGACTGAGCCGTCTGAGCACACTGGGCAGAATGACTGGTGAAGACGTGCTGATCGTGGACGAGGAGCGGGGCAGGGCCGCCGCTGGCCATCAGCAGAGCTGTGAGTCCAAGTGCGATGTTCGTTACTCAGTCCTGTGGGTTCTAATTAACTGTCAGAGACGCACAGTTGAGGGATGATGGATTGTGCTGGGGAAGCCACTAGGACAGCTCAGTCACTTCTGCGCACGCGCGGCCCGGCCGAGCAGGTGGCTCGGAAATGGCAAGCTGCTCTGAGGTGGCCACTCCTATCCTCCGTCCAGGAGAAGCGTCCCTGCGGCCCTCGAAGGCCTCACGCGGCAGAGTGGTGAGGGTCCCCGCAGCCTGAAGCGCAGGTCTCAGGCAGGGAGATGGGAGCGGCCTGGGATCGACGCAGGGTCAGCCCGCAGATCTCCCAGAGGAGAGCGGGCCGCTAAGCGGGCTCAGCCCGCTGGGGCAGGAATAGTGTCTCTGCTGTTTTATGTTGGCCACACTGTTCAGATCCACCCAGCATATATTGTGTTCATCTGGCTTCTCCAGAGAAGCAGAACTCACGGAAAGAACTTCCTTTTAAGGAACTGGCTTGCAGGATTACAGGGACTGGCAAGTCCAAAATCCACAGGGCAGCCAGGAAGTGCAGGCCAGAGCTGGAACCCTTTCTTCTTTGGGTCCTGAGGCCTTGGCCCGGCCCCACCCCCCACTGTGGAAGATAATCCCTTCCACTTCTTTGCAGTCCACTGGTCAGAAACGTTAATCATACCTACAGCATCTCAACCAGAATTTGACTGGACAACCAGACACCACATCGACACAAAAATTGATCATCACCAAGAAAACAGTGGCAAACTAACCCGAACTCAATCAGAAGCGGGGAAAACACCCACACGACCCTGTCATGTGAGAATTACCGTAGGATCCACGGATATGGTGACTTACCTAGCTCTGTGTTTCAACGAATCTAAGACACAATTATATTCCATTTATAATTTTATGTACAATTTATTAAGAAACAAAAGACTACCAATTAACCAGACACAGTGCATTCCTACAGCATGGTTTTATTTTGTATTTGTTCGAAGAGCTGTTGAGGCTCCCCGTGGCAGAGTCTTTTATTGTATCCTGCTCTCTCACGTGTATGAAAAGAAAACAGTCAGTTCCACAAGTTGGCTAAGATAGTCTTAAAACGTCTTCCCATTCGGGACCCAGCTCTGCTGACTCTGCGCCAGTGATCAGGGTCACCCGCGAAGTCATCTGTGCAGTCACAGCCTTGGCTGGGGCATCGCTTTTACAGGAAACGATGTAAGAACCAAAAGCCTTGGATGCTCGGGAGCTGGTGTGCGATCAGGCAGAGCTGACTGACTTGGACTTTCGCTGTGGGAAGTTGCGACACGTGCCTGACCCTGCGCCCCCACTGCAGTTTGGTTGCCACCTGCACTGCCCTCGGAGTGCTTTTCTGCAGGTTGGAGGCTGAAGCCCGGGCATCCGTGCACCTGCCAGCAGCGAGCACAGTGTCAGGACACCCAGCGGAAGCCACCGTGAGACGCTGTGGCGCAGTCCCATGGGTGTTGCACAGGTGCCAAAACTTGGGGAGACGGAACACACCCACAGCAGGTAAATCCTGGCCCGGGTGACGTGGCAATGACTGCCTTACGAGCTGCACATTTAATTCGGGGCCATGATGAGGACTGGAGGGCTGGCTAGGGGGCAGGTGTGCCTGCCACCACACTGGTGTCTGGGCAGAGCCCCCAGAGGTGGCACAGGGCTGAACAAGGCACCTGTGAGGAGTCACACCCGCCACACCCATCTGAGACCAGCCCCACTAACACGTGTTCGTGGATTTTCCCACTCCAGGCCCGGGGGGCCTCTGACGAGGAGATGAGCCCCTCCCTAAATACGGGAGTGCTTTACGTCTGGAGAAGAGAAAGAAAGTCAACTGACAAAACATCCCTAATGTTTGCTGCCCTGGATGAACACTGTGAAATCCTTATCGATCTTAATCGGGCAGCTGGACAAATAGATATTTCGGAAAGTAGCCTTTTAGAAATTTGCTCAGATTGTGTCATCAGATGCAACGTTTATCTTCCATTCACATCACAAGGTCGCCTCCCTCCAACTGCGCTGACCGCAGGGACCTCCTGGAGAGGCGTCGGACTGCACTTTCACAGGATCAGAGCCTGTGACCACCGTGAGTGGGGTGGGCAAGACCCTCCCTTCTGCGATGCCAAGAAAGCAGGGAGGGTCTGCAGCCCCGGTGTCTGTGGGGAACTGTGACTAGAGGGCTGTGTAACTCAGGGCGTTGGAAGATAGCAGGGGTCCCTGAGAACGAGCAGCCCTGCCCTGCAGTGAGACCGGTGAGAGGCTGCCCTGCGGGTGACACACCACAGCGTACAGACTCTTACACCATGCTCCTTGCGTGTTGGCCGTTGGTGGGGAGGGTGGTCCCTGCTCCATCGCAGACATCCTGCAGGAGTCCCTGGTGGTGGGCACTGTGCTGAAACAGCCACGCCTTTCCTCCGTCTCACCCGCGCACAGCCACCAGAAGCCCCAGCTTCACCAACATCTTTCAAAGGCCTGACCGCCTGCCCTCCCCTGAGTACACACAGTTTCTGCTGTCCCGTGTTGAGAGTACTGTGTCCCCATGGTCTCAAGCAAGAGTCACCACCCCTGACACCTCTGTCTCCTCCGACTGCCCCGTGCTGGTCCCCGGAGGTCCAGGCTGAGTCAGACGCCCGGCTTTGACTGCGGGTGAGTCACCCTGTCCTCAGACCTTCAACCCCCTCACCTGTGAGGTCAGACACACGGATGTGCCCTTATCTTTAGGCTCACAACGGCGTCCGGGACTAGAGGACGCTGCTGGTGTTAGCGGTCACTGTGCGGACGTGAATCGGCATCACCTCCACCACCGTCACCGTCCCACGGAAGGCACGCCTCATCGCAGAGGCAGGCCCTGCAGGACCGTGACCTAACGAAGGAACTGCAGGGAGCACGTCAGTGTCCGGGTCCCGCTTTCCAGGTCGGCCATTTGGATGAAGTGTGAGTGTCTAGAGGAGCCGGCAGCCTGGGCTCTCTGTCCAGCAGGGAGGCAGGGCTCTCCGTGCGGTACCTGCAGCCCCAGCATTCCTCGTGGGAGGTCCACACCACATCGTCAGGACCCGGGCAACCCCTTCCTCTGCTGCCCTGAGTCCTCTGCCCTCCCCACCTTCCCCCCCCCGCCGCCTTCTCCCCTACATCTCACCTGCTCCAGTGGCTCGCGCCTTCCCTCCTCTGCGGTCGGAGTCCAGAGTCACAGCACGACAGGCTTTGCTCTGTCAAGGTTTTGAGCAGGGATGCCTGGACCGGGGTGAAGGGACGTGGGGAGGGACACAGGCCAAGAGGTGCTGCTGAGCTGCTGGGGCTCCGTCCTGTTTGCCTGTGGACGTGCAGTGGAACTGTCCCCGAGGGCTAGGGGAGGGCACTGGGGGCTCATGTTCCAGCACAGCCAGTGCATCAAAACCATCCAGCAGAGAGCCCGCTGCTCTAATGGGACACACACAGCCACAGTTTCAAAGTGCTTGACACGAAAAGGCCAATAAAGAAGCTGTTCAAACCATCACAGGCGACGCCAGCACCACCTCTGTCAGGAAGGAGCGGGAAGGCCCTCTGAGCCTTTGAACAGTTTCCACTGTTCTGAGTTTCTGAGTGGTTGTAAAAGAATGGTTTTAAAACTTTCATCACCTACTTGCATGAACAAAGTTTCTAGTTACTGGTGCCTATCTGGAGCTTGAACAGATTACCCCTACGTCTGAGGCAGATGTGGCTTGGTAGCTATTTTAAGCATCAAAACTGAAACACATAAAACAGTTATGCTCATGAAAGCCAGCTCAACTTCCTCATTTAACCATTTTTATGGATTTCTGGAACTCTTATACAAATGCATTATTTAATATCGTTCTTTAAATTGCATGTTTCATAACTTCTCATCAACCTTAAGCAATACAGATGGAATGTGATGACTGTTTCCTCCGAGTCCCATGCAGACGCCCCCGGATACCCCCAGCTGTCCAGTGCACCACTCAACACTAGCCTTGTGCAAGTTCAGGAAGTGTTGTGGGAAGGAACCAAGGAGAAGGCCAGGCTTCCCAGCGAGGCTCTGCATCAGAGGAGCAGACAGCTGCCAACAGGGCAGGGTCCTGAGGAGGCATGGGGGAGGGGGACAAGACCCCAAGCTGCAGTTCGGGCAGCTGGGGTCCAGCCCGGACAAGTGGGCAGGGGGCCTGGGGTGGGGGTGTTTAGCCCCCAGGAGCCCAGACTTGGGGTGAAGCTCTGCAAGGCCAACCGTGTTTACCTGTCTCTTCCTCCGCCTCCCAGAGGCGCCCCAGAGATACCCCTCCAGAGACACTACCCACATCCCACAGACACAAGATGTTTCCATTTTAGAAACGCTCCCCCTCGTCCCAGATTTCAGTCACCTGGGATGTCGCTGTATCCCCTGTTCTGACTGAGACCACGATGTCACTCAGCCTTAAAAACCACCCACTCAGACACCAAGCAGACCCGGGGACGACGGGCTGGTGACGCACCACCCAGCAGGAATGCTCTGTGCCCCACTTGGGCTCCTCTTGCTCTGGCCCTGACCAGCTGCGGGACCTCTGGCCACACATGTGCCTTTTCTGAGCTCAGATTCCTAATTTGTGAAGTGAGGAGGTTTTACTAGGTGATCTATAAAGTACCTTCCAGACCTGACATTTTCCATTTCCGACATGAGCAACACCCAAAGACTTCATATTACTGATCAGAATCTCTGGAATGCAATTCCCCTGACAGCAGCTATAGCTGCACTGTTCACGGCTGTGTTCCTGGGGCTGAAAACAAATCTGGGCATAGAGTAGGGGCTCAATAAATACTGGAAGGATGGAGGGGCAAAGAGAGAGATGGAGGGAGGGAGGGACTTGCTTTCTAGGAATCTGCTGAATTCAAAGACTTTGTTAAAGATGTTATAAAGGCCACTCATTCGAAGGGGAAAAAATTAGCAGCATGAGGGGAATTAGCCCACAATTCCCAAAGTGACTCAGCAGCAGCACATTTCACACCCAACCTGCACTGGGAAAAGCACACTGGGAGGTCAGGGCTGGGGAAAGTCGCCCTCGGCCCCGGGGCCAGGGAAGCTGTGGGTTCTCACCCGACCAGTCTTGGAAGGCTTCTGGAAGGAGCCAAGATGTAAAACCCTGTTTGGAAAATGAAACTCGGTGCTGGGAGAGGAGGAAGAAGTGCGTCCACCTTAAGGAAGCACTCGAGGTGGAACTGAGGCCGGGCCAGGTGGCGGGCGGAGGAGGACGCTCCTGGAGTGGACAGTCCCTCTGTGGCCTTGAGTGGAGTGGGAACACTGCAGCCTTGGCTGGCTCTGCTGTGACGTGCTCCTCAGGCCCCTGGGGAGTCCCGCAGCCCCCACCACTGACGTCGGTCCTCACCACGTGCTCTCGAGGCCGCCAGCTTGTGTCTCACCTCCAGCGGGGATTCCGGCCCAGCCTGGGGGTCCCCTTCTCTTCCGCCCCCAGGGCTGATCCAGGAAACCAGACCCTCTGGCGCCAGGCCTGGACAAAGCCCTCAGAGGTGCTGACTCTGGGGTGGAACCGTCCACCCCACAGACAGAGAGGCCAGAGGTGCTTCCCCCCAACTCAGACCACTGTTCCTGACACGCGCCCCTCCCCACCCTGCCCTGCCTGGCATCTCCTCCCTGCTTCTTTGTTGTTCTTCTTGTCCTCAAAACCATCCAGGTACACATGTTTTCCTTTTTTATTTGTTTACAGTCCTTCCGGGTCTAACTGTAACCCCAGTGAACGTGCACTCAGTAAACACCTGTGAAACCTCCTCATTCATTCAAAACAATGTTTACGCATTTACCGTGGGGTCCACTGGGCAACTCAGGCCTGGGAGGCCCATCCACGTCCTGGTCTGTGGACCAGCCCATGAGGTGGAGGCCCTGGGCATGGCTGGAGCAGGACTACGGAGACCAGGGCAGTCCCTCAAAGATGGACATCAGGGGAGGTGGATGCAGGATCAGAGGATGACAGGATGTGGGGCCAGGCGCTGGTCCAAGCAAGTGCACAGCATCACCACTTCATCACCCTGTGACCTGATGGCATCATGGGCCACCACACGCACCGCCCGCCGACCCCGCCTTGACAGCCACGTCCTGGACACAGGACCCTCCTCCTCCACGTGGGGCCAGCAGACATGTGATGAATCTGGGATTCTCCAAAAGCAGATCAGAGAGCAGCCTGTCCTGCCCAGAAGTGGGTCAGCCCATTAGAGGCCGTCAGCCATGGGTCACCAGTCAGCGAGGAGCTGGTCCCCACATCCCCTGCCCTGCCCGCCAGGAGCCTGTGGAAGAGTCAGAGCCTGTGGTTGGCAGTGGCTGCCACACCCTGTGCCCCTGTCACTGAGCAGGCCCGACCCAATGGGAAGGAGGGCGTGTGTCGCCTTTCCTGAGAGCGTCTGGCCACTTGGCTCCAAAACCCGCATTCCTTCTCCTGGAGACGCAGAACGCAGCTAAAACGAAAGCAGTTAACTGAGGCCTTTTACTGCCACCAACGCGCTCTCTCTGTGGGACCAAGTCAGTTATTTCCTGGCGCAGAAAGCAGGCTGCCCTCATGGCAGAGCGGCCTCCTCTAGATGGCCCTCGAGGTGAGCACCCCTGTGGGTATTGGAAGCCCAAGTCTGAGTCCAAGTCAGGGACACATGTGCATCTGTGGTGCTGCCCTGCCCAGCCGAGAAGGGCTGTCACCCTGCCTGAGCTCACTGTCACTTTCTTACCTGGGGGGCTGGTCAGGGAACCTTCCTCCTGCTGCACTCAGGACAGCAAGGGGCAGAGGAACCCACTGGACTCAGCCCGTGCTAATCTTTGCCACAGGTGGATGGCTTTGAGAATGTTAGTGAGAGAAAAGGCAGTGCCAACATCAGGCTGTGCCCCAGGGGGTCCGGGGCGTCCTCAGCCCCGCAGTACCCCACCCCCCAGCCTAGCCACCAGGCAGCGAGCACACGGTCTCGGGAGGGAATTAACATCAACTAGACAGGACTCCTGGAGTGCTTCCGGCCACCCGCACACTGAAGGGTCTGGGAGGAACTTACGTGTTAGCGTCCACATTCTCAAGGGCGCGTGGACAAACCAACCGGGAAAACAAGCCCCACTCACAGGACACACATAGCTCGGGGACCACACACAGGCGTCGAGGGGACGGCTCTAACAGTAGGTCCTTGGGACCAGAGGACACAGACGCCCTGGCAAGCTGAGTCAGGAAGAAGAAGGCTTCCTGGGGGCTGGAGATGCCAGGAGTCAGCAGCCCTCTCGCGGGTGGGAAGAGAGGCCTGGGGGTGGTGTCAAACCCTGCCTGGAGCAGCGACCCACACAAACCAAGTGCAGGAACCAGAGGGTGAGCCAGTCAGCAGTCCCACCCAGTCCACCCTTGCCCCCGCACCACAGCCACACTCGCTGTGTCAAAGCACTTTTCAGATCCTAAGTCAAAATTAAACCCACGACCCTGTCTTATATCCATCTTACATGTGAGAAAACTGAGGCCCAGAGAGGGTGAGTGTCTGGGCTAAGGTCACACAGCCACTAACGGTTGGAGCTGGGTTCTAAACTCAGGGAGTCTGGCTCCAGAATGCACCAAATTATTTATCTCTCCCAGAGCCTTCCTTTCTTCAGAAGTGCTACCTCCCTAATTATCACCAACTGTGGCAGCAACGTCCACTGAGCTGTCACAGAAAACAGTTCCTCTTGCCCAACCCCAGCCCCCTTTCCTTCTAGCCCCATCCCTGGGTTGGGGCATCTGCTCCCCTGCTGGTTGGTCAATACCTGGGGCTGAAGCTTGTGCACTCGGCCCACCCCAGCACCTCCCTTGGGCCCCCTGGGACCCCCACCCAGCAACGGTAAGATTCATACCTGACAGCCCCCATTGCTAGCCTCTGTGACACACGGCCTCTGGCAGATGGACGCTGACGGTGTCCAGAGGGTGCAACTGCTTATCCCTCCTGAGTGAAACGGGGTCCCACGGGCTCTGGGGGGACCCAGGGGACATGGCCTGGGGTAGGTCCGAGCGGCCATGGCCCGGGGGGTCAGACCTGGGGGAGGACACAGCCCACAGAGCCAGCTCCACATCTGTCTCGGTGCCTCCGCAGGTCCTTCCCTGGATGCTGAAAACGTGGGACCTTCTAGCTGGTGACAGTTTTGATGAGCTGCATTGAAAACCTGTAAAGAAGGTTGAGATTTAACATGAAAAACTGCCTAACTGCTTCTCTTCATGTGTCTGTGAAAGTAATCTCCTCAAAGCAGAGCCTTGGGACCATCAGTCTACCTGCCGCCTGCAGGGAGCCCAGCCCAGAGGTGTGGCCAGAGGGCCTGAGTCAGGGCTGACCCCGGGGGAAAGATGGGCAGGAAGCTGGACATGAGACAGGAGGGACGTGGGTGAGACCAGTGGAGTCAACAGTGGCTCCAGGATTTGGAAGGTGACCGGGAGAATGGAGATACCAGAAACCACAGGAAAGTTAGAAGGTGACGGGTTCTGTGTTGAAAATGATGAGTCGACAGACAGGCCAGACTGGAACTTAGGAGGGAGGAAGAGCCAGGGTCTGCCCTTTGTCAGAGGGTGGGGTTCATGCCTCAGTCCCCCAGCATCTTCAGAGCTTGAGGCTTCGTGCAAAGGTAAGGAGTGTGAAGTTGCAGGGAGGGGATGAGCAACCCCCACGGGGAGCACATGAAGAACAGGGGTGGCCCCGGGCAGCCCACCCTTGGGAGACCGGAGGGGAAAGTGAGCCAGGAACTGCCCTCGGCCATGAGCTCCACCCTCCATGGGCCCCTGCGTTGGACAGCGAAGCCCACAGGAGCACCACTGGGGGTCCCACCTGGGACTTGGCGGAGGCCATCCGGTGACACGCCAAGACAGAAAGGCAGCAGAGAGGGATGACTCAGTCTTCCTCTCTGATCCCACACAGGGTCCTGTGGGCCGCCAGGTTGGGAGCAGGGCTGGCCCCTGTTCCTGGGGTGGGCGGCCTCCTCGCCTGCCCTCAGGCCCGGGGTCCCTGCCTCTTGAGGACTGGGTCGGGGTCCACCTGTGAAGTACATCTTACCTCTATTTCTTTCTCATCCTTTCCTTAAATTCGTCCTCAGGACAGACACATGCCCATCACCCCTCTACACACCACTTGGGGGAAGCAGGAGGGGTCCCTGCAGCAAACCACAGAGCTGGGGGTGTTGGAGGGGGAGGTCCCACAGGCATTTTCCAGAAGCTTCCAGCCTGCCTCTCCCCCACAACCCCCCAAACAGACCACAGATCTCTGGAGTCAGACCATTTACAAAGGCACTTTGGGCTCTCTAATGCAGCTTTGGTGCTGCAGCAAAGAGCGGAAAAGGCCTAGGGGAAAATGCAGAGAGATCAGATCCAGCTATCTTATCTCTGGGTGATTTGTGAAGCCCACTGTCACCCAGAGGTCAAGACTTTAAATTCCTGGGGCTGTCGAGCCTGAGCCTCCCAACCCAGGTAGGAGAGGAAGCCCTCCCTGACCCCACAGGGGTGGCTGTGCTGACACAGCCCCTGGCCCGGGCTCATGACCCAGTCCTGGTCACCAAAGGCAGGGTTTTGTATTCCACGTTCTCTGGAATCTCAGAGGTGGTTCAGAATATGCCAGCCAGAAACGTGCCTCCAAATGCCATGCTAGCTTCCCCGGAACCAGGGTTACTCTGCCCACCAGTGGGTTCGCAGGGGTGTGGGCAACTTCCCGGAGGACACTGCACCCTCAGAGCAGGACGGCCAATAGGGACGGGCTTCACCCATGTGACCAGGTGGGGCCTCAAGGAAGCAGACGCTCAGGGCGGTGAAACGAGTTTTCCAGGAAATAGGGCAGCCCATGCTCTCACCCAGAGCTGTGCAACCCTGGAGCCCGCATGGAAGGAGCGGGCCCAGGAATACAGAAAGGGGTCCGGCCAAAGGGGTCGGGGAGACCTAGCACTGCCTCCTACCCTGGGTAGAGGCTGCAGAACTCTGTGCCCCCAGGCCCCCGTCCCACAACCTGGCTCAGGAGTCAGCCCGTCAGGCCCAAGAAGGAAGCGGGTCCGTCCCCACCAGGCTTCCCAGAATCTCCCCTGACACCAAACGGACGTTATATCATCCATTTCTCTCCCCAGGATGCTGGGTTTGGTAGAAGAAGAAACTGTGTGGGTTGAGAAACCCAGTCCCATTCCACCCACCCTCGCCACTGGCTCCTTGAGGGAGATCAGAAGCCTCCCCTGTGTCTCTGCTCTGCACTCCCACCCTAGGGTGATGGCTGCTGCCTGTCCTCTCTCCCCATCCCCCTACCCCCGAGCTACTCGCGGAGGGGCCCTGGATCTACCGCAGGTCCTTCGCAGCTGTCCTTCCCCCTAAGCTTTCTGCCAGAGCAGCAGGACCCAAACCCGTTGTGTGAGGGCTTTCCAGGACTGGGGTCCGCTGAGCAGAGCCTGGGGGCCAGGACTGCCTTCGGGAACCTGTGCCACCTCACCTTAGCCCACGACCAGGCACACAGCCGAGGCGCTGTGTGTCGAGGATGGAGGAGATGGCCGGGGGACCCTCTCCAGCAGAACCTGCCCTCTCAGGGAGGCAGGGCTCTGTCTCCGTGGCAAATTATCATCTCTGAGCCACGCTTCTCTCTAGAGTTGGGATCAAAGGACACGGACAGAAATTGTCAGGATGAGTACAGTCAGTCAGACAGCACAGCTCTGCTGAGTTGGAGTTTTTGGGGTTTGGCTTTGTTTTCTTTTCTCCTTGCTGAGATGTTTGGTAGAACAGCTGCAGGCACAGTCAGCGCCTCTCACCAAGAAGTCGGGAGGGGACGGAGGAGCCTCCTGTCCAAAGTGCCCCAAGCCACCCAGGCTGGTGTTGGGCCCAGCACCCAGACCTCAGTCTTGGGAGGGGTCCCCAGCTGGTCACTGGTCCCAGGATTGCTCAGGCACTTGGGTGGCTCCTGGAATCCTGTCTCCAGGGTCCACACGGGCCGGTGGACAGACGGCCCGCAGACCTTGACTCTGCTCCTGCAGGCGTGACGGCCTACATGCAAGTCCTACCTCCCGCGAGGGAGCCTCATGAAAGCACCCCGACTGGGACACAGCTGGACGCCAGCCATGGCACCAACCCCCAGATGCAGGCAAGGGCCGCATCAGAATCCCACTGCCTTGGCTTCTTCCCCTGTGAATAGGGGCGGCTCCAGAAGGGGCTTCTCCCACCAGGGTGAGAAAGGGACCAAGCACCTGCTTCTCTCCGACAGCTTCTGTCAGGCAGGCAGCGCTGCACAAGAATGTCAGTAATGATGTTATCCGTACATACACTGCCGCTAATAAAGTGTATCCTATTCAGAAAGCAACTGTTGCGTGCACAGCACTCTCTGCGCCACGTGAAATAAAGCACAACGCAGCCAATCCTATAACCTACGGCTCAGTCAAGCTCACAGCGCAGGTGCGCTCACTCACGCCCACACTCAGCGTCCATCGCACCATCACCATCAGGCCCTGGCGCTGAGCCGGGCACCTCAGGACACGCTAAGACAAGCCAGATGCAGTTTCTAGCTTTGCAGGGAATTCCTTCTGTGAATAAAAGTGGGTTGCGAGTCACAAAAAGCCAGAGAGGAAGCTGGGACCAGGGGACTTTGCAGCTGGGCCTGGGAGTGCGCAGTGGGGTTCAGCAGGTGGAAAGGGACGGTCGCCTTCAGAGTAGACGGAACAACACTACATGTTGCGGGGGCGGGGGAGCCACACACAGCATGAACAACTGACCGTAAAGAGCAGAGCGTGATCAGTGTCACGTGAGTGCTTCTGACAGTGAACGCCAGACAAGTCAGAGAAAGAGGTCTGCTGGGATCTGAGCGGTCAGGTAAGGGTTCTTACGAGACCCTACACAAAGAGGTGGCTTTCCTGAGGAGAGCAGCTGGAGAGAGGGGCCCTCCCCCGACACAGAGGATGAGGTCAGAAGGACCAAACTGCGGGATGTCTGCAGCCCCTGGCCACAGAGCTGGGAGAGGCCTTCTTGGAGGTGGGGGGTCCGAGGGAGGGGCTGGGGGAGTGGAGAGGTTCCCACCAGAAGCGGGCCTGGGGCTGCTGGGGTGCAGGGAAGGAAGGACCCGCCACTCCGTCCCCAGCTGGCTCCTGGCCCAGCCCGCAGCCCGCAGCCCGCAGCCCGCAGCCCGCAGCCCGCAGCCCTGCCGTCCTCCAGCCTCACCCGCACAGCGTGCAGACGCTCCTGCTCCTCGTCCGAGAGAGGCTTTTCTACCAAAACAACATGGAAATGTTGCGGTCCCCTGGGCACAGTTCACCAGAAAACTTGACTCCCCACCTTCTCTGGTCAGGGGTGGGGGCGGGGTGGTCCCTCTTCTTCCGTGCCGCTCCAGCACTTTCCTAACCAGCGAAGCCTCTGGAGCCACGATGACCATCTCTGCGCCGGGTGCTGCTGCAGTCAACGGCCCAGACGGCGCTCTGAGGACTGGCCAGCGGTTACCGGGGGCCTGGGAGGAGAGAGCCCAGCCAGACCTGGGCCCAGCTCCACAAACAGAGTGGGCAGGGGGTCCCCGCCAGCCCTGCCAACACTTCCTCCTGGTCTGTCTAACAGATTTCTACGCCGTTGGTGTCATGTTGGATGCAGTCTTGTGTCCTCACTTCTCCTAGCCCTCCCCAAGGTCTGCTTGCAACACGCTTCTCTTTCTGATCATTATCATTCGGATGTCCAGCTGAGACGGGATTTCTTCTAGAAGATTCCCCTGAGGCCCCTCTCGGGGAATGCACTCTCCTAGCAGCCACCTGGTCCTGGACCTCTTCCACCAGCATCCTCAGCAGCAGTAGCAGGACCTCCAGGCTGCGCGACGGCCCCAGGGGTGGGAGCAGTGCCGTTCTGACAGCTGTGTAGTCCCCGGGCGAGTTACTTCTTCAACCCATGCTTGCTGGACAGGCAGATGGATGGAGTCACATTTATGGTCCCATAACGTTTCACTGTAAGGACTTGCTGACTGAACAACTCTCAGTCGCTTGTTAACTCCTCTGTGACCTTGTCTTCCACTAAAGGTAAGTTCCACAAAGTGCAGAAACCGTGCACTGTCTGCTACCAATGAGACCCGGGCATCGGAGACGGATTTAGAACACAGCACATCTGGATATTCACTGAGCCAATGGCGTGACGAATGAATGAATGTTTGGTCGTGATTATAAACAACACTGTGCGTGAATCTCAGACGCGAAGGAGAACTATTTGATTAGACCGTCCTAATGTGTACAGCAGCCTCTAGGTGAAGTAACCGTTTATCACTGGTGACTCCCCGTCAGCAAGTGCCAGTATGTCCTCAACTCTTGGGAGCCCAACAAACGTATTCTTTCAAAATCTTTTCTCACTTGGTAGATGAGATAGTATCTCTTTCTTGTTCATTAGCATTTGATGTCGAGGGAGAATTAACATTTCTGATGCATTTTCTTAGTCATTGATATTTCAAACTGCCCAATTACGATCTTTGCCTATTTCCCTATTGAGTTTTAGGAATTTTTAGCCGATATCGGCACAATTTACTCTGTTTTTGAAAGCTCTTTTTCCTTTATATCTGCCTTTTTGTAGTAGAATCCTTTTGACATATAGGGTTTCTTGATGTAATCAAATCCATAATTATTTATTTCATAGTCACTTTTATGCCTTGAATACCTTTTTATTGAGAGGTAAGCACTGACTTAAATTTTCTTCTCATTTCAATATGGTTAGATTTTTTTTCCCACTAACACATACCCTTTTTGATACACAGTATAAAGTGAGGTTGTAAACTGCTTATTTTCCCAGCAGTATCTACTGCGTCCCCTTCTCCCTCCCACACTGAGACCCCAAACCTCCCGTATTATGTGAGGTCCCTTGTTGGGTCCCCCTGGGCTGTAAATAACCACTGCATTGTATTCTCGGTAATGTATCATACGTTGTAATAGCCAGGAAAACAGACCTCTGTCCCTCATTCAACTTCTGTCATAATTCTTAGCTATTCATCTGTATGCTTTTTCAAATGAACTTAAAAAATATTTTGTCATCTTCCATTCCCCCTGGAAAATCAGTTTGACTGTAGAAAAATTGAACCTCTGAGTTTATGTGGGAAGAACTGACATCGTTACGATGCCCACTTTTCTCCGGTCCCTTTCTTCCCGAGGCCCCCCTGTGAGTGTGGGGCGCTCTGTCTGGGGGCTGTGGGGGCCAGCGTGGGGGATGCAGGTGTCTGGCAGGGCCCCTCCCTGGAGCAGAGCTCTGCCCACTGGCTCTAATGTGGCCTCCATACAGCAGTTACTCAGCTGACTTACAGCCCAAATGAACATTTTGATCTGAAATAGTTTGGTAAATGGAGCCAAAATGAAGATGAGAAACAGGATGTAGAAAGTAGCAACATCATAGCATAATCACCCGAAAAAGAACCAGTGAATGTGAACCCTACCCCCGCCCGCTCGCTTCCCCACTCCCTGGGGCCTGTGTCTGCATCTCTGACATGACTAGGTTGGACTACATAGTCCTGGAAGTCCTTCTGTTCTCCGAGTCGCCAGGCCAATTTGCGAAGTGCTGTGCCTACATTTGCTTACTGATTAGAAAACCTGGAAGGTCCTGTCCACAGCCCCCAACCCCTGTTTCAGGGAACTCAATTTAACCCGGGCCTGACACACCTACAGGGCACGGGGCCAGCCCAGGCCATCTGCCCCGGGGCTGAAGCAGGGCAGGGCGACAGTGACCGAGGGCCCCCCACTGGCCACTCTGGGGTCTGCTGCTCTAGCCAGTCTCCTCTCCGCCTCAACCAGTCACGTGGGAGCAGGGCGAGGGCCCAGGAGGTTCTGGGAGGGGCAGGCAGTGGGCTGAGTGTGCTGAGTGCCATGGACAGAGTCCAAGCCCCAGTGACCACCAGTGACTTCTAGGGGAAGGGCCATCCCCAGTCCTGGAGGGTGCAGAGACGCGCTCTGATTCTCAGACACCCACCCACCCACATGGACAAGTGGGCCCACCCAGTGTGGCTCTGGCCCGAATAAATAACACAGCTGTCCCCCCCCCCCCCCCCCCCGCCCCCAGCTCAACTGGACAAGCCTGAGGGAGTGGCTTATTGTCTGAACCACAGAGGTGTGATTGACAAGCCCAGCCCTGCCCCAGGGCCAGAGAAATGGGCATCACAGGAAGGGGAAAGAGTGCTAGCCTCAGGGTCTTCATGGTAAATGGGGCATTTTTAATTACATGAGTCAGTGTAGGTGCAGGGCCCCAGACGCGGAGGAAATCAGTAAGTGCTGTTTCCTTCCTTTCCTTTCCTAGCCCAGAAGCAGAGAGAAACTAGAAAGAGGTACGGTCAAAAAAGCGATTTAAATCTCAGCCCCCACCTAACAGGGTCCTGGTCCCCCAGAGGAGCTGGAAAGCCAGCAGAGCCCGGCTGCGGCCAGTGCCGCAGGCGGCTCCCAAGGGGGCATCCCACAGGAGAGATGAAGGGGCTGGGATGTGTGATGCCACCTCCCCAAGGAGCCAGCGGCTCGGACCCCCCCACCCCTGCCAACCACAGCTGGGCGTCCGTGAGCAGGTGCCTTCGCCCCCCAACACTCGGTTTCCCCTCCGTTGCTAACTAACGAGGAAGTGTTCCCTGGAGACCGCACTGATGGGAGGGAGGAGGCACTGCAGGAGGAGAGCCCAGGGGCCGGGACTCCCTCCCCCCCGGCTGGACAGAAAGAACACTGGGTTAATGCCTCTAAGAAACAGCATTCCTTTGTTCAGGATTCTGGTTTTGGATTATTTTTTCCTAGAGGCTTAATTGGAAAGAAAAATATGATTTCCTTGCATTGTTATTAAAAGCGTCAGTTAATCCTGCTGTGAGAAGCTGCACTTTACTTGGGAGGGGCAGGGGAGTGGATTGGACCCTGGGCTGGTGTGTCATTGGTGCACAAGCCCTTCAGGCTCCTGGCATCTTGCCGGGCAGTCCACTGCCCTGCTGACCTGCCAGGTGCAGGGGAGGGCAAGGGGGAAAGTGTCTGTGGCCCCTGCTGACCTCCACCAGCATCCTGGGCGAGCACCAGCCCCGCCTCACCCAGCAGGACTGCAGCCAGACAACATCCAGGAAAGGGGACTGTGGTCCTTCCCCCACATGGAGTGTGTGAAGTTCCTGCTTCCCTCTCCCAGGGCTGGTGTGCATACAGCAGGTCCCCTTCTGCAGCTGCCAGACCGTTCTGCACCCACCGCCTGCCAGCCTGACCTTCTCCTGGCTGCCCCACCTGCCGAGCTCTTAGCCTACCTCAACTTCACGGCCTCTGGGACCCATCTGGCTGGCTTCCCTGCTGCTGAAACCTGCCCCAGGCTGCCCTGCTCTGCCCAGTCTCTTGACCTCACCACCCCAGATGTACTTGGTGCCGAGTAAACCCTCAGTTCTGGCGCCTGCCCAGTCCCCTTTGAATGGTATCAAGCCCATCACCATGACTGATTTACCTGAGAAGCAAGGATCTTTATCACCTCAATGCTAAACCGACAATGCTAAACCATTTCACTGCACGATGACTAAGAAGTAACTAAGTTTAGACACAGTCATACGTGCAAATCGAAGATATTAGAGTTAACAGAAATCTGAGACCTGGCTCATGTCGCCCAGCCACCCATTCCAGCGTTAAAAAGACTCAGACTCAGGGAAGGGAAGCAATGACTAGGGTCACACCGCACTCCAACCACTTACAAAGGTGAGAAGGGTTCCTCGGGACCCAGTAGGACAATGGAGATGGTTTAGGTATGTCTGCGTGGAGGCTGCGGGAGGTGGGGCCAGGGCTCAGCTGTGGGAAAACAGGGGGGATATCTGGCTAATGGGAGCTTCTCTGGCTCCTCCAAGGTCGGTGTTGCTAGAACATGGGTCCCAAGAGATAAAAGGAAGTTTCTGAAATTCTGTGTCCATGACTGGCCTCCAGCCATCTCTGCGTGTTCCTGTTCCCCAACCCTTTCCCCTGTGCCTCAACTCAGCTGACCTGAGCTCAGACAGTGTGGCCAAGGGACCCAGAATCAGAGGCCAGATGTGGGTCCTGCATTCTCAACACTCACAACAGGAGTGTGAGGATGAGACTGGGAGAGCGTGCTCCTCCCACCACAATGGGTTCCTACCTGTCACGGTCCAAGCCGCACCCCAGGTGAGATGACAGAGCACATTGGATTCGGCCAGAGGAACACCTGTGCTTCTGGTCTTCCTCTCTCAAGGGGCCCAGTGGCTCTGCTGCTCTAACTGGGCTGCAGGACAGAGAAGGGATCCGAAGCCTACACAGCAGGAGGACCCAGCTCCCTGTGCAGCGCATGCTGAGGAGCTGAATGACGCGTAATTCAGTTAAAGGAGAAGGAAGCAAACTTCATCACAACAACTGAAAACACAAACACAACAAATAAACAGCTGCTTTGAGTCAGCAACAAGGAGGCCAATTGGATCTCTGCAGAAAGAAAAGTGCTGTCGTGTGTGTGCGCACGCCTGGGTGTGTGCCTGCGTGTGTGTGTGTCTTGGGACGGGCAACTCCTTCAAGAAGCTGCAGCTGCAAGCAGCTCAGAGCACAACGTTAACCAAGTTCCTGAACAACCTGACAGGTTAGAACTGCACCTCACACAGTGCATAGAGGAGGGTCCCGAGCTGCAGGACGAGTGGGCTGCACCCCCACATGCCACAACCATGCACACGTCCCCCCACCCATGTGCACACACGTGCCCAACCATGCACATGTGCCCCACCACACACCCACACACCCACCACACACACACACGTCCCTACCACACACACACCCCCACCATGTACATGCACACAAAGACACATACACACACTCTGCTGTCGAACCCAGGCTGCAGGGGAAATATCTGGAGCCTGCCTGAGAGCAAAAGTCCTCAGTTGAAAATGCATTCCCACTCAGTGTGTAGCAAGCAGACACCTGTCACAGCACACAGTGCAGCAATCTAAAATAAGGATTCCTGGGTCCTCTCTCAAATGAGCAGATCAGCCTCTCCTGCGGTCCTGGGAGTCTGTCTTCACAGCCGCCTCAGTGGCTCTCTGGCCCAAGAAGCTGAGGACGGTCTCAGTGACACATCATCTCTGAAAGCATCCTTTAGCTGTGGCTACAAATAATTCTGCAGAATGGAAACAAGCCCACAAACCACCGCAGCTTAAAACTGCAGCTGCTCGTGCTCACAGGTCAGCAGGCCCAGCTCCAGGCTGCAGCAGCAGGAGCAGGGGTCCCCCCGCAGGGGGCCCAGGCTGCAGGGCGGCAGCGCATCTCACTGCCAGGGCAAAGGTGGAAGGACGCGGCCCCCTGGGACCACCCCCCCCAACATCCAACGTAAGTAACACAGGCCCAGAGTGAAGACTAGGCTCCACACAAGCCCACGCGAGGCTGTGGGCTCAGGGAGGGTGAGCCAGACCAAGGGGCCAAGCCATCCTTAGTTTCTCATTTCTGCATACACAAAAGAGCCTCAATTCTCAGTGACCCTAAGTGGGTTCCCACTCCTGTCCCCTGGAAGCACAGTAAGGACTGACCGCCTCATAAGGAGAAGCTGATGAGTCCGGCGGTGGTTCCTAAGCTGTGTGGGGTGCTATGTTCCTTAGCTCACACGGGCATCCAGAAAGGTGGACAGAAGTGGGCTGGATGACCTCTCGTCCAACAGCTTCTGTCCTGGGGCTGGTCTGGGGGCTGCCTCTGCTTATTCACGTCCTCAGCCTGCCTCTCCCAGCACAGTGAGGGACAGGCCCCAAGTCCTCCCGCTGGAGAGAGTGTGTCCCAACTCCTCCGTGCCCAGCCCCCAGAACCTCTCCTGTCGCAGCTGCTCCACCTGCTGCTACCCACCCCTGCTCACGTAGGGCTGCAGACCCTGTGGGTCCTGGCTGGTCAGCAGTCACGTCACTGCAAGGTGTCCACAGCTCCCACACGTCAGGTAAAGGACTGGTCCTCAGCCCCGGGAAGGACAGGAAGTGATCTGAGGTGTCTGCCCCTGTACACTAGCCCTGCCAGGCTGGTGGATGGATCATGGCTCCGCATCACTGAGCTTGCCTGCAGGCTTTCGGAGATGCTGGCCTCATGCCCCTGAAGGTGGGAGGGCAGCCTCTCTCGCAGAAGAGCCCTCAGCATCTGGAATATGCCCATTTCCCTCCACCCTCCGAACCCAGACAGCGACTCTTCACCCACTTGCCTCCATGTGTATCTGGGATTCGGTCCTTTGCATGCTCTGTGGACACATGGACGTCAGGGCAGGTCCTGCCACCGCCTCGGGTGTGGTCTAAAGCCATTCCCTGTCCCATCACCCTCCACCCTGACGGTGGGACCCATTAGACCGGAGGTGCCAGAGCTCCTCCCAGGGGCAGTGGGAGGGCGTCAGTGTGCTGAGGAAAGACTCTCATCCCAGCCTTGGTGGGGGGCAAGGATGACCCGGCTCCTGGCGGGGGCTTCTCCTCAGTCTCACCCAGAACACAAGGAGCTTTTTCAGCCTCTAGACTCAAGGGCTCTGACAAACCAAGACAAATCTCCTGTATTGTTCCTTTATGTATCGAGCCTCCATCTGTCCTTTTTCTCCTGGAATCCTACCATTTACATGTGACGTCTCCGGAACCTGTCCTCTGAATATCTTATTTCTTTTCTCTTCGTAATCCCCCAGGGCTTTATTTTCGCTCCATATTTGAGATATTTATTCCACCTGCTCTCTGAAGCCACTATTTTACTTCTCAGGAGTTGCCACCTGTTCTTCACTTCGGCTCCTGGATTTTCCTACTCAGAACACATGACTTTCAGCCCTAGAAGGTCCCCCGCTGGGCACTCCAAGCTGGAGCTGGGCGTGGCTCCTGGTGTCCTGCTCCCGGCGTTCTGCTGGGCCTCATCCTTACATGCTGCCCCGTGCTTATCTCATGGGCACTTCAAGCTGCTGGCGTCCCTTGAGCCCCGCAAACTCCTGTGAGCCCTGGGGGTGAGCTGTCGGCCCCAACACAGCTCCAGGAGGGAGGCTCTCCGCTTCCACCCCAGGCCAGGGGGCAGGGGAGCAGGCAGCCTTCCCTCAGCCACAGGGATGGGCAAGGGCTCAGGCCAGCCCGACCGCCCCAGGATCTGGGGAGACCCAACACACCCGACAGCCACCTCAGGCCCTCCGTGAAATACCTAATATTCGTCTCAAACTTTATCCTCAAAATAGAACTCTTAGTGTTTCCTAAGAAATGCGACTCTCCCTGCGTTCCCCTGTTTCTCTGAGACACAGATGGAGGCACAGACTTAGCTCCTCAGTCTCCCTCATCTTGTGCACCCAGGACCCATAAGTCTAAGTTCTAATTACATCTCCACCACACATTCCTATCAAGGTATCTTTCCTCCGTCTGCAGTAATCAGATTTTCTTTATTGCCTGTACAGCCCTAGATTTTGACTTCCTACTTCTATTTAGTCAGGTGTTCTGTTCAAAACATGCACTAAGCACCTGCCAGGCCCTGAGTTGGTTTGGAAAGTGCTGGTGAGCACGTCGCGGTCCCCACCCTCAGGACGCAACCTGTGAGCAGGCGGGGAAACACTTCAGCAAAGCGGTGAGGCAGGGGGAGTCCTGTGCACGGTGGATGGTGCAGCGGGCAGAGTCCCACAGCGGGCAGAGTCCTGCACCAGCGGACCTGCAGGGCCCAGGAAGGACGGCTGTCCATTTTCTCCAACACGTTCAGTATCCAGTCCTCTCTTCCCTCCACTGTCAGCACCTTCTCCCACTCAAGGTAGCCCGAAGGCCTCGCTCCTTCCGTGGGCACGTCCCTCCTCCCCGCATCCCTGCCTCCTTCCCTCACAAACACCTCTCCAGCCCCGTCCATCTCTCCCTAGCAGGACCCACTACATCCCACTGCCCTTAACCCCCCGCAGTGCCAGTGAGAGGCCCACACCTTCCCCTTATCTCTGTCCCTTCTCTCATTCGCTCTTCTGACTTCCGGCACTTGAAGGAGGCAAAGCTGAAGAGGAAAATGCCGGCTCAGCCCAGCTCTTCCCAGCTCCACCGACCTTGTGATTTCAGCAAATCTCTGGTCCTTCTTGGACCTCATTTCCCTCATTTACAAGATGAAAAAACAGTAGGCAAGATCGCTTTTGAAGGCGGTCTCCCCCAGGCTCGACAATGTACGAATTCATAAGCCTGTTTGCTGTGAGTTTATGGAATGTAGCAAGTTTGTGGAAAGAGATCAAGAGATGCACGTGCCGCTGCCTTCAAACCCCAATGTGGGCCCGGGAGCCCTCACCACGCAAAGAGAGCCTTGTGGGCCCAGGGCTTCAGCACCACCGTAGAACCTTTTAGAAACGAGGACCCAGGGCCTTCTGGATCAGCACCTCCATTTTAATCAGATTCTAATCAGAACCAGGAGATCCCTAAGTTAGAACTTTAAAGCTTGAGAGGCACTGTCCTCGGGGATATAGCCCGAAGAGTCAAAGGGAGGCAGTTTTCAGTTTCAATAGAAGGAACTTTCTAGTTTAGGGTCAGACAGAGCGGGAACTGGGGAGACTTAAAGGCAAAGGGGCGCCTGGCTGTGGGTTAAAACAGAAATGGAAGAGGCCCCATCAGGCACTTGTGCAGGGATGGAGTGTCCTGCGGGGTTTGCGTGGCTGGCTGGTGGGTCCCCTGATTCCGAGGAGTAAGGTGCATTCGTCCTACCCCTGCCCACCGCCCTGGCTTTGCCCAGGGCTTCACTCAGCTGGCTCTGCAACACCTCTGTGAATACGGGGGATGGTGGAAGGACAGCGTCGGGCGGCAGAGAGGGACCAGGCCGTCCCGACGGTACGTCACCCCCTCACACAGGGCCCTTTCCCGGGTAGGCTGTCGCAGGCCCACAAACCTTCTCCGCCTAGATTTCACACAGACCCTTTCCTCTCCTTCTGGTCAAGGGCTGGAATTCTCAATTTAGAAGCTAATTCTCGTTCAAATTAGTTCATCTCACAGATAGAATTAGAAGCTGGGTGGAAAATACAATCAATTTAGCCCAATCGTCCTTGCCTGCCAGCTCCCTCTGATAATGAGGCATTCACTCCTCAGGCCCAGTGCTGACAGGAACCACTGTCCGTGGGAGTGATGTGAGTCTGATAGGACATGGGTGCCAAACGGGTCGAGGGCTGCCTTCACCCCAGGTGGGGCACCAGCTAAGGCCAGGGGGAGGCAGGGTGGGGAAGCTAGGGCCACTCTGCCTGGGGAAGAAGGCCCAGACAGAGCAGGACACTCACCTCTAAGAGGTCAGGCTCAATACAGGGCCAGGTCAGGACAAGGCCCCCATCTGGGCCACTGTCTCCTCACATACAACTGGGGAGAGGGGAGACCATCTCCTGGGGTTTACTCAGGAACAAACAACCCCACATAGTGAAACCTCATTTTTTCACTCACTCATTTTAATAAACATTTACAGCATCTGACTTTCATTAGGCGTCTAGCACATACCAAACACTGTGCTGGGGGAGAGGGCTGGTTTGATGAACAAGACACTGTTCTCCTGCAGAATTCATCTGAAATTATACATGGACCAAATAAACAGTGGAGATGGTGATGATGATGGTAGTGGTGGTGATGGTGGTGATGGCGGTGGTGATTGTGGTGATGGTGGTAGAGGTGACAATGAGACAGGCAGTCACCCCAGAAGAGGCCACAGCCCAGCATCTGGTTTTAATGTGCAGTGAACGACTGTTTCTCCACACCCACTGCACATCCTGCCTATGAACTAAGAGAGATTAAAAAGCTTTTGTACAAAGCAAACAATATACATATTTTATGAAATACATTTCTCTGCCTGTTTAATTATGGGAACTTCAATAGAGGCAGAAAGATTCACTGCTCACACCACGATGAATGAATAGAGTTTCAGCCCCAGGAGGCCCTTCTGGCCACTGTGACGTCCTGGCTTTCGGCCTGCTGTGGGTCAGAGCAGGCGGGAGGTCAGCAGTCACAATGTACGGCCTCCCTGGGCCTCTGTGGGTCCAACTATAAAGCTAAAATGTCCACTTTCCCTCTGCTTAAGGCTTCTTAAGCCCAGTTTACCACAAACGAGTCAGCTGCAACTAACAGGATGATAGTGGTTCACCAGGGAATGAGGGGACAGGTCATCAAGAGGGTCTGCCCCCGTACCTCTGGTGGTCTCCCCAAGTCCTCTCACTGTCAGGACACCCCATCCTTCCCCTTAGCCCTTAATCTAGAACATGGGCGTCCCAGTGCCCCTCAAAAGTGCTGGGAGTGTCAAAGGTGGTTTCAAGTTGGGGGTCTGTTGTGGCTTCCCATGTGACAGCCGTGCAGTCCTTCCAGGCAGTGTGCAATGACCACAGGTGGCCAGGCGGAGGGAGGGCTCTGGCACTGTCACATCCATAGGCAAATGCCACTTCACAAGGTGGGTTTCCAGCAATCTACTGGCCCACTTGGAGCTGAGTCATGGAGCCCACGTCCAGGTTCCAGCAGGTGGGCAGCAGCGTGCAGAGGGGGCTGGAATTTGACTTGGGGAGCCCTGCACCAGGGTCTCACCCTGCCTCCTCTGCAGCAAGAACACAGCACCTGGGTCACAGCAGCAACTTCACCCTACTCTTTAGCTGTCCCTCTTCCGTGTCAGACTGTAAGCTCATTGAGGGTAAGTAAATGGGCTGCCCAGAAACTAGCTCGATAAACATCATCTGAACAAGTGAACAAATGAGTGTACTTTTTTTAAAATAGAGAGAACAGAAAGAGGAGAACACACAGGACCACTGGTCCTTAATGACCTCTAATCCTGGGAGTTAGAGGACCTGAGATGCCCCTGGTCGGCAGAAACACCATCACTACTCTTCCACCCACTCATGGCAAACATCTCCAGTGGCCCATGGCCTGTGTCCTGCTCCCCGCGTGGCTCAGACTTCACATCGTGTCCCCACACCCACAACCAGCCTGCTGATGTGTCCCCCTGGTGTCCCTCAGTCCCCTCACCTGGAACACAGGCCCTCCTGACCTTCTCCAATCCTCCCCCAAACATCTCGTTCTCCTTGAAGCCTCTCTGAGCAGTCACTTTAAGGACGATCCTGTCCTCTTTAAGAAACACAACTCTGGGGCCTGGAAACAGGGCTCTCTGTGGATGTGAGCCCAGCAGCCCCCATGACATGAGGCTCTCCTGCCTAGCCCAGGGGGCTTCCCAAGTCCTGATACTGCTGGCGTCCAGATGTCAGAACAGATGTCGCGTGAGTGGCGCTGGCCTCGGTGCTGAAGCGCACACATGTAGATGTGAGACTGTAAAACCTGCATTACTGAGGATTTAAGATGTTTGCTCTGCCGAATGACTGATTGGAGACCATAAAGCCCCAAGTGACCATCCGTTTGCAGAAAGCTGAGCTGGAGAATCAGGGCTGTCAGATATGCGCTCTGACCCTGAGGGCCCCACCAGTGGGCTCCCTAACTCCTGCCCTTCATCCATCGTGGGCTGTGCGAGGACAGGTCACCCACCAGCCTACAGAGATCCAAGAGCACTCAGACGGGGAACAGCCCTCAAGTGACATGCGCTTTCCCAGTTCCAGGCCCGGGTGCGGCCACCCCCACATCCTGGGGGTTCAGGACTGCCATCCCTGGGGTCTCACCGAATGGCCTGCTGCTGGGACACGTCCAGCCCTTCCAGTGGCCTCGCCCCTCACTTCTTCCCAACACTGAGGAAAAGCCTGGTCCTCGGTCCACACCTTTTCCATGCATCCATTCACACTTCCTCTCCCTCGCTTCCCAGAAATCGTGACAGATTTGATGGCCTCAGCAAGGCCAGCCCCTTCTGCTTCCTGTGATCGATGAGGCTGTCGGGGAGCCCCCAGTGTGCATTCTCTCTCCTGGTCACCATCACCACACCAGGACACTGCAGGGTGGGAAGGAGCATCGAGGCCCAGCAACTCTGAGCATCCCCCCCCCCCCAGTGTCTGCCCTTCTCTTGGCTCCCAAGGAAGGAAGGAAGGGAGAGAGGGAGGAGGAAGGGAGGAATTCACAGGCCTGGAGAATCCTGAGAGAGAGGAGAGAGATCTGCTTCTGATACTCTGAGCACAACAACAGTTCCCAAATCTGTTAACACAAAACTTCTCTTTCAAAATATGCCTGGTAAAAATTCACTACTCTAAGTCTGAAATTTACCTGCACCTGTCCTCCTCTCCCACCCAAGCAGCACCCTAGGCGATGACAAAAAGGACTTGGAGGCTACAGGCCATGGCCATCCCCACTCCGCTCCTACTTTCTGCTGTCCACAGCAGCCCCTGCCTCAGCTCGGTCTGCCCCCAGAAAACCCACCCCTCTGCCCGCCTCTTCCCTTCGAAGAATCCAGGGGATTCACATGGGAAGTGACGAAGCTGGAATGCAGGAGACCTGGGCTGAGAGGACCATTGGACTGAAAGCAGGAGTTCTGTCTTTCATCTCCCTGTTTTCAGCCCCTGGTCCAGCTCCCGGCAGGAGAGTGGATGAGTGAGTGAGTGAGTGAGTGAGTGAGTGAGTGAAATCAAAGCCCCATAAGGGAAGACTCAATCTCTTCCTCATCTCTTCCAAATCCCAGAAAGGTGCCGCCCTAGCCATGGGGAGGCTGGGAGGAGAGTCAGCACCCCTCACATTACTGACAGCCTCTCTCTGGAGGACGTGAGTGCGAGGATGCTCCCACCCCCACCACCTTGCCCTGTCCCTCCACACCCCCACCAGCACTTGCTGGATCTTGTCCCTCAGACACACTGAGCCCCTCCTGCCTCCCAGCTTGGCCAACTGCTTCCCCTCACCCGGCTCTGGTCTCCAGCTCCTCCCGCAGCTGGCCCTCTACCTGCTGATCAGATCAGTGCTCAACGCTGACCTCTCAGAGGCTGCCCCTGATGCTCCTCTGTGAGGAGCCTCCCCAGGCTCTCCCCAGCTCTTCACCCCACCTGCCGGCTCCCATCCCACACATGCTTCAGCACCATGTTTATTCTGTTGCTCTGCGTGCCTCCCACCCAGCAGCACACGCAATTCTCACATGACGACAGCATGTGCCCTGGAGCTAGACTGCCCGCTCCAGACACCACCTTTGTCACCTACGAACATGTGACCTTGGCTCACTTATCCGGATACTATGCCCCAGATTCCTGACCTACAAAGTGGAATTTATAATGGAACCTCTCATAAGCAGCACCTCACAGTGATACCTTGTGTCATGAGACCAGCTGAGGCACGTGGAGGCTGAGAGCACTGCTCCAGGGAAGGGCCTACTCTGAGTTCACTTTCCCAGTGGCTGTTAGGTACTGCATGTCACCACTGCCATGACCTGGTGCCCAGAACAGTGCCTGGCGCACCCCACATGCTCAGAATGGGCATCAGGCGTTGGCTGGACACCTGCAAGCATGCACACATGACCAAGAGTCTCCAGGCGAGTCGGAAGGGGCCTGGAGGAAGGCAGCCACTCCCGGGTGACTGGGCACCAGGAGGGACTGCAGGGAGAGGGCAGGGGGGCCGGAGCTGGGTTGTGGGGCCTGGGGGCCTGAGGACGCACCCTGAGATGGGCCCAGGCCTGGGTCGTGAGGGGTTCTGGAGGGACTAGAGGCAGTGGGCTCTGAGGGGCAGTTAGGGGAGTGGGCAGGTCATGGGGCAACGTGGGTTGCTTTCTCATCCCCAGGAGAACAGAGAATAGTCCCACGTTTGCCTCTGATAGATTCTCCTCCAAGTCACAAGACCCTCCCACTGCCTCTCAGGCCTCCCTCAACTGCAGGGGAACAAAGCCAGACAAAAGTCCTCTCACTGAAGACGTCTGAAGCCACCGACAGTGTCTTCCTGTGGACGCAGCGATTTGATGCAGCTCAGGAAGGATGCTGCCACAGGAGGGAGGGAGAAGAGAGGGCACTGGGAGTCCTGGTGACCAAAGGACCGTTTCCAGTTTGTTATGTGAAACGAGGACTTCAGGGTCCAGAGCTCCGCCCAGAGGCCTCCCAGTGAAGGGGAAGAGTTAAAGGCCTCCGCTCATCTCTCTGGGCCAGGAGAAGCCTGCACACAGCCAGCCGGAGCCCCGCGGGCCGCTTGACGAGTGCCTGCCAGATGCCCTGGGCTCCTCGGGGAGCTCCCCTCCTGCCCCAACCCAGATGGACCCTGGACCCTCACACTCACATCCCAGAACCACTGCTGTAGGTCCAGGGGGTGCTGGATGGCTCCCTAGAAATGGGGGTCCCAACAATGAGACAGCTGAGGGGGGTGCTGGATTCCAGGTGGGCAGGGGGCACCCACTGCTTTCTGGCACCTCTCTGGGAGTTGGGGGGTGAGCCGATAGGGAAGGGCTGTTGGAAAAGGAAGCATCCTTACAAATCAGGAGCAGAACAAAGCTCCTGCAGAGAGAGAGGCCAAGACAGAGGGAGCCCACAAGGGGGACAATTAACTGATAAGAGCAAGCTAATTGTTATTCATATTAAATTAGGGCACAGGAGAATTTGGAGAAAACCCACAGACCCTCCTAGATGTCCTGTGAGTTCTGCATTGCAGATGATGGTTTTATGGGACCCTTCTGGGAGTCGGATTGCAGAAGCTGGGCCTGGACCGGAGCGGGGCAGGGCTCCCGTCCTGCTTAACTACACAGTAAACACATAACGGCTTGTCCCAGAGGACAGACCCAGCTTTGCATACTAAACATTGCGGGGCTAGGCTCTGGGGGCCTCTGAGAGGGGGGCTCGCTCCTGGCAGCAGAGGAGTGAGGAAGGAAGAGCAGTCACTCAGGAGACCCAGGGCTGCTCCAGATGTTCCGAGCAGGACTAAGTGAGGGGGAGGCTGGAAATCCAGATGTGGAAAGCAGGGATTCCCACGGAACTGCAGAGGCCAACAGGAAGACAAGGAAAGCGTAGGAAGGCAGCAGTTCAGCCGACCACATGTACGGGTGGGCGCACATGTGCACATGTGCCTTCAAGGTATAGGAGGGTGTAGTTGTGTGTGTCTGTGCATGTATCAGCCACTGTGTGCATATTTCCTGTCCCCAGAGCCGTCTGTGTATCTCTGTGCATCCGTGCACTTGGGGTGATGCCAAAACTTCCCACTCAAACTAACAGCAGGCTGTTCTCTCTTCACCGAGGCTTATGCTAATTTTAATCCCACATTACTGTTCTTATTTGGCTCTAAAAATTAATATTTAAAAACTCCATAAGCAGGGCCTGGGGCTAAATTACAAAATAGGTCCTCCTGGAAAGGGGTTTATTGTCACTGTTGTTCTTCCAAGAATGGTGAGGGTACAGCCAGTCGCCCCACTTGTCCCATCTGCCTACCCTCCCGCTAGACAAAGGGCGAGCAGCCTGACACCTGCAGAGAGGGCCCTCAGTCACAGTGGTCAGGACCAGACAGGACTCAGAGCAGGCAGTCCAACCCCTGGATTGACTGCTTCTGAAGAGACTGGCAGCCAGAGTGTGTCACTCAGGCAGGGCCTCCACATGGCCCCCTCCCAAGGCCTTGTCCTGGGGGAGCTGATGGAGAGATGGGGTGGCTCTGTCATGCCTTCACACCCTCCCAGGTGTGTGGGTTCTGGTCGTCGTGGGTTTTGTCCAGCAAAAGTCCCACCGCGGAAGAACGAGATTACTCAAGACTTTATTAAGTCAAGAGAGTGAGAGGGAGCTAGAGACCAACTCTCCGAGCTCCTCCAAAGCTCTTGTATTTATTGAGAATAGTCAAACAAAAGAATCAAAGTGAAATACGTCATAGGAATAAAGGGCATGGTACACCTGCAGGGATGCAGGCCAGCAGTTTCGGTTAGCGAAAAGCAGAAACATTATAATCTTAATTTATACTTAGAGAGAAGGTTACGATATTGATAGTACAAATGGTTATTTTAAACCTCAATGGTGAGCAAGGTTACAGTGTTCCGAATAATTGATAATGAAAACCCAGACCACCACAGAGTCTCCATACTATGATCAGAAATCGTCTAAGCACGCGAAGCAGCCCAGCTACCCCCAGCTGAGGCCTAAGTCACAGTCTTCTGTGAGCAAGAGTGGCCCACACTATCCACCTGCGCCTGATGAGCGAAGCATGTCCTGCCGGTTAGGGCAGGGGACAAGCTATGGTTTTCCATAAGCACAAGCGGCCCTGAATCTATGACCTCGAACTAAGCAAAGCAAGCAAAGCATGTCTCCGCTTTTTACGGCAAGGAGACAGTTTGTAGCAGATCCTGCTAGCAAAGCAGCTTCAAGGCAACTAAGCTAAGTTCCCTAGATGAGGTGGTGACTGGTATTGAGAGTTTAGTCTTTTGTGCTCTCAGACATTTTGCTTTGAGGTAGCAGTATAATGACAAATATAGAAAGCATTGGTTTTGATTATACATTTCTTATGCCCTTACATAAAGATGAGAATACATAAAGGTGAGAATATGATTTGGTAAAAGCAATTTTTACAGTATCAAAGTTTGATAAGCCAAGTTTGTGCTCCCACACAGGTGAGCCCCCTGGGGGCCTCCATCTCCCTGCTTGTAAAATGAGGTGAGGGACCTGGAGGGGCTCTGGGGGGTTTCTGGGGAGGGAGGCAGTTTGTACTCAAGCAAAGTGGTGGCCAGGCCCCTCTTCTGGGCTCATCTGGGCAGCCCTCCCCTCTCCAGTCAATGTGGAGGCAAGGAGAACTCGGAATCAGAAAGGTTCTCTCAGCAGAGTCTCAAGGAGCAAGGATTGTCGAAACAAGGGAGGAAAAAGCAGAGCAGGACTCGCTGTAATTCTTGCCTCTTTAACAGAATGAGGACAGGATCCTGCACTGCAGCAGGACATACTCAGGTTAGATTTGGCAGAACTTCCTTGATGGCAAAGAAGGCTGTTAAACACAGGGACAAAAGAAGCGGTGAGAGGGAGGGACAGTTGTCCTTAGAAGCATAATTAGTTATATTTTCATGTGTCCCTGAGGTGGTGTGCATGGTGGGACCCCTTCCTCACCTCAAGGTCTTGAACAAAGTAGCTGATTCTGAAGCCCCTGGTCCCACCTGATCCCCCCACCACACATACTCAGAAGGAGTAGGGCTGCATACTGAGCAGGGCAGAGAGGGTGATGGGAAATGGGTCCACAGTACATAGAAACACACTGCCTGGTGGTGCCACTTTGATCCAGCAACACCGACAGTGGGTCTAGAGTCATCACCACGTGAGGGAAGGAGTCCTCAGACCTGATGGGAGAGTCTGAGCTACTAGAAGCACTGACATCCTCTAGTCCCTCTAAGGTCAGAACCCACCTACTGGAGCTGCCTTCTGGGGCTGTGAGGCGGACACAGTGTGGCCCTGACAACAGGTGTCTAGTAGGAGGACCAGCCAGGGATGCAAACCCTAAAAACATATGTTGGATAGCCTGTAAGTCTCTGGCAACTTGATAAAAGAGCATTTAGAAGTGTCCCCATAGATGACTGCGTGTCATGGCTACATCTGCACCCCATACACACATGCACACACGTGTGTACACCCAGGACTCACTGGTTGCACATCCTCCCGCCCACCCAGCACATACAGGCAGGAAACATGCAGGGGCTTCTTTGCCCAAGGAGCCCTGGGAAATTCCTGCGCAGCCTGCTGGTCCCGCTGCTCCCCTCTGCTCCCTTTCCAGCCTTTCTCTAGCCCCCACGCTGCCGGCTGCCTTTTCTTTGGAATGTCCAGTGCACTGGGGTGAGGGGGAGTGGGGATGTCCAGAAGGACACACAGCAGCTTGGCAGGCCTTCGGAAAGCAGCAGTGCTGACAGGTGCGGCCCCCCTGTAGGCCGGAGCCTGAGACACCCATCTCCACCCAACAGGCACCCTGGTATCCTGGCAGGTACCAGTTGCCCCACCAGCCATCTCCCTCTCCGGGTTCTTGAAGCCAAGGGGGAGCGGCACCCTCCCAGCTCCTGGCTCTGCCTCTCGGTCCCAGAGAACCGCCCCTCAACTGCCCGGCCCGGAAACAATCACCCTTTGAGAAAGCCTGCCAAGCCGGGCGCCAGGAGCCGCTGGGATGGAGGCGGGGTGGGGGTGGGGGGCTTTAACTCCAGAGAGCAAGGCCCAGAGATGTCGCTCCGCCCGCAGCCCCGGCTCCAGCTTGCAGCTCCAGGGCCGCCTCCGCCGGGGAGGGCGCGGGGGTGATACCAATCCGGGGGTCCCTTCCCTCCGCGCCCCCGCCTCAGCGGGCGAGGTTGGTACCGACCATCAGCCGCGCGGGTCCCGCCGGCAGCTGGCGCTCGCTTGGGGTGGGGGCGGGGGCGGGGGCGGGGCCGGCTGCGCTGTCACAGCCGCGGCGGCCGGGGCGCATCCGCCGCTGCCGAGGGGACTCTGCGCCGGCCCAGTCGGCTGGGCTCCGGCCGTGCGCCCCGGCCCCCGCGCCTCCGCTCTGCGCTCCCGGGGCCCGCCCGCCCCACTCCCCTCCGCGCCTCCGGCCTCTCTGCCCGGCTCCCCTCCCCACGCCCCTTCCTGAGCTAAGCGCAGAAAGGCCAGGCCGGGCCGGGGCGGCGGGCGGACGGCGCGGACCTAGCGGCTATGAAGGGGCCCCCGGGGGCCCGCAGCCCGAGAGCCCCCTGGGACGGAGGCGCGCGCGGCCGGGTCCAGCAGCCTGGGGGTGCCGGGGCCGGGGCGTAGGGGCTGCCGCCCGCGATGGACCTCACCGGGAATGATCTGGACTCGCCGCCGCAGGTCAGTGCCCCCCCGCCGCCGCGCACAGAGCCCCTTTATGCGTCCGCATCAGTACCCGCGCCATGTCCTCCTGGGCGCGTGTGCGCGCGCCTGTGTGTGTGTGTGTGCTTGTGTGCGTGTGTGTGCTTGTGTGCGTGTGTGTGGCTGTGCGAGCAGCGGGGCAGCTGGAGAGCCGCCGGGAACCGGACTGGGGCCGAGGGGCCTTGAAACAAAACCTGGGCGATGCCCGCCCTCCTTGGGCGGCGTGGAGTGGGGAGCTGGTTCTCAGCAGCTCCCAACAGCTAGCCTGCTCTCAGCTTGCTGGTCCCTCCCCACCTCAGCAGGTGGTTCCTGGGGGCCCGGGCCTCAGGGGCCAGCACCCGCTACACGGGCTCCCCAGCGTTGTCCTCAACCGCTCTGAGGCTGCAGCCACCGGCGAGTTAAGTCTCCGCAGCTCTGCCGGGGATGCTGAGGGGCTATGAGGTGGCCAGGTGTCCCAGGGTCCTTAGGATGTTCAGTGTAGAGGGAGGAGGGAAGCACAACCCCATTCACCCTCTACCAGCTGCACTGGGGCTCCAGCATGGGGTCCTGATCCCTCCCAAGTCAGAGCCCATAACTTCTGAGAAGGAGCTGAGACGTGAGGCAGGAAAGAAGGAAGAAAGAGGCCATGGCATCCAGCGGTGCCAAGGAAGGAGGTGACAGCTTGGGACCAAGCGCTGAGGTCAAGAGACACACACACACACAAGACCTTGTCCAGTCTCCCCTTCCCCTTCTCTGGCCAGGCCTAGTCTCAGCTGGCACTGTCTGCATGGATTCTTGCAGAAGCTGGGGCTGAGGGACTCCAGGGATTTCTGATGCACTGGACTCTGAAGCCGGCCTTGCTGACCATTGTCAGCCCCGTGCCTGGAGGGGGACGGGGGCAAGGGCAGCTACACCTGCGTGGGAACCACTCTGGGTGGGGTGCCTGTTTGGACTTGAGTGTGGGTTTTGTGGCGTGTACTGCTTCACAGGACTGGGTAGGGATGTCTTAGTGCATAGCCTGTGACACTATTGTGTGCATTTGTGTGGAAATGGGGACACAGCTTCATAAGGTACTGGGGTTGTGCAGCGTGTGGCTTCACAGGAACATGGCTTGAGGTTTTCTGAAATTTTTGTTCTGTGCCTTGTGTCTCCCTACCTCTGTCAGTGGCCACCACAGAGATGGACATATTTCCTCCCAAACCTGCACAGCTGGGGGCCATTACTGGCTTTACTGGACCAAACTTCAAGTCCCCTTCCCTCCCGTGAGACCCTCAAAGAGATTGTGCACTGTGCTCAGTCCATCCCCAGCAACCCCTAAGGTTCTGGAGCTGCGTGCCATTCCCCTCTGCCCCTTTGGGTGGGAGCAGAAAGGCTTGCCGGGAGTACGGAATGGGGAGGGCTGATGGATTTGGGCCCCATTCAGCAGTGGTGCCGAGTGGCTTGCCGTGCCCATTCTGTCCCAGGCCCTTGGACACCTGGGCATCCCTGTGTGTTCAGGCACATTAGAGGCCCACGGGCGCTGGGCTGAATATGTGCATGTAGGTCTCTGGCTGAACAGGCACTGGCTAGTCCCCAGAGTGTGAGGCAGGTGAATCACTGAGGGGCACAGGCAGAGACCAGGAGCTGCAGAGGAAGATGCTGGCAGGGCCAGCCCAGTCCCCTCCCTCGGGCCTCTGGACCCACCTGGGTTTTCCCACCGCAGTTCTGAGGGGCAGGGGCGAGGGGTGAGGGGACCAGGTCACTGTACACCCCTGGTCGTGAGCACCGAGGGGGAGACAGAGCAGGAGCCCTGCAAGTGTGAGAGTTGTCGCAGGGTGAGCTGACCTGGAGCCAAGCCCTAGGATCTGGGCGTGTTGGTTCAGCTTGGCTGCAGGAGGAGCTGGCACAGAGGTGCCTGAGAGCTCCCCTCGGCTGAGAACTGGAGGGGAAGGGAAGCAGGGCTCGGGAAAAGAGAATCTGAGAGTCAGGCAGGCAGAGCAGCTGCGAGAGACAACAGACAAAGGGACAGAAGGGACAGAAGCAGGCTCACAGAGCAGCCAGCAGGGAGCCCAGTGGGGCGGGAAGTGGGGGCGGCAGCCGGCTTCCTTCCCGAGTTTCCCAACCCTGGGTGAAGCAGGGGCACAGTCTCCTAGGAAGGTTCTTCCCAAGGCTCGCATGAATGTGGGGTTCGGAGGGAGGCCCGAAGGCAGAAGGGGGACCGCCTGTGAGACCGGGACCCTCAGGGAGACGTGGCCGGGAACCAGCCCCTGTGCTGAGGGCTCCCCTACCTCCTGGGGCCTGCCCCACCCCCAGCCCTGGGTACAGTGGGCTGGGGGCACCCGACACCTGGAGATAAGGAGAAGGAAAACCTCCTGCTGCAGCCTCAGGTCTCCAGCCGGAAGGCCTCTGGGGGCCCCGCTGAGCACGGGGTAGGGCACGGGCTCAGCCAGGCGGGGCCGCCTCAGGCCCTCCATGACCAGCTGGTGGACTGTGGGGGAAGCTGAGCCCTCTAAGCCCTGGCTCCCTGAAGGCCTGTGAATCCAGGAGCCCTCTGTACCAGGCTGTTTGTGGTAGAGTTCTAGGTGGATGTCACCGTAGTGTCTGGACTTTGCTCACTTCCGCACGTCTTCTGAGTGGCTCTGGAATTTGGAGTAGCCATTCTGTGGCCAACCCGGAGCCAGTCACACTGGGGTTGCCATCTCTCCTATCTCCCATGCCTCCAGACTCTGGGCCTTCTCTGCCTGGCAGTGCCTGTTTCCCGGTGCCCCCTTACCCATCATGGCAGCAATACCGTTTCCATGTCTGATCAGTAGCAATGTGGTCCTTCCACTTACCAGCCAATGGTTGTCCAAAAAAATCCATGCAACTGATGAGAGCTCCAACCCGGTGGCCTCTTGGTGTCTGTGCTGAAGGATGGCGAGGTGGATGGAGATGGCTCCAAACCCCCACTTCGTGCTCGTTCACTGAGCACCTACTGTGTTCCAGGCTGTGGGCCACGCCGGGAACTGAAGCGTCAGAGTCAGATCAGGATTTCTATTTAGCTTTGGAAGAAAGGACTGTGTGGGTTGCTTTTTTTTTTTTTTTCTTTTTTGCAGCTATAGCAAATTTACTTTTCTAATGAGGTTTAGCTCCAGCCAATATTAAAATGAGTCTGCACTCCCTGAACACACCAGCAATAACAGAGCAGCGGCCTCCCAGCCAAGTGCTTGGCAGGGCTTAGGGCTTCGCCAGCAATAAGCCCAAAGTGGAGAGTGTCTGGGCCACCAGGATCTGGATGGGCTTGGGGATAAAACTTGCCTGCAGTTTTAGACTCGTGGACCGGGTTTCTCTCTTCAAGCCATTACAGTTGCTTCGGGAAGGAGGGGAGCAGGGGTGTAGAGACGGCAGGCTTGGCCGTGGGTACCAGGAGTGGACCCAACCTGCAGCTGGCCCTGGTCTGCGGATGCTCGCCGACTGCTGTGTGAGGCTGGGCACAGGCGGTCCTCTCTGCCTCACTTCCCTCCATCTCGTTCTCTTCTGCATGAAGCAGTCGAACAATCTGGGCTCTGAGGCCATGAGTCCCTTTATGCTCAAGACTCTGGGCTGTTCATGTAACCATCACTCAGAAGCCTGAGCCCAATGCTGGAATGGGGTGGGCTGCTCTTCCTCCCAGGTGGGCTGTCCCCCAGCCACACCAGCCACATCTCAGCTCAGTAGCACATGTGTCTAGTAGCCATCACATTCCCTGCATCACAGAGTTCTCCTGGCAAATGCTGCCCTAGACTCTGCACAGAGGGCTCAGCCAGGTGCTGCGAGCACGGAGCCCAACTGCTGGACTCAGATCCCTGCTCTGCCGCCACAGCTGTGTGTCCTAAGGCCAGTACTTAACCTCTCTGTGCCTCACATTCCTCATCTCTAAACGAGGACGATAGCAGGATGTCTGTGAGGCAGGACTGAGTGTTACGGTTAATCACATTAACCACTCAGAAGAGGAGTAGCAAGTGCTTTGCTTTGCAATTTTTTATTGTTCGTTCAGTTAACGTTTCACATAGCGAACCCTTGTGGAACCGGCGCATGGCCTTGCTTCCATCTCTGACCCCTCTGAGCCTGTCTCCTCACCTGCGACAGGCATGAGGCCGGTGGGTGGGCCTGCTTCGCTCTCCCCAGGACAGAGGACGGGGGGTGTCCGTCTTTGCACACGAACGATGCCACACGCATGGGGGAAGTGGGCACACCTGAGATTCCGTTTAGTGGCACCACTCCCACCAAAGACCATTTCTGGAGCCCCCACGCGTTCAAAATAAAAGGAGGTGCATGAGGTCATGGGTTCAATCCCCAGTACCTCCATTAAAAAAATAATTTAATAAGTAAACCTAATTCCCCCCCCTCAAAAATTAAATAAATAGAAATAAAAAATAAATGGAGCAAATAAGGTCCCGGCCATCAGCATCTTGCTGGGTGAGGGCCTGAGGGCTCCGCCTGGGCTACCGCCCCTGGTCTTGAGGGAAGGAGAGCCCAGCAGAGGGAGGGGGGCCTTGGGCAGACAGGATTTAGAGGTCACCTGGCTGAGCCGGTCCCAGCACCAGGTGTGTCAGCCACTCACCAAGGGACAGAATCTCGGGAGCCTCTGTCTCTTCATCTACAATGGGAGGGGCATGAAGCATGTGAGCTTTCCTCCCAGACTGTGCTGCTGACCCCGGAAAGCTCTCCTTTACAGACGTCCCTGGAGCAGGAGGCAGGAGCAAGGGAGCCCACTGGCCGCGAAGGCAGAGAGAAGAGTAAATGGGTCTGGGGAGCATCTGCAGCTACGAGCTAGCCGTGGACCCACAGGTGGTCTGGCCCAGACTGGGAAAGGGGCGGATTCTGTGGCTCTAGGCTGTTTCCTCCTTTCTACCAATGAGGAAGCCAGTGCCCAGAGAGGTTCCATTCCTGTTTCAGGTCACACAGCACTTTGGTGCCTTGTCCCAGATGGTGGCCTAAGTCCTCAGAGCCTAGCCCTCCCGCTCTCAGGCCCCCCCATGTTGTGCAGGACAGAGACGAGCAATGGGGTGGCAGGAGCAGCTCCCCAGGCTCAGGATAGGAGACCCACACTGGACCCCCAGGCCCCTTCCACCCACCCGCCGGCACAGGCCTCCTCTGTCCCCCTCATGACAGCTGACCCCAGAGGACAGACCTAAACTGCCTTGACAGGGCCCCAGGGAAGGTCAGCTGGTTCAGACCACAGGCGACACATTAAAAATACATGTGAAACTTTAATTAAACCAGTGAATCATCAGTCTGCATGGTATGTTCACGCATGCTCTGGCCGAAGGAATGAGGTCAGCCTGGAAATCAGGTGGGGTGAGCCGTTGGGCCCGCAATGGCTCGAGAGGGTTTGGGGTGCCGGCTCTGCTCAGACCAGACCCAAAGCCTTGGGTCCCCATTAGCTGACTGGGGTCTTTCTAGGGTGGGCTTCTCAGCCCGAGCAAATCTAGGCCATCCTCAGCCCATCCCCACCACTGTCCAGCACGCTGGGAGGTAAGTGCAGACTCAGAGGTGTCAGGGCTGCGTCCCTGGAGATGCAGTTTCTGGAAGGGTGCGGCCAGTGGAGCAGGCCACACCAGGCCACCTGGAGCACCTCCTTCCAGGGGCGTCCATGCGTGTACTGAGTGCCTCGCCCCTTCGTGCCCAGGCGGGACCCACGCTCGGCTCCTGGGCAGTTGAGCTCAACTTGCTGTACAGACTCTGATCACGTGTTTCTCTTCTTTTTCTGTCAAAAAGCTCTGAACTAAAGCTGAAGTATTACTCACCTACCTCATCACCTGTCGATGTTAACTTCCTCTCCCTCCTGTAAATCTCGCTCTGGGAACAAGTGTCCCACTTGCTCCCGATGTCCACCACCTCCCTCCACGCCCGAGGACTGGGGACACAGTGGGCTGCCCTGTGTGTGCATGTGCATGAGTGCATGTGTGTTTAAGTATGTACAGGCATGCATGTGTGCATGTGTGTGTGTACACGCACACATCATCTGTCCACGTCCTGTCCTGCTCATTCCTAACAACTCATCTGGAGCCTCTGGGGGCTTCCCACAGCCATGCCCTGTGCGTGTTTCCTGGCGGTTACCCTGCCAAGCAACAGCCAGCAGGGAGCTGCACGCACTGGGACAACACACAGGTGCCCACCCAGCCCTGCTGCAGGGAAGGCCTCCTGTGCCCCTCCTTCAATGTCCAGGTGTGTCTGACCCATCTACCCAGACCTTCTGGATGGCAGGTTCTTTTTTTGTGGTTAGAACAACAGCACAACAAAATTAAAATGTAGCATCTTAACTGCTCTTAAGTGTGCAGTGCTGTTAAGAACATTCATCATTCAGTGATCTTAACCATCCACCTCCAGAACCTTTTCTTTCTGCGAACGGGGAACTCTGTATTCGTTAAACTACCCCCGACCTAGCTCCCAGCCCCCAGCCCGGGCACCTGCCCTTCCGCTCTCTGTCTACAGAGGTCTGACCACTTACACATCTCTGTGAGTGGGTCACACAGGGTTGGTCCTGCTGCGCTGCCTCTCCCTGAGTGCAGCATCCTCTGGGGTCCCACGTGCTAACAGGTGTCAGGACTCTCTTCCCCTCAGGTTGTGTCCCACCATGTGGATGTGTTTCGTTGTCAGGCTGGGGGTCGTTTGATGCCAGACCAACCATAGGGCAGTGTGCTAACTGCGGTGTCTCTCCACTGCCCTTCCCAGCCCGGGGGCTGTCGGGTGGGAGGTGGTGCAGACACCTCTGTGCTGAGTCCTAGGCATCTGATTTGGGCCTCTGGTTGCTCCCCTGACTGTCCAGTGCCAACTGCATGTACGCAGTGCCCAGCCCATGTGACAGTCCCCAAAGGTGGGGCAGGAGCAAGTTGGGGAGAGCACTCCCAGCAGAGGTACCAGGTGGGCTGCTGAAGGGGCACCCACTGGGCCCCCAATCCCCCACCTCCCGGGCACCCGGGACTCTGGGAGCTGGGGGGCAGCTGGGGTCTCCTTGACCCCCATCCACAGGGGAGACCCAGAGAGGCAGAGATGGGCCCATGGCAGGAAAGGTCAGCGTGTTCAAGGGCATTTTGCTATCATTGTATTGGAACCAGGCAGGACCTTGTCTGGGCAGAATCTCAATCTGTGCTAGGGTGACCCGCTGCCAGTTCTGCTTGGCCTGTCCCCAGTGGCGGGGTGCAGCCAGGAGATGGAGGCGGTGGGGAGACGGTCCTGGGAGCTGTGGATTGAGCCCCTCTGCTCCCCGAGCTTGTGACTCAGGCACAGGGGACCCGCCCTCGGTCTGCTCTTGAGCTGGTCTTCCATCAAGTGGAGACCCAATCACAGGAGGGCTCCAGCCAGGCTCAGAAGCCGAGGGTGTGCACACACGCCCACGGACACACATGCACTCGTTCAGACCGGGCGTTGGCCACGCACACACACGTGCATGCACACACACATGCATGCACACACACATGCATGCACACGTGTGTGAAGACGTGGGCTGCAGCACTGTGAGGTCACTCAGGAGCTCTTTGGTTTGTGAGGGGTCAGGCAGGGAGGCAGCCTCAGGAGCTCTCAGGATGAATGGCAAATTCCACGTCCAGGAGGACAGGCAGCAGGCGCCTCTGGTGCCTTCACCAGGCTTACAGGCCAAGTCAGACAGCATCAAGAGGGCAGTGGGGAGAGGGAGTGGGGCATGATAAAACACCGGGACATGCAGGCCCCACTCTGGGCCATGGCAGAGGCAACAGCAGGGGTCAGAGGCCAATCTGAGGAGGGAAATGAGGGAAGTAAGGGGGTGCTTGCGGCTGAGGCTGGGCCTGGCTTGCTCTCTGGGCATCTGGACTCAACCTGTGCCCCTGGGGCTGGCCCAGACCCTGGGTGGGAGGGGAAGTCACCATCTGGATGGACAAGGGCAGGTCTGGTGGGTTCCAGAGCTCTCGGGAGCCCTGCAGGGAGGGAAGGCGCTGTACTGGATGTGGGTCACACAGCCGTGGGCAGAGGTGGAAGGGAAACGGGAGAGGCCGCAGGGAGTGGTGGGTGTGGCCGCACGGCAGAGCCTGGATGACACTGAAGTTTTCGATCTGTTCAGATTCCACAGTGAACCGGATGTTAACACACAGTCCAAACCTGTTTTCAGTCTTCAGCGAGTCAGAGTCCAAACCTAATCCAAAGGCTATTTCTGAAAAACCAGAAAGCAAACAAGGGAACTGCCCCAAACATGCAAAAAGTGAAGTGTATTTTCTGACTCTGCTCGGCTGGAAGAAACCAAAGCTGTCATGTGGGGTTTAACACCAGGCCCAAGTGGAGCTGGCCTTCCCTGCTGCCCCCGCCCAGGGTTTGGTCTCCTGGGGAGAGGCGACAAGGTGGGGCGAGGCACAGAGTCCACACTGCCCTTCCTGCCAGGCCTTCTGAAGTGAAGGCCAAAGGTGGCCAGGTCATGGCAGGACGCAGAGCCCCCAGGGCCTGGCCTTCCCTCCCCAGCAGCCTGTACCATGAAACTGTGGGGGAGCCCCTTCCTGGGCCCTCAGCTGACCAGGGTGGGCAGGGCAGGGCCGTCCCAGTGAGCTGGGAGCCTGTCCTGGGCCTGCAGGCGGGAGGCAGCATGCACAGGCACCTGGTGTGAGCAGCTCCGCTAACTCCCAGACCTTGGGCCCTGCCAAGCCACAATTTCCTCATATGTACAATGGGGATGAAGCCCCCTGCCTGCCTCTCAGCCTTCAGTGGAGACCAAAGGGCTGGGCATCATGAAAACTGAACCTCACCTGCTCCAACAGCACGGCCGTCCAGGACCTCACTTCCCTCCTGAGAGTGGAGTGAGCTGTGGGACCTGCTCCAGGGCGAGGACAGCGGGTGGAGAGGCCACTCGTGTCCTGTCAGGCAGGGCGGGGATGGGGGCCGGGGGCCAGGGCTCTGGGGCCGGCTAATGGAGTGTGGACTGGCTGGACCGGAGCTGAATAGCTCTGGTGTCCGGCTCTCCTGAGCAGCAGCAGCAGAATCAGTACTCGTCCCCTGATCCCATTAGGGCTCCCACAGATCTCTGGGCAGGGTCAACCCTCCCCTCGCGGGGCCCCAGCTTCTGTCAACCTTGCCCCTCCCCTGCCTTCTGCAGCCCCGGCCCCCTGACCCGCATCCCTCCCAGGCCCAGGGGGGCTTGGGCTCCTGGAAGACGAGGACGGCTTCTTTCCTCGCGGGCACAGCCGGGGCTCTCCTCCATCCCTGTAAGACCAATGTCCTTTATTCTGTCCGTGCACTAAATGGTACCCAGGCCAGTGGGAGCCTGGGGTCCCCTCTGGTGGCCAGTGAGCCGCATCCTTCCCGAGCATCTGTAATATTTGTTCCCAGCCTGTTTGTGACGGTCCTGCTTGTTCTCATTGTCACAGAATGTGACACACCATGAACTGTGAGCTGGAAAGAAAAGAATGTGTCGTTTCTATGAAAACTAAGTGGAATGCTCTCGATTCCATGAGGTGAGCCTGGGAAAAAACTTCTCCAAATTAGATGAAGATTGGCGGGAAATGTCAGGAAACTCCTCAAGGATATGGCACTGGGTTGTTCACTGAGCGTCCCAAAGCATCCCCAGGTCTTGTCACTCTGGAGAGGTCAGGCTGCAGGCACAGCGCCCGGCCCTCCCACTCCCAGAGGGCAGTGAGCTCCCGGGAAAGGCTGAAGCCTGCTTCCAAAGAGGGCGGAGCTGCACTGGCCAGGAGGAGTGTTGGGTTGCACTGCGCGGTCATCGGGGACCACCGTCCATCCAACTCTGGGCGCTTCAGTCCTTGCTTCTCCTGAGCTGACACGTGTGGCTTGTATGTGTCACCTGGAAGGAGTCTTCACCCCACGGCCTCCTTGGCCAGCCAGCCAGCCACTGTCCCACTCCAGAGACGTGGGGTTGGGTGGTCTGTGTGTAACAGACTCGACGCTCACACACACACACACACACACACACACACACACACACACACACACACACACAGGTGCACACATGCCGTCTCTGCAGCACCTCCCCCAAGAGAGGGCCATGTGAAGCCCCTCCCTGAGGGCTGGTCACTGCTGGAAGGCCGCCTGTCCATCTCCCGTGCCTCCGCATTGTCCCTGGAACCTAACCCAGAGCCCCACCCACCACCGATGCTGAGACTTAAACAAGCTTCCTCCGCGGGAAGATGCCTCCCTGCACGTGTGGGACCGTCCAGCCTTCAAGCCGACCTCACCTGGCTTTGCCTCCCCAGCCTCGCCCCTCCTGTCCAGCCTGACTGGCTCCAGCCCAGCCTCGGACCCATCAGAGCCCCTGATCTAGGTCCCACGACACTCTGAAACTCATAGGTCTTCCCAGACGTGGCCCACCTCCAGGGCTCACTGGCCCTTAAACCATGACCGAGCTCCTTGGAGAGCCATGTTGCGGCCTCTTGCTCTGACTCTGGCCTTGATGGACCCCGACCCCCGTTTTGTCACACAGGACATTTCTCCATCCTCACAGCCCTCACTGTCCGAACCCCAAGTTGCTAACGGAACAGAACTGAGACTTCACCAGGGTGCTCCCAGTCCAGCCCTACTTTTGGAGATGAGGGCAGGGGCTGAGGAGGACAAGCAGGGGCCCCGAGCCCCCATGGAGGGCCGGCCCCCGGCCCACTGGGCTCACATGCCCCTCTCTACAGCCCTGATCTGTGTCCAGTCGAGGCCCTGGGAGGTGCCCAGGGGCGGAAGGGCCCCCATCTGTACTTGCTGAGGGGCACAGGACGATGGCGGCGGAGGATGGACACAGACACGAGCCGCGGTGGAGGGCGGGGAGTCGCGGCCGTAGCAGACACGAGCCCCTACTCACTCTAGCCTGCAGGAGCCTCCCTCAAACATCTGTTCTCTGTGCCACGCCCCTCCCCCCTCTGAGTGTGACCCAGCTCTCCTCTGTCTTTGCCTCACCCCCTTTGCCCAAGCCCACCGAGGGCGGGGTCTGCAGAGGCACCAGCCCTACCTACAGGCAGGCAGCCCCTACTTCAGGGTTAGGGTTAGGAGCAGCTACCCCATCTCAGACTTAGGCCTCTAGGTCTCGGGTGGGGGTAGGTACAGCTTCCACCCCCACCCCAGGACCCAGGCCCCAGTTCCCATAGACCCGCCCCCTGCTGGCTAGCTGGCTTCCCCCAAGGCTGGGGCCCTCCCTGCTCTGCTTAATAACCTCCTGGTAATTATCTCCACAATTTTGCTGCTTGCTTATAATAGTCTCCATTAAAGTTATAGGGTTTTCAGGCCGTAATGGCTTCCAGAGTAATTAATGCACAACTGGGTTTATGGCTAAGTTTATTTTTAGAGCTTTTCTGCCTCACCCCCTCCCCCTCCTCTTATAGATGCTTTGACCAGACAGACTGGATGGGATCAGAGCCTCCCTCCACGGCCCCAGCCTCCATCCCCCCATGTCCACTCCGGCCCCCTCCTGCTCCCCCTGGGGAGGTGCTGGGGCCTGACCTCCCTTCCCGAGCTCCTGACTGCAGCACAGACCTAAAGGGTCTGGCAGCTCAGGTCTGGCTCCACCATGTGCTGTGACTTGGACGAGACACTGACCCTCGCGTCTCAGCAAGCCCCGGGTGAAACGGGGAAGAGGTCCTCACCTGCGGCTCAGGAGTCCTGAGGACTGAAGTGCTGAGTGCATCCAAACAGCTGTTCTTGTTAAAACCGCAGCCCAGACCACCCACAGAGGAGCCAGTGCCAGAAGCAGGAGGCTGCCCCAGCTCAGCCACCTGAGTGCACCAGGCAGGCCGGGTGTGTGCAGAACAGCCCCAAGCTCACCCTGCCGTGGCTTTCCCACCCTGAAGTAGTGCCCTCCCCAAGACCAGGACTCCTGGAAAAGCTCCAGGGTGATCACAGAACCAGAGGAGACCTCCCAGCCAGGCCTGTTGGAAGGGCCTCTCCTCCTAAGACGCCCAGCCAAACAGAGCCCCTTTGCAGCCTGTCTGGCCTGGGGCCGGTGGGAGATCGGCAGGGGTGTAGCGTGAGCTCACTCAGCACAGGAGACCCAGACTGGCATCCTGGGGTGGGATCCTGGGCTCCAGCACCTGCTGGGGCCACGGGATGGGAGTCTGAAGGAGACCCAGCACGTGCCTCAGGATTATTCTCCTCTGCTCTCTGTGCCCCCACCATCCCTGCCTGTAACCTTAACCTGGGGGCCTCCCCAGCTGCCTCCAAAGAGACTGTGGAGGTGGAGCTGAGGGGGGTGGGGGCAGGGTGGCCACCCCAGGACACCACAGTGCATGTCACTGAAAGATGACATGGTTCTTCCACGAGGCATGAGGACCAGACAAGGACAGGGAAACAAACTGCCTCCAAAACCCGGGGCCCAAATCCTGCTCAGCCCAGCTCCTGGCCGTGCTGGGGATGGGTGGTCCCCCTCCCGTCGCCCCTGTGGACCCAGCTGCACCTTGCATGGTGCTCAGGGCAGAAGTGATGAGGAAGGTGGGAAATGGGATGTGACAGTTTCCATGGCGTCAGGAGGCTCAGCGCCCACCTCCCGTCACGTGGGAGGCCAGGTCGGGGCACGGGGGCAATCTCCCCATGCAGGGCCCCTCTCCTGGGGCCTCTGCTGCTGCCACTTGAGTGCCATCTGACCAGCACGTGGCAACCCACCCGGCCTCGTCTCCTCGTTGACACCCAGCTGCAAGACCTGGGCTCTGTCTTACCCACGGGGGGGGCTTCTCGAGAATGTCCCACCAACGTCAACAAGAGCAGAGTGTTCCCTCCCAGGACCCATCCTCCAAATGCCTCTTATTGGTCCTCAGAGGACCCAGCCCAGCACCAACCCCTTAATCCAGGCTGTGGAACAACCATGGGGGCACCAGCATTCAGCATTCACAGACGCTCATGTGTTCCAGATGCTCACTGAGTATATCCGGCCCACGGGCTCCACGGGCGTTAAATTGTTTAATTCCCAGAAGCCCCGGGAAGGAGGTGCTGAAGGTGCCCATTTCATAGATGAGAAGCCTGGAACACAGAGATGAGCTGGGGTTTGATCCCAGGCAGGTGTGTCTGCATCTGCACCCTGCTGACTCCAAGTGGGCAGCACATGCCCTGTGCCTGTGGGGACAAAGGTTAGCAGGCAGAAGCCGGGATCCACCCAGGAAACTCAATGCTCTGTATCCCCAGCCAGCCAGCCCTGCTGGGGCCTGTCCCACCCAGGTCTCTGGCCATCCTCCTCTGCTCTGTCTTGCAGGTGTCCACCCTGCAGGGTTCCTGACTGCATCCTGGACAACACACTCCTCAGCCTCCAGTCGGGTGGGGCTCTGCAGAACTGCTTCGGCAATGGGTAGGTTGTGAGCACCGGTAAGGCCTGCTGGCCAGCATTCGGCCTCCCGCTCCCCCACGCCCAGCCTGCCTGGCCCATTCTTGTTCTTTTCTCCCCTGTGTTTGGACCTTCCACCACCATCGTGCAGGTAACGAGGAGCTGTGGACCCAGCCAGCCTTGGAGATGCCGAAGAGACGGGATGTCCTCGCCATCGTCCTCATTGTGCTGCCCTGGACGCTGCTCGTCACCGTGTGGCACCAGAGCACCATCGCGCCCTTGCTGGCCGCACACAAGGGTGAGCCCCTGGCCCACTGCTCATGAGTTTTGGTGATGGGGGTGACCAAAGCCAAGGCTGCTGGCAGCTGGGGAGCCATAGGGTGAGCCAGGCCAACGACCCTCCTCTGGGGGGGGGGGGTCTTGGCCGCTTCAGGGACCTGACAGAAGCTGCCACACATGCGGAGACTCAGGGGCCAGATGCTGTCCCCGCTCCCCGGGCGCACTCAGTGGCTGGTGGGGCTGGTGGGCGGGCGGATTCCCAGCTGTGCCATAGCCTTCCAGGGAGAGTGTGCTGTTTACTCCCTTTCTTCCTGGTCAGGAAGCCCTGATCCAGCCCTACCAAGTACAGACCGTCCCTGGAGCAGGGGTGGGAAAGCCGGCTTCTCTTGCTCTGAGGCCAGACCTTTTCCCGCTCACGGGGGGCTCCCTTCACCCCAAGGCCGGGCATGTGCCCTCACCTGGCCTGCCCCCATCCCGCAGTCTCCGGTCCCACACCCTCCGCCCCTGCGTCCACACGCAGACACCATCCTCCAGGGCAGCCCTTCTCCCACTGAAATGTGTGTGAGAACCTGGGGGCCTGATGAGGCATGGGCATGCCCGGCCCACCCCAGAGACAGGGCAGGGTCCGGGTGGGCCTGGGAATGAGTGATCTGGGGGCAGGCAGGGGCCAGGAAGCAGTTTGGATTCCTGATATGGAATCACACGTCGGGTCTTACTCAGCCGGGGGTCCTAAGGCTTCCACCAGGAGCAGCCAAGGTGAAGGTCGCTGTGAGCCCTCTGCCAGGCTGGGCACCTGGAGCCCCTGACCTTTCTCCTTGACTCCAACATGTCTCTTTGGTGCTTGTCATTCTGCAACCTGTCATTCCAGAGGGGCCATAACTACCACATGTCAGAAGACAGCACCACGTGGATTCCATTCTCGGCAGAGCTCTGGGGTCAGAGAAGTCGGGCTGTTGTGCTTAGCACTGATGTCCCTGCCTGAGGACAGGGAACTGGCCGCCTGTCTCCCCAGAGCAGCCAAGGCAGACCGAACGAAAGCGGCACTGAAAGACGTTAGGGAGGCCCGTAGGGCTCAAAGGTGGCAGAAGCCCTGCCCAGCCACATTGTGAGGCCCGGGCAGCCTCCCAGGGCACAGACCCACCCAGGGGATGATTGCAGTGGCGGAAAGAGGCAGGCAGGGGAGGCTCGGTCTCGTTCCCCAGCCTCGGTACCAAAACTTCCCTCGGGGCGGGATGAATTTGCCCGTCTTTATATCCTGGTCAGAGTCTCGTCTCCTCAAGATTGTTCTCTTAGCAGCTTGACCCAGAACTGCTTCGGGAAGCCCCCTCTGCTCCCTGCATCTGTGCTCATTTTCCTGCTGCATCTGCACCCGTGGGCCTCGCATCCCTGGCCGGGGCGGGGTTCCGGCTGCCGCTATGTGTCCCGTCGTGCCTTCAGCCTGTCTGAGCTCCCTGAGAGCCCGGACCTGTGTCCCCTCTGGAGCCCAGCGTCAGACCCCACCTGCTAATGATGGGACTGGGGCAGAGAGGTGGCAGCGGCTGGTTCACAGCATCCTTCCAGAACCACGCTTCCCTCCTTGGGTGTAACCGCTCACACCATCCTTTCTGTAGCTGCAAGAAGCCACGGGGAATAGAGCTGTTTACCACCCTCCTCCTATACAAGAGGAGCTGAGAGTGACCTGCTGGGCAGTGTTCCAGCCCTTTAACCCCGTAGTAACTCGATAAGGTAGACACTGTTATCAGCTCCCTTTTGCATTTGGTAAAACTGAGGCACCAGAAGCTCCCTGCTCAAGGCCATATGGTTGGTACGTGACAGAGCTGGGCAGGGTCTGAGCCAGGTGTTGGGATCCTAGGTCTGTCCTCTGCTCGTTGCCACCTCCTGCTGAGATGCTGTGAGGGCAGTGAGGGCCCAGTCATCCAAACAGGAAGGGAGGGCTCTTAGGGATGAGAGTACCAGTGTGCTGATTCCTCTTGGTGGTGGGACTGATGCTTCGCCCACAGGGAAGATGTCCAGGATGTAAGAAAGGCTTGGTGATTAGAGCTGCCTGGGCCAGAAGGAGGGGCTCCCCATGCCTCCAAGTGTTTCACCTGAGGCCAGGCCTCCACCAGGTTTCATCCAAGTCCCTGCTGGGGTCCTTGGGACACGTGGTGTACACAGCTGGGTGCAGGGACAGGTAGGGTTCCAGATGGTTGAAAGCGCGTATCCAGAAAGTGCAGGTTAGGAGACCAACACCAAACCACAGAAGAACTAAGACAGGCCTCCACTCTGTCCTTTTGCCCAAATGTGGGGATACCTAGAATCAGAAAGGACAGGATCAGGACAAAATTTTCTTGACAACTATGGGCGACACCCTAGAACAACAGGCAGCAGTTAAATATCAAATTCCACACCAAGATTCAGAGGCTGGATTATGAAACCCCAACGCGAGGGTTTGTGAAAACCCGGGCAGGGTAATGTTAGACCCCAGGGCACAGTGAGCTTTGTCCGAGAAGGTTCTGACACCGCCCTCAGGCGCGGCAGCAGAGGGAGGCAGTGCCCAGGCTCTGCAGTCCCACACTGGCTCTGGCCAGATGAGGAGGGCATAGGGTGGCAAGGGCAGAACACTCTGTCACGTTAAACCCAATACATTTGTGAACCGAGGATACAGGCTTGGGATTTGGCCAGCTGCCCTCAATAGCTACCGAGCTGTCAAATGTGGGAAGGAGGAAGAGGTCATTTCTGTGTCTCTAGCAGTCAGAATTAGGAGAAACCCGGGAAAGGATGTCAGGCAGGCAGCCTTGACCTTCAGCCCCAGCCTCCCTGCCCCCTCCCAACTCCAAACCCTGCGGCAGGTGGAGGAGCAGAGGAGAGGTGTGGCAGGGCAGGGCTGGGGCCCCTGCGGTACCTGCAGCCTGAGCCAGCCCACACCGCTCTCTTCCGCCCACCTGCAGATGACGGCAGTGACTCCCGGCGTGAGGTCCCCCCCGGCACAGACCCCAGGGAGTACTGCATGTCCGACCGCGACATTGTGGAGGTGGTGCGCACGGAGTACGTGTACACGCGGCCCCCGCCCTGGTCTGACACGCTGCCCACCATCCACGTGGTGACGCCCACCTACAGCCGCCCAGTGCAGAAGGCGGAGCTGACGCGCATGGCCAACACGCTGCTGCACGTGCCCAACCTGCACTGGCTGGTGGTGGAGGACGCGCCCCGCCGCACTCCGCTGACTGCGCGCCTGCTGCGCGACACCGGCCTCAACTACACGCATCTGCACGTGGAGACGCCGCGCAACTACAAGCTGCGCGGAGACGCACGCGACCCGCGCATCCCGCGGGGCACCATGCAGCGCAACTTGGCCCTGCGCTGGCTGCGCGAGACCTTCCCGCGCAACTCCAGCCAGCCGGGCGTCGTGTACTTCGCAGACGACGACAACACCTACAGCCTGGAGCTCTTCGAGGAGGTGCGGGCCGCGCACACGCGAGGGAAACCTGGGAAATCCTGGGAGGGGCAGCCTGCAGGGCCCCAGGAGCCTGGGAGAACTGGCTGAAGGGAAGGGGGTTGGCGTTGGGACTCCCAGACCATAGCCCTGGCCTCGGGGCATTGTCTGAGGGCTTCCGGTTGCAGGTTGCAGGGGCGGGGGTTCTGTGTCGACCCTCGGAGGGTCCTGTGGTTTGGGAGTCAGGGCAGTGGGGAGGGGAAGGAGTCATTTCAGACTCTAACCTGAGAAGACAAGTGTTGCAGGAGGGGGCAAAGCAGGCAGCAGATCGCGCGAGAAGGGGAGTGTGACCTGGGTGGAGAGGTGGGCTAGCGCCCCTGGCCCAGCCGCACACAGTTCACTGACGACTCGCCTTCCGCGGGAGGGGCTCCACGCGGGTTGGCAGCGCAGGCGCCCTGACACTCTTCCCCTGTAGATGCGCAGCACCAGGAGGGTGTCCGTGTGGCCCGTCGCCTTTGTCGGCGGCCTTCGGTACGAGGCCCCACGGGTCAACGGGGCAGGGAAGGTGGTCGGCTGGAAGACGGTGTTCGACCCCCACCGGCCATTTGCAATCGACATGGCAGGATTTGCAGTCAACCTGAGGCTCATCCTGCAGCGGAGCCAGGCCTACTTCAAGCTGCGTGGCGTGAAGGGAGGCTACCAGGAAAGCAGCCTCCTCCGAGAACTCGTCACGCTCAACGACCTGGAGCCCAAGGCAGCCAACTGCACCAAGGTCAGACCCTCGGCAGAGCTGACAGTAGTCGTGCAGGCCTTCCCGGCCCAGGCAACCCTCCCTGCGGAGGAGGGAGAAGGGAACAGGGCCTGGGAGACCCGGCCTCCCAGGAGGGCAGGTTACTGCCCATCAGGCAGCCACACTGAGGGCAGGAGGAAGCAGGGAGGGGCGACCAGCGGGGCAGAGCCCAGAACTGCATCTGTCTCTCACAAGAAGCAGCTGGGCTCCATGACCTCCCACCAGACACACCTGCATGTGGGCACACACGTGCACGCACATGCACAGGAACATACGTGGACACACGTGTGCACACTCCCACACACCTGCGTGCATACTCAAGAACACGCACGCGCGCGCACACACACACACACACACACAGCGCTTCTAGCTGGGACTTCTCCGGCTAGGGCCTGGGCTGTCATGTCACTTGTCTGAGCTGAAGGCCCAGAGGAACCCTCTCCCTCTGGAGAGACCCATTGAGAAACAGAGGAGAGGATGAGAAGCAAAAGGAAATCTTGGGGCCTGTTTGTCTGTTTCTGTAGCTGTAGACGTTCTGTTTCCCACAGATATTTTGAATGCATCCTATGTACAAACAGCGAGAATGAGGGCTGGGTAGAAATAAAGAACAAAGGAGGAAACCCCGAGGGAACAAGGGCAGGATGGAGGGGCCAGGGAATGCTTGCAGTGGTGGGAGGGAGGGAGCAGGCGGTGGCAGGGCGAGGTCAGGGCCCGCCCCATATCCTCTTGTGTCTCTGGACACACAGATCCTGGTATGGCACACTCGGACAGAGAAGCCGGTGCTGGTGAACGAGGGGAAAAAAGGCTTCACTGACCCCACGGTGGAGATCTGAGCCCCAGGACACAGGTAGGGTGAGGGAGGTAACACAGGGCAGGCCACCCAAGTCTGGATGCAGAGTAGATCTGCCGAGGCTTGTCCCCTCTGTCTTTAGTAGTGGTGGTCATGGGGCAGACATCAGCGGGAGCAACAGGAGTCCACCAACCCTGCATGCTGGGTCGTTCTGCCACCAGCTGCTTGGGAGGCCTGGCCATCCAGGCACCGCCCATCCGCAGCTCCCTCCTCACAAGTTCTGCTCTGTGGACTCGCCCAGGCTCTGTCTCCTGTGGGTTCCTCCTCAGTCATGGTGGAAGCATGGCCCCCAGAGCTGGGCTCGGCCCCCAGGTGCCACTTTTCACTGTCTGACCTTTCTGTCTCTGGGCCTCAATGTCTTCATCTGCACAATGGGTTGCTGGGGTACCAGGCATGTCTCTGGAACTGTAAGTTCTGCATGCATGTTGCTACTTTTGTTTCATTCTTTAAAACCCTCTATCGAAGTAGGTCACAGGCTCCATCTACACTTTAGGGGTAAAGAAACATTCAGAAAAGCTGAATGGAGTGAATGGTACCAGGTGATGGGCAAGCTGGGGATTTTGTGTGGGCTTCCTGTGGTCTTGTCACAGAGGCAGGAGCTTGGACCGTGGGACACACATCTGTCCTCTGGCCGGGAGTCAAGCTGCAGCTTTGTATGACATTGGCAACTGCCTGCCCACGGGGACCACAGGGTGTCATTCTGCCTGTCTTGTCCCTGAAATTAGAAAATTACCTTGGTCGGTGCCACTGATGCGGTTGGCACAGAGCATCACTCCCTGCCCCATCCCTGACACTGGAGCGCCTGCCCCCACTGCCTCTCAATGGGGACCCCGGGGTGAGCTCTGCGGACCCCCTGGGTGGCCCCCCCAGGGGGCCCTCACGCCTCACCCTCCCTCCCTCCCCTTCACAGGAGCCTCCTTCTCAGACCCGGTCCTGGCCACCTCCTCTCCCCACAGCTGGTGGCCCCTCCGGGGCAAACTCCTAAGGAATCACCATCACCCTCCTTCCTACTCTGGGGCCTTCAGAGAGACCAGCTGATGGCAGGACAAAGGACGGAGACCCTAAAGCACAGAAACCCCAGACCCGTTGTTCTCTTCCATCCCGCCAGGGCAGGGCCTGCTGGAGCAGACACCGTGGGCCCTGAGCCCAGGAGCGATGCTGGGCTGGGAGGGAGGTGAAGGACCTGGCGGTCCAGCAGAGTACCCCCCAAACACACCCCCGATCCCTGCTCCCGGCCCCACGCACGACCACATGGCACAGACTGGCCAGGCACTTCTGAAGACGGAGAGCGGCCCCTGGCCCGGCATCAGTTGGAGCTGCTCAGAGGAGACACAGCCGTCTGGCTTTCCTCAGCTCCTGTTTCCAGAGCATAAGACTGTCTTGCTCCCAGCAGGCAGCCAGCCCAGGGTGAGGGGAGCCAGGCTGCCAACGGGCTCCCCCTTCCCGTACCTCGTGGTGGGAGTAGACCCCCTTCCCCAACCCTCGTCCCTCAAGCCTGCTCCTTCCAGCACAGGGAAGGAGGTGGGACCCTGAGCTAGCACAGGATGTGGGCTGACCTGGATGAAGACCACGTGGGCCCCAGGCCCCTTGCCTAGGCTGAGCCTGGGGAAGTGGGAGCCCTCCCTGCCCCCAGAGCCCTCAGAACTTCAGGCCACAGGGGGTCGAGGGGGCCCAGGTGTGAGGGAAGGAGGAGGGCCCGGGCAGCCCCACAACTCCTGCTGAGGGACTTTGGATTCGGGAGGAGTTCATGGAAGGGGCAGAGATGATCTGAACACTGAGGGCAGGAGGCCGGAGTGCACACTACTTTGGAAATCATGCAATTTACACACAAAGTGGGAGAGGAAACCTCACTTCTCCCTCAACGGTGGGGGGTCACATAGAGCAAGCTGGCCTCACATCCAGCTCCCCCTCCACCTCCAAGAAGGAACAGTACGTGCGGCATGCGGCCCTCGGCCCAGGTGATGAGGCCCCTGTCTCCCTGCTCTGGGCCCTGGGCCGTGCACAGCTTCCCGATGGGCCGGCCGGCCGGCCTCCGCCGGTCTCTCACTCACGCTCCTGACGGTTGGAAGCACAATTTCCCTCCCAGTGGAGGAAGAGGAAGGGCCTGAGCCTACTGAGGGGGTGTTCACTTTTAACTGCTAACAGCCCCACTCCACTGAAACTCACAGGACGGGTCTGAGGACCCCTGAGAACCACCCCTGTGTGCGTGCGTGGGTGCACAGGCAGGTGGGACTCAGTCCAGGACCTAACAGTCACACAGCAGCACTGGCTGACTATTTGAAATGGGTTTAACTCCGCCGCCCCCCGACCCCCGTAGTCATGAGACCGTTCGACGGGCTCACCTCCCTGAGAGCCCTGAGCCACCAGGTGGGAGCACCTGGGGACCAAGCAGGTGGCGGGAGAGGTGGGGAGGGCGTGGGCACGGGCCTCGGTCTGTGAGTGAGTTGACTCTGGGCACCTGGCTGCCTCGCTTCCAGGACCAGCCCGAGTGCAGGGCAGCTTGGCTGGGCTGGGGCCACCTTCTTGGCCAAAACCCAGGGCTCGTTTTCAGGAGGTTGGCAGTGAACAGCAAGCTGGGCTAGTCTCTCTCTCTCTCTCTCTCTCTGATGCCAGTCCAGCTGTTTGCACCTAACACCCTCTCTTAGCCGCATGTGTGTTTATTTATAGTTATACCCAGGTGGACTGCAGTGTTCATCTTTGTTGGGAGCGACTTCGTTGTGAATCAGAATTGGGCCCATGACTACAGTGTGTTTCCAAACCCTCGGGCCGGGGGTCCCAAGGACAGAGGTGGGGGGTGTGGAGCCCACGCAGCTGCACCATCTGATGTTTTAATTCCACTGTATTTAATTTGTTTCAAAATTAAAAGTCAAATATGGTTTTTAACAGTCCTAGCCCTCGTCAGCCCTGCCTTATTTTCTCTCCTTCATGTAACCATCCCGCTGCACTGGTCCACGGACCTCTTTCAGGAGCCAGGACAGAGCAGTGGAAACCAAGGCACTGCCTTCACGGGGCTGCCTTCTCGTGGGAGGAGACAGAGGGACAACAGGGCGCTTCAGCCACAATCTGTTCAAGGAGACAGTGGGGGCGGAGGAAAGGTCGTGCAGCTGGGAGGCGCCGGCCCCTGCCCAGGCCAGCCAGGTGACCTCTCAGCAGACATGCAGGGCCCAGGGTCATAGCAGCCCAGGAAGGAGGACCTCCTGCCAGTGGGAGAGTTCAGCAAACAGGCCGTTGTGGGGCGGCCGACTGGGAGAGGAGGGGGTGGCCGGACCCTGGAGCAGGGGCACCGCACACACCAGCCCTGTAAGAGAGGGGCTGTCGGAGGGTTTGGAGCAGAGATGGACTCAGTCTAACCAGCCTTTTGGAAGAGTCACTTGCTTCCACTGGTGACCCAGGCCCGGGACGGTGGAGTTGGATGAGGGGAGGATAGGGCAGCCGTCGGACTCTGGACGTGGGTAGGAAGAGCCAAGAGTGACCTGAGACCCAGCCTAGCGGCTGCGTGTGCTGACCAGGGCTGCAGCTGGGGACGGCTGGCGTGCCTGGAGCTCAGACCACGGCCCACGTTGGAGAGAACTGGGGTGAAGGCTGGTCACCAGCCCCAAGGGTGAGGCCTCCGGCACGAGTGTGGACCGAAGGAAGAGGGGGCCGGGGAGGGGCTGAGACCTCCAGCACTTACAGGGTGGGCTGACGAGTCTTCAAAAGAGACAGGAGTGGGGCCACTCACTGGCAACAAACCCTGAAAGAAGCCTGGAGGGTGCTCCCTGCCGAGGGGCTTGGACAAAAAGCTGGGGTCATCTGACAGGTAAGGTCGAGGACAGCAGGCTGGCCCAGGAGGTCCTTGCCCAGGAAAGAGCCGTGCGTGTGCAAGCTGGTGTGTGTGGCAGAGTAATGGGGATTAATCTTACAGAGGGGGTCCCTGCAGGAGTCCTTTACACACAGCGCCCTGCCACACTCCCCGGCGCTGGCCCTGCCCACGGAGTCCAATCTCTGTCTCATTGCCATGATTCCCATTCCGGCAGTTCTGGGAGAGCTGGTGAGCCTGGACAGGACGGCTCAGCTCCAGGGCCCAGTGGCTGCACACAACTGCCCCAGGGCAGACCCCTCTTTAGCTAAGCACGCGATGCCAACGCTGGGGTGCTGGGAGCCTCACACCTGCTCTTCCCTGCCCATCCCCACCCCTGGGAGGCCTCTCTCTTCCACCCAGACTCCTATCGAAGATCATCAGTTTGTGCAGGAGACTCCAGATGTGGTTTGGGAAGCAGAGTCCCCACCGTGGCTCACATGCAGCTCTGCTGCTGGCAGCCACACCCTGCCCACCACACAGAGCCAGCAGAGTCCGCATCCCCACTCCCCAGCCCAGCCCCACATCACCCTCACCTCTGGCTCCCAGCACACAGAAGGGATCACAGAACATCACCAAGGGGGATCTGATTCAACTGTTACTTTATTGCAACTCAGGGCAGCGAAGCTAGGCCGTAACACAGTGCCAGATCCCCGCCAAGCCCTGGGAATCCTGACCAACGCCTGGGGCCCAGCGCTGGCCCCTGACACCCCAACACTCCTGCCAACGCCCCCACAGCCACGCCTGGTGCCCCCGTCCTCCTGGACCTTCTGAGAGTGGCGACCTTTCCTCCTCAGCTGTTACTGCTTCTCACAGAGTGAAACTGGAGCTCCTCGCACTCAGAAAACAAGTGCCCATTTTCCTGACTCAGCGCCATTGGAGTAGAAGTGAAAGGTGGCCTGCATCCATCCCACGGACTTCCTTGTGAATCGCAGGGAAGGCTCGGGCAGGGTTGTGAAGGAGAAACAGGTCGACTCCAGGGCCCCTCATCCTCTACAAACAGTGCCACGCACACCAGCTCAGAAACAGGGGCCCCAGGGTCAGGGTCGTGGCTGGTCCGGGGGACATTCAGAGGAGCAACCCCTCCAGGAGTCGTGCCTGCCCGTCAAGGGGAGTCGGAAGGAGCCAGCACAGAGCCCAGCCAAGAAGCACTCCAGGGAAGACGGGTCCCTCCTCACCCCTACTCTCCTTCAGTCTGCAGGGTTAGGGTCTGAACTGCAGCAGAAGCAGAGCTGAGTCCTGGCCCCGACGCCACGACTGAGGAGCACTCCGGACTCTGGACGGGCAGTGGGTGGGGCAGCACCGGGCAGGTCAGCAGGGAGGGTCTGCTGGTTCCTTGCCGGGAGCTGCTCAGTCGACGTACTGGCGCCGGCCTAGGTGGGGCGTTTCTGTGAACTGTATCATTGGACCCGCCATCTTCTCCTCGAAGACAATGACCTGGGGGAGAGACAGCTGGTAGGTCTTGGAGCCAGACCAGGGCCCTCAGGAAGGGCTGGGGACCGGTTGGAAGGAGCAGGGATCCACTCAGAAGGGGCTTCTGTCCCCTCCTGCCTGCCGAATGCCCCCAGGGAAACTGTGTGCAGGGAGGGCATTGTTGAGAACCGGTCCCTGGGAAAAGTGCCCTCACCTGGTTGATGCCTTCGGCCAACCAGACACCGGGGAGGTAGAGGGTCTCCTGGGGCCCGACGTTCCAGTAGCGTCCGAGGTTTTGCCCGTTGACGAATACAACCCCCTTCTCCCAGCCCTTTAAGCAGAGTAGCGACGGTGTCAGTCGACCACGAGGACCACCAAACACACACACAGGAGGCAGAGACACAGACACAGGCCATGAGTTCTTCTCTCAGCTCCCAGGGATGGTGTTCCAACAGCCATGCGGTTAACAGGTGGGGAGTTCTAGCTCCCGTTCCGTGAGTGCTGAGCCCCCCAGGCAGAGTGCATAGGCTCAGACTGGACATAGGAGCCTGGGCCTGAGAGTCCACCAGGTGGTCCTTCTGCTCTGAGCCCACCCCTCCCACACCAGGGAGGCCAAGCTGGAGACCCTCTGGGTACAGGCAGTGTGGGGCCTCTGAGAGGGAAGCCCACAGAGCCTGGGCAGGGCGGGGCTACAAACCTCCAGCTTCATGAAGGTGTCATAGGGGGAGAGGGGGACAGACAGGACACCCAGGAAGAAAGCAGGGAATGTGGGCACGTCGGGGACAGGGTTCCACTTGTCTCCAAGGAAACTATGGACAGGATGGAGGACAAGAGGGTTAGGGTTAGGCTCCCAAGGCCCCCCAGCCCCCACCTGCTGACTGGGGCACAGCACTGGGCACGGGGGTACCACGGGCACATCCGCCCCAGCTCTGGCACTTCCCCCGCCATTGGGGGGGGGGGGTGCGGAGCCGCTCTGGGCTCTGGAAGTTTCCAGGGCCTTGGGGCTGAGGCCAGGGCAGCTCCCAGGCTGTGCGGGGCAGGGACCGACCTCTTGAAGAAGCCCTTCTTCATCTCCAGGCTGTAGATTTTGAAACCTCTCAGGGGAGAATCGTTCAGATAGAGGTCCCCAATTAAACCTGTGGGGAGGAGGCGGGGACACTGAGCAAGACCAATGGCAGGGGACAGCTGACCACCCAGGCACCTGCGAGAAACATTTCTGGAAAGTCTCCTGGCGAGGATTCCCTCTGAAGGGCCAGCTCCCTGAGGGCATTCTCCACACGACTCAAAGCCTCCCCCAGCAACCCCAAAGTGGTGAGTGACCCCAGGATGTGCAGGGGGGCAGCGCCTGAGGGCAACATTGGCCAGAGCCCCCTCTGAGGGGGACGCTCCCTTCCAGGGGCTGAGAATCCCAACCCCATGAAATGAGGCCAAAGGGGCAGGTGACCAAGAGCTCACAGCGGCTCCAGCCTAGCTTCCAGGTCAGCTTGGTGGGGTCCCAGACTCTTTTAAGTGCCAGGACAGGTGTGGAGGGGCACACAGTTCCGGCAGGCAGGACTGTGACTTACGAACTAGGACAGGACTCCACAGTGAGAGGCCAGGACACACCTTGGTCGGGGGCCCAGGGAGGCGAAGACGGGGACCAGGGCCAGGCTATAGTGCCTCCCACCCCAGAAGAAAAAGGGAAGTGAAGGTGGGCCTGCAGAGGGAGCGCCCAGAGGAGATGCTGAGACCCAGAGAGGAACACAGGGATTCCTGGGCAGCCTGGCAGCGCTGAGGCCCTCTGGACGGGCTGGTCCCCAGGGTCCAAGAGCCCCCGGGGCTGGGCCACATCTCCCTGAGGTGAGGAAGGGCTCTGCAGGTTCCCTCGTCACAAAGACCAACACCCGTGAGCGCTGGAGGCCACCAGGCTTCCTGCCACAGTCTGATTTATTGTCTGAGTTCTGACTTCATAACTTACATAAAACCACCCATGTTTTGATACAGAAGGGAAAAAAAAGGCAGATGTAAACAGAGACTGTTTAGAAGGCCAGGAAAAATAAGATGAATCGGTGGGATGTTCCTGGAGGAGCATAGGAGCATTTTGTTCATGTGTCCTCCTTCCCACACAAAATGGACTATCGACGGGCTCCAGAGAGTGAGAAAAGAAATTCAGCGTGAAGAACCAAGAAGGCAAATGTCTTATGCCAACTCACTCCACTGGCCTCCGTAACCCCCACCAGTGGTCCCCATGACCCCCTCCCCCCAGTGGTCCCCGTGACCCCCCTCCCCCCAGTGGCCCCCGTGACCCCCTCCCCCCAGTGGTCCCCGTGACCCCCTCCCCCAGTGGCCCCCGTGACCCCCTCCCCCCAGTGGCCCCCGTGACCCCACCTACAGCTCAGCCTCCGTGTGCTGCCATGGAGAAGGAACAGCCAGGCATGTGTCGTGACTCACCTTTGCGCTGGTCGTTGATGTTATCCCCATAGTTGACTCGCCCGCAATTCTCCACCAAGATCCTTAGCAAAATGAACCCCTGCCAGGAATGCAGCTGTCACTGAGGAAAGCCTGATTCCCAGCCACACAGGTACAACTGCCCCTCGGGGTTTCTCCGTGGAGCCCCAGTTCTCCCTAAGCTCTGAGGACGGCAGGGAGGGTTCCCGCTGGTCAGAAAGCCACGCTCACCTCCCCATCAGCAGCTCTGTGTCTCAGCCTCCCTGCCTGGCGCCCCCACACCTGCCCAGAGCGCAGCTGGCAAGCACCCGCCACCAGCCCCAGGGCACACCTGGATCAAGGGGATGGCGACTTCCTTCCTCTTGTAGTCCAGGAACCCTACGGAGACTGTGTTCACAAACACCTGCCAAGCGAGCAGACAGACCAGGACGCACCCCATTGGCTGGGGCAGGCAGAGGGAGCCATGTGCACCAGCCTGGGAGGAGGTGGAGGCCGCAACTCCTGCCGAGGGGCCTTCTCCACACCTTGACGCTCAGGGGAGGGTCAGGCATGCGGGACAGACAGGCCGCTCCTACCTGCCCCCGGTCGCGCACGAGACCACTGAGTATGCCAGACGAGGTGATGGTGGTCTCGTACAGCGTGTACCCGAAGGACTGCCCGTTCCCATCGTTTATCGGGAGGTTCTCCATGTTGACTGGCTTTTCCGAGCTGACTGGCTGCATGGAGAAGAGACGGGCAGGGCCTCGCCTCCCGGGGGTGGCGGGCAGCAGGCACCCCCCCCCCGACCCAGGGTTAGCTCTCTGGTGGCAGGGGCGGCTGGGCAGCAGGAACACTTCTTCCACTTGACTTCTCATCACACAGTTGAGCTCCGTGGTTCTGCTCCTGACTTCTCGTCCCACTGCCTGCATGGCTCCCCACGGTCACCAGGGTGGGGATGGGGGGGAGCAGCACGAAGCCCAGTGCGCAGTGACTGACGGCTTTGTATCCACCACACCTTCTGCACCAGGGCAGCTCGGAAGCGGCTCCAGGAGGGGCGCCCTTCTCAAGAGGCTGAAGCCCCATCCCCCACCTCCTCCGAGACTGGAGGCCAGGTCCCGACTGTGTGACCAGCCCCTCCTCTGCTGCTTTCTGTCCCTCCCGCCTCATGCTCCAGCACGAGTGGGTTCTCTGCTCTGAGTTCTGAAGGTGGGGAGCAGACCGTGACGCGGCCAAGCAGCTTCTCTTCCTTCAGGGCCGCGGGTGGCTCTCACCTCCTCCAGGTAGGGCAGCACATCCCACAGGGACAGGCAGAAAACTGGCTTCACTGCCTCGTATGCCGTCTTGGGAAGAAGGTCGGGTGGGAGAGGCAGAGGGGCCCCTGTGACACAAGCAGACAGAAGGCCGTCCGAGAGGATCCCCCGGTCACGGCGCCTCCAGCCTCCCTGGGCCCGGCTCCTGCCCACAGCCCAGCACGCCCCTGGCCCAGGCCACTCTCAGTCGAGCCGAGACGCCACTGGGAAGGCAAGGCCGGGGGCGGGCAGGGGCATCCACATGTCCTCAGGGACCTTGACACTTGTGAGAAGGTGGGGCTGGCGGGACCCCAACTCTGATGAGAACTGCCCCTCACACATGCCTGTCCTTGTCTGGGACGTTCCCACACACAGACCAGCTGGGGTGCAGGCTGGGGTTGAGGGGAGCAACTCAGAGCAAAATCTGGGGTCTCAGAGCAGAAGCCGGGCCCAGTAGGGCCTGGGTCCACGCAGGCAGGTACCTGAAACAGAACCGAAGAATTCCCGGAGCTTGACGTACTTGGCGGTGTAGTCCCCGGCCTCCGTCAGCACCGCGTCATAGTCTGCAAGACACCCAGCACCGTCATGGCCTTGGACCCTGGGCCCTAGGACATGTCATGCGTGGCAGCAGATGGAGGGGGAGAAGCTGAGCAGACAGCAGGGTCCTCGTCCAGCAATTTGGGCGTCATCAGTCGAGACACCACACCTACTAAATACTACTGAACGCCACCCAGAATGCCAGGCCCTGAATTTCCAGGCAGGGGGCCAGGGGTGCCTCATCTCAAGGCCTGAGGAGGGAGGGGGGTTCCCCCACCTGAGGGTCTTCCCTCCCCAGCCCGTGCCCCCTCTTCCCCTGGCTGACTTCCGAAGACCCCCCCGTCTCCAACAGCTCTGAAAGTTCAGAAGTGATCACGCAGACAGAACCTTGGCCATCACACTGATGGGGCCATAAGCCGTCCCGAGGGGTTCCCCTCAAAGGCCAGACCCACAAAGCTGGGTGCACAGGAAAGGCCCGAGCTGGGGACACTTGCCATAGCTGGTGACGTCAGACTTGTAGTCCTGGAAGTGCAGCGCCCCGTTCATGAAGCCAAAGTTGGTGCCCCCATGGAACATGTAGAGGTTGATGGAAGAGCCGGCGTCCACGATGGCAGACACCGTCTTGAGAACCTCTGGCGGGTGGGTGCGGAGTCAGAGAAGGAAAGAAAGAGATAGAGAGAGAGACAGAGACAGACAGAGAGACGGAGAGAGAGACAAAGACAGAGAGAGGGGGAGAGAGAGAGACAGAGAGAGGGAGGGCCACGCGCTGAGGCCTTCTTCCGACCCCCTCACCGCTCGTCCTAGAGCTGCCACTAAACCCAACCATAGGCTGTGGGGGAAGACGACAGATCTCGGACCCATGGCCTGGGCTTCCAGGGCTCTTGAACCCCAGGCAAGTCTGCACTGACCCAAGTCTGCAGCCCGCAGTACGGTGGCCCCCTCCTCCTGGCGGGCCCCTCCTCCTGGCGGGCCTCTCCTGTGACGCCCACTTAGGAGACAGGGAGACCAGATTCAGAAAGAGAGATGTGGTTCTGACCCCCTCCCTTCCCTGGTCCCACTGGACTGGAGAGTGAACCCTCAGCACTCAGTAACAGCAGAGCAATGATATAAACGGCTGATAAATACAAACATACATACGGTTTAAAACCTCAGCACTGGTCCAAGACATGAGGGCTGAACGAGGACCTATCAGACCACCAAGCACCAAAACTACTTTCACACTCAGTGTCGATGCGCCTGCTGGAAATGGGACGGCTAGGCTCTTCCTGGGGCAGGTGAGTAAGCACGGTCAGACGTGCATTAACGAAGCAGGGCTGTTGCTGGGAAGGTGTTGCAGGAGACAGGCCAGGTGAGCTAACCTGACCACGGGAGGGCCACCCAGGTCCTCATCAACAAGAGACCGAATCAGCCCTCCAGGCTGTCTGCTTTCCTTCAAGTGGTGATGGGATCCACACCTAACCATGTAGGAAGCTGTGCACCTGTGTCCCTCACGGGCACGCGAGGCTGCAGGAGCAGGTGCGCCCACCTCTGCCCACACCCGTCTGCAGGTGCGCCCAGGGCTGAGGACGGAGACGGAGGATGCCTGGGCCACACACGTCCCAATGTCTGCTCTGCGCTCCAGGGCTTCTGCTTCTTCTTGACACATTGTGCTGGCCAGGTGTCTCCAGAGACACACGTCCTCACCTGTTCACAAAGGCGTCCCAGAGCCCCGTTCGACCGCTCACCTCATGCGTCAGGACTGGTGACTCCGGACCATCAAGACCTGACTATGCGGCAGAGACTCCCCGGAGCCCGGCAGCTCCTCTGCATCACGTAGCAGCCAAGCCAGAACTTAATCTCACACTCGCGCTGGACACGGCCCCGCACGGCGCTCACCTGAGGAGTCCAGGATGTTGTGTGGGCCGCCCCACGAGTCGAACCAGCCGGTCCAGTACTCCATTACCATCTTGGGCTGAACGCTCTGCGCACCACAAAAGCAGATGTTAGCTGGCTGAGGGAGATGGGGAGACTCCTTCCTGAGGAGTCCAGCACCTCCGACTTCTGGACCCTTCCCAGCTGCACACCTAGCCTCAGACACCTGTAAGCAGGGCACAGGTGAGCACCAAATGCACCTGCACCTGCTCGTCCCCCATGTGCAGCCTCCACCCGGAGTAGAGTGAGTGGCTGGGGCTACCGAAGCGGATACAGCAGACACTGCCCCGTGGATGTGGTGTCAATGCTGCCCACGGTGCTGGTGGAGAACCCCGGGTTCCGCCTGAGGTGAGCCTTTCCCAGCAGCACAGCCGTGTGGTCCTCACACCGGTTTGCTTTCTAGATCAAGCCAAGCTCTATGTGTCCTCTCCAGGGAGGGAGAGCCTTCCACCAGAGTCACCCTCTCTGAGAGGCTCATGTGGACACAGACCCGCAGCTGCCACGTCCCTTTGGCTGGAGGGGTCGGGGGCTGTGGGGTGGGCCCTCCACCAGGCCCAGGTCAGTTTCATCAGAAGTTTGCAAAACCAGACCAGAAGACCAGGGCGCCACAGCTGTCCCAGCGCAGACTGCCACCACGATGCCTCGCAGGACGGTCCAGAGTCTAGTATTGCTTCCAGATCCTGACTTGGCGCAAGACTGCCCCAGGGACACAGAGATCACTCCCGGGACCAGCTCCGCACAGCCACGTTCGCAGAAGTGCCAGAGCACCAGAGAGGCGTTGGGGCTGATGCTGGTGTCGCTGGCTCTGCACCGCAGGTCTTCCTCGCCCATCAAGCACCCCCTCTGCCACTGACAGCCTGGCGGTCAGGGGCCCCTGGCACAGGGCGTCACTGTCCCTTCAGGGTGGTGGCAGGTTTGTGGTCCGTTGAGTAGAAGGTCCCCACCATGCCGCAGGAAAGGCCACAGAAGTCACGACAATTTTCTAGCAAGACCAGTGGCTTGGTTTCCTCATTGATGCCTACCTCCAAGGGGACACCCTATACCTCGTTTAGGTCAGTAAGTCACACACGTCAGCAGCCTCCAGTGCCAGGAGGGGTCCCTCACCTGAGGGGCCGGGCTGTCCACCAATGGCCCGACGTAGCCAAGAGCTGGCTGTACCTGGACTGTGCAGGACTCCCTGACCTGCCCCTGCCAGGGGTTCCCTGTCCTGGAATCTGTCTCCTGTGGCCACTGGGAGAATCACAGGGGATGGGACACTGGAGCCCTCAGCACACGCTGCCCCCTGAAGATGTGCTCAGGGATACCTGCTTTCATCTTTTAGTCACTGGACAGACCCAGGCCGGCAAGGTACAGCCTGGCACCCCAAGTAAAGCAGGGCAGGGGCACTGACCCCCTGAAGGACCTCTGATCTGAACGGCCCCTTCCTGGATGAAAGCACACGTTGTGGCCACGAGTGCTGTGGACAGGACGAATGGCCTGGGGCCACCCCTCTGCGGACGACGCTGCAGGAGCCTCTGGGGATCATGGCTGCCTGAGTTCCCCCCAGACATCACCCACTTGACCTTTAACTGCCCTATGAGGGGTCCCACTGTGACCCCCACTTCACAGAAGAGGGAAGAGAAGGTGAGGGGCACAACACTATCCCTATCCTGGGAAAACTCCAGGACAAGCCCACTTGGCTCCTGGGCAACTGTTTCCCTAACACGTCTCTTCCCCAGTGGGCAGAGACCCTGTCGTCTCAGACCCCTGCTGGGCAGGCGGAGGAAGCGGGGACACAAGCTGGGCCGGGGCCGCCTGCATGCTGTCTTCTTGGACCTGTGGAGCAGCTGTCCAGGGGCCCACTCTGTCCCACCTCGTCCTGGGCACCTCTCTGCATCCTGCTGGTCCCTCTAAACTCCAGTAGCACCTCCCACACACCGGGGCCCTCACCCTGGCGGCTTCACACTGTGGTTATGGCTTCACGTGGCTGTCCCTCTGGATACCACATCTGCTCCGAAAAGGAACAGCTGGAACAGGGGACAACCCAGCCTCCCCCACCAACAGCCCCATAACACAGGGTGAGATGCAGCCTCTGCTCCCCAAATGGTCACAGTGGCCTGGGCCAGATCATCGCTCTCCCTGGGAGAGGACGCGGACCTAAGACCGGAGGAGTCAGTCAGGGTAGGACTTCACCATAAGTTCCTGGATACATCCAGGAGCTCCTCCCCTCCTGGCCTGGAAGGGACTAGGACTCCCGTTTTCTGGTGACAACCGTCTTTCCGGGCCCAGAGCAGGTTAAGGTCAGACACAAACGGGCAGGGAATGTCTCTTCCCTCAACCCCTAGGGCCAAAATGAGCACACCTGGAACTCCTGAGTCTACAAACTTCCAGACAAAAGGCCTCTGGGACACAGCGCACCAAGCCCAGAGCTTCACAAAGTGCCCCTTTCTCAAGAGGCAGGAAACTAGCTTCACGCACCAGCCGACACAGGGACCCCTCAGAGCAACCTCGCCGGGGCAGGAAGAGGGGCACGGGGGTGGGATGGGCCCTGGGGAAGGGAGGCTGAAGCCCAGGGCTGAGCCGGGGCTGAGCCGGGGCCTTCCCTCAGTCTGCGGACCCGAGCCAGGGGCAGGCTCCCCACATGGAGGCTCAGCCCCGCTTTGGGAACCTGGTCCGTGCTCACTGACTCACCTGGACACTTAGCAGATAGGTGACCAGCAGCTGCAGCTCGCTCTGTGACTGCAGGTTGATGGTGGCCAGCACTGCAGGGGAGGAGAACAGAGAGTTCTCCCCAAATCCAGGAAGACCTGGACCCTCCTCACCCCACCGGCAAATCAACTAACTCATCTCGCCTCTGTCTCCCACCTCCAGTCACAGCTGACTTCCTGTAACATCAGGAGAAACCCCACCACTTGGCAGAGCCCCCCCGAGAGGCGCACCCCCCAGAGACGCACCCACCCTGCACTGCTCTCGATCGACATACTCTTTAGACCGGAGCCTGGAGCCTACACTGCACGTCCAGTGCCCAGTACAGGGTGCCCTTCTAAACCAAGGCTCCCTTTTACATCTTAGGGAATGGCTGATTTTCTGTTCCACCCCCAAGATCTTTAAACGGCTTTCTGCCAGAGGACGGGATCCCTGAGAAAGAGACCATGGACGTGGCCCTGAGGCTCCTTGCCTGCGTCTTGCCCCTAGATGGGGGGCCTGGGGAGGCAGGGCAGCCACCTGGGCAGCTGGCCCCCCGACGCACCAGTGATTACAGACAGACAGACAATAGCTGGGGTTCCGGGAGGTTAAACGACTTGTCTCAGGTCACACCACTGGTGAGTAACCCACCAGTCTGGGTAAGACTGCACATCCAGGCCCTCCTCACCAGAAGTGGACACCTGAGACAGGGGGCTGGTCTGAAACCTTGGCAGGGTCTCAGAGCCCAGTCAGCACGGCCAAGCGAACCCTGCACCTGCTCCGTCCTCCGTGACAGCCCAGGAAACAAGACGGAGGAGGAGACAGTAGGGAGCAAGAACGGGAGACGGGACGGTAGTTCAAGGATACCTCGGGTGCCTGGAAAGGGGCGGTGGGTCTGGAACCCACCTGAGAGCCGAGGGGACCGCCGGCCCCCACCCCAGCCCCCTGCATCTCCACATCCCAGACTCACGCCCCCTCTAGCCCAGGAAAGCAGAGGCTTGGTGGGAAGAGGACACTATGAACAGGTGACCCCTGCCGTTCCTACTGCCAGACACCCGCAGTGACGGCCCGAGGGTTCTCCTCAAGCATCACTTCATCCTGCGAAGCAGCACCCGCAGCACATACGTGGTTCCTCTCACTGGAACACGGACTCGCCCATCACCCACAGAGAGAGCACCAGCCACACCCCCACCAGCCCCCAGGGCCACTCGGTGCCTCTTCCCTAAACTGCTGGGTCAGCGCCGGATGATCCATCAAGAGGCTCCCAGACATGGGGAACAGAGCAGAACCAGTTAATGTGCAAAACAGTGAAATACCCTGAGAGAGATGAGAAAGACAGAGTCCCTGAATAAGCAGGCTGTGAGGAAAGAAATACGTTGAAGAGAAACGTGAGTGTGACCCAGGAACTAGGACTGGAGGAAAACAGCTGAGGATGTCACCCATGACACAGCAGGGAAGGCGGGGATGAACCACTGAGCACTTGGAGGGTCACCATGGCGGCACGGCCACAAGCGGTCAGAGACCAGACGGGACGGCACAGCCGGGAGGGGCCAGCTGGCCGCCCCGCCCTGCAGCTCAGACGGGGCGCCCCGCAGAGACCACCACTGGGAAACCTGGACAGACAGGCGGACAGACAAGAGGATGGGGACCCAGGCCCAGTCCCAGGGAAGGCGTGCCGGCCGTGGTCAGGCCTGGGACAGCGCGGCGCCGGCGCCATCGGGCTGGATCAGAATCTGACAGCGCAAAACCTGTCAACACCGCGACAGGAGTTTGGAAGAGGAAAGAGGGAGGGAGGAAGAGGGAGAGAAAAGCCCTCAACAGGAGAGGAAAATAAACGGGGTAATTACAGCAGCAGTGCGGCCGCCAGTCAGGGCGGGGAGGGGTCTGCACCGCCAGGAAGGCCGCGGGGCCAGAGCGGCAGAGGAGACCTGAACCCTCGGCGGGAAGGAGCGCGCAGTCCCACGTTACCGAGATTTACGGAGAAGATGCCCGAGAAGCGTAAACGTTCAGAATGGTCACTGCTGGGCGCGGAGGGCCACACTGTTCCTTTATGCGCGTTCCTATTATTTTACTTTTACACCTTGGGAAAGCCTTACTTTACTTTATTTGAACTAAATCATTTAAAATAAGTAATTCCGGGCGGCAGGCAGCGATCCGGAGGCTGGGGGCGGGGACGAGAGTGGGAGGAGGAGAGGCGGGGGCGCGAGGGGCGGGGACCAGCGCGCATCCACCCTCCCTGCGCCTCGGCGGACAGGCCGGCAGCTAAGCCCGCCCCGCCCAGAGGGCCCCGCCCCAGCACGGCCGCAGCCCCTCCAGGTGCTGAGCCAGTGCGCGGAGCCCAGGAAGCAGCCGCGGGGACACAGCGCCCCGCGTGGAAGCGACGGGAACTGCGCCCGTCTTACGGTGGGAGGACAGGCCCCCAGGAGACCAGCCAGGTCCGAGAATCGCCCCGGACGCCAGGGAGAACGACGACGTTTCAAGGAAAAGACACTGAAGGTACCACGGAGGTCGGGGACAGTGTCATGCATGGGGAGGCCACCGCGACCCCGAAAGGGGCAGGGCTGGTGCAGAGAGGAGGGTGGTACTGGGCTCGCCTGGGGCCAAGACCGGGAGGCAAGGGGCCAGGGGCCAGGGAGCATGGAGGAGGGGACGGTCAAGGGGACAGCGGAGAAACAGAACACCCTGCAGGGACGTGGGCCAGCAGAGCCCTATCGGGGGGAGAAAGAGCAGCACGTTTATGTGCGGGTGTTACAGACCAGGAGGGAGAAAACCTGGTTATGCCGACAGGACGGGGCTGGGGAGAAAGGGCTTGCTTGTGTGGGAGCAGCACGTCCACAGGACAGGGAGACGCAGGGCGACGGCCCGGTGTGGGGACTGAGAGGCCAGCCACAGGGTCTACCCAAGTCCACCTGTCCCAGCCTCCCCTACCCCCTGAGGCCCAGACCCACGCACACAGGAGAACAGGCAACAGAGAACTCCGCTGTGGCTCAGGCCGTCTGGGGGAGCACAGCCAGGCCAGGGTGCTGCCCCAGTCCCCCATCCCCTACATGCCCAACAGGCAAGTACCTCCATCCATGACCCCCTTGCTCAGGCCGTCCTTGTTGTCTGAGGTCAAGAGCAGCTCCACGATACCCCGGTCCTCCAAGGCCTGTGAGGGATCAGACAAGTCAGCCTGCCGTTCCTCAAAGGAGAGAAAGGGGGAGAGTCTCCGCAAACGACTGTTCTGTGCAGAAAGCTGCCTGCATTTCAACAAAGCTCCAGTCAGCTTGAGCTCCCACCGTGGCACTCCCGACTGCACCATACACTGGACCCAAATATCTGACTCCACCCCAGGGACCCTCATTTAACCGGCAGAGCATGTAGCCCGAGCACAGCGAGTTGAAGCAACTCCCCATACGGAGCCAATGTGCGGCGGAGGGTGCGGCCACGGCCTCAGGTGCCGGAGTGAGAGCAGCCCCCCAGGAAGACCCCCTACCACTGCCACCCAGTTAAGGATCCTTTACCCTTGGCCCTGGCAACACCACGTGTGAACTGTGCTTCCACTAATGTCAACCAACAAAGGGTAAACAGGTGAGGACTCTGTGGAACTAAAGGGAGGGAGAATGGGTTCACTAATTAGTAAATGGTGCCGGGAGATGTGGTCTTGACCGGAGAGGAGCACCAGACCCGCACACCACACCAGAGCCCGTAACACACCCCACGGAAAGAGCATGGAGACAGGGCCCAAGCTGACGCTTACTCTCTTGACATAGGGCATGTAGGCAGGGTCTCTGTTATAGGAGCCATACTCGTTCTCCACCTGCACAGCAATGACAGGTCCTCCGTACCTGTACTGGGGAAGAGAGAAACGGTCAGGGCATGGGTGTCATGGGAGCCACAGAAGCTCGTCGCCGAATACCAGAAATACATCCCACTTCAAAGAGCAGGTCTCAGAAAGCTTGGTGTATAATTGAGTGACGTCAGAGGACATAGAGCAGGAGGCTCCAGGACCCTGTTCCCCTGTGGAAACATCAAATAAACAACTACACACTGACTAAAATAACTTTGTAGGGGCTTTGGAAAGAAGCCAAGTGTTTAAGCAAACAACTGAATGCCCAATCAAGAAGAAGACATTTTTCAAATGGCAGGAAATTCCATGGTGTCCCGCCCCCTCCCTGGTATCTCATGGTACAGTCAGAAGGACCCACCCCGATTACAGTCCCCTTCCCCAGGATAGAAGGGACAGAGCTTGTTTGCAACATTCAGAGCTGTCTGTAGGCTGCCCGCTGCCTGGTGGACTAGCCGCTGCTATCTGACTTTGAGATCAGACAGAGCATATTGGTACAGTTTGGACCTCTGGCTGGGAGCTGCAGAAGACAGGCATGGCCCACAGCATGTCAGCACTCTTGGGGACCAGCACCCAAGGATGCCTGGCGGCAAAGTGTCACAGGCAGAGGAACACAAAGAACACCTCAGGCCACAGGAAGAAGCCAGGGTGAGACTCTGGGAATCAAGGCATAAAAGCAGCCAGGGGAAATTAAAAATAAAATAAATAAAAACATACACACTAGCCGGATAGGATACATGCCAAGGAAACATGTGAAATGATCTCAAGCTTTCATCCCAGGCTGATCTCCAAGAGCCCCCTGAATAGTAAAGGTGTCCCTGCAGACTGCAAGAACTGGGAGAGGGGCTGTTTCCTCAAATGCCCAGTTTTCAACCAAAAAACATGGCATACAAAGAAACAGGAAAACATACCTCATTCAAAGGGACAAAATAAATTTCCAGAAACAGTCTCTAAAGAAACACACCACTGAACTTACTAGACAAAGATTTTAAAATAACTGTCATAAATATGCTCAAAGAGCTAAAGAAAAACATGGACAGAGAAATCCGGAAAAGGACATACAGACAAAGTGAGAGTATCAATAAAGAGACAGAGACTATTACAAAAACTAAACAGAAATTCTGGAGCTGAAAAGTACATTATCTAAATAGAAAAATTCACCATAGGAGTTCAACAGCAGATTCAAACAGGCAGAAGAAAGATCGGGCAAACTTGACGACAGGTCATTTTGAAGTATTGAGTCTGAGGAGCAAAAAGGAAAAAGAAAGAAGAAAAGTGAACAGAGCCTGAGGGACTTAAGCAACATCAGTAAACAGACTAATATATTCAGTACAGACACCCTAAAAGGATAATAAAGAAAGGGGCAGAGAGATTATTTGAAGAAATAATAGCTAAAAAACCTCTCAAATTTGAGGAGACATAGATATACAAATCCAAGAAGCTTCCGTGAACTCCAGGGAGCATTAAATCAAAGACCCATACCAGTACACATTATCAAATGGTCAGAAGCCAAAGACAGAGATTCTTAAAAGGAGCAAGAGAAAAGTAACTTGACATGGACAAAGGGTCCCCAACCTTGCAGGACACGTGGTCCTATCCAAAACATCCATAAGACATTCAGTCCATAAGACATTTAGTTCATGCCAAAAGGTCCTTGAAATTTGGTCCTGTCCAAAATGTCGATGTGCATACTTGGACCATGCCAAATGGTCTTGGACAAGACCAAACATCAAAGACCTTTTAGCGTGGACCAAATGTCTTATGCACATTTTGGACAGGACCAAATGTCTGCTAACCATCCCCAATAAGACTATCAGTGGATAGCTCATCAGAAATCTTGCAGGACAAAGGCAGTGGGATAATATATTAAAGTGCTGAAGGAAAAACAAAAACTACCAGCTAAGAATTCTATATCCAGCAAAACTATCCTTCAAAAATAAGAGAAAACTTTAAGATATTCTCAAACAAACAAAACCCGAGGGAACTCATTACCATTAGACTTGCCTTACAAGAAATGCTACATGGAGTCCCTCAAGGTGAAATAAAAAGATGCTAGACGAGAACTCAAAGCCAAATGAAGATATAAAGTTCTCCGGTAAAGGTAAATATGTGAAAAAAAATGTACAAACCAGCACTATTAGAATTTTAGTTTATAATTCCACTTTTTATTTTTACAGGATTTAAAAAGACAAATGCATAAAATAATTATGAATCTGTATTAACTGGCACAATATATAGAGGTATAATTTGTGACAACAGTAATAAAAAGGGGGCAGAGCTGTAAAGGAGTAGAGCCTTTGTGACTGAAGTTAAGCTGGTGTCAACATAAAACAGAATGCCATAACTTTAGGACAGTATATGTAATCCCAATGGTAACCACAATCAAAATATCGACAGAATATACACAGAGGGAGATGAAAAGGGAATCAAAACTTATCACTAAAAAAAATCAACTAAATACAAAGAAGGTAGTAATGAAGGTGATGAGGGATAAAAAAAAAAACTATAAGACATACAGAAAACAAATAACAAAAGTAAGTGCTTTCCTATCAGTAATTACTTTAAGTGTAAATGGATTAAACTCCCCAACCAAAAGACAGAGATTTGCAGAGTGGATAAAAAAACAGTATCCAACTATGTGCTGTCTACAGGACACTCATGTTAGATCTACGGACAATCACAGGTTGAAAATGAAAGGATGGAAAAAAATATTCTATGCAAATAGTAACCAACAGAGAGCAGGGATGACTAATACCAACCAAAATAGACTTAAAGTCAAAAGCTGTTAGAAGACACAAAGAAGGACATTGTATAATATACATGGGTGTGTGTGTGTGTGTGTGTGTGTGTGTGTGTATGTGTGTATACACACATACACATATATACATACATATATATATATTCACACAATGATAAAAGGGTCAATTTAGAAGATATAATAATTATAAACATATATGCACAGAACATCAGACCTCCAAAGTATTTGAAGCAAATATTGACAATTAAAGAGGAAAAAGTGGCTCTATAAAAACAGGAGATTTCAACGCCCCATCTTCAGTAATAGAACAACCAGATGGAAGATCAGCAAGGCAAGGATACAGAGACTTGAACAGTACCACAGACCAAATGGACCCCACATGTGCACGGAGGACACAGCACCCAACAGCACAGAACACGTTTTTCTCAAATGTACACAGAACACTCTCTAGAATAAACCATATGTTAGGCCACAAAACAAGTTTTAATGAATTTTAAAAGACTGAAAGCATATGGAGTATCTTTTCCAGTCAGAATAAGATGAAACTAGAAGCCAGCAACAGAAAGGAAACTGGAAAATTCCTAAGTATGTGAATAAACAACCAGTATCTCAAAGGAGAAATTACAGGGAAGTTGGAAGATATCTTGATACAAATTAAAATGAAAACAACAGAACAAACGTATGAGATGCAGTGAAAGCAGTGCTCAGAGGGACATTCACAACTGTAAACACATTAGAAGAGATGAGAGCTCTCAACTCAACAACCTAACTTTTCACTTTAAGGAACTAGAAAAGGAGAAACAAACTAAACTCAAAGGTAGCAGAGGAAGGAAATAATAAATTTTAGAGCAGAGAAAATATACAGACTAGAAAAACAATGGAGAAAAAGCTACAAAACCAAGAGCTGGTTCTTTGGAAAGATCAACAAAATTGGCAAAACTTTAGTCAGATTAATAGGAGAGAAAAAACTCAAATAACTAAAAATCAGAAACAAAACAGATGGAGACACATTTATACTAAAAAAAATTTACTCCTTGCTTATCTGAAAATCACATTTAATCGGGTATCCTGTGTTTTATTTGCCTACCATGCAAATGACCAGCAGTTCCTTTGATCTGTGTGTGCTGGGAGTATCCCAAACCATTGACTCAAAGCAGTTTTTACTGATGTTCTAACTTCTTGGCGTCACACTTCTTATTTTTACAGAAGCAACTGGGTTAATTACTTTCATTCCTGCTTTTTCACTGTTTCCGATTATTACATGCAATGTTAAGATACTCCCCAAAATTCGCTTTAACGCCTATGCTTTGAATGTTGGGTGTGTCATGCGGCACCTTTTTGGTAGCAGAAGGATGTACCGTGCAATGTCCTCAGTGGTAACTTTACAACTACAAGAAGTCCTGCCGTCCCCCAGGCAGGGGCCTCCCCACGTACACTCCCCCCAGCAGAGCAGAGCCACTGGGCTGTGGGGACACAGACGGGGGTTTCCAGTTATCCGGGCGTCAAGGGCCCCTGGAGGCAACACTGAAATAGACCTCCAAAGAGACCCCGCCGTGGGGAGGGCTGGGCCCTGTGTCAAAGGTGCTGCGAGCCCCTGGCCTGAGGGCTCCACCCAGGCTGCGGCCACCACTGGGGGACGGGGAGGGGGAGGGAGAGCGTGCCCACCCTTACCTGGAGGGGCACCACCCTGGACATCAGGTGGTCAAAATAAAGGTCCACTGCGTCAGTGAAGCCCTTGTAGGTTGTCCTCAGCCTCATGCCGGAGTCCTGGAGTAGCCAGCTTGAACAAAGGGGAGGGTGGTTAGTTTTGCTGTCTGTGGGTTCGCCCTGGGCAGGGTGATGCGTGACAAAGAGGCAGGGTCAGAGAGCTTGGGAACGAGTGAGGACCTCTGAGCCACCTCCACTGGGCGGGGGTGGCAGGCAGGATGCTACACCACAGACTGGGGGCAGACACCGCTTGGATCAGGCCTGGCACAGCCCCGCGCCCCCCGAGGTCACAGCCCCGCGCCCCCCGAGGTCACATGCTTGCCTCCCGCAAAGGGCACAGCCCTGCATCCCCCGAGGTCACGGCCCCGTGTCCCCAGAAGTCACAGCCCTGAGGCCACTCTATTTCCAGCTTCAGGGCTGGCTGCCAGTCAGCGTGAGAAAGGCTTCTCATTGAACTCAAGGCCCAGTTTTCAAGCGTTTACTCCAGTCTCAATACAAAGGGGTGAGGAGAATGGAATGAGGAATCACAGGGTCAGAGGACACAGGTGCCACCTTCCAGGTCACCCAGAAGAAGAAGCATGAGATGCAGCTGAGAGGCCAACTCTGGTCCAGCCGCCTCCATGCCCACCTTCCCCTCATCAGTATTCAGAGCCCACTCATGGGAGGAGCTGGAGACCAAGATTAGTCCCTCCTGCAACCTGCCTGTGTGACCTTGCTCCCCAGGTGAGCGGAGCATCACTCCCAGAGCTGGAGCCAGGGTGTTTCCCCTCTCACATGAAATTCTGAGCAACACTGGTATTTTTACAAGAGGCTCTGATGCATCTTTCATCCTGATCTGAAGTCTGGAACGGGGTCAGAAAGCCATCGATCTGAGTCAGGTAACCCTGGACAAGGAGACGGCAGCTCCCTCGGGTCTGACCCCGTCTTATCTAGAGAGCTCTGTCTCTCATCCTCACCGGGATCCTGTGGGATTCCCAGTGCTCCCAGCTCACCCCCTCCCCGGGGCTGCCCCACCACCACGAGCCTGTCCTCCCCACGACCCAGACCTGCATGGACAGGTGAGTGCAGGGAGGTCTGAGCGCTGGAGCCCCTGCTGCTACTCGGCCAAGACTTAATCCTGTCCTCCCCCCATCTCCCGACTGGGGCCTGAGCCAGAGACATCGCTGACACACAGGTTTCTAATCCCCAGGTGTGGGGAGGCCACTCTGGCTGTGTGAGCCTTGCTGGGGGTGCCCTGGCCAAGCTGAATGGCCCAGGGACAGAGGAGACTGCTTGCCTGGGCCCCTAGGGTGGGGCGGGGTCACTCTAGAGATGAGAGTGTGAGGGCCCCCCAGGAGAAGGCCCAGCAGACAGAGCAGACGGGACCAGCCTCCTCCCCTCCCCCGCCAGCGGCGGGGCAGGGAGGGGAGGCTAACTGGCTGGAGCACTGAGGGTGGCTTCCTGCTCACAGGAAGACCTTTTTGCTGGAAATCAGTGGCCCCGAGGATGAGGACGAGGACTGGATGTGCTGCCCGGGGACTCTGGCCCAAGTCCGCATCTGACCAGACACACTGCTGACCCCCGTGGAGACCACACACCACGACGGCGCACTAAGGTCTGAGATCTGAAGACGAAGGAGGAAGCAAAGCAGCTGCTTCCCCTACACTTCCTCACAACACTGGGGCTTTAAAAACCTGCTTATCAGAAAGCGAGGCCGGTCAGGGGCAGACAAATAACCCGCGGAGTTCCGGCTCCACACGGAGGCCCAGGGCTGGGAGGATGGCGGCCCTGCTGCTCGCCACAAAAGGACCACGTGGAATCTGACCAGGGCCACAACTGGGGCATCACTTAAATGGGCCACTTATTCTGAAAAGGAACTTCAGGACAGAATGAAAAATAAACTTTGACAATGAAATTAAACCTACATTTCTGATTAGCGTTTTGCACAAGCACAGAATTCAAGTCAAGCCACTGCCGGAGGCCCCACCGCCCCCACCCCCAGCCCCACTCACCTGGGCAAGCCCCCGAGGTCCAGCTCACTGCAGACGTAGGGGCCCGGACGCAGGATCACCCACAGCCCGACCTCCGCGGCCAGCAGGACGAAGGCCCTAGGGAGCCAGAGTCACCAGCGCTCAGGCCTCAGAGCCAAGGGGCGGACAGCTCGGCACCACCGCGCCCCCTCCTCGCCTCCCCTCTTCTCACAGGGCTGGTGGCACTGAGGGCAGGACGCGGCCCCCACACACAGAGCAGGGGACACCCCCACCAGGTCACAGCAGAGGCCCCCAGCCTAGGACGTCTGCACAGCTCTCTGGGGCAGGAGGAGGGGCACAGAGGGGTACGGGGGTCCGACAGGGAGACTGGCCCGGATGGCCTTGCGGCCCTGGAGGGGCAGCCCCCGTCCCCGCCCAGGCGGCCGGAACGCATGGACCGCACTGCAGAGGGGGGCCCACCCCGGGGACGGGGCCGGACACCTCTGGGCACGGGGAGATGGCCTGGGCCCTGGGAGTAACAGGGTCACCACGGGAGCGAGTCCCCCGGGTCCTGGGAACAGGCTCCAGACCCCAGTCTCTCTCTGGCTCTCGGGGGGGTGGGGGGGGAGCAGAGTGCAGACGCCCGCGGTCCCCGCCCGCCCCAAGGAGCCCCGCCCCGCCCCGCCCCGCAGGGTCGCGGGCGCAGCAGCAGCACCTACTCCAGGTCCAGGTTCCCGGAGAAGTCGAACTTGCCTCTTTCTGGCTCGTGGAGGTTCCACGGGACGTAGCTGTGGCAGGAAAGAGAATTACAGGCATGAGCTGTTCATTTATTCCACTTCATCTCCCTAAAAATTAGCACTTTCTATCCCCAAAACCCGTCATGACGGTTGAAGATGTGTTTCCTAGGTGCACTGTCTTAATGGTGTCAGCACTGGAACCGAGAACTAATTGAGGAGATTTAGGGACCTCAGAGAAACCAGGGTAAGCCACCTCCTGTGGGGGGGGGGGGTGAAACAGGCCACAGGGGAGCCCGAGCGCGTCCCCCTCCCTCCCAGCCAGAGAAGTCGCTTCAGAGGAAACCCAGTTCAACGGAGGGTAAGAGGAACCCTCAATCATCAGCCCATGTTTGCCGCCGCCTCCAGAATCCCAAACCCGGTGACAGAATGGAGGTTCTTACTCTAAAGAGAAGACAAGGACACGAAGCAGGTCCTTTAAGGGACCCCGCTCAGGAGGCAGAGGCGTGGAGTCACACGTGGTAACAGTAAGGATGGCGGCTTCTCTCCTGGACCGGCCCCCCCCCCCCCGCCCCCGCTGTGGTGGAGCCTCCCCCCCCTGCCAAGCCTGCACAGGTAAAGGGAGAGGCTTGCCAGCTTCCAGTTCAGACTCAAGAGATTATACAGATTATCTGGCTTTAATAAAGCAAAATGCTCACCCTGCAATCTTGCCACCGGCTCCAGGAGCCCTACCACATGAGGACATCCCCCCCGGATCAGAACTCACATTTGCAATAAAAGGACCTTATTAGGTAGTCTTCCTGGAAAATTACACACTTTGTTCAGCTATGCTGTCCTAGCTCAGAACATCCCTGTAACTCTTTTTAGAACTGTCTTCAAAGCCAGTCCACAAAACACCAAGAGGCCCGGGACGCAGACCCCAGGACCTCTCCCAGGAAAGCGGCCTGGTGGCCAGGGCGGCCGCACTCACGTGGTCAGGGTGTTCAAGCCGCAGGCCCTCAGCTTCAGCAGGCGGTCCCTCCAGTACTCGCGGGGCACCCGGAAGTAGTGGATGGAGCCCCCAAAGATCCAGAAGGTGGAGTCCTCCAGCATGAAGTTCTGGCCTTTGGCCTGCAGCCCCGAGTGCCGGTGTCTCAGCCACGTGGGGACCAGGCCGTGCCAGCTCCACCTGCAAGGAGAGCAGTCGTCGGACGCCCATCCTGGGGGGCGAGCTGGTGTCCAGGCAGTGAGAGTGCAGCCGGGACAGGCTTCCTCTTGCCCGGTGTCCAGCTCCACACCCTCACCCTCCAGCCCGTGCACAAGACACACGCGGTGTTTCACACGGAGAATGTGCTCACAGCAAGGAGGAAGGGTCACACTGCACGGGGAGGGGTTTTAGGGCTGAGAAGCTGCCTGTGGGTGCTGGGACTCGGGGGGGAACTCGGGGGAGGACCCGGCTTCCTACGATGGCCAGCTTGACGAGGCCATCTGACTAAACACCGAAGCAGCGACTGCTTGGAACAGTACCTCCGAGCCACCTCATGGTCACAGCTGCCGGGCGTGAGGGGCAGAGACCTGGAAAGAGGCACCTGGTTAGGAACGGTGTCAGCTCTTGACCAGATTCCAGGTCTTACTGTGACCTGAAGATGGAGTGTTGGCCCAGGGACAAGCCGGCAGGACAGGGAGCCCCAGGGCGGGTTTGGGGGACGCTGGAAAGTCTTAATCCTGGAAGAAGCACCTCTTGGCATCTAGCGGTTTGGCCATGGGGAGGCCCTCAAACTGACCCTGAGACTCAGGGCTCCAAGAACCCCTCCTTCTCTGCTGCGCCCCATCTCCTGACGGCCAGAGGGAGCAGCGAGAGAGGTGGGAGCAGGAGTTTCCAGCCAGGAGTTTCGGAAAGTTGGAGACACACAACCAGAGTGAGTGCATCTGGTGCGAAAGCAGATTTTCCTTTGCTTTAAAAGTCCCTAAACCACTCTGGTCTTTCCACTCATTTTGAAACAATGGCTAAAACCACACGCTGGTTGAAACAGTCACGTGAGAACCAGAAGTCCTGACTCCAGACTCCCCTCCAGGACGGCTCCTCCTGCAGCGCCTCGGGTGGAGGCCCTGGGCGGACCCGCAGGCCCATGGCCAACACCCACTGAGCTTGCGGGCGGGCCCCTCTCCAGCTCTGGGTGCCCCCATCTCCGCCACCAGCACTGGCCTCCTTCTCCCACGTGCCGGTGGCTTCTCCTCCACCTACAAGGCCAAGGGCCTCAGCTCTGACTGTCCACATGCACACTCTGTGCTGTGGAGCAGCCAGGGCCCTGCTGCTCACTGGCCGCAGTCTTTAACGGTTCACACTTCAGCAACTGCATGTGGCGCACACACACAGCTGCTTGCACGAGCGTGAGCTCCTCAGAAAGCCCGCTCCCATCCCGCCAAAGCCCCTCCGAGCACCCAGCCCTGGGAGGACCCCGACATCTGCGGCCTCCGCCACCCAGGCAGGCCGGGGAGGACAGCTCCAGTCCTGAGAGCTGCAGGGAGTCACACACACAGCCACACGTGCGCGCGTGAGCGCACGCGCGCGCACACACACGGCAGGCCGGCTCTGCAGCAGGGACCATGTAGCTCCAGGGCCCCACACTCAGGAGGCCCCCGTGAGAGTGAGCTTGGGGCCTGACAAGCAACCCCACACCCTGATGGCACAAGACGTGGCTACAGTGGCCACCACGTCACCACATGCAAACATATCCCCACCCTGAAAGTCTTAGTGATGCTTAAACGAGGTCCCCGTTTTCATCATGTGCTGGGCCCCACTGGGCAGCCGGCTTCATGACGACAGAGGACAGCGGCCAAGTGCACAGGTAACTGCTGAACGAAGAACCCACCTAAACCACCTAAACCAGCTGGGCAGAGCCGGAGGGGACTTCGTGGAGAAGAGGGCGCTTGAACCCAGGGATACAAGAACACACAGTAAACCGGGGGCAACAGCACAGACGTGAAGGCCAGTGTCCTCGGGGAACGGCCAGCAGACGGGCGGGAGAGGGTGTAGATGGTCCACTCCAGCCCGCTGGCCTCACCACACAGCCAGCGCCTGGTCCTTGCCGGGTCCATCCAGAGGTGGGGACGCTTCCCTGCGATGGCAGTGGCCATGTGTCCACTGACGCCAGTCATGAAAGGCTGGGCGGTACCTTGTATACTTTTCTGTCTGTGTCCTTTCTCCAGTCACTTGTTTCTATTGTGTTTTGTGTAGTAACAGACTGGGAAGCACGGCTTTGGACGGGAACCGTGGGCGGGCCTGGGGCCACTGCGACACATGGACGGACGGCAGGCTTGCTGACCAGGGCACCTGCCTTCTCTCCGGCCGGAGCTCATATTAACACCTTCTGAATTCCTGTTGCCTTTGTCTTTGCTTCGTTGTGGGTGAGCAGCCTCTCGGTCCTAGAACAACCTGGACAGCGGGCCTCAACCCCGACCTGATCGTCCTCTGGACTATTCTGCTCTGTCTGCAGCCTCCTGAGAGGCTCCTGGCAGGAGGTCCCGTGTCAGGACCCTGGCGGGGCCTCACACAGCCTCACGGTCTCCGCGATCCTGTCACTGGCACCCCTCCTGCAGGCACAGCGCAGGCTGCCAGGGAAACGTGGAGCAGAGACCCTCCTGGAGCAGGGGTGTCATCGGGAGGGGACGGGGGGAGGGAGGGGGGAGGGAGAAGCCTGCTCATACTTCACACCATCCTTGAGGACAGAGGGCACGGTCTGCAGGTCACGGGATGTGGTCAGAGGGACCGAGTGGACACGTTTGGTTGAAAATGGGCAGATGAGCAGGTGACAGTCTCACAGCACCCCTCCCATGAGCCGGGCCCACAAGTGGGTTCCCAGCCGGTGGTGGGGGAGGGCCAGACCCCATCCCCTCCTTGAACAAAGTGCGCTAATCAGGACAGGCCTGGAGCACCCCCTGCCCTGCCGCAGGGCGTCCCTGCGTCCCCTGTAGGTGCAGCAAATGGTGACCACGACTGGGTCGGGGTGGGATAGGCGGGCCTGCCATGGGGTCACACAGACGTGCCCAGATCCAGACAGGCTGGCGTCCACGCACCCAGAAGCGGCAGAGACAGAGTCATCAAGCCCTGCAGGGTGTTTGTCTCCAGCAGCGACAGGGCAGCACTCACACAATTTCAGGCTGACCAAGGCTGTGGACAAGCTGGTATGCGAGGTAGGACCCTGCAGAAATGGTCCTCAGTTCGGTTCCCAGAACCTGAGTCCCTGCTGGTCCTGAGGGTTGAATGGCTTGGTTCCACACATAACATGCACTTGCTAATCTGAGATGATGACTTAACAAACCCAATTTCCAGGTGCTCTGGGACCGACTAGGGCCCCTAAGCAGAGGGTCAACGGAATCTGGGTCGAAGGCATCGTACTAAAGATGCTGACCAAGAACGCTGTCACCTCTCCACCCGTCCAAGTGGCCGGGTTCTCTCAGACGGACACGTTAAACTGCCCGGACGACACATCCTCACTTGGGTCCAAAATACAAATTTCTGTCTATCACTCTCAAGATTCTGATGTGGCTCCAATTTCCTTGGCCACCCCAACCCCCTGAACTGCCCACCGGGGATGTCTGGGCCTTGCCTTCAGCCCTGTACATGCCCCCTCAGCTGGGGAAGGAGGGACCACCCACTCCCTCGCCCCAGCCGGTGTCCCTAATGCCTCTGCTCTAAAAGACTGCCTCCTGGATCAACCCTTGGGCCCCAAGGACTTCGGCCCCGGGAGACGGAGCTCTGTGCGCAGGCCTGGCCCAGCTTCCTGGATGTGCTCCTTGGCCTGGGCCTGAGGGTCTGGTTCCTCCTTTGCTGGGAGAGGTACTGAATACTTCCAAAGGGCTTGGCCTTCCGTCCAAAAGCAAGCCACTGATTCCGCGGGGATGCCCAGTCGTCCTGCAGCACCACTCAGGTCTGTGGCGTGGCTGCGGCTCCAGGAAGGCCCCAGGCACGCCAGGCACTGGCCGGCACCAGGCTGCGGCAGGTCAGGTGGGGCCACATCTAGAGACCACAGGGCTCTGTGCGCAAACAAGTGTGTACCAGAGAAAGGCTTGAGACCCCCTTGTGAAATGACGATATCGCCTCCTTAGTGATCACCCACACAACAACCACAAAAGTGACCTGACGTTACAAGCCGCCGCGCTCTTTCTTTGGGAAAAATTTCCATTGCCAGCATCGTAAACAGAAAGAGTGCCACATCTGAGCCCCGGGGGAGAGGACGGCTCTGTAAGATAACCCCAAGGGCTCCCCTGACGACGGGCTTCCACACTGGGAGATGCCTGCGGAGTCGGAAAAGAAGGACTTCATCAAACAGGGGACAACGTGGTGAACAGCCTTTAAAATCCACCACATGGGGCCGACAGACCTGGGTATGTAAGAGTGGGGCTCGTTCTTACAAGACGCTCTGAGCACAAACAGAATTTCCCCGTCAGGTTCAGAGCGCAGCCCGATCCAACAGAAACGGAACATGATGTTGATTTACTTACTCTAACTTATTTTTACTTACTTCAAATGTCCGTCAGGATTTAAAATGAGTATCTCCAAGGGTCAGCCATTCTAGGCACAGAAATACACCCAACAGATACTCCCTGCAACGTTGCAGCAACCGATGCCCAGGAGGAGGGCTGTTTGAATAAGCCTGAGCCTCGGACACAAGGGGAGACGCTACAGCTTCCGGCCTCTGTGCGGGGCCCCAAGAGAAGTGGTTGCTGGGACCTCCTCCGGTGGGGGAGAGGGCGCCCAGGGGCCAGGACCGGGAGAAGCTCATTTTATTCAGCTATTCCATCCTCTTCACAGATGATGCAGGCACAAAGTAAATTTGGCATGAACACACAATGTGCTTTTGTAAGGGGGGCCCAGCCACCGTCCTGCAGCGGGTACCAACCCATAGTCACCACCCGAGACCCCCTCAAGACAGGCCTGCCTCCCCACCATGGGCCTCTGGGGACCCCACCCCGCCCTTCCATCCCAGGGGGGGCCCCTCCCCAGGGGACTCTCTGCCAGCACAGCCTTTAATATCCAGGCAATCAATTTAAGCAAAAGGTAGAACGGAGTGGAGAGGAAGCAGCAGACGCCCCCTCTCCAAAAGAACTCAGCAGGATCAAGGGGGCGGGCGGGGGGGCGGACTCCAGAGTCCTTGGCAGGTACTACATGTTCTGAAAAGATCTCTCTAAGCTCCAGCATCTCCCAAATCTGCATCAGAAGAGCACTCAAGGTGACATAATGGAAGATGAAAAGCTTTTATCTCACCAGCCCCTTACCTGCACGAAGAGGGAGAGAACTCCTTGGCCAACTTCCTGATACCTGTGGCTCCTTAGTGCTGAGTTCCCAGTGGTCTCCTGGGACAACACACCCTCACTGTCCGCGTGCTTGCTGAGACCCTCTGGTCCCCTCTAGCTGCCAGCTCGGACTGTCCCGAGACTCTCAGAGCCCACGCCACCCTCCGGCCCAGGGTGGCTCAGACACCTCCTCCCCACCTGTGCCACTGCCTCGGGTGTGAGCTTCCCCCCCAGGGGTCAGAGGGGTGGCACTTCCACTGCCAGATGAATAGGACAGCGTGCAGAGAGCCCCCCCAGGGAACGCAACTCAGGCCTCATGCACAGAGCCCAGAACAGGCAAAACTCATCAAATCAGTGACCTCTCAGGAGCCCAGGATGAGAGGCAGAGCTGTGCACTTGCCCTTCGAAGACAGACTGGCCATGATTCGGCCCAAACAAAGTGACCTGGTTCTGTGGCTGAGTGACCCATCTACCCCAAGGGGTCTGGGGGGGTCCTTGTCCTCTGAGAGGATCTGGGGCCTGAGATCCAAACAGTGCTGGGGCAGGGGAGACACGAACGCACCAGAGAAGGCGAGAGGTGTGTGGTCTAACTGACGGCCTCCTCTTTGCTGACTCTGCCAGCTAAGCTCTCAGGTGTGATGGGTGCCGAGCTAACCAGACCACTGCTCAGGGATGCACTGATATTAAAAGAAAGCCCTGAGTGGGCACCACGCCCTGACAACACCGGCTCGCATCCCTGTGTCCAGGCAGCTGGAAGAGGCGGGAGAGTGAGGCCCAGAGCCGTGGTTCCCTGACATAGACCCACGCGTCCTGGACCTCAGACAACATGCTGACAGAAGGAGGCCAACGAGACAGAGGATGTACCTCAGGGTCACACTTCTGAAAAACTCTAGAAAGTGCAAACTAATGTGTGGTGGCAGAAAGCAGCACGTCACGGCTAGGGAGGTGGGTACAGGGAGACGCCAGGGCCTCGCAAGCACTTTCTGGGGCTGATGGGTACTTTCACTATCTTCACTTCAGCGATGGGTCCATGGGCGGGTCCACATATCAAAACCTGGCAGATTCTCCCTGCCAAACACGTGGTTATTGCATGACAATCACCCTGCTATCAAGGTAACTTTTTAAAAGACCTTTCTTCAACTAAAAACCAAAGGGTAAAATCTTCCTGAAAAGTCCTCACGGTCCTCCTGTTTCTTGGATATGATGTAATCAAACAGCTGTGATTGACCAGGAACCAGCCCAAGGTAAAGATCATTTTTTAAAAAGTGCAGCACTATATACGACAGCTAAGAAGACGTGGAAGCAACCTAAATGTCCGTCAACAGATGACTGGATAAAGGAGCTGTGGTATATTTATACAATGGAATACTACTCCGCCATAAAAAAGAATGAAATAATGCCATTTACAGCCACATGGATGGACCTAGAGATCATCATTCTATGTGAAGTAAGCCAGAAAGAGAAAGAAAAATACCATATGATACCACTCATAGGTGGGATCTAAAAAAAGAAAAAAGAAGACATGAATGAGCTTATCTACAAAACAGAAACAGACTCATACACATAGTAAACAAACTTATGGTTACAGCAGAAGGGAAGGGGGTGGGAAGGGATAAATTGGGAGTTTGAAATTTTCAGATACTAACTACTATATATAAAATAGATAAGCAAGTTTCTTCTGTAGAGCACAGGGAACAATATTCAATATCTTGAAGTAACTTATAATGAAAACGAATATATGTATGTACATGTATGACTGAAACATTATGCTGTGCACCAGAAATTGACATATTGTAAACTGAATATACTTAAATTAAAAAAAACTCAGACACAAAAGCTGCAGCCGAGCAGCCCCTCCCCCATCCAAATACCTGCCTCTGATCCTGACAGCTTCGCCCCACAAAGTCATCAGCCAAGTAGCCAGTCCCCAGGAGACCTCTGTCCCACTGGCCACACCCACATCCCCAACACCAGCTGGCAGAGGCCCCACCTCCCACTCAGTTAATGACCCAGTCAACCTAGAGTAGGGCAGGGAGAGGAAGCCACAAAGGATGTTCTGCTTAGGCCCCCAGACGTAATCCCTGCTGTCCAGCGCAAGCTGGGTGGAAGGCCCCCTGGGAGGGTGATGCAGTCCAAAAGACACCCGGAAGACGAGTCATCCAGAGGACGCTAAGAGGCGGCCCTGAGCTAGGTTCAGAGCCGCTCTGGCCTCTGTCTTACCTGCTCAGAAAGAAGGCTCAGCGGGAAAAACACCTTTCCTAAGCATTCCCACCGCTTCCGGGGCTCAAGACACAGCCGTTCTTTCTCTGTGGCTCTTCCCAGCAGCCCCACGAGCCCCAACCAACTCCTACTGAGGCCACTCCACCCGGGGACATGTTCACTCACCCTGAGAGCCCAGGCTTCCTCATGGCCACTCGGCTGCCTGACACCTTGCCCTCTGTCCTGCCAGACACCCACAAGCACCCACCCCCACTTCCCCTGGATGGCCAGGGTGTACCACCTGCCTGTCTCAGGCCCCTCAGAGCCACCCCCCAGTGACCTGTCTGGGTCCCCTGCAGAACTGCCACGTCCTTGACCTCCAACAGTGGGCACAGCACATGCTCCCTGCACACTTCTGGCCTTTCTTCCTGGGGGACTGGTTCCTGGACATCCTGCCGTAGGCCACAGGTGCTGAGGAATCCCCCTGGGTTTTGCATCAGCCTCGCAACTACAGGTGCCAGGACCAGTCAACCAGGAAGGGGTAAGTGGCCACAGACAGGAAAGAAGACATCTTGGGAACAAGTGGAAAACAAAATACCCCTTAAATCTTCTGGGCCCCAGAGTGAGAAGCGCACCATCTCCTTATCCCAAACAACACCGTGACGTCCTACCTCCCAAACAAAGACGACACCTAGGTCTTGGAAAGGGGTAATGGGAAGAGTCAGGGGCCCTCCATCAAAAGTGTCCCTCCCTATCTCCTGGAGGAAGTCCAGAGAACCTCCGACAGGGACAGAGAAGAAGCAAAAGATAAAGCCGATGGTGGCATGCCTGCCGCCAGGTCCAAGGGCTCAGCCTTCAGCTGCAACACTAACTTTCCTGCCAAAGCACTGGATACTGTGGCCTGCCTTCCCAGCAACACCGGAGGTTTTGAATATGGAAAGTGCGAGTCATTGACCTCAAAGATAGGGTCAGGGCTGTAGCATCCTATAAACAGACACAGTTTAGGAAAATTTGGGGCTCCAGCATCCACACTGGCTTTGGGTAAATTATTCTATCACTAAATGCACCCCCAAACATTTTGTAAGGGGCTAGTGCAGAGGGGTAAGCCGGTGACTGGTGGGAGAGTGGAGAGAGAAGGCTCATCAATCCTAGAACAGGGCAAATGCACCCAGGGTAGGATCTTGGAGGACCCTTGGGACAGCGTCCTCGTGACTGCACTGGGCAGGCCAAATTGACCTTAGTGTGAGCCCTGGAGCTCTGGCCTCTGCCGAACAGAGAAGCCTAGCACTAGGCTTGGCAGGAAATGTGGGGACCTGGGAGAAGAGCAGAGGGGGCTCCGCAGGAAGACTAGGGGCGCGCGGCTCTGGGGACGTCGGAGAGGGGTCTGAAGGCCCGTTCTGCGGACCTCCAGGAGGAGAAGGAATGGGGAGCCCTGGGCACAGACGCCCGGGGACCGGGAGCGCAGCACCTGGCGTCACCCAGGCCGCTGGGAGCGCAGAGGGACCGGGTGCCGGCGCTCCAGATCAGAGAGGCTGGAGAGCGGGTCCCGTGGGGACTCGGGCTTCGCGGGCGGCGGTGCGCGGGCTCATGGGCTGGCTCCCCGGTGCGAGGGGAGGCGAGAACGCAGGTGTGCAGGGCTGGGAGTCTGCTCACCTGCGGAGCACCAAGAAGCTCAAGATGACCAGCAGCAGCAGTCCGAGTGTGCGGCCCGGCCGCCGCCGAGCGCTCCACGTGGGCATAGCGCGTCCGCGGCTCCTTCACCTGCTCACAGAGCTCCAGCCAGCACTCCTCTCCGAGGCTCGCCGCGGGGGCGGGGCCGGTCGCCGGGGCAACGCGTCCCCGCCCGCCCGGCCGTCTGCGCTCATTAGCTGCTGCCCACGGTCCCGCCCCCGCGCCGCTTGGCCTAGCGCGGCAGGGGCGGGGCCTCGCCGGAGAGGCGCCGGTAGGGGCGCAGGTAGGGGTGCTGGTGGGGGTCCGGCGGTCTGCAGCTCCCCCGCGCCCCGGGTCCCCGCCTGCCTCCCGCGCCCCGAGAGGACTCCGAGTGTTGGGGGCTCCTTTCCTGCTCGCGATGTGCAAACAGGTGCAGGCGTACAGGGCGCGCATTGCACACCCAGCCCTTGCACACTCGCAGAGCACAGGGATGAAGTCACCCCGCTGCGCTGCATTAGCGAGCAGGTGCTTAAAGGCTCCTGAAAAGCCAACACAAAATCTTAGAACAATTCGGGGGTTGAAGTAAAAAATTTCTTAAGTGGTGTCTTATGTGAAAAGCTAGAACATTTGTAGCTTAGTGTGGCTCCTGTTCAAATAGGGCGGTGCGGGGTTGCGAGGGGAAACGTGGAAATATTTTCCGATTTTAGTTCCACAGGTCTCGTTCTGGACCTGACGCTCACCACTTTCAATATTTTAACTTTAAAAAAGTGCAGATAAAACCTCACAGTTTAGGAAAGGATGGATAAAATTCTTATTCTGGCACAGAATTATGTCACAAAGGACGTTGTGTAATATATGGGCAAAATTAATATTTTCTAACCATCACAAACCCAACTTATCCCAAGAACAAAATTCAAATTTTACTGAAAGAAAATCTGAAACACTTTCTAAGGAGGCTGATGTCTTTTTCACAGCATCAGAGTTTCTAGAAAATGTCCCCATTGCATGCTTTAAAACCATTCCCTGCGCTCGTACATAGCTTTGGACTCATAAAGCTGATAAGAACACAACGGATTTTACTTCTAGAACAAAGACATGCAGAGTTAGCGTGAAGGGTCCCATTTCTAACATTAAGCAAATATTTAGTCAAGTAGCAAAAGGTAAGCCAACGAGAGGCAAAAACAAACGCACAAACAAGAGCAGGGGAGGGGCTGGCGGGGGAGGGTGACTCAGAGCCAGAGAGGGGCACGGGGTGGGAAGCTCAGAGAGCAGTACCTCCCCCTAAGCACATGCGCCGAAATCAGTACCTTCTTTCCACTTCTAAGTCATAAAATTGATTGGTTGTTGTTAAGACTGTGATGAAAATATTTTGACATAACTGGGGTAGAAGGTAGCCCATGAGACTGGGAGGCAGTATCAGCCATTAGTCCCCTTTCGAGCTGCAGAGGCCCATCCCCAACACACCCACAGTCTCCCCTGGGGCTGAGCAGTGAGCCCCCACAGTCCCGTAAGTCGGGGCACCCTTAAGTTATTTAAACAGCACTGGCATCTCCATTTTTTCCCGGATAGTAGTAAAACTTGTTAACACGGGCTATAAAAACCCGGAAATCCTCAGGTCATCCCTGTGTCCTCTGTTTTTATTTATGGAACAAAAATGTAAATAACTCAGTGCTAAAGAAAAAATCATGACCTCTTACCCTGCTGGGACGCGCAGACCTATGAACACACCCTCCTCACGGCTTAAAAACAATCTTGCTTTATGTGGACTTAGTGATGCCAGGATGGCTACAGAGGTGGCACTAACAGAGGTGTGTTTGCTGACGAGCCAGGACTTCTGGTTTTAAAATATTCACAAGATACTCCTTCAAGATACTCCTTTCCGAAATGTTTGATGATCTTGACCCGAAGCAGAACATGAAATCCTCAAATCGCTGGGAACAGAAGCTGCAGTTGAATGAACTGGCTGATGGGCTGTGAACAAAGCGGTCTGGCCAGGCATGTGGGGCGTGAACCCTGATTCAGAGCCATCACGACCCACACAGGCTGCCTTTCTGGTGCCGGGGGGTCTGGTTCAGAAAAAATTTAAAAAAAGTTTTCCTAAAAAAATGAAGTCCCATGGGTCTCCTCAGCCCACCACTCTGAGTCAGAGCTCCAACAGACCCAGAGAGGTGAGTCCTTCCCTGAGAGTCCCTGAATCCCACATAGCCAGCGGGAAACAGAGGTGTGAGCACAGAGCCCAGGGAGAGGGAAACTGGTTATCACTGGGAGCTAGCACACGGAGACATGTGAGAAAACCAGTCCCATCAGACTAACTGCATCAGCTGACTCACTCTTCATTTTCAATAAGTAACAAACGGGCTTATAGGTCAGACAGTCACAAGTCCTGCTTCTGAGCTACTGCCTTAAGTATGACGCACCTGAATTTTAGGAAAACATGTGACAAAACCCCTCCTGAAGTCACGAGGACAAGATGCAGAACGTGGCCGCTGTGGCAGAGCAGTCACTCGGGCCCCAGCCAGCACGTGACCAGATCAGGGTCCTGGGGCCCGGACTTCCAGCCCCTTTGCTCTGGGTCCCTCAAGAAGTCAAGTTATCACATCACGTTGCCAGAGTCTTGAGCAAAGAAATAGGGACATAGGGAATCCCAGGAATAAGCAAGGGAATTTCAACCCTGGACAAAAATAAAGTAGAAAATCCTCATCGCTGGAAAATGAAAAAGGAAAGCAAGGCCCAGTTCAGATGAGCGATCCAGGCCTCTCCCCCACAAGGTGCACTGGAGGGGCTGGAAGGGGACTGTGTGTTAGGAAGGACTGCACCCACCTCATGCTGGCCATGCTGGCCCCAAAATGCCACTTTTCAGCTCAGTCTTTGGGAGGCCGAAAAGCCAAAGATCTGACCGCACAGCAATTCCTTCATTAAGAAGAAATCGACCGTGTTTAACATCCACTGTGCCTGAATGGTCTTCTAGGTGCTTGGGGTACAGCAGTGGACAAACACAAAACTTCTACAGAGGAAGAAAACAACAAGAATGAACAAACAAATCAGTAAATTGCAGCCTTTGTTCACGGGCAATAAATCCTATGGCACAAAGGAAGTGGGTGAAGGAAGGAGGATGGAGGGCCAGAGGGTGCACAGCGGAGGCCTCCCTGAGAAGGTGTCACGGAGCAAAGAGCTGAGGGGGAGTGCTCCTGCGCACAGAGGCCTGGACTGGAGGAAGCGCCATCCGAGCAGAGAGACCTCCAGTGCGAACGCCCTTGGGAGGCACAGTACACGGTGTTCCAGGACCTGCGGGGGTGGGGGCCTGCAGGGGGTGAGGCCAGACAGGCCTTCCCGGGCAGAGCTTGACAGTGAATGAGACGGGAGCCAGGGCAGGCTTTGGACGGGGCATCAGCTCTGCTTTAAAAGATCGCCCTGGCTGCTGGGAGTGAGCAAGGGCAGCATGAAGGAGCTCAGATTGGGGGCTACTGCAATAGTCCGTGTATGAGATGGTGCTGGCACAGACGGGCAGGAGCCATGGTGTGGAGGGAAGTGTTGGAAATATTTGTCAAGCAGAGACAAGAGGACTGTTGTGATTCCTGGGTGGTTTGTGGGGTGAGAGAAATAAAGAGGACTCGAGAATGACTCCAATCACTGGGCCTGAGAAAGGGAAAGAGCCAGAGGAGGTTTTCCACCTGAGATGGAGGAGGCTGGGAGGGACGCCTGCAGGGGAGTCTCCAGGCTCAGCCTGGGCCAGCTGGCCCTGAGACAGCTGCTAGACCCGAGTGCAGACACTGTGTGAGCTGTTGGACTATAGCCTGCCGTTCAGGGAGAGGTCCGGGGTGGAGATGGAGATTCAGGAGTCGACAGAGTTGGTATTTAGAGGCATTAAGCTGGATGAGATCCCCCGTGAAGGAAGAGAGGACGGAGAAGCGGACCAAGGTTGAGCGCTGGACACCTGACATGGAGAAAGAGGAGGAACCAGCAAAGGTGGACCGGAGGGAGTACCTATGAGGGGGCAGAACGTTCACCAAGGCAGTGTCCTGATGGAGAGACGGTCCCGAGGAGGAGGGCCTGCTGGGTTGCGTCCCCTGCGCCCAGAGGTCACGTTAAGGAGAGACTGGGGGTCAGCCGTGGCTTAGTTGGCGGAGGGTTTGGGTGATGGCGATGCAGGCAGGTGTGGTGGGGTTGGGGCGGCTGGAGTAGGTTCCAAGGGGGAAGAGGGATCTGGGAGTGAACAGAGGACACGTTCCAGGATGTTTGCTGGAAGGAGGAATGAACAGATGGGAATGCAGCAGGTGGCGTGGGGCCTGAGTCAAGGGCATGGCCCTGCTTTCATCTCCACTGTAGGTGGGGCAGCCACGGCGTGCTTGGACACACAGTGATCGCGCGCAGAGGAGAGTGACCAGCAGCGAAGCAGGAGAGACTGTGGAGGAGTGAGCGGGCAGCACCCCTGAAGAGGTGCAAGCGGGTGGGGCCTGTGGCCGAGGGAAGGGCAGGCTGGGCCTGTGACGTGCACGAGGGAGGCAGAGCGAGCTCCAACCAGAGCGGCAGGGCGCTGCAGAAAGGAGAGCCACGTTTGTCATCTGAATCTGTCAGCTTGCTTTGGTAAGAATTTACAAGGCATTTCTTTTTAATCTTTGAATTTTCAGCCATTTTGTGTCCTTATGTTAAGGTGTGTCTCTTATACACCTCATACACTTAGGGGTTTTTAAAAATCATGTTAAACTTTTACCTTGTTTTTAGGTTTTCAAAAAATATTTTTATGGTGGTAAAATACACATAATGTAAAATTTATCAGTTTAATCATTTCAAGTGCACAATTCAGTGTCATTAAATGCATTCACTTTGTTGTACAACCAGCAACACTGTCCCTCTCCGGAACTTTTCATTATTCCAACCAAAAGAAATATGTTTTCACTGTTGAGACACCAGGCTCCGCTTCCTTTTGGCCAAGTAACCAAAGTCAGGAAACCGCACAGGAGGATCGTCAAGGCACCGCTAATACGTGAATGAGGTTGACTTGTGCTCTGACTTGCTTCTAGGTTTCAGGGAAGTGAATTCCTGGAAGACAGTCCTTTATTTGATGCAATTTTATAACCCGGGGGTTCTATCCTCTCTTTTTAGCCCCGCTCTTCAGTGCTTCCTCACCCAAACCACGTTCTCCAATATAACAAGGTATTTGTGGTTCCCGGAACGTTCCAGGACCCTCTGACACTTGCCCGTGTACCTCCCCTGAAATGCTGTCACGGCCGTCTGTGCCTGCAGGCATGCAGTTGGCTCATCCAGAGAATCTTGTGGAGCCGCGCTCTGCGCTCGGTGCTGGGAAACACGGCTGGACAGGACTTGATTCTGCATTAACTCAGGCACTGGGGTCCTGGAGGGAGATGGACACTTGTCCTTTACGTCTTTTTTTCTCGCACTTCTATTGAGACATCACGGACATGCACAGGAAGCATGTGAGCTGTGTGGCATGGTGTGACTGACAGACACCGTGACGCGGTGGTCACAGTGAGCTAGGGACTGTACCTCCTCTCACACAGACACAAATCAAAGAAATAGAAATTTTCTTCTTGTGACGAGAGCTCTGAGGATTTACTCTCTTAACAACTTGAATGCAACACATATCACAGTTATAATGTTGCACAGTACGCCCCTTGTACTGCTTTATCCTAAAACTGGAAGTTTGTACATTTCCACCGCCTTCATCCAGCTCCCCTTCCCCCACCCCTGCCTCTGGAAACCACAAATCTGGTCTCTGTTTCTATGAGCTTGTTTGTTTGTTTTTAAGTATGACTGACCTACCGCACTGTGTTAGTTCCTGATACACAACACGGTGATTCGGTGTTTCTATACATTTCAAAGTGATCACCAGAGCCAGTCTGTTACGATCTGTCACCACACAGAGATGTGACGCAGTTCTTGACTACACGCCCCGCCCGGGACAGAGCAGCGTACAGACATGTGGTTAGCTTACACTGCTGACTTCTTAAGTTCAGATGCATTTTAACAACCTTGCATTTTCACCCGTTTTTGACGTATTTTACCTTTCCTGTTTGGTGTCTCCCCTAACTACTTACTGCAGATACAGACGATTTTATTACTTTTGTCGTTTAATCTTCTCACTAGCTTTATCATGGTTGGTTTACTACCTCCACTCTCTTTGCCTTTTCAATGCGAGTTCCCTTTTCTAATTTTCATGTGTCTGCTGTGGCCTTTTCTTCTCCCTCCGAGAAGGCCCTTCAACAGTCCTTGGGGCGCTGGCTGGGTGCTGCGATCTCTCACCTCTTGCTTGTCTGGCAGCTTTTGGCATCCCCCTCAAACCTTAACAAGAGCCTCGCGGGACAGAGAGTGTTCTTGGTTGTAGGTTTCTCCCTTTCATCACTTTAAATATATTGTGCAGATTTCCCTTCTGTCCTCCAGAGTTTCTGCTGAAAGGTCAGCTGATAGCCTCTTGGGAGCTCCCTTTAAGAAATGTGTTGCTCTTCTCTTGTTGCCTTAAATATTTAAATATTTTCTATCTTTAACTTTTGCCATTTTAATTACAATGTGTCTTGGTTCCCTTTAGGTTGATCCTGTTTGGGACTCTCCGCGCTGCCTGGACCTGGATGTCTGTTTCCTTTCCAAGGTTAGGGAAGTTTCCAGCTACAATGTCTTCAAGTGTGCTCTCTGCCCCTCTCCCTCCCCTCCCCTCCTCTGGGACCCTATAATGCTGCACCTGCTGTTGTCCCAGGGTCTCTTAAACTGCCCTCAGCTCTTCTCTTTTTTCCTCTCTGTTCAGCTTCAGTGACTTCCGCTGCCCTGCCTTCTAGCTGATCTGCTCCTCTGATTCATTTAGTCATCTGTCTAGTCCTTCCAGCGTATTTTTCATTTCAGTTGCTGTGTCTTCACGTCTATTTGGTTCTTCTTTACGTCTTCTAACTCTTTGTTAAAAACGTCTAACTTCTCACTCTGCGTATCCACTCTCCACCCAAGTTCTCTGATCATCTTCACCATCAACACTCTCAACTCTTTCTCAGGTAGCCCGCCTGTCTCCTCATTACTTAGTTCTTCTTCTGGGGTCTTAGTTGGTTCCTGCGTTGTGAACATATTTCTCTGTCGCCTCATTTTGCCTCAGTTGCCATTTTGTTTTTATTTCTATGTATCTGGTAGGTTGGTTACGTGTCCCGACCGTGCAGAAGTGGCCTCTTGTAGGAGACACCCTGGCCCCCCAGCAGCACACTCCCCTCCGGCCACCAGTGCCACATACGCAGGGCTGACCTTTATTTGAGCTGCGTGGGCCCCCCTGGGGTGGCGGGCTAGGACTGTGTCTGGTGGGTGTGGTTGGCCCCTAGGCTGCAGGCTTGCCAGGTCTCGCCTTGTGCAGGGGCTGCCGGCCACACTGGTGGGCAGGGCAAGTCACGAGGCGATGGCTGCAGGGCCCTGGGGGTCCCAGGGCTGGTACCGGTCCACTGGTGGGTGGTCATGGGGCTGAGGGTCCCAGATCGAGTGCTGGCCTGCTGGTGGGCTGGGCCAGTTCCCACTCGGCTGCTGCGGGGCCCGGGCTGTCCCAAGGCTGGTCCTGGCTTTGGATCCAGCCCCGCTCCTGTGCGGGCCAACGATGACTTTTACCTTTTAATCAGAGGATTTAGTCCATTTACAAAGCTGACTGTGGTCTCGATGCACCTGTATCTCTTTCCACTGTCTGATCACATGCTCCTGACCTAAGCTCATTTTCCTTCTTCGTCTTCTACTCTTTTGTCCCTTTCATTCTTCAGTTTTCAGTTGTTGGGTCTTTTCCATTCCATTTATTCCCTTTGGCTTTGTTTCAAGTTCAAGCACCACGTACGTTCGTTAACAGCTACACCATGTTGACTGACGCGCACGTTCAACCAGGCCTGAAGTCAGTGTCCAAGAACTGCAGGGACCTGGGGTCCCAGTGTTGCCGCCTCTCACCTCACCTGACTTGCCCCCAGCCTCATGGTTTCATACTGACTTTACCCTCAGACTCTGACTGAGAGCTCTCACTCGGCAGATCCTCCCCTCGCTCTCGTCCTTTCCCGAATCCCAGGCCTCCCTCTGGGGTCAGTTTCTTTCTGCTGACAGTACTGATCTTCAGGGCACCTCTTCTCACCCAGGGCTTCCGCAGAGACAAGCTGCAATGCCCTAAGGCATCCACGGTCTGCATGAATCTCCTCCTCAGTGTGCATCTGGAATGACACCATAAGGAACCAATCACTGAGGCGTTTCTGTAGGATTTCATTCTCTCACCGAACCCCGCTGAGAAAGCCAGCTTCCCTTGTGGATGCAGATAAAACGCTGACAAAATCTTGTGGCTTTTGTTTATGTGAAAGTCTGTATTTTGTTTTCTTCCTTTGTTTTGTTTTTCTTAAAGACCGTTTTGCTGGGTAAAGAACTCCAAGCTGTGCGTGTCCTTCCCGAAGCATGCGGAGAGTATCACATCTTCTGGGTTGTGCTGCAGTCACACCTGGGAGAGGCTGGCACAGGGCTGAGGCCGAGTAGAAAGAAGAGGTGTGAGTCAGAGACACATGTTCACACGTCTTTGAGCCTTGGTTTTTCCATCTACAGAACGGGCACGTTGCTACGGTTTACAAGTGATGCATATATTACATCTGAAATATAATACGTCCTCGTGATCTTCACAAGCCTTATCTCTGGTTTTCTCCGTTAGTCTGTAATTTACCCACAGACACCATGGGTTTGAGTCTAAAGCCCCAGAGAGTAAGGGTTTTTGTAGGAGCCGTGTGGTTCAAGGTAGGGTTCTCCTTCAGCGAGCCAGTCATTCACAGTAGTGGGAGAGAAGACTGGGACTCCTTTGTCTTCATCCCAAACAGGAAGACTTCTTCCTCCCTTTGGACACCAGATGATTTGCCAAATTTCTTGAAGCCCCTAGATAAGCTGTCTAACAAAGTGAGAGGCTCTATTGTGGTGCAGTGGTTTGAATTTAACCAGGGGCTATATTTTGATTATAAGCACAGTTGGCCCTCCGCATCCACAGGTCCCACATCCACAGATCCAGCCAACTGGGAAACAAAAACATTCAGGAAAAAAAATTCCAGAAAGTTCCAAAAAGCAAAACTTAACTTAGCTGTAGCTTGGCAACTCTTTCCTTGCATTTCCGTTGTGTTAGGTGTTATAAATGACCCAGAGAGGATGTAAAGTACAGCGTATGGGAGGCCGTGTGTAGATTTACGCAATTACTACATACACCACTTTATATACGGGATTTGAGTGTCCACGGACTTGGGGTCCACGGGGGTCTTGGAATCAGTCCCCTGCTGATACCAAGGCAGGATGGCATGTGGCTAGTCTCCAGTGGTGTCATCTGAGAAAACTGGCTGTGGAATTCAAGCATTTGTGGCTTAGCCCACCAGTATCTGTCCACACCCACTAAGGGCTTCGACTGCACCCAGAGGCCGAGAGGTGAGACACAGTGTGTGCCCCCCAGGCTCTGCTGTCACACACATCAGAACCAAACAGCCACACTGCCGTACCGTCTCTGATGGGACGTGACCCACCAGGTCATCTTGGAGACACACAGACTGCAGGGAAATGTCTGAAGACATGGTTCACTGCTGCTGCACACCCCTCCTGCACGCACGCGCACACACACACACCAGGATTCTGCAGACCACACGCACAATACTCACTGTGCCCTGAGGAGAGTGCCAGTCCTCACCCTCTCTTCAGTCAGAGACTCCTCCCTTCCTCCCAGCCGAGTACCGAGAGGCAGAAATAAAATGTGTTTGCTTTATTTTTATCTACCTAAAGGCACATTTGAGCAGAGAGCAAGACCTGCTAAATTAAGCATCTAACTAGCAAATCAGTCACTGCAGAGTTCGGAGACTTTTGAAAGCCTAAAATTGGCATCATATGCAGATCCTGTAACATACACGACAGTTTCCCTATTGATTTTTTAGGGCATTTTCACATTTTTGCTATTGTAGGCACACTGTGTTTGATCTTCCTGGTGTTAACCTTCCTCCTGAAGACCCGCATGTAGCTGAACTCCAGGAATCCGAGAAGTGGGTTAGAACACAGTCTCACAGCACGGGTTTGTCTGTGCTGTAGATGTAGGAACCACTCTTCCTTTTCTCAAACAGGATGATCTAGGAAGAACAGACAGGTGGCAGGAAGGAAAGGTAAGCCCACTGAACACAGGACAAGAAAGATACGGTGACCCCACTATGGGGGTGAAGGCAGATCTGCACGTTTGGATGGAAAGACGGGGTAGAGGTGACACACCTCGTTGTTCCCTGGGTTGAGCCAGGCACCAGGCAGGTAAAGTGTCCCCTGAGGTCCAATGTTCCAGTATCGCCCGAGGTTACGTCCATTGATGAACACAAATCCATACTTCCAGCTCTGGAAGGGAAGGAGGCTTGAGACAGAGGAACAGCTTCACCCTGGGAGGTGCAGCCTCAAGCACTCGGGCGTGACAGTGGCAGTGAGTTCAGGACGGGTGCGATTACCCATTCTCCTGGCTACCCACTCGAGGGAGGGCAGAGAAGGACACGGACGACCTTCAGTGCTGACGCTCTGCACCTCCAGACCTGCGACACACAGTGCTTTGTGTTTTTTAAAACCAGGTCTTCTGCTTCCAGAAATAAGTACTAGTAATCAAGGTGAGCACTACTGCAACGACTAGAAAAGCTACAGAATTTTCCATAAACCTGCTTGCAGTAGAATGAAGAATTCCAGGACCAAGACCTCGGAGAAGACACTGAGCCAGTTTTCCCACTGGAGGCACCTGCTCATTCAGGACAAGGGGGCTGAGAAGCAGGGCCTTCATAGCCTCACAAGTTTAGATTTTGTTTAGAAAAACTGAGTATCAAGGGACCTTGTTAAACCATCTACACTCCACGCTGGGCCCTTTAGGGAGAAGGGGAGGCACAGGTTGGGAGAGGTGCTGACAAGGTTTCATTTTCTAAAGCTCTCAACAGTAATTCTATGGTGTTCACTTTGTGATATTTTATTGATTATACATTCATATTTTGTGCTTTCATGTTATCTATGTGTGTTTATCCATAAAAGACAGACTACCTGAAAATTAATGCCCCAGAAAACCAAGCTGGAGCGCAATCTGTGGACGGATCCCGTTGCTGTAAAGAGTGATTGTGTGTGTGTTTAAGCAAAGCTGCACACGAGAGCACTCACACTGCTGACAGCGCCTGATTCTAGAAGTGGGGGGGTGGGGGTGGGAGGAGGGTTCCCACCATTTGCTCTGCATCTTATTATTTGAATTTTTCCATTGCGTTTTGATGTATTATTTTTAAACAGTGATGCATTAGGAAGATTGAGAAACGTCAGAACAGCAGAAAGGGGAGAAACCTGCAGGAACATGACGGCCCTGTTCGAGACTCTTGCAGAGAACATGTGGCTGGGCCACCAGAGCAGAGGAGGGCGGCCCACTCACCGGGAGAGCCAGGAAGGTGTCCCTGGGAGAAGAGCCGGCCTTCAAGGTCCCCAGGTAGAAGGCAGGGCCCAAGTGGTCGTCTGAGACCGGCCTCCAGATGGCAGTGCGGAGCCTGGGAAAGGGCCAAGCCTTGAGGGACAGGAAAGTCCCTTCCTAACTCCAGACTGAGCCCAGACGCCCCCGCAGGGACTAGGGCTCTGGGTGGGGGGATTGCGAGGCCAGAGCATTAAATGGGGATCCTGAGGCCATCACTTGGGTGCTCTGAACTCCAGCCCCACCTCTACAAAGGGAAGAGTTCGAGGTCTCCAAGCCCCTGCCCTCCAGGGTGTCTCGGGGCCCAAGCAAGAACACACCTCCTGAAGAAGCTGGTTCTCATTTCCAGGGAGTAGATAGTGAAGTTCTCCAGGGGAACACTGTTGATGGTGACAGATCCGATTATTCCTGCGGGTGGGAGGAGGAGGGAGGAAACAGACCGGACTGGACGTTCTCCAGCAAAGATTTGCAGACCAGACACACCTCGTGACCAGGGCTCAGCCAGGAGAGCACACGCCGGTCTGACTTGTCGTGTGTTTCCAAGGAAGCTTCCCCGCCCAGGATCAGAGCTTCCCCTTAAATCCCCACAAGGGGTCAGGGTCCTCTTCCAGACACAGGACCCCACACAAGTCCCCGTCCCCCCAGAGTGGGAGGCAGAGGACAAGGGAGAGGGCAGCTTGCACCGTTGGTTCCAGGACCCGGGGGCCCTACCACAGCTGGGGGCCCAGTCTTCCCTCCAACCCCAGCAGTGCCCCAGTCTTGGGTCCCATCGCCATGAAGGGAGGTCCCGGCCTGTTTCTCAGGCCCAGAGCCCACCTTTCCGCTGGTCTTGAATCTTCCATGAAAAGTTGACTCGTCCTTGGTTCTCCACCAGGATCCTGAGAAGCTGACATTCCTGGTAGGGACAGACCAGCTCGTGGGGACCACACGGCCACGTGGGGCTTTTACTCGGGAACCCACTCTTTCCTTGGAGTCCCAGATGGAAGACACGCGGATGGGAGAAAGGGGGCCCCAGAGCCCGAAGCCCCCTCCCCCGAGGGACCCCGGGCGCTCTGGCTTCAGACTTGGGCCTCGCTTCCCCGCCAGCCGCCTAGGAGAGGTGGGGGGACTTGGCCGTGCTCACAGCAACCAGCTGCAGCCCTGGTGCACCCGGGCCTGGGAGAGGCCTGGTGCCCTGCACACGTCCTGCGGGGCCCTAAGCACAGAGCGGTGCCAAAGGGCGTGGTCTGCCACACGGGAGTCCAAGCCCAGGGCAGCTCCAGGTTCCCAAATTACATACCGTGATGGTAGGAACGTCCACATTCTGAGTCTCGTCAGCCAGGATTCCCAAACTTGTCTCATTCAGAAACACCTGCCAAAGAAGAGCTGGTGTCAGACAGATAAGCCCACCCAAGGACGGTGGGGGGGGGGTGGCTTCAGAAGGAAGGGACCGGCTTTGGTGCTCATGGGGGCAAAGGCCAGCCCGACCAGAGGCCCCAGTAGACTTAAGCTGAGATAAACAAAGCAGTCTCTTTAGTTTGACTCTATGTCCCAGGGCTTCACACACAGTAGGTGTTTCAAAGTGCTGTCAGCGACGCTGCCCAGCAGCTGACTCCCCGCCCTGAGGGCAAGCCAGGGTCCCGCCCGCGGCCCACCTGCGCCGCGTCCCGAGCCTCCACGTGGAGCCGGCCTCCAGAGCAGATGGTCGCCTCGTAGAGCACCAGCCCGAAGGCCTGGCCGTTCCCGCCGTGGATGGGAAGGTTCTCCATGTTGAGCGGCGTCCGGGAGACCACCGGCTGGGGGGACACAGCAGGAGCGGGGGCAGGGTGAGACCCTGTCAAGGGCTGCTGTGCCTCCTGGTCCCCAGGGGCTCTCTGGGGGGAGACACTGAAACGGGGGCTAGGAGACGGCGCCCTGCGCCCACGTCTCCACGGACCAAGAAACAGGGTGGGGGGCACTGGGAGGGGGCATCGCTGTAATCCTGAGGACAAACACAGGAATGGCTGTATCCAACATGACGGGGGCGATCCAGGGAGCACGCGCCCCGCACACCCACATGCCGGGCACGGCTTTTGTCGGACGGAGCACAGGTGGTGGGACACTGAATTAGCCCAACCGCGCACCGGTCTTCACGGACAGGCGTCTGACCCTGAAGGGCGGGCAGGAGCCCAGGGAGGACCAGTAGTTCGGCCAGTTGGTGGCAAAGAGGAGGCAGAAAGTAGTTTCACGGGCTGGTGGCCCAGCGGCCTTCCCCTGCGGACGGAGCAGCCCCGCTCGAGCGCCTCCCCCCGCTGGGTCACCTGAGCTGGGAGAGGACCCCCACCTGGCCCCACTTCTGCCCACCCCGTCTCGTGCTTCAAGTTCAGAAACGCTTTTTCCTAGTCCGCCAGAAGGAACTCCCAGCTCTGGCCCCATAGTTCTAAATTTGGACAAAATGCAGAGGAGTACTCTCATGTTTCCCAGGAAGAAGCCCTTGGAGGGGTCTCTGCTCTGGGGACTGGGCCTACACCCCGCCATGTCCCCAGTGGCCACCCCTCCCCTGGTGCCCAGGCAGCACTCACCCTATTTAAGTACTGCAGGACATCCCACAGCGGCAAGTAAAGGGATAGTCTCATGGACGGATACACAGCCTTGTGGGTGGGCTTAGGTAGGAGGGGCAGGGGGGTTACTGCAGAGAAATTGGACAAGCATCACCTGGAATGACTCGCCCTTCTCCGAGCCTCCCCACACCTGGCCAGGAGCTCTGGTGCCCTTAGCCTAGCTCTCCCAAGAGTGAAGAGACACGGCAGGAACCAGGTCGGAGCCATTCCGTGGAGGGTGACAGATACACCCTCCAGGGGCAACGTGGGCCAGGGAGGCTGAGGGCTCTTAGGGAGCGCGACCTCTGCCTTTCCACAACGCCCGTGCTAATCTCCTTGCTGGCACCCAGGAGGCGGTCATTAACTTCATGTCATAAATACACTTAAGTAGGGCATTACATCAAACTAAGAGCTTTATAAATAGTTACTTAATCTTCACAGTCATTATAGGAGACATTTAGTGAAGACACTGAGGCTTAAAGGGCTTAAAAACACTCGTGCAAAACCACGCAGCTTTTAAGTGGAAAAACCAGGATTTGAACTGAAGGCTGCCCCTGACCTTAACACGCTCCTTGAAGCTCCTGCCCACAGAGAAACCTTCCCTCCCCTGCCCGCCACGGAGGGCCACCCCAGGTAAAATGGTGGCTGCGTACCGAAGACGGATTGGAAGAGCTTTCGAAGCTTGAAATATTTGTCTGTGTAGTCCCCGGCCTCAGTCAGCACGGCATCGTAGTCTGCAAGACACCAGCCGCCGTCACTGGGCTGTGCTTCCAGCAAGAGATGGGCCAGGGCCACAGAGGTAGACGGGGGACATCTCCCACCCGCCCCTGGCCCGGCCGGGCCCACCTGGGAGCACTCCCCACAGACCTCCCGGGGCAGAGGCTGTGGCACTGGGCCATCCTTGTCCTTCCCTTGGAGTGGACACTGTCCTCTCTCCTCAACCTGACGGCCCAGCAGGCCTGTCGGTGCCCAGGTGGCAGGCACCGCAGGCACTCTGCGTCAGAAGCTTTGGGTCAGGGTGTGTCCATGACGGCGAAGCAGAGCATTAGGTCAGAGGCAGCCCCTCTGCTGCAGTGACTGCCAGCGGCGGGAGGCGGGGACATTGTGAGCATCTCAGAGGAAAGGAGGAGAAGCAGACGAGGAAACCCCCAGTGCTCAGCGTAGATTACAGGTCAAGAAGCCGGTGACGCCAGGACGCACAGACGCTGGGGCCCTGCAGCAAGCACTTGCCGTAGCTGGTGATGACAGCCCTGTAGTGTGTGAAGTGTATGCCGCCGTTCATGAAGCCGAAGTTGGTCCCGCCGTGAAACATGTACACGTTGAAGGAGATGTCCAGCTGGATAAATTCAGTCACGGTATTTTCAACGTCTGCAGAGGAGGAAGATGAAAAATAGAGGACAATTACGAGAAGACAGAAGTCTCCGAAATCTTCCCAGCCCTGCCCCACAATCAGCTTCATTGTTTTCCCCTTCAGCCTCCACCAGATTCAGGTGACAGGTGGGTTTGGCCAGAACTATGCTCTGAAACCAAGTCTCGTCAATACAGAGAGACCTTTTGAAAATTACTTTTCCCAGAGTATGGACAAAATTTGACTCCAAACTACATCTGTTAAATAATATCCTGAGAGCCTTGATGTCACTTAAATAGCTCATGTTCACTAAACTTTCTGAAATTGTACAGGTAATGAGTACACTATCAGTACTACCTCCTAGGTGAGGCCTCAGGGGACACCGACTTAGAACCACTGCGACAGTCCACAATCTTCAGCCACAGAAACGCCCGCCTCTGCCCTGCCCGTAACAGGGACGGGCGGTCAGAGGTTGGCGGCGTGGCGGTTCGGCGCCGGCTGTGCGCCCGGCGATGGTCTGGTCTGTTCCACCTGTTTTCTCCCTGAACCTCCGCTTCCTGCTCTGTTAAATGGAAGTCCTAATTCCTGCCACACCCAGGACTGGTGGGGGCACGTGTGTGAGGAACACCACTCAGTGCCCGGCGTCCGTGTGGTCAGAAAACTGCTGTTTATTGGGGGGGGGGGTTGTTTTTGCTTTGTTTTGTTTTGTTTTCCATTTGCCAGCCCAAAGCAGGGGCTTCTCAGCTACCCACCACCTTTCAGCGGTTCTCTTCATTTCAGGCACCGGTGAGCTTGTTCATACGGCAGCAATAGGTGAGGTATCTTTAGCCGAAAAATACTTTCGTTACCATCACCTGCGGGGCGCTGTCCTGGGTGGTTACGTGGGTGGCGACATCTCACCATGACGACAGCCCCGTTAGGCGGGGTGCGTGGCAGCCCCGTTCTGGGTGGGGACGCTCAGGGGTCCCCCGGCTGGTGCAGCGGAGCCAGGACTGAAGTCCTTGTCTCCAGGGCCCTCGCTCTCCCTCCTGATCCCTTCTACCACCCGCTGACGTCCCCAGAGCAGGGCCTGTGCCACCTCCAGGGAGGACCAGGACTTGCAGCAACACACCCCTTACTCAGGGCCCCTTCCCGCGGCCCCACTGCAGGTCTGTTCCCATCTCTCCTGTCACCGCACCTGTTAGTTTGCTTCCAGCCACCTGTCGGACGGGGACCCTGCACTGATTGTGCACTTCTTAATTACCTGACCGTCCACTACGTGACAGGCTCCCAGGGTGGGGCCAGGTAATGTGTGCCCACCGGGCATCCCCAGGCCTGGCCCGGTCCCTGTCCATGATAGGTGCAGAAGAGACCAGTGTGGACGAAGAGCTGACTGACCATCAGAGAAATGAGCACTGATCCTGACTCAGACCGGCCTGCCGGGCTCCTGGACTCTTACCGCCAGCGTCTGTAGGGGTGTGCCTCTTCCCCCACGTGTCAAACCAGCCAACCCAGTACTCCATGATCAGGATGGGCTTATTCTTCTAGAAACAAACCAAACCAAATAACCAGGCTAACAAAGGGAAAAGAAAAGTCAGACAAACTGAAAACAACAGATGAAAATTTGAGGAACTCACGCTTTCCACTTTCCCCAATTCAGCGCCCCTCCCATCCCCTGCCCACTACACCTTCGCCACCATCACAGCAGCGGCTCCCCCACGCCCCCCACCTCAGACCCTTCTAGCATCACGCGCCCCTTGCCACGTGCCCAGCGGGGCTGGAAGAGGACCTGACAGCAAATCTTCATGGAGAGACCGAGAGTCAGAGGTCACATGGCTGGAAGGTCGGAGCCACAGTCAAATCCCCGAGACCAACCATCAGCCACCAGTTCATATTGCCCGCTGAGCTCATCACTAGAGCTCTTTGCATCTTTGTTTAACTGTATTCTACCTCATCTGTGCTGAAGCGCCCATTGCAATTGTGTTTCTATCATTTATTTTCAATTTCTAACAGGTCTTACTTTGCATATTTTTGTTAAGAAACAATCTGGTATTTAACAACTCATAAATGTTGCCGTGTCTTTATGAATTATGTCTTTTATTTATAAAAGGAATTACTGTCATATGACAATGACTACTGACCACTGAATTCTGACGTGCTGAGCACTGTTTGAACTTAATTTGTTCTGTGTAACAATGTGCTAAGACAGATAGTATCAGTCCCCATTTTACAAACAAAGAAATGAGGTTAGATGGTGCCCAAGCTCCCTCAGCCAGTAAGTGGCAGAGCTGGGATGTGAACTCGGCCGGCCTGGCTCCAGGACCCACACTCTTAACCATTACACTGTGTTGCCTCTGGGTTGTAAATGACTTATTTCTAAAAATAGAAGGAAACACACCAAAGCAATTCCTTTTCCCAAAACTTCTGGACCAACTCTTGCCTAGAAAACACAGGCATCTCTCTTAAAATTCACATCTCTGTGGCCTAAACCGTCAGAGGCCACAGGCTTTCGGCCTGACACCCACATCCACGTCTAGCCTAGCATTTCCCACTCTGCTGATAATGTGGGCTCTTCTTCAGAATCACAGGACTAGCTGGGCTAGCCGTTGTCGGGCCACGTGTCTGACAGCGGCAGAGTCTCCCGGGGACCGCCGGGTGTCCACGCGAACTCCCGACCACACCACCATCGCAGGCGAGAACCGCCAGCCGTCCTCCCGGGACGCCTCTCAGCTGTGCCTGGGGTTGGACAGCATGACTTCTGGGTCCCACACGCTCCTCTGTCTTGGTTTAATCCCTCATTTCCTGAATCCTCCAAACACTTCCGAGACACGGTGAGTAGAAAATTGGTATTGTAAGTCTCTGAATGTCTGAAAAGGTCTTTATTCTACCAACACAGTTGCTAAATATTTAGACTGGGTGTAAAATTCTGAGCTGAAAGTCATTTATCCTCAAAGTGTTAAAGGCGTGCTCCATAGCTTTCTGCCATCCAATGTTGATACTTTTAAATCGTGTACACCTGCCTCTTGTTGCTTCGCACGCTAGCCTCCGGTCTTTCCCTCTGTGGGACGTCAGTCTCACAACGTGGCTCTGTTTTAAATCACTTACTGTGCTGACAGTTTGAGGGGCACTTTCAGTCTAGAAATACGTCCTTTGGGCAGAGGAAGTCTTTCTGTGTCAGTTGCAGTTTCCTCTCCTCCGTCTTCTGTCTTCTCTTCTGTAGCTGAGTAAGTAGTTTAGTAAGATACCGGATGCCCTGCGCTAGCTTGCAAGACATTCGTGTTGTCTCTTACACTTTATATCTTGTTGGCTTGTACTATTTCTAGAAAATGTCCCCAGCTTTACCTTCACCTCATACTTAATTTTTAACTTCAGATATTAGAGTTTAATTTCAAAGAGTTGATTTTGGTTCTGATTATTCCTTTTCCTTAACAGCTCACCCTGTGTCTGCATAAATAATCTTATCCATACCTCTATGCATATTAATGAGCATTTTTGATATTAGATTCCACTTCCTGAGTTAACTCTATATTCCATGGTGTCCATTTTCTTCTTTATTTATAGCTTAATTATTTTCTCATTGGGAACTTTTACTAAATAAATACTTGATTCTCCATTTGTTTTACATGGGAGGACTGACTTCAGTGTCACCGTGGACAGTGCGACCAGTGCCTTCGATGTCCTCCTCCTGGAAATCCCCAAGGTCAGAATGAAGAATGAGAAGCAGAGACAAAGACATCTCCCACAGATCTAAGAGACATCTGAAACCAGGAAACACAAATTAGAAGGAAAGAGTGTCAGAACATCGACGGTCTACCAGGAGTTCCAAAAATGCAGAAAGAAGATGATCTTTGAAGATTTTTAAAAAGCATAGCAGCACAAATTTCTTGCGAGAATCAGACCCTATAGTGAAATAGCAACAGCTTCTTACTTGCAGTTTCAGAATGGGGTGCACAAGCCGGCAAAAAGGAGCACACGCTGCATAAGTCCATGTGTCAGAGGCTTGGAAGGAAGGAAGTATTGAAGGATCACGGATAAAAGCATTAGCAGGAAGTCTGCTTGTGAAGCATCTGAGAGCAGCCCTGAAATTTCAGCTGGCTCCCTGGGAGAGGCAGGAAGGGGAGGAAGGCCGGCAGAGAAAAGAGCTCAGACTGCAGGCTGCAACGTGCACCAGGTCTGCTCCGTAGCCCGGGATGGAGTCGTGCGCTCCCTCCCAGAGTACCTGAGACAACAAGAACCCATCCCGCCGAAACTGAGTCATAATAAAAAAGGGACAAGAACAGGACCTGTTTCTTTAGTTTACAATAAAAAAGGGAGAAAACAGGGGGAAAATTACAAAGGAGAAAGGCCAAAAATTTGCCATGAGACAGGTCAATGGTGTGGCCCAAAAATGTTGTAAAGTTTAAAATCTCAGTGAAGCAATCACCTCTGTACATTGAAACCATGAAACAGAACTAAGAATGCTCAAGGAAGACATGGTAAGCAAACACACGGAGCTAAAAGATAACCTGGCAGAGGGTTTTTTAAAGTAAATATACTGAAGGTATATGAAGATATATTTAAAGGGTAGAAAATATTAAGTCAAAACTGCAAGCAGCTAAAAAGGAAATGAACAATTTAAGGGACATGAAAAGAAAGATAGTGAGAAGTGAACAAAAATCAAATGGAAATGAACATAGACCAGAAAGGATTAGAGAGAAATGGATGAGGAGATGTCAGAGACAGAAGAAGTTTGTGCTACATATGAATTGTGTCCCTGAAGAGATTAAACCAAATAACAAATAAAAGCATATAAAAAGATATAATAGAATACTTATAATTTCCAATAATTATGATCTATGTTAATTGGACTAACCTCTCACTAAGGACAAGAAAGTATGTTGGATAAAATACATCATCTCAGAGCTGAAAAGAGAACAGCGCATGTGAAGACATATCAGAAGAAAGTATCCAAAAGGCAGCATAAAGAGACAAAAGTGCACAAGGTAGCTGCAGGTGCAGAGCACCTCTGAGAAGGTCTGACACAGCTTTAGCTGGAATCCCAGAATGAAGGCGTGAGAGAACAGGGCACGAGCAACATCTGAAGAGATGCTAACTTAGATTATGTATTCAAGAAGCCCAGCACTTGTAAGAAGAATCATTAAAATGACACTCACACAGATTATAGTCCAACTGCAACACCGAAAGACAAAGATAAATACTTAATAGCAGGCAAAGGGGAAAATTACCTTCAAAGGCGTTAGCCTGACTTCTCAAAAGCAGCAGTGAAGCTGGCAGACCATGTGCCAAAAGAAAACAAGTGCCAGGTTGGAATCCTGGAGCTAGGGAAAGACGGACATTTAAAAAGACAGATTTTGCCACAAGCCGGATGTCACTAAAGGAATTTCAAAAGGACATGCTTCAAGCAGAAGAAAAATGATCCTAAATAGAATATTTGGGATGTAAGAAATAAATAGCAAAAGACAATAAATACAGGGCTAAAACTAAACTTGCTATTAAAACAACAAATGGACAAGGCAAATCAAAAAATGCCTCAAGGTAAATGAAAATGGAAATACAACATATCAAAACATACAGGTTGTAGCAAAAGCAGTTCTGAGAAAATGTATGCAATAAACATCTACATTGAGAAACAAGAAAGATCTCAAATCAACAACCTAAATTTACATCTCAAGGAATTAGAAAAAGAACAAAGCCCAAAGTTATAGGAGAAAGAAAGTAACAAAGATCAGAACAGAAATAAATGAGAGACTGAAAAGACTATAGAAAAGTTCAATGAAAGTAAAACTTCTTTTAAAAAGAAATAAAACACACAAATCTTTAGCTACATTCATGAAGAAAAAAGAGAGAAGACTCACTCACTCTGATAAACAAAATCAGAAACAAATGAGATATTACAATAGCTACCACACAAATACAAAGGAAAACAAGACTACTTTGAACAATTTTATGCCAAAAAATTGGATAACCTAGAAGAAATGGATACATTCCTAAAAATATACAACCTACTGAGACTGAATCATGAAGACAGAAAATCAAAAACCTCCCAGCAAACAAAGGTCCAGGACCAGACGGCTTCACTGGTGAAAACTCCCAAACATTTAGAGGAACTAGTGCAATTCTTCCTCAGACTCTTCCAAAGGAATAAACACTTCCAAACTCATTTCTTGAGGCCAACAGGACCCTAATGGCAAAACCAGACAAGGACACTACAAGAAAAGAAAATTAAAGGTTACTGTCCCTGATGAACACAGATGGTAAAATCCTCAAGAAAATGTTATCAAACCAAGTTCAACAACATGTTAAAAGGCTCATACACCATGATCAAGCAGGACTGATCCCTGGGAGGCAAGGATACTTTAACATTCACAAATCAATCGACATGATATGCCACATTAACAAAATGAAGAATAAAAATCATTCGATCATCTCAGTAGATGCAGAAAAAGCATTTGACAAAATTCAACATTCATTTATGACAAAAATTCTCAACAAAGTGGTATAAAAGGAACATATCTCACCCTAATAAAAGCCACATGTGACAAGCCCACAGCTAACATCCCACTCAATAGTGAAAAGCTGAAAACTTTTCCTCTAAGATCAGGAACAAGACAAGGATGCCCACTCTCAACACTTCTATTCAACATAGTACTTGTAGACCTAGTCAGGACAATTAGGCGAAAGGAAGGAAGGAAGGAAGGAAGGAAGGAAGGAAGGAAGGAGGGAGGGAGGGAGGGAAAGAAAAGGCATTCAGTCAAAAAGGAAAAAGTAAAACAGTGTCTATTTGCAGACAACATGATATACACAGAGAGCCCTGAAGGTTCCACCAAAAAAACCTGTTAGAACTAATAAACATATTCAACAAAATTTCAGGACATAAAATCAATACAGAGGACCTGAATAGGCTTTTTTCCCAAAGAAGACATAGAGGTGGCCAACAGGCACGAGAAGAAGTGCTCAACATCACTAATCATCACGGAAATGCAAATCAAAGCCACAGTGAGATGTTACATCACACCTGTCAGAAGGGCTTTCGTCAAAAAGACAAGTAACCAAAAAATAACAAGCGTTGGTGAGGATGTGGAGAAAAGGGAACTCTAGTGCACTGTTGGTGAAAATGTAAACTGTGGCAGCCACTATGGAGAACAGTATGGAGGTTCCTCAAAAAACTAAAAATAGAACTACCATATGGTCCGGCGATTCCACTCCTGGGTACGTAGCTGAAGAAAACAAAAACACTAATTTGAAACGATATATACATGTCAGAATTCATAGCAGCATTATTTATAATAGTCATGATATGGACGCAACCCGAGTATCCATCAATAGATGAACGGATAAAAAGTATAAAACATATTACATATTTTATGTATATATTATGTATATATGTGTGTGTATATATACATATATACATACACACACACACACAATGGTATATTAGTCAGCCATAAAAAAGAATGAAATTTTGCCATTTTCAACATGGATGGACCTAGAAAGTATTATGCTCAGTGACACAAGTCAGACAGAGAAAGACAAATACCATATGGTTTTTACTTATATGTGGAATCTTAAAAATAAAACAAATGAATGAATACAACAAAATAGAAACAGACTCACAGGTACAGGGAACAAACTAGTGATGACTAGTGGGGAAAGGCATGGGGGAGGGTCAAGATAGGGGAGGGGGACTAAGAGACACAAACTACCACATATAAAGTAAACAAATACAAGGATGTAGTGAACTGCACAGGGAATACAGCCAATATTTTATAATAACTGTATATGGAGTATAACCTATAAAAATATTGAAATACTATGCTGCACACCTGAAACTGATATTGTAAGTCAATATACTTCAATTTTTTAAAATCTGCTGCATTTCTATACACTAATAACAAACTCTTATAAAGAGAAATTAAGAAAACAATCCCATTTACAACTGTATCAAAAAAATAAATAAAATAAAACACCTAGGACTAAATTTAACCAAAGAGGTAAAAAAACTCATACACTGAAAATTATAGACATTAATCAAAGCAACTGAAGAAAACACAAATAAATGGAAAGACATTCCATGCTCATGGATCAGAAGAATGAATGTTGTTAAAAGGTCCACACTACAATCCACAGCTTTGGTGCAATCTCTTATCAAAATTCCAATAGCTTTTTTCACAGAAATAGAAAAATAATCCTAAAATTGTGTGGAACTCCAAAGACTATGAAAAGCCAAAGCAATCTTGAGAAGGAAGAATAAGCTACAGACACCATGCTTCCTGATATCAGAGTATATTAGGAAGCTACAGTCATCAAAACAGTGTGGCACTGGCACAAAAATAGCCCGTAGCTCAACGGAGCAGAACAGAGATTCTACAGATAAAGTCACGTACTTACAGTCAATTAATTTATGACAAAGGAACCTAGGATATACTACGGGGAAAGGGCAGTCTTCATAAACGGTGTGGGGAAGAGCTGGACCATTATGAGCAAAGGATGAAACTGGACTGCTATCTTACGCCACACACACACACACACACACACACACAGCCTCCAAATGGATCAAGGAGTCATATGTAAGATCTGAAACCACAAACTCTCAGGAAAAAACATAGGCAGGGAACTCCCTGACATCAGTCTTGGCAATTGTTTTTTGGGTCTGACCTTAAAAGCAAAGGCAACGAAAGCAAAAGTAAACAAGTGGGACGACGCCAAAGTAAATAGCTACGACCTAGCAGAGGAGACCATCAGCAAAGCGAAAGGGCAGCCTCCTGAACGGGAGAAGACATTTGCAAGTCACACATCTGATTAGGAGTTAACACCCAAAATATATAAAGAACTCATACACCTCAATAGTAAAAAATAAAATAAAATCCAACTTAAAAATGGGCAGAAGACATACAGATGGCCAACAGGTACAAGGAAGGACAGCCAACATCACTAGTTACCAGGGAAACACAAGCCACAGCCACAGTGAGTGTCACCTCACACCTCTCAGAATGACTCTTATCAAAAAGACGAGAAGTAACGCGTGTCAGTGAAGACACGGAGGAAAGGGACCCCTTGTGCTCTGTTGCTGGGAATGTAAACTGGTGCAGCCACTATGGAAAACAGTATGAAGAGTCCTCAGAAAATTAAAGATAAAACCGCCACGTGATCCAGTAATGTTACTTCTGGGTATTTATCCAAAGGAAATGAAAACACTAACTTGAAAAGACACATGCGCAGTAGCCAAAATATGGGCGCAGTGGACAGAAGTGAGGTCATGAGGCGTTTGTCCTTCGTGGTCTGACTCCCTTCACTTAGCCCAGTGCCCTCCAGGTCCGCCCACGTTGCTGCAAATGGCAAAATTGTGTCCTCTTATGGCTGAGTAGTGTTCCATTGTGTATACATACCACATCTTCTTTGTCCAGTCATCTGCTGATGGACACTTGGGTGTCTCTAATTCCAAAATGGAACAAAGACGTTTCAAGGAAAGAAAAACGACGAACAATATCCCCCGTGAACATGGAAGAAAAATTCTCAACAAAAGAGGAGCAAACTGAATCCAGCAGAATCCAGCGCGATCACACAGCCCGCCCGGGGGGTGGGGGGAATCACCCCCGGAACGCGAGGCGGGCTCACATTCAGAAACCATTCTCAGGAAAGGGGGGACGTGAGGAGCCCGCAGCACATCCGACCCGCACCAGCAAGAGCACGGTCCACTCGGCGATCCTGCCACTCGGGTGACCCTCAAAACTCCAAGCAGCAGCAAAGGCTGGATCTCATCTGATCCCACTGACATGGAACGCCTAGAAAAGGCAGACTGGTGGAGCCAGAAAGCACGGCAGCGTGGCCCAGGCTGGCGACGGGAGGGGCCTCACGGCAGGAGGAAGCCTTTTAGAGCGTGGGGGTGGCTGGGAGACTCCATACGCTGAGTTTGCACTTCCAATGGTGCGTGAACTATGTTTCAATAAAGCCGTTTTTAAAAAGCCACAAGGAAAAAGAAACAACAGAGGAGACTTACTAAAACCTAGAGGTCGCCAGGGCTCTACCCCGGCAGGGCCCCTCCTTTTCACGAGGCCAGAAGTCGCACAGAAATTGGTGAGCAAAGGAATTAAGGCTAAATCGTTCTTCGGTTACAACCTCAGAGGAGGGTGGAAGGCTGAGGGGAGAGTGCTGGCGGGAGGTGGGTGCTGGGCCTGGAAAGGGAGGGTTGGGTACCGCAGGCCCCGCGGGCGCTGCAGGCCTGGACAGCATCCCAGGCACTAGGGGAGCCCGGGATGTCAGTGAGGCCGAGTCGGTCCCTCCCAGCTGACGCAGCCGTGCTGGGAGAAAGGATGTGACCCCACAGGCACGGGCTAGGACTGGTCCACATTCCATCACCATCCCAAGGGGCCCCCAAGGAGCGGAAACTGGAGCTACTCCACGCACCTTGCTTGGGTCCCAGTCTGCAGGGCCTGGCACAGCACAGCTGACCCCAGGATGCTGGGGGAGTCCTCCCCCAGCAACACGCACAGCCGGCATCTGAGCCCGCTCGCCACCCCCACCCTTCCCCGCCAGCGCCCCACTAGCCGGTGACAGGAGCAGACCCCCTCCTCATCCCCAGGACAAACAGCATCAGCTCCCAAACTGCTCTGGAACCAGCTGAGGCCCCTGTTCCGAGCACCACTGCCTGGGCCGGGTTCACTGTGGGCGGGGGGCAAACACGGCCTTACCTGCACCTTGAAAAGCTGCTCGAACGTGTCAGCCCGAAACGAGTTCATGTTGATGGTGGCCAGCACTGCAGAGAGAGGGTGAGGGCGGCGTGAGCCCCGGGCGGGGCGCAGGGAGGGAGGTGCCAAGTGAGGGAGGGAGGGATGGCGGGCCCCACTGCTCCGCTCGGTGCGGAGCCCTCACACCCCTGGACACCACGGGCCTTGGGAGGGAGGGAGGCGGCTGGAAGTCTTCATGTTTTATGCAGAGAAGGTGGACGGGCGGAGGCCGCGTGACTGGATGGGACCGGGGCCCGCTTGCAGGCTTCCTGGCTGGCCACAGACCCCCCACTGCACGGCAGAGTTGTGGGGACATGCCACTGAGGGGGACAGGACCGACAGATGTCCCCTGGACCCGTGTGGCTGCTGCTGCCCCCGTCACTTCCCTCACCCTCAGCACCTTATGACTCTGTCCTCAACTGCTCTGCCAGTTTTCTCCCCGGGTGCTGCTCCGCGTCCCCAGTGAGCCGTCGTCCCGGCCCCAACCCAGACTCTCGGCCACAGGAAAACCAGGAAAGACGGAAAGGGGCCCCGAGGACAGAAGAGATGGGCCACGGCTCTGCTCAAAGGTCTCAGGCCCCAGGGCCAGGGCGGGAGCCGGCCGGGGCCTCTGGCTCCGACCTCAAACTCTGAGGTCCACCTCAGTGCATGCAGGAAAGCAGGACATCAGAGATGTGCTTGGTCCTTCGAGGCTCCTTCAAGGTTCAAGCTGTCTGGCTCAGAGCCTCGGTTCTCCCATAAAACAAGTCTAAACTTGTACCTCCTTTTATGTGGCCATTCAGCACCTTGTTCGTGTTGTCCGAGGTCAAGAGCAGCTCCACGACCCCTCTCTCCAGCAGGGCCTGCAGAGAAAACCGGACAGAGTGAACCCACCTCCCTGCTCCCACAGGAAGAGGAAATATAAGACAACTAGGAAATAAATACATCTGCGCTCAGACAGGCATGTGGGAACCAGGAGGGAAGGCTCAAGTCCAGCCTGCTCAGGTGCAGCTCAGCATACGGCCCCTTCCCGGGGCGACCACACAGGCAGCTGTGTGCAGGCTCTGACCCTCCAGCCTCGAGCTCTAAAGGAAAAGCTCAACCTGAAGGAGACACGGGGGGGGGGGGGGTCCACCCCCACGAGAGAGGGGAGATGCGTAGACATATAGATGATAGACAGGTGGGTGGACAGACAGACAAGTAAACAAGAGACAGAGACAGAAAGATGCGGGAGGGGGAGGCCAAGGCCGGGGACCCTGAGAAATCAGAGGTGACGTCACAAACTCGGGTCCCTTCTGGACCCTCCAGGAAGCTTGCCTGCCTTTGGGGAGGCACGGTCTAATCTGCACGTCGTGTTTACTGAGAGCACAGGAGCAGCCGGGTAGCAGAGGGCAATGGGACCCCCTCGTGTGTCTTAGGTGTTCCCCGAGCCAGACTTGAGCCTGGGACTGAGGACGAGGGTACATTGTAAAAGTCAGAAAAATGCATAAAAACCAGGCTAGCTGAATGAGGTCGACGTGAGGGGTCTGAGGTGAAGTCCTGGAGACAAGTCAGGCAGGGGAACTTCTCACAGACCATGTCCGTCCCCAGAACTGCAGCGGCCAGCCCTGCCCCCCCCCCTCGTCACTGCCCGCTTCCCCATCCAGCGGGCATCCCTCCCTGCTGCCCCCACCCAGGGGTCTCCGTGGACAGAGCACACGGGACCCCTGCATCCCACTCAGCAGCCCGGCAGGGGTGGGGGTGGGGGGGTTGGACTAGAACTCACCTGCTTCCTGGACATGGGAAGTTGGGGCTGGGAGGGGCTGGATCCACCAGAAGGGACACCAGACAGAGCTGCAGTTACCCACTGGCCTGAGGCATCCACCCCGCAACCCGACCCCGCGGCGAGCAAAGGTAACAACAGAAAGAGCGTTAGAGAGAGAGCCACAGGCGGTACCTCAGCACAAACCCCGCGAGCTCATCTGCCCGGGGCGCAGGGTCCACCTGCCCGGCTTCAGTGAGAGCTCGGGCACGGAAAGGAACAGCCTCGTAATGATGTGATTTGGCCCTTCCCAATGGCCCTGACTGTGTCACAGATTTGCAGGGAAACTGAACACGATTTAGTCTCATCACCCACAGCACCCCACACAGTCACCTGCGCGGCAGGATGGGCACGCTGCAGGGACACGCGGGCTGTAAGAGGCAGAGTGAGGGAGGGGGTGTGTAAACGCCGAGGCGACCGGCAGGTCTCACCTTGTGAAGGTAAGGCATGTAGTTCTTGTCCTTGTTAAAGGACCCATATTCGTTCTCCACCTGCACGGCGATGATGGGGCCACCCTTGTGGTACTGGGGGACGAGCAGATGGCAGAGGGTGAGCCGCGGCAGAGCGGGGCCCCCAGGCTTGCTGCTGCTAAGAAGCCCCTGGTGCACCCGCGTCGCCCACACCCCTCCCCCGTCCTGCCTGCCTAGTCTTGTGGGCTAGCCACTGCAGTGGTTCCCCCATGTCTCAGAGTAAGTAGCTCCTCCACTGCGAGATCTCAAAGCTACAAATTCACCTGCTGACCCTTCCCACCTGACAAATGAGAACATGGCGTCATCCTGGCTCCCTGGTCTTAGGAGAAGCCACCACTCTGCACACCCTCTGCCTCCCGCCCCCTGCTGGGGCTGGGTTCTCCCACTGCCCCTCCCTCCTGTGTGTTCAACCTTCTCTTCCATGCCACCGACTTCCATCACCATGGAAATGTACCCAGAACCCCCACGACAGAGAGGGAGGGGGAGGAGGACCGGCTCCAGGACGGCGCCCCTCCACCCTAGTCCCGCCCCTTCCACTCTAAGGGCCCCCTTCCTGAGTTACCAGGTCCACACTGACCGGCTCTGCTTCTCCCGTGAGCCCACCCCTCAAACCCTGGGGACAGGTGGAGTTTCCACCCAGGTCTCACCACCTAAGCCGGCGACAGGGACCTAGATGTGCCAGAATCACATTTTCACCCTTAACTTAATCTTTCATCATGCGTCCACTCCCTGCTTCCTGAAGCCTGTGGGTGGGGAGCAGAGCGGCCCTCCCACCGGCGCCCCAGCACAAGACCAACGCCAGCCCTAGAGGGAGGCACCCCACCCTCCCAACCGGAGGCGGAGGCGGCGTGAGTCCCAGCGGAGGACAGTGAGCACGATTTCCTTCCCAGCCTCACCATCCGCCTCTTTCTAGAAGCCCCAGGAAATGCCGCACTAAGATGAGGGTCTAGAAATCACACTGCAGGACCCTCAGCCTCAGTTCTCATGGGGGCTCTGGGGACAGCAAGCCAGGATAACTGTTTTTCTAAAGTAAACACAAGAAAACAGGGGACGGTCATCTGTCTTTACCTGGAGCGGAACCACTCTGGCAATCAGGTGGTCGAAATACTTGTCAACGGCTTCCACAAAGGTGCGGTTGGTGGTCCTCAGCTGGGTGGTGGGGTCCTGCAGTAACCGGCTGGGCGCGGGAGGGCGCCAGCCCAGCGGGCGGAGGGAAGGCGGGGAAGGGTGAGCAGGATGCCCAGGGCTCCCTTCAGAGGTGGTAAGTCCTCTGTCCTCGCGTCCACGGTCTGGGCACCCAGGGCCCGGAAGGGTGTGTACCGTGCCCAGGTTTCTGGACCGTTCTCACGGACTTAGATTCAGGAGGAGAGATGCCACCTCCACCACCAGGACACTTCACAAGCAGGAGGTGCTGTCAGCTCCAAGAGGCTCTTCCGCCCACGTCCTGATGAGACGGGCGTGACCTCGCATCGAATACTCGTTCAAAACGCTTCCCCAGGTCAGCACAGCCCTAGGCACAGGGCTCCCTTTCCCCTAAGACCTAGGACTTCTAGCCCGGAGAGGCTGAGAGCCAGGAAGGCCCGGGCACCCGCGAGGGGCTGGGCGGGGCCTTCTACTCCCGTGGTCGGGCTTCCCGCGCTCGCTGGGGGCTGCGATGGGCACAGGCCCGTTCTGGGGAAGAGCAACGCCCCTGATGCCCAGCGAGCAGACGTCGTCCCCGGGGAACAGCGTGGGAGGGCGGGGGTCCCGCCAGATTCAGGGAGAACGGAGGAGCAACCTTGGATTCGCACCGCGAACCTTGTCTGTTCCGAGGGCCGCCGGCATCACAGATGGAGAATCCCCCAAAGGGAAACGGGGGCGCGGAGCTGAGGCCCCCGGCACAGTGCGGACTCGGGCTTCCATCAACAGAGTCGGAGGAGAACCGGGAGTCAGAACAGGCCCAGAAGTTCTCAGGACCCCTCCTCCCCTCCTCCCCTCCTCCCGCCCCCGGAAACAGTGGGCCTGGCCCCTCCCAGAGGTTAGGAGAGTGGGAGCCAGTGGTCCGACGCGCCCCTTCCCAGCACACGCTCCTGGCCGCACGCCTACCACGCGGGGCGACGCCTCATCAGGGAAATGGGGGTCAGAGCAGGAGCCGCTGCTCAGAGCACCCCCTGCACACAGAGCGCACGCCCGCGGTTCTCCGACCGGACGAAAGCGCTAGAGACCTTCAGGACAGCCTGCCCCCCCACCCCCAGCCCCGCTCACCTGGGCAAGCCCCCGAGGTCCAGCTCACTGCAGACGTAGGGGCCCGGACGCAGGATCACCCACAGCCCGACCTCCGCGGCCAGCAGGACGAAGGCCCTAGGGAGCCAGAGTCACCAGCGCTCAGGCCTCAGAGCCAAGTGGCGGACAGCTCGGCACCACCGCGCCCCCTCCTCGCCTCCCCTCTTCTCACAGGGCTGGTGGCACTGAGGGCAGGACGCGGCCCCCACACACAGAGCAGGGGACACCCCCACCAGGTCACAGCAGAGGCCCCCAGCCTAGGACGTCTGCACAGCCCTCTAGGGCAGGAGGAGGGGCACAGAGGGGTACGGGGGTCCGACAGGGAGACTGGCCCGGATGGCCTTGCGGCCCTGGAGGGGCAGCCCCCGTCCCCGCCCAGGTGGCCAGAACGCATGGACTGCACTGCAGAGGGGGGCCCACCCTGGGGACGGGGCCGGACACCTCTGGGCACGGGGAGATGGCCTGGGCCCTGGGAGTAACAGGGTCACCACGGGAGCGAGTCCCCCGGGTCCTGGGAACAGGCTCCAGACCCCAGTCTCTCTCTGGCTCTCGGGGGGGTGGGGGGGGAGCAGAGTGCAGACGCCCACGGTCCCCGCCCGCCCCAAGGAGCCCCGCCCCGCCCCGCAGGGTCGCGGGCGCAGCAGCAGCACCTACTCCAGGTCCAGGTTCCCGGAGAAGTCGAACTTGCCGCTTTCTGGCTCGTGGAGGTTCCACGGGACGTAGCTGTGGCAGGAAAAGACAAGCACAATAACCATGCTTTTCTTTCTTCCCTCCAAATTGCTAGGCCAGTCCCAAACCCGCGTCGAACCCTGGGGTCGCTCTATTTTGGAGTAAGTTGAAGCCTCCAGCAGCACTTAAACCTGCATCACACGAATGGTGGTTATTCCAATAGTCCCTTTCCCTGTTACCCACTCGTGTTCTAAGCTGCCAATGATCCTCTGAGTTCAGATCCCTTGGAGTTACGCATGAACTATCCTACTCTGCCTGTGCTTTGTACCATCCATGAAAAATATAAAGAAAAGGGAAAAAACACAAACGTCTATATATGCCCAGTGAATTATCGCTAAGAATTAATCAAAATAAGAACAGAGGAGGAGTTTCTATGAGGATAATGAAGATGGTGCCATTCCTAGGCCTCAGCAAGAGGGACCCTGCCAAGACCTCCCCTGGAGGAGGAAAAATTATCCTAGCAATCTTAAATAGCAGGCAAAATGGATTATAAGGCAAAAAGTAAAACCTCACAAATAGATGTTAAGAGAGGTACCAAATAATAATAAAAGGAATAATCCACCAATAAGACATCATCGTCTATGCTGTCAGCAATGTGGCTTCAAGTAAAGGAGAATCTCACTGAATCAGAGAGGGCGTGGACCACTCCACAGCCATCGCGGGAAGAGTTAAAATACTTCTCTAAGAAGCAAAGATAGTAACAGTAAAAAAAAAAAAAAAAAACTGCAAGGATACATATTTGAACAACACAGTTGAAATCCTGGATCTAACAAGTACACAGGGAACTCAGCAGTGACACGTGGAACAGCGGAGCAGCACTACTTCCACAGCCACGCATGGGAACAAGCCAAGTGCACATACATACACACAATGGACTATTACTCCACCGTAAGAAGAATGAATTAATGCCATTTGCTACAAAAAGCAATGGACCTAGAGAATATCGTACTAAATAACTCAGACAAAGACGAATATTATATGATACCATGTACATGTAAATCTAAAAAATTATACAAATGACTCACAGACATAGAAAACAGACTTATGGTTACCAAAGGGGAGGAATAAATTAGAGACACGGGATTAACAGATACAAGCTACTATTCATAATGTAGGTAAGCAATAAAGACTTACTGTGTAACACAGGGGATTATATAATAACCTGTAATGGTAAATAGTCTGAAATACGTATATAACTGCATCATTTTGCTGTACATCTGTAACTAACACAATACTGTCAATCAACTATACTTCAATTTTTAAAATATCACATGGAAGAGTTATAAAATACAAAATAAATCTCAACAAAATCCAAAAATCTACATCACATAGTCTGTAATCCCAAGACAAATGCAAGCAAATTAGAAATTTTCACTTTAAAAATAGAAAACGATAAAACAAATAAAACAGAAAGCATATTCCCAAAGAGCTAAAAATGTTTGAAACCAAATGACTTTGCTACTGTATAGCAAAATTTGTGGGATACGTAACCAAAGCAATACTTGGAGGTACACTTATATCCTTGAATAAATATAAGTCACAAAATCCTGGAAAGGAAATAAGCTAAATTTTTAAACTCAGCAGACAAGAAGGAGAGAAGGAAGGAAGGGCACAAAATCAAATAAATTATAGGAAAGAAAATTATACATAACTCTTAAGTTGTGAAATAGAAAACAAAAATAGAAAAGATCAATAAAGCTATGATATACTCTAGAAACAATATAAAAATGAGTTAAACAATAACCATTCAAAAAAGTTATACTGTTCCCCAAATCTTCAACTCACAACCACAAAAGACAGCAGTCACAGAGTTTAACAGGTGAATTTTTGGAAATACTCAGGGTAAATATAATTCTTTCACATAACAGTTTTAGTGAATAGAGAAAGACAGTAAAGTCAGTTGATGGATTTATTATAAATAAGATTGATTTCAAAGTTGGACAAAAATAAATTTTTAAATCCAGTTCAGTTATAATGATAAATATACTTATTTGAAAGAAAACACTAGCAAATCAAGTCCAGCTCTCTGTGTGTGCGTATGCATGTGTGTGCGCGCACGCCTGCAGGTGCGTGTCTCATAACCAGGTAGAATTTATCACGGAGCTGTGGATGGGTTGAGTATCAGAAAAATTGTCAGTGTAACTTACTGCTTTCACAGGAGAGTGGGGAAAAAAACATATTATCCTTTCAACAGACGCAGATTGGCTCTCAGTAAAACTTAACAGTCACTTATGATTAAAGTATCTGCAAGTCAGAAGGCAGATTATCAATTTACGGCGGCTCACTGTTGTATCCGGTCTGCGCGGGACCCCACCCACCCACCCAGGGGAGCATCACGGCGTCCGCGGTGCGATTCTCAGCTCCGCCACAAGGGGGCGGGGGGCACCAGGAGCAAAGGGCTCCTGCGCTGGTCCTGCCTGCGGTGGTCAGGGGTGTGAGGACATCCGTGGTCCTCACTTCTCTGAAAGTTCGATACATTACCAGTACCATCCACACAACCCGTGGAGGAGTAACCGGAAAGGCAAGGGGACGTAATCTTTGGGACGAACATCATCAATACAGTTACAGAGGTGGACCGCAGCATCGGACGCCCGCGGGGCTTGCCGGCACGCTTCTGCCCTTTCCCTTTCTATCCTGTGGGTCTGAGCGGCTCAGGACCGCCTTTCCTTTCTCGCAGGTTAACTCTGAAAACCCCGCAGCCTGACCATGAGAGCGACAGGCGTCTCATCAAGAAACAGAAACACACCTGCCTCATAAGATGGCGAGATGCACTGCAGAGGGACCCGGACTTGAGTGAGGGTTCACAGTGCTGTGGGTGAGACCCTCGACGCCCCGCACAGGCCAGGGTCATGACAGGCAGCAGGGCCCTGGGCACAGCCCTGCTGTTCCTGACGGGGCACGAGGGAACATGCCTGAGAGTCCGCACCTCCAGAAGGCAGTGACACTCCTCACCACGCGGGGCTGCTGCGGGCGGGCCAGGTCACTGCCCCCCACCCCCCGCTGTGTGTAAACACTGTGCACATGTTCAGCCAGGGTGAGCTGCCTCATTCAAATATGGCTGTTGCTTTGGGCGTGCTTTGCACTTGACTGGCGGGCCGTGCACAGGCAGGAGCCTCTGCTGCAGGTGACTTAGGGACGGCCTCACCCACTCACACGGTCAGGCCTCAAGGAGATGCTGACCCTGGACCAGCCGACAGAGTGCTCTGTGCTTCAGCTCCCCATGGGGGTCACACCATCCATGCCCAGGACAGGTGTGGGGCTTCAGCGATGTCATCAAAGTGCTTAGAAAATGCCTAGCCATCAGTACACCCTAAATATGTCATTTTTGTCACCAGACACAATCACGTGAAATACGGTAAACCCACGTTCAGATTCTTTGGGTTGACTAAACTGGATCTGCATTCCTTTTTGCCACTGTAGCTGGGTACACAGAGGCCAAGCACGGTGACAGGCATGGTTCACCGAAGTAAGACAAAGGTTTTATCTCATTTAACCATCAGTACAGCTGTATGGGGCAATTATCCTTCCCCTTTACAGGGCCCTGGATGTGATGGCTGGAGGCAGTGCTGGGGCTGAGGACCAGGTCCACCTGACTCCTAGTCATTACGCCACAGTCTTCATTCCCTTTCACCACTGAACTTTGCTTTACCGGCCCTGATGTTTCCTTACACGGTCATTTTTTTGTTCTCCAATTACTCCTCTACACGTTCACAACCAGATACATAAATAAAAGTTGTTTTAAAATGCCATGTATTTAACAGTCAGTATACTTTGAGCATCTGTTATAAAACTGAGTCCTCCTAAGGGGCACGTGACTCCCCCTTCAGAGAGGTTCCTGGGGGACGCCCTGCTCCTTTTCTGTTTCTCCCGTGAACCACGGCTTAGACCACAGCAAACTAACTGGGAGACGTAAGTGACACTTAAGTGTACAAGGCACATGCGGGCCTCCCCAAATCAGGGGCTCTGGACCCGGGCCCAGGTGCTGGAGCCCTGTGGGGTAGCAACGTCTCGGAGGGCCAAGGGGCCGCACTCACGTGGTGACAGTGTTGAAGCCGCAGGCCCTCAGCTTCAGCAGGCGGTCCCTCCAGTACTCGCGGGGCACCCGGAAGTAGTGGATGGAGCCCCCAAAGATGAGGAACTCATGACCCTCCAGCGTGAAGTACGGATTCCTCCCAACTCCCTCTTCTGCCTGAAGTCCTACAGACCGGTCCTTCAGCTCCAGGGGGGTCAGGTGAGACCAGTTAAATCTGACAGCGGGAAAGAAGGGGACTGTGGAAGCCCTACCGGAGAGAGAAGATGTGTTAGTGGCCACGATCTGCATGTACGTCTGAAGTTCTGTCCTCCCAGAAAGGAGAGAGGTCCCTCCCTCCCCACTCTGGCCGACCTTGGCTTGGATGACGTCAGCGGTTCTTTTCCAAATATAAATTTATCTGTATATTTTATCCGAGGAGCGAAACCTGATGAGATAAATGGCAGGAAAAAGATGCACAGGATTCTTCTCCAGGCAAGATGGGGGCTGGAAAGAGAGAAATGAACAGTGACACAGGAAGGCCTGGGTGGAGCTCTGGGGCCCGAGAGCAGCTCTGAGGCAGGGGAGAGGCAGCTGGCATCACAGGGAGGTCTCTGGGCTGAACCAGTGGGCAGCAAGCCTGAGGCTCTGCTGGCTCCACCGAGGGCCCCTGCACCACCAGGGCTGGCCCCAGCCCACCACAGTATGGATGGACAGCTGGGGGTGGACCTTCAGTCCTAAAAGCCTAGAGCGGGAACATGACCAGGCTGGGAGCTGGGGAGGAGTCCTGCGCAGGGAACGGGAGGGGACAGGGGCTCCGTGAAAGATGGAGGCACTTCATCCACCAGGTCCTGGAAGGACGCAGGGTCTGGGGCAGGAGCACCTCTCTGCACCACAGCCTGACCCTCCCTCAAAGACAATGGACACACCCTCCCAGGCGGGTAAGGAAGGGGCAGAAGCCAGTGCCGGTGGAGAGGGGGCTTGGAAGGGGAGTGGATGAGGAGAATCTTGGCAGATGTGAGGGTACAGGAGGGTGTCCCAGGCCCAAGTGGCCCTTGCCCTGGGAATGTCCCAGGGCAGTAAATGCCTGTGGGAGACCAGCTGGGACACAGAGCACAGAGTGGGTGGAGGAGGCAGTGATGAGGAACTCAGGATGGGCCAGAGGCAGCCCATGCCTGGAAGGGCTGATGGGCCAGTGACCCGAGGGACCTTCACCTGAAGCGCGGTGGGGGACCCATCACCGCCAGGCCCAGGAGCCCACGTCCCACGCTGCTCCCGTCGCCTCTCTGCTGCCCGGACCCCAGGGCTGCAGACTCAGGTGTGCGCTGTGCGGGGATCCAGAGACCGAGGCACAGAGGCAGGCTCTGCACAGTGAGAGAAGCAGAGCCCTGCATCCAACCTGGGGTCTTGGAACCGCCACTCTGCACAGATGTCTTTCAGCTGGGGGAAGTGTGGCGGGAGGATCCTGGGTTATCACCCCGGACCTTGATTTTCTGAAACTGTGTCATCAGCCAATCGGGATGGAAAGGCGGGGAGGAGTGGGAGGAAAGGAGGACAGCTGAGCTCACACATGCACCCGAGAGCCAAGCCAGGAAGGTTTGATTCGACCGGTTCAGCAACTTTAGTGAGAACCCTCTTTGGTTCCAGACACACGGTGAAATAGTTCAATATGATGAGAAGTGCTGAAAAATGACACAATCTTATTTACGAAACAGAAACAGACTCACTGACACAGAAAACAAATGTATGGTTATGGAGAGGGGAGGAAGGGAGAAGGGATAAATGGAGATTTGCAGATACTCACCACTATACATAAAACAGGTAAACAACACGGAGAACTGAGGGTGTCATTGCCAGGATGGCCCTTTAAGACTTTCTCGCCGGGGCCTCGCTGCCCCACGGCGGGAGTCAGGCACTGACTGTGGTTTCATGGCCTTGGTGGGCGACCACTGATCCCGGCAGCCTCCAAGAGGAGACCAAGACAACAACATCCCTCGTGCTGAGTCTTAACCCTTGTAGAGAATAAGTTCTCTGATCTAAATGCTGTGGGTGGATAATCAAATCTCTTTAAGTCATGTATACACTTGAGCAGCAGTCTTTAGTTTCAACTTCACCACAGCAGAGGCTGAATTGAAGTCAGCAAGTATCATTTGCATTGTTACACAAACTAGCATTGTGCTGTGTCTTAAAACGGCCTTCGAGCAGGAATGCTGTCCAGCCAGGTAGCCAGCTGTGCAACACAGTGACCACATGTCACTCCCTGGCCCCCCGCACCCTTGCAGCCCCTGGTGTAGGGACTATGAAGCGAGACCACCAGGAACACTGGTCCTGTCCAACTCTGACTGAGTAGGGGGTGGGCGAGCCTCAGGGTGTCCAACCATAAAGGGAGCCAGAGGACTGCGAATACACCGGAGTTACTCACCCTCCAACATCAGTCACAGTCTGCTAGCACAGCCAGACACCCACACTGTGACCCTCCCTGTTAGCGGTGATGCCAGCTGGAGTCAGGAACGTATCGTCTGCAATGTTTGCATTGCTTGAAACTATGGGATTTTAAGATCTTCCAACATTGTTCTAAAACATCTCAATAAAATTATTGAAGAGGAAGAAATTTTCTCCTATCCTGCAAGGCTTTTCTGGCTGATCTAAGAATTAAATTAACATGAGACAAATTAACAGGAGAAAATTAAACAAAAGCTTCATAACATGTACACCTGGGATTGACCCAGGTGAGCAGCGATCCCATCCCCTCTCCCTGCTGCCCTTGGGGAGCAGACTCCTCCCCTGCAGCCCCCTCTCGGCACGGCGGGGCCACAGCGGTTCCAGAGTTGGCGACACCAGCATCCACGTCTGTTCTCATGTCTCTTTTGAGGGCGAGATGTCCCTTGCGTCTCCTAGTTCAGAGCAGGACCACAGCCCACCTCCAAACCAGTCCCTGACAAACAGAACATCACCATGATCGGCCCAGATAAAGCAGAGTCGTGCTCCACGTAACAGGTCGGGTTATCCTTCCTAAAGTGTAGATTCCACAACGAAACCTAGCTTCCTACACCAGGAGGAGTGGAAGGGTGGGTATCGGGGAGTGCCACACAAAGGGCCCCCAGCATGCACCACGGGGGCCACATGGGGCAGATACACAGCAGGTGTCACTGGGAACAGACTTACAAGCAGCAAGGGGGTAGAACTCACGCAGTCCCCCCAGGCTCCTCCTACCCCAGTGCTTAAGCCGGGGGGTCAGGGTGCCGGCCCCACCCTCTAGTGCCCTGGTGTTTACAGGGCTGGAGGGCGGAAGCAGCTTCGTGTCTGTGTTAACAGTGGAGGTTCCCTGGTTGAAGAAGTGACCTCCTCAGGAAGGAAAGACGCAGCTGACACTGACTAATGCAAGCTCACCCATCCAGTCTCCACTCAGCTAGTAGACAAGGGGCAGGTTGGAGCATCCAGGGCCACCCAGAGTCACCCCCGTCAGTCCACAGCCGGGTCCTTGGGGATCACGAGCCATAACCACTACCCCAGCAGCTCTGACTGGCGCCCAGCACAGGCACGCCGCTCCTCTGGGGTGAGGCATCTGGTCTGGAACAGATGGGGGGGGGGGGCGCGGCCAGCAGCACGAGGAGCTCTCGAGCTGAGTCAGGATGGCGGCGGGGGCTGCGTGGAGCTGCTTGTGCCAGGCCTGGGCCAGAGCGCCTTTCACTCCTCCTTGCCTCCCCACCCCCGCCCCATGCCTTCTGCATTCTAGCCACATGTGCCCCCAGGTGAGGTCCATCACCCCCCTTGGGGACAGGCCAGTCTATCTGCCTTCTTGTTCCAAAGCAAGGAGTCCCACGGTCACTCTGCAGCCATTACAAGTGACCTCTGCAGGCCGAAGAGGGTGGCCCTGGGACCGCCGAAGGAGGTCACCGTACGAGTTCAGATCTTTCCTGGTGTCTTGGCTCTGTCAGACCATCTCCTGGGGTCAAAGCAAGTTCAGAAAGTACACAGTGATCAGTATTCATCTGTCTGCGGAGGTTACAAGACAACAGGAAGAAAGCAGAGGTGGGTACTGTGCTGGAAAGAAAGGCAGAGGAATGTTCTGTTCCTCGTCAGATTACTGTAGTTCCCCTCCCCTGAGCTCTGGGTGCCTTGGAGCTCAGCCAAGGACAGGCGGGGAGGTGTGCGCCATTCGTAAACAACTGCAGACGGCCAGGCCAGCTCACCCCACTCAGGTCGTCACTGCAGAGGCAGTGGGTCCCGTGCGCACTAGGAGACGGTGTTCTGAGCATCCCAGTCATTTCCGGCGACGGCGTTAATAGCGGTGAAGGTTGGCTGATTGGCTTTGTCAGTCCCGACACCTCTGCTCCTCCACCGTGGGTTGTTCTGTGCACAGCCTCGTGCCACGCGATGTGCAGCACAGACTCAGTGACTGTGAGTGTGTTTCCACAGAGAGGCCTTCGGTGTCCAGCCCTCGGTCACAGTTAAGACTTCGGTGCTGGTCTGCGGGTCGGCGTGCAGGTGCCGCAGCCCGTGCTCTGTGGCCGGGAGCACCGCCTGGCACTCAGCACGGGGGCAGAAGGCCACCACGTTCTGTGGGATGGTCCCCCGGGGAACTGGGCTGCCTTTTCAGGTGTCAAATGTCATAGGCAAGACTTCAACCCAGTGATGCATTAGGCAGTCTGATGGAATCCAAACCAGGCAGAGTCCCAGGGCCCAGGACGTCGTGGGACTGTACTTGGAATACAACAGAAAGCCACTGACAGGTTTTAACATGGGCCTGACTTGAACAGAGCTGGGTTCCTAAAATGCCCCTGTTGCTGCCATGTGAAGGGTGGGGAAGAGAAAAGGAAGACTCCAGGTCAGAGCAGGAGGGGCGTGGGCTCAGTCCACAGGGAAACGAGGTGGATGAAACGGCTGGAACACGCTGGGGGTGGGCCGCGGGGGCCAGGGGAGGAGGGGTCAGCACGACCCCGGGGCCTGGCAGTTTGCCGCAGGGAGGGACTGAGGCGGGGCGGCCATGAGGGCTGCTGATCTCCAGGACAGTGGTGGCTCAGCCTCCTCCTCTAGGATCGCCCTCGAACGAGCTGTCGTCCACAGATGGCCGGAGGGTCTTAGGTTCCGGCCGTGAAGCACGATGGCCTAAAGCAGTTGTTCCTGCTTCCTGCCCCCAAAGCAGAAGTGATGTCCTCACAGGTTCTGTTCCAGGACTGAGCCTGTTGTGTGACAGTCTCGTCTTTCCACAAGGCCTGGCCTCCATATTCCTTCCCCTGGGTTTCCGTGAACAGAATAAGCAGAGGGCATGCCCTGCTTTTAAAGGAGGGGCCCTTGGTACCGGCCTGTGACTGAGCTCAGAGGCACAGCAGCCTGTCCCGTGGCCCCAAGGAGCCTTCCTTCTGGTCTTGGCTGCGCAGCCTTGGAGGGTCCGTCCCCTTGTCCCTGGCTAACAGCTGCCAAAATGCTTTCGGAGGACAGCGCTCGGATGGGGAGGTGATGTCCGCACCACCCCTGTCTCCAGAATGCAGGCTTCTCTCTCGGGTCAGCGTCGTGGTCTCTTGAGAACCGGGGGCTGCCCCTCAGCTTCTCCTGGCGGGCCAGTGCCCGTTGGTGGGCAGGTCTGGAACGGCGAGTTGCCACTGGCTGGACTTCAGGTGGAGGGGAGGGTCTGGAATGGCTGTTGGGGTGGCCCTCCAGGGGGTGTCGTCTGAAGGACCGCAAGTCCCCGGAGGGTGACAAACACAAGGACCTTCCCGGACCTGAGCTGATTACCCTTCTCTCCTTCCACACATGCGTCACAACGAATCACACTTTCTGTATAAATTTAGGTTGCCCCCCACCCCCCCCCCAAAAAAAAAGGAGAAAGGGGAAGGGCTTCTAGAAACCAGTTAAGCTCCTCACAGATTCCAAAATTTCGCACTCTCCCAGACAGGTCTGGGTTCCCACGGTCAGAAGGGCAGAGAGCTTGTGGACTGAAATCTTTCCTGCAGCACAAGGACCCTTACACGATCCAGGGGGAGAGCACAGAATTCTGTCAGCCCCCAGCTTCTTCAACCTGCTTCTGGAAAAACAGAAACGAAATCCACTTTTGATACAACAAACACCCCGCCCTCCTGCTGGGATTTCTGGCAGACACCAGGTGGAAATGCTCGATGCAACTGAATTCTGCGTCTCTCAGCATCACCTCCAAGCCTCACACAGTGATAAACCCTAAAGACACAAGTTGAAGGACAACTATTCCTACTCCAGCCCTCGTGGGTGGAGAAGTCGCCTCCTATCCTTTGTGTACAATTAGCCCGACACTCTGCCTGAGGCACTAGCTTCGGTTACCAGGAGAAAACGCTGAGCCACGCCCAAGGCTCCTCCAGCAGCAGAACGAGGACGCGCTGAGGGCTCGCGTCTGGCCCAGCACCTCCTCTCTCCCTGGGGCTCTGCGGGATCACGAAGTCGGGGACCGAGGCCTGACACCAGCAGCACCCTTCCAGCCACCGCGTCTGCTTGCTTGCAGATGTAAAGGGAACAGCGCTGGTGACGTTCACCCCAACTTACCCTAGGGATCCATGTATGTGTGGGGATATTAGACTGTTTTAAAAGCAGTGCAGACAGAAAAACAGAAGTAACAAGCAGTTTCCATCACTCAGAGCTAGGATTACACTGAAGAAAAACAGAACCACTGACAGTCGTCTGGAAGGATTTCCCCAGTTCTGTCACCGCTGCCTTTTATTTGTAGAGGGTGGACCATGCCTCCCTAACGGGCAGGAAAGCAGCAGTTCTGACCGGGAGAACCCAGTGTGCTCTGCAGCCCAGGCTCTCACCTGCAGGGATTCTGACCCCCAGAGGAGGTCCACTGGGGTCCGGGAACATTTCTGGCTTTACAACCAGGGTAGGGAGGGTTGTGCCAGTGGCCTCTAGTGAGGAGAGACTGAGGGTGCTGCTCAACATGCGATGAAGCACAGGGGGCCCCACCCAGAGTTATGTGGCCTGGAGAGGAGTCGTGCTGTGGCTGAGCTCCTGCACCAGGACCAAAACCCGCAAAGCGAGCTCCTCAGACCAGCCAAGCGGGCATCACCTAGGAGCCTGCAGGAACGTGAGGCCTCAGCCCCTCCCTAGACCTACCGAGCCATGACTTCTGGGGATGGGGCCCAGCCGTCCATGGTTTGAGGCCCTCCAGGTGGCCGCCGTGCACACGCAGGCTGACGCACGTGAGCTGACAGGCGGGGACATGGGACACGCCTGACCCTGCTTGGCTCTGGAGTCTCCTGGTCGGGCTTCGCCTGAGAGAAGCAGTGATGGGTGGAGCGGGCCTCTCTGGTCTTGGCGGCCTCCACCAGTGCCAGCTCACCTCCGTGGCGACCCTCTCCCCAGCTCCCTGAGGCCAGTCAGTTGACCCCAGGGCTGTCTACACCAAGCTGGAACTCCGGTGGCTGGAAAAGTGAGCTCCGGGCTGATTTGACCAGGCTGCGGCTCCGAGGACCCGGGGCACACAGACCAGAGCTGCGGGTCAGGTACCAGAGGCGGGACTGGGAGTGGGGAGTGGCCACACGGAGAGGCACCGACAGGGAAAGCAGGGTTTCCGCCAGAGTGTGGAAAAGCAGTGGTGGAACGGAAATGCAGGGCAAAAGGGAGACAAAGCACATACGAACTGCCTGTCAATTCCTGACTTAGCTGCTACACTTCACTCGACACCCTGGAAGAGCCCCTGCTCCACAGCCACACTTGTGGGCCGAGCGCTCGGAGCATCGTCTCACTTTCTCCACACTTTATTCCCTGGTCAAACAGCCTGTTATTGCAATACGACAAAGGGTTTGCGTGGAACAGGTTTATTTTGTTGTCAGCATCAGAAACAGGGAGCTAAGTCACGCCAAGGCAGGACCATCCTGGCGGGTTAGGAAGTGGACCTCAGGCCCAGCACAGGGCTCACGATGAACAGGGGATCCAGGGTGGCTCCCACTGGCAGCTGTCAGCACAGGTGGGCCCCACAGCCCCACCATCCAGATGACTCAGCTCAGTCTCTTCCTCCTCCACGCCGCTCCCTCAAGACTCAGTATCCTGGCAAAGAAAGGCAGACTGCCGACCGTGCACCCTAAGCCCATCCCCAGAGAGAGGAACTGCTGCAGGCGGGGAGGAAAGGTGGCCTGTCAGTCCCACGGAGACTCTAACGAAAGGGGTGCGGTGACTCCCCGGAAGCATATCTGGATCCTGCTCCTGACAAGAGGAGGGTGGGAGGCTGGGTGCAGGGATCCCAGGCACCCACCTGGCAAAACAGAGCGTATGTGCCTGGTGGGGCCGGGCCCTGCATCCTCTGCCCATGGCAGCGGGGAGAGTCCCAGGAAACGTGCCCTGAGATGATCAGCCGCGGCAGCGGGAGAAAGTGGGAAAGTTTCAGGAAAGGCCAGGAGTGGGGGTGCCGGGCCCTCGGTGTACACCTCGGTCAGGGTGCAGAGGGCAGTCTGGGAGGGAAGGAGGCCAAGGGAGCTGGTCCCAGATGCTGGAGGGCAGGCTAGTCTGGGTCCCCACGACGGAGGGGTAGGAGGACGCCGGCCACCACCTAGGAGCGGTGGACACGCTGCCTCCTTTGTCTCTGTCCTGACCGGGAAGACCCTAAAGGCTTCAGCGTCTGGGATGCTTACAGTCCCTCCAGGACAGCCTACCTAGCTGCGGGCTGTCTGTGAACTGGATCACAAGGGCAGACTTCCACTCCTCGAACACCACGATCTGTCGGAAGAAGTGAGGTGGCCGTGAGCCCAGGGTCTGCCCCGAGGCCAGGCGGAGCCCCAGTGAGGGGACTGGCAGGTGGGAGGGGTGACAGGGAAGGTCACCTCATTCGCTCCAGGCTGCAGCCAGGGTCCTGGAAGGTAAAGGGTTTCCTGGGGCCCTATATTCCAGTAGCGCCCCAGGTTCTGTCCATTGATGAATATGACCCCTTTTGTCCAGTCCTGAGAAAGATTGGAAAGGAGGGTTCCAGCTCTGAGTGCTAGATGTGCACACACACCCGCTCAGACACCACAACACACCAGCACAGTCAGAGCTGCTCTCACACGGGAGGGGTCACCAAGGGCGGCCCAGGTGGTCGGCGGCCTGGGGAGGTCGGTGCTACTGCCCCTGGCCTGGGCTCAGCCTCCAGGCCGAAGGTACCTCCCCATATCCGCCCCAAGTCCGGGAAGGTACTTCCCTTTACCACCAGCACGTTTATCATCGGGTAGCAGGATTTCAGGTGTGGCAATTAGACTCTCTTCCACAACATCCCACTGCAGGCAGTGAGCTAAGCATCTCAGTAGCTTGTCTCAGCTATGTCTGGAGACCAGTGGACCCTGCTCACTGAATTCCTCATGCAGTGGACTCCACCGTGTCCCCAGAGAACAAGGGGCAGGCACCTCTGTCACATCTGCTGGGCGTCCGTCCCCAGCCTCGTCAACACCAGGGCAGGGGCAGCCTCCCAGGCGGCTGTGGGGTGTGGGGTCTCTGGGAGCCCAGGTTTCCTTGCACGGGGCAGGGCCCACACACGAGGAGCTCTCCTAAAGGGCCTTTTGGGGTGGAAGGTTGTGTGGGGACACGGCAGAGATAGGCATACTGGCCTGCATCTTTATGAAGGTGTCTCTGGGATGATCACCAACCCTCAGGAGACCGAGGAAGAAGGCCGGGCCCCGAGGTTGGAATAAGGCTGGTTTCCAGATGTTCGGAAGGTCCCTAAGGGAGAATCAGCCCAGTGGAAAGTTCACGCCCTTCTTCACAACGAGGTTTGTCTCCTCCCTGCCCTCCCAGCCCGGGTCCCCGCCAGCGCAGCCTGCTCAAGGTCCGTGGCACGGTGAGGAAGCAGCAGACCCGGGCTGGGGAGTGGGGGTGTCCCCGCTCTGCCCGGACAGCTGTGAAACCTGGGAGCCTCCCGTGCTCTCGGTCTCCATGTCTTATCTGCAAACCGAGGGGGGTCCGTCTGGGCATCCGGGCTCCTTTCTGTCTCAGTGTCCCCCGCTCTGATCAGTCTCCTTGAGTCCGGGGTCTGGCGCCCACCTTTGTATGAACTTGGGCTTCATCTCCAGGCTATAGATTTTAAACTTTCTCAGTGGAGACTTGTTCAGATAGATGTCCCCAGTTAAACCTGCCGAAGAGAGGACAGAGGCCATGAGGAAGGCAAGGACGCAGAGATGTGACCGGGCTGCGGTTCCCCCAGAGGAGGACGGGCGTCTCTGCAAAATCCTACAAACATTCTTCCTTCTCAGGTGCCCACAGACACCTCTCAGAGTGGCACCTGTATCTCCCACATTAACAGCAGAAGTCACTGCACTTCCTGCAGGTCTGGCCAGCATAGTGGTTCAGCTAACTTGAACTCTGGGGCAGGTCAAAGCACATGGAGGGAGAGAAGGAAGGTGCATGTGACACAGGGCAGCCCAGGGGAGGCCCGGAGAGGCTGGGGGAGGCCGGGGGAGGCCAGGGGGAGGCCAGGGGAGGCCAGGACACAGGCATGGGTTCCAGAGAAGGAAAATCAAAGTTCCTAGGGAGGGACTCTGACCACCTTACTCTCCAAGGGCATTTCTGCAGCCTTCTTCAAAACACTCTGAAACAGGAAAGGCAGCACACTGGTTGGTAATTGGAGAACACCCTCGGGGGGACCTTGGAGAAAGGCCACTATCATCCTTTCCCATCAAAGCAGGACTTTGTCAAAGCTTCTATGCACAGGGGTCTCACAGGCCCAAAGAGCCCTTTCTTCCAAGCAGTGAACCTGGACGCAGCCACCCTCGCCCAGGGTGAGAGCAGCAAGAATCTGGTCCTGCACGTCTCAAGCATCTCGTCTGGGCCCACCTTTTCTCTCCTTGTTGATGTCAGGCCCATAGGCGAGTCGGCCTTGGTTCTCCACCAGGATTCGCAACATCTGGGAGCCCTCGTAGTCCTGCCGGAGACAGAGCAGCCAGAGGGGCCACTCAGCCCCTCTTCTGTGGACTCTGAGGCTCCCCAGGACTAGGACAAGGTCGCAGGCAGGGTGACTGACAGAGAGCACCCTCAGAACCCCGAGACCTCCAGCTCTGGGTCAAGCAAGCCCCTCAGCCCCTGCGCCCCCCACTGCCCCGCCCCCTGATTCTGTGCCCCGCCCCCTGCGCCCCCCACTGCCCCGCCCCCTGCTTCTGTGCCTTCAAGAAGTCAGGATATTTTACTAGAGATCCTTTTGAGGCTGGTGACCAACCCAGAGTCTTCTGAGCAACAAACATCCCATGTGGAGAAGTTCGGGTCGCCTAGGGCCACGAACCCGCACCTTAGAGATACGCACTGCTTCCCCTCGCTGGGCCCCACGCAGTGAGTCCGAGGTCAGCAGAGTGGGACGGCCTCACACAGGCCAGGCCATGCTCAAGGCCAAGCCCAGGGCCTAGGCGGGCGCTGGGGCTGTTGGTCTATTAACCCCGGACTACATACGCTTCTCCTGGGGAGAGTCAGCTCGGTGCTGGCGTGGTCCAGGACTCCTATGTACAGGTTATCCAGGAACACCTGCCGAGGAAAGGGGAGCCTTGTTAGGTCCCTGCAGGGAAAGGGTGGGGGCCTGGGAAAAGCTCAGTGGAGGGCAGGCTCTGGGGAAGGTGGCTGCTCTGGTCCCCAGAAGGCTCCAGCGGCCACGGGTTTACAGAAGTGAGCGCATCCCAAGCGGCTCAGCCGGGAGGCCAGTGAGAAAGGCCCTGAGACCAGACGGGGCCGGGGCCCCTGCAGGCGGAGGCGGGCGGGGACAGGTGCCAGGCCTGCTGGGAAGGAGAGGAAGGGGGCGGAGAACAACAAGGACGCTGAGAGACAGGGCGGCCCCAGCCTCAGCTCTGCGGCTTGTCCATCAGATGTCCTTTCAACGTCATTACCTTCTCAGGGCGGCCCTTGCTTGTGATAAATATCTTAGCTTTATCTGTAATGAGTGCCAGCCGGCTCTGCTCATTCAGTTCTCTAAAAACTGCAGTGTGACATGCAATGTCCCGGGTCGCTGCCCACGTGCACGGGGGCTTCTGAAGCTCCCCCAGGTCTCCTCCGAGGAGCCCGTCAGCACCAGTAAGGGCTCAGCGAGGCCCCTCCCGGGGACGTCCACACTCCTGACACCGAGGAGAGCAGGAGCCTATGTACAAAACGTGTCATGGAGGGACAGAAGTGAGGAAACAGGGACGACTTTCTGAAGGTCAGAAAGAGATCTGACTACCGTTTGAACATTCAGCAACACCACGGGGTTTTACCAGCAGAGAAGTGCAGCTGGGACCCCCCGCCGTCCCCTACCTGACCCCGATCTTGAACATGACCCCTTGAGGTGAGGAGGCCTCCGCTGGAGATGGCGGTCTCATAAAGTATGTACCCGGACGACTGCCCACTCCCCTGGTTCACGGAGAGCTTCTCCATGGAGACGGGCTTGGCAGACAGGGTGGGCTGCGGCAGAAACAGGAGCAAAACCTGGGCTAAAGGTTCGGGCTGGAGAGGAAAATTTTAGAAACTCCCGCTGAAACCCGCCTCCCCAGAGGAGAAACCCCGAGCGTCTCGAGCACAAGAGTGAAGAAATGGGGTGTGTGTAATGGTAAACTGCCCTCTTTAATTTCCACGTTTCTCGTGTTTCTCTGCACGTGCCAGCCAGTGATGCATTCTTGTTTTTTAGACGGAGAAGCTGGAGTCAAGAAAGTGGAAGGATGTTTTGAATGTGCTCAGCAGTTCACGATGGGCTGCACAGCCCCAGCCCAGGGGCCAGCTTCTGCCCACCCTCGGCCCCCTCTCCTCCCTTTCCCAGCTGAGAGAGTCACCCTGTGCCCAGTCTGGCTGAGGACGATCACACACGGACCACTCAGACGGCGCTGACTCTCCACGTCCGTGGACCCTCCTGCCCCCTGGGATCCTGCGTCTGAGGGTCCGTCGATGTTCCTATCCCAGCACTTACCCATCCCACTCTTTTTCCTCCTCAAACAGCAACACCAACACCCATCCAGAAAGTGGAAGTTTGGCCAGTGTCTTCCCTCTCCCTCGTCCTCCACACCTCCTCCTCCGGCCACCACCTCCTCAGAGTCTGCCGTTGGCACCTGCTTCACGGACCCTCCTCCCCACCCATGATCCCGGCTCAACATCTGCAGACTTCTGCCTGGTCTCAGGGCCGGAGCCTGGTCCCGCTCTAATCCATCCCCATCTGGCGGCCAGGGAATCCTGAAATGCGAGAGGGTCAGCTGATCCCCATCCTGCTTTAAAATAGCTTCCCACAGCTTTCAGAGAAACGTTCCAATTTCTCAGCACAAAAACACGGCCCTTCAGAACTCCTTAGAGAAGCAGACGGCTCCAAGCCGGTGGCACCACACCACCTGCAACTCCTAGGAACCAAAGCGCAAAGAAGACCAGAAGCTCCTGGTGTCGTGTCAAGAGGACGGGAGCCAACTTAAAGGAGCACCCGCTGGTCTGAAGTGGGACAGTGTCAGCATCAAGAAGAACGGCTGCCTTGGGGCAGAAACACGTTGAATGTGTTAAAATGTGTGAGTTTATCATCAAACAAAGAGCGGCAGAGTCAAAACAGCTCCCTGGCTTTCTTCAGAGACTATCCGAGAATACACCGGTTACCATCCTGCTACACGAAAGCACTCGAGCTCTGTCCTGACTGTTCTGCATCAAGGTACCAAGACAGCCGGTGAAGGAAACGCCCTTCGGCGTGGCCGGCAGGTGAGTAAATGCAGAAGGGACGACAGGCAGACGGTGCCACTCTGCAAGCCCCACCGAGACACTGGGTGCAGGCAGGTGTCCTCAAAGCTGCTGAAACCACTAGGCAGAAGGTGACGGGAAAATGCATAATGAACAGACCGGGGCCTGACTCCACTGACGCATCACGGAAACAGAAACAGCCAGCCACTCGGTGCCTCGGTGTGCCCACAAGCAGTCCAGCAGCACCACCGATGGAGCAGAGCTGCAAACAGTTGAACAGAGAAGACCACACCCAACTCCCATCTCACCAAGCATCTCTATCAGTTCACAGAAAATGCAGGGAGTGTAAGCACCCGTCCCCAGACACGCGGGGACTAATGAGCCCAGAATGACTTCAGAGACTTAACTGAAAGCAGCATGTGACTGACCTAAATCAGCTCCTGAGACAGACAAACCGAGGCTCAAAACTGACGAGACAGTGAGGGCATCTGACCACGGGGTGTGTGGTGCACCAGCTCGGGGGGCCAAGCGGACCCGTCCCTTCCCAGCTCTGGCTTTCACGCATCCCGTCGGCAGCCTCAGCTGGCTGCAGTGGGGCATCTGCACCCCAGGAACGGACAGACACTGCTCGTCAGAATTCTTCTTCCAGGGCGTCAGTGGTGAACACGTCCCTGGAGACACTGATGCCAAGGGTCCTTACAGTCGCCACCACCGTCCCCGTCAGGGGTGATACTGATTTGGTTGTGTTTCTGAAAAAGAGTCCTTATCTTTTGAGACATATATTGAACTGTTTACAGCTGAACTGTATGATGTCTGGAATCTGCTTTAAAATAATCTTGTAAAGAGTGGAGGGTTGGGGGAGAAAGGGTGTAAATGAAAAAGACTGGCCAGATAGCGATCAAGTGGAGGCTGGGTGTGGAGCACACGGGGTCCACCACTGTTCTGTCTGCTTTGGGGCATGTTTTCAAAATTCCATAAGAAAAAGTTGAAGACGAGACCACAAAGGCCCCTAGCACCAGGCTGGCTCCCTGCCGCTGTGGCCGCACAGGCTTCCCCCCAGGCCTCCCTGCAGTTTCTTCCGTGCCTGCCGAGCGGTGACCATGGTGCACCAGCTCCCCCTGCCCCTCCACCCTGCTGTCCCCTCACTAGCTCCTGCTCATCCCTGGGATCTCAAAGTCACCGCAGGTGGACACGCTCTCGGGTCTGGTGGCCGTCAGCTTTCTGGCTGCATCTCTGTAAGAACAGACTGCACACACTGAGCACTTACTTCTTGCTGTTTAATTTACACAGCTATCCTGATTATCAGCCTCATCCTACAGGTGAGGAAACGTAGGTAGAATGAGGTTACATGGCCTCCCTCAGGTAAACACTGAGCAAGGACCAAACCCAGTGTGGCTCCAATCCGCCCTGACGATGCTGGCTGCCCTGGCCCCTCCTCCAGGCCCTCTGACCCCACCTCTCCTCCACTCAGCTCTCCCACCGCCCAGACGAGGGCAACTTCCCAGAAAGGCGGTTCTGAGACACTACAGTTTAGTAGTGTTGTGTGAATGACTCTGCGGTTTCCTCTAGACCAGTGGCTTCAACCTGTGCCCCTCTGGGTCCTCAGGGAGAGTCCAAAGTGGCACGTGGACCGTCCCAGATGAGGGACGGCTGCCCCGCAGCGGGGAGGAAACTGCCTCCGACTCAACCTCGCTTCATGGACTGAGCTTCGCAGCGAGTCTGAAGGAAGAGTCCCTCTACCAGGATGAGCGCACAGAAACGCGTGCCCTGGACCCAGGCCCTGGGCTCCATCCCAGTCGTCCCCAGGAGGCTGAGGCGGCTGTGCAAGGGAGCGTCCCCAGGACCCTGCGATGTTTGCAGTGTTCTTCAGGTTCAAATTTCCTTATTCTGAATTCTGAATCTAGGCTTCTTATCCTGAACTGTGAAATTAGGAGGAACTGAAACCTCAAAGTCTCTTTCTGTTCCCAGTGAGTTGCTCCCTGTTCTTTGAGCGAAGCCTCTCCCCTGTCACCACCCATCCCACAGTTCGACACCCAGGGGACTCTCACCTCATCCAGGTAAGGCAGGGCGTCCCACAGTGACATGTAGTATGTTGCTGCCACTGGCTTATACACAACCCTAGGTCGAGACTCTGGTTGCGGGGGCCTGTGGACCTCTGCAATGAAAAACAGGAGGTGGAGCCCTTCCAGGATCCTACCCCAACCCGACTCCAGGGCCCAAGCCCTCTGCCATCCCACAGCCAAGAACGAAGGGCCGGTCCCAAGGCCTGCCTGCCCGTGTCAGGGAGAGTCAGAGGGCAGGCCGCAGTTGCGCCACAGGCTCTGAGCAGGTGCCCTGCTGTCTGGGAGATGGAAGAGGGACATCGCTCCCTCCTCTGGACCAGTGGTCCTCCACCCTGCCTGCCCATCCCAATCTCCCAAAGTCCAGGGGGAAAATACAAGTGCACAGATTCTGCCCTCTTCTCCCCATTTCAACCAAGGCACACTTGTCCAGCAGCTCTGGGAAGAGCCTGGTGCCTCTGGTTTTTAGAAGTTCTGCAGGATTCTGACGTCCAGCCCCAACTGAGCAACGTGACCCTGGAGGTGAGGGCTAGAGGGCGGGTCCCATGCCTCACGCAGACCTGAATCCCCAGCGCCTGGTGATAAAACACACTGGGGCAGACTGGACGTCCCCCTGACCCGCCCAGGGAGGACATCTCTACCCATCCCCTCCCCTCTTCATAGCACAGAGACCACGCGGGGGCTGAGTTACCATTCGGACTGAGGTTGTGGCTGGGTACCGTAACAGAGCGGAAAAGCTCCTGAAATGTAACATACTCGGGTGTATAATCTCCATCCTCTGTCAGCAGTGCCCCATAGTCTGAAAAAATAAAGCAATCTGTCATTTTCCCCTAGAAAGCCCCAGCTCCAGCAGAGGAAGGGGTGAAGGGTGACACTTAATTCTTCATACGGCAGCTCTGCAGTGGGAGGAACCTCTGAGCATTAGACTAGAAAATGCCAAATCCCAGCTAATCTTAACCAGGTGACTCCGCCATGCTTTCCAAGGGCTTCAACCAGAGGCAAAGGCATCAGTCCCTGGAGGTAGCAAGTCCGGCTGACAGCCCAAGACACTCGGATCCAGTGGTTTCCCCTCCCGTTCAATTTCCAACTGAACCTCTTTCTTTCTTCACCCTTCACGCTCCCCTGGGTGTCTCAGAAGAGCTGCAGACTCAGGGAGCTCCAGGAATCAACGCCCACCACCCAGGGTATCAAGAGTGCCAAGAAGCGGGTTCTGCGGGGAGCCCCCTACGAGCAAGGGTTTGCAGGGCAGAGTGTCAGGCTAAGCTGGCGAGTTCCCTGCCTGCAAAGTCCCACAGCCTGGCTTCTGGTTGTGGATCACCTCCAGTTCTGTTGAAAGAAACAAAGGTCTAACCCTCCACCCCCACCAGGAGCTAAAGATGAAAAGACAGGCAGCTGCAGGGGGCCAGGACTTGCCATAGCTGGTGACCGTGGAGAGGTAATTGTGCAGGGGAGCAGATCCACCCATGAAGCCAAAGTTGGTGCCGCCGTGAAACATGTAGAAGTTGAGGGAGAACCTGAAGGCGAGCATCTCACGGGCATCTCTCATGACCACTGTGCGCGGCAGGAAGAAGCGAGGGGGTTCATGTTGGCGGACAGGAATTCCCCCTGGGGATCCTGAAACTGCGCTACTGAATGCCTGTCTGTGCGCCCTTGTCTTATGCAAACGTATGTCCAGCTCAGGGTTTCTGAGTGGTTCTCAGGGTGCCCGACCTGAAGGCGTGGCACCAGGAAGATGTACCTTCAGCCACACTTTCATGATCTCCGTCACTCGCCCAGGAAGGACAGGGCCGGTCATCTGGGGCCAGATAACATTACGCTCCACCTAACATGTTGTCCTTGAAGGGCCCTGCCTCTCAGAACGACTCACTCGAAGTATTTTACCAGCCTCAACAAAATACCGCCATGCTGGAGACCTGGCTAATCCCGGGGACTGTAGGGCGCCCACTCCTACGTCGTCATTTTACCTGCACAGATGTCTCCAGGGGGCTATCTGGCCACACTGACACCCAGAAAGCTGCAACAGCCGGCAGCCGCGTCCCCCATTGCACAAGTACTCTAACCAGCGGGGAAAGCAGGCGGGTGCCATGTGCGTCACGTTCTCTCCTGAGAAAGGAGCCACGGAGCACTCACGATGTGGGTCCAGGCTGTGACGGAGAGCGCCCCACCCGTCCGGGGCGCTTGCGGTGTACACGGTCATCAGCACGGGGCTGGGGCCCTGGGAAAACAGGAGTGCCAGCTCAGCCCAGTCCGGTGCGGTCAGGCGTCCCGATCACACCTGAGGGCACCGCCGCAGGCTCCTGTCCTCACCCCCCACGGCTCAGAACACCCCTGCACAGCCCCCCTTCTGCTGCCCAGCTCACGTCCTGCTCCGGGTCTCGCTGGTCTGCTCGTGGTTTCACTGGCTCGGGCCCAGGTAAAATCAGCAGCATGGCCACGCTTCCCTTTCCAGAACGAGACCCTCCTCGCCCCTCGGCCCACCAGGGCAGAGGTCGAGTAAGGAAGTGCCTGACCCAGAGAAAGCACTAAAAATGTCCAGCAAACCACTGCCCAAATGCTGGGTCCCATCAAATGCGAATTCCTGGATGCCAGAGCCCCCGCACGTTTCCCGTCTCCATGCTCTCTTTCCATCCCTGTGTCACCGGTGCCTTCACCTTCCTGAGCCTCTGGGATTTGCAAGCCTCTCTACTCAGGCTTGGACCCCGGTCAGTTCGCCTCCCAACTGCACTCCTAGCTCTGAGTCCGCGCCTCCTCCGGGTTTCTGCTCTCATCACCGGCAGCTCCAATGCCGGGGCCCTGGCACCCAGCCCCCCGCAGCATCCACGTCCGTGCCCAAGCTGCTGAATGCTTCAAAGAAAGTGAAAGGGGGAAAAAAGCACTGCCAACTTTATCCACCACAGAGCACGTGGTTTGACGCTGTATGCATTTCTGCCTGACACTCTGCATGTTTAACATTTTTAAATAGTCTACTAAGTTCCCAAAATGACGTTCTCACCTTTTTAATAAAGGCTAATCATATGGAAGCTGTGTGTTCCACGCACGCTCAGCCTCACAGAATTCCCAGATCACAGGTCCTCACATCAGACAGGGCTTTCCCTGGAGGATTCCAGCCGGCCACTCCCCACCCCAGGCAGGCACCGCAGACTCCAAGCAGGGCCCCTGCAGCCACCTTTGGCTCTTGCGGGATGAGGGAGGGAGCCATCACCACGAGAGGCAGTGCATTCCGTTTCTGGGGAACGCAGACCGTCAGAAAGCACAGCCCACATGCTGAGCCAGTGTGTGCTCTGTCACTCGCCGCCGACGCTGTTCTGAGCTCCAGCACTGGAAGGACTTCCCTTCCACAGGAAGACACTCCAGACTTCTGAAGATGCCACCACACGGGTCTCCCCTTCGCGAGAGATTCACCCCCAGTTCCTTCTTTTACCTTTTTTGTACCAACGTGCACTTTAGTAAGAGTGTCAGCGGCTCTGGTCATCAGCTGTATGTCAGGACGCTCAGCACACACCTTGAAGGTGGAAGTCTGAACCTCCGCCACCCTCTCTCTCCGCCCCTCGGTGACCCCAGCCTCTGGCAACCGCTCCTCCACCCTGTGGTATGAGTCCACGGTTTGCTCTGGTTTTCTGAATTCCGCGTCTGAGTGACACCATAACTGTTATATGTCTTACATCGTCTGGCTTATCTCACTTGCATAATGTTCTCCAGTTCCATCCGTGTTGTCACCAATGACGGCTTTCCTTCTTTTTTAAGACTGAATGTATTCCATTTTATGCACATATCACATTTTCTTTGTCCATTCATCCGTCCTTACACACTTGGGTTGTCCCCACGCCTTGGCCACTGTGAATGCGGCTGCTATGAACCTGGGAGCACAGATCCCTCTTCAGGATGGTAACCTGATTTCCTTCCTGCACACCTAGGAATAGGACTGCTGGGTCGTAGGGTGGTTCTGTTTTTAATTTCCTGATGAACCTCCATACTGTTTCCATGGTGAGTGCACCAGTTTACATTCCCCCCAACAGTGCCGCAGGGCTCCCTTTTCTCCACACCCTCCCCAACACGCTATCTCCCGTCTTCTAAACAAAAATTTTTACCAAGGTAGTAAATGGTGTTTATGACTGCAAGTGGACACAGTGCTCCAACATATTAATACCCTGTGAACTTCAAAACACCAAACGCACTTACAGTAGTGTTACTGGTCAGCAAAATGAAGGGGCAGGAAGCTCTACGACTGTGAGTGCACCAGTGTTCCCGGAAGGGCGGTGCTGGCCAGACGACCACTCAGGGGCCTCGTAGCTCTGGCGCGCCCACCGCGACAGACACGGGCCAGCACTCAGAACTCCCTAGGTTCCTGCAGGTCCTCACCTTCTGATTCCCCTGGGGAATGGGAGTTGGACCAGACATCCTGACAGGTGTGAGGCGATGGCTCACGTGGTTCTGACTCGCATTTCCCCGGCGATCGGGGGTGTGGAGCACCTGTTCCTGCACCTGTTGGACACTTACATGTCTTCTTTGGGAAAATGTCTATTCAGGACCTTTGCCCACCTTTAAAGCAGGTCCTTCGTTTTCTGCTGCCGAGTTGTGCGAGCTCCTTGCCTAGCTTGGGCGTTAGGCTCTCATCAGCCCCGCTCCGCAGGCGGCCTCCCCTCCCGTCGCTGGTTCCCTTAGCTGCTTTAGTCTAATTAGCCCTATGTGTTTACTTCTGCCTTTGCGGCCTTGGCTCTGGGCGTCAAATTCAAAACCTTCAGCGAGACTGCTGTCAAGGCGTTTAGTTAGCTCTTCATATTTTCTAGGAGGGTTAGGGTTTCAAGCCTCACGTTCAAGTCCTTAATCCACTTTGAGTTGTTTCTGGAGGAAGACAGAGCTCCAGTTTGCATCCTATTGCATGTGGATATCCAGCTCTTCCAAGCCATTTTTTACAGACTGTCCTTTCCCCGCTGTACATTCTTAGCACCTCTATTGAAAATTAATTGCCCGTAAGGGCACAGGTTTATTTCTGGACTCTCCATTCCGTTCCGTCCATCTGGCTGGTTGTATGCCAATACGGTACTGCTCTGAGTCCCACGTTTGTAACAGTTTGAAACCAGAGCATGTGGTGCCTCCAGCCGTGACCCTCTTACGATCGCTTTGGCTGTTCGGGGTCTTTTGTGGTGCAATACAAACTTCACAATGTGTTTTTTCTGTTTCTGTGGAAAATGCCATTGGACTTCTGATAGGAATTGCACTGAATCTATAAATGGGATTGTTTTCTCAACTTCTCATTCTGATAATTTGTTTTACTGTAAAAAAAAATACAAGTGGTTTTTGTATATTAATTTTGTATCCTGTAATTTTACTAAAATCTTTTGTTAGTTCCAACAGTTTTTGGTGGTTTTTCAGGGTTTTCTACGTATAATATCATGTCACCTGCAAACAGTTTTCTTTCTTTCTTTCCAATTTGGGTGCCTTTTGTTTCTTTTTTCAGCCTTACTTCTCTAGTTACGACTTCTAGTCCTGCGATGAATGAAAGTGGCAAGAGTGGGCATCCTTGTCTTGTTCTGATCTTGGAGGAAATGCTTTCAGTTTTCCACCACTGAGTACTTATGGGATGCGGCAAAGGCAGTTCTAAGAGTGACGTTTATAGAAATAATGCCTTCTTAAAACAGGCCGAAGTTTGGGTTTGTTGTTTCCATTTTCATTTGTCTCAAGATATTTTTATTTCCCTTTTGATTTCTTCTTTGACCCATTGGTTGCTCAGGAGCATGTTGTTTAATGTCCGCATATTTGTGAACTTTCCAGTTTTCTTCCTGTAACGGATTTCCAGTTTCACACCACTGTGGTTGGAAGAGATGCTCGAGATAATTTGAATCTTCTTAAACATATTAAGACTTACTCCACGGCCTAGCATATGACGCATCCTGGAGAAAATTCCACATGCACTTGACACGGCTGTGCCTTCTGCTGCTGTCGGCTGGACTTCTGTATACGCCTATTAGGTCCATCTGGCCTAACGTATAACTTAAGTCCAGTGTTTCCGTATTTATCATGTGTCTGGATAACCCGTCCATGACTGAAACTGGGGCGCTGAAGTCCCCGCTAGGACTGTGCTCCGGTCTGCCTCTCTTCAGACCGGCTAATGCGCTTCATGCATCTGGGTGCTCCTCCGTGGGGTGCACGAACGTGCACAGCTGTTACGTTCTCTTGACGAGCTGGCCCTTTTGTCGTCATATAAAGACCTTCCGCGACTCTTGATGCAGACATCTTGAAGTCCCTTTTGTCTCCTGTGAGTATAGCTACCCCTGCTTCTTTTGGCTTCCACTTGAGTCCATCTTTTTCCACCCGTTCAGTTTCAGTCTCTACGTGTCCTTAGAGCAGAGATGAGTCTCTTTTAGGAAACATACAGTTGGGTCTTATTTTTTTTAATCCACTCAGCCACTCTATGCATTTCGATTGAAGAACTGAATGCATTTACATTTAAAGTAATTATGGATAAGTGTGAACTTACTGTCGCCATTTTGTTGTTTTCTGATTGTTCTGTGATTCTTTTGTTTCTCTCTGACTCTCTGGCTCTTGTGTGTGTGTGTGTGTGTGTGAGAGAGATCTGACGACTTTCCATACTGGTTTGCTGTGAGTCTTCTCTCTTCATCTTCTGTGTGTCCACAGCAGGGTTTTGCTCCGTGGTTACTGTGAGGCTCACATAACCCATCCCACACTTACAACGGTTATCTCACTAGTAACAACTTCAAACACATTCTGAGGCTCTACGTTTTTCTCCCGTCCCTGCGTTCTATGTTTTGACATCACAATTTACATCTTTCACCTTGTGCATCAATTAACAAATTACTGTGCTTATAGCTGTTATTAATAGCTTTGTCTTCTAACCTCCACACTAGAGCTGTAAGTGACTGACCCACCACCACTACATTAGAATATTCTGAACTTGACTAGACACTGACTTTTACCAGTGGGTTTTATACTTCCACGTTTCCCTGTTACTGATTAGGATTTTTTCACTTCAGCTTGAAGAACTCACGTTAACACTTTCTCTAAGGCTGGTCTAGTGGTGCTAAATCCCTTTAGCTTTGGTTTGTCTGGAAAACTACTTACCCTCCCCTCAATTCTGAATGACAGCCTTGCCAGGTATAGTACCCTTGGTTGGCAGGGCTTTTTTTCCCTTTTAGCACTTTGAACATAGCATCCCACCGCCTTCTGCTGAAAATCGCTCAAGGTTTCTGCTTGAAACTGCTGACAGTCTTTTGTGGGCCCCCTGGCGTGTAACGAGTTGTCTTCCTCTTGCTGCTCCTACAATTATCTCCTTGTATGTAAATTCTGCCACGTCCATTACCACGTGTCCTGCTGCAGGTTCCTTTGGGCTCCTCTTGCTTAGGACCCCCGGGCCTCCTGGGTGTGGGTGTCTGCTTCTCTACACAGGGTAGGGAGTTTTCAGCCATTATTTTGGTAAGTGAGCTTTCTGCCCCTTTCTCTCTCTCTTCTCCTTCTGTAACCCTTATAAAGCACATATTGACCTGTCCACAAGCCCCGTAAGCTGTCTTCGTTCTTTTTCTCTTTTTCTCTTCAGATGGATGAATCCCACTGTGCTGTCTTCAAGTCCATCAATCCTTTCTTCCGCAGCATCTACGTCTGATTTCCCATCTAGTTCAGCCCTAGCTCTCCTTAACTGTGTAGGCTCTACCTTGCCCAGTTTGGACAGGATTCTCTTTGGTAGAAAAACGCAAAAACAAACTAGGGGGCCCGAAAGCTCTGTTCTCCCCCTACATTCAGGTAATGCTAACGCTCCCACACCGTGTGCAGGCACAGCCCAGACCGCTGGGAGGACTCCCGCGGACGCTGCCCCATCACTGTGCTTTATCTGTGTCTTTCTACGGGGCTGGGGGCCAGGCACCATGGGCACGTGACTTTGATTTAACTGCACCTAGAACCACCGATAGCAGGCATTTCAAGTGCACAACAGATCCCAGTTTTAACTGAACGAATCACTACTGAGAATTCCCCCAGCACATGAGCTCAGAGGTCCGAGCACGAGCGAGAATCAAAACGCCTCCCTCTCTGAACAGCCCTTACCTGAAAGGAAGAGAGCGTTTCATACGTGGCCTTGTTTATGCTCCTCAGGTGGAGGGTGGCCAGCACTGCAGGGGGAGGAGAGACTGCGTGTCCAGCGGCTGGGGAGCCGGGCCTCCGCCAGCACCACCCACGGGCCTGCTCACAGGTGGTCATGGTAACACCGTGCAGCCACGGCCAGCGAAGGTGGGGCCCGCGTCTGTGCCCATGTGGGCACCACGCAGAGCCTTTCAAGCACACCTGTTCACCTGGCATTCACAGTGAGTGACCCAGGGAACAAGAAAGGCAGTTGGAATAAACCACTTTGTGCTGATGAATAAACAGGAGCCAAATGAAGTGGCTGAGCCCAGGGAGAGGAGGGTGTCAGGCCCAGCCCTGACCAGAGGCTTCCTGGCTTCATGTGCAGAACACACTTCTGTCTCGCCCCACACACAGTGGAAGGCCACCAACGAGCCTGGGGAGAGACCAGCAGGGGACAAAATGCCGACAGAATGGCCTGGGTTAAAGATTCCAAAGGCACGTCCTCTGCTCCGTCTGCACAAGACCTTCCTGTTCCTGCGGACTCACCCTGCCTCCCCGGCTGCTCTACTGAGTTTGAGTCTCTTCCCTGCTTTGAGTCTCTGTCTCATTCACGCGATGAGTGCCTGGGCCTGGGGCCAGGGCAGGACCCTCCCTCTGCATCCCTTTCAAGCTCAGGCCTGACCATACGGCTTGCTCTGTCCCGGCCCGGCCCAAGCCAGGACCGAGGAGGAAGGAGCAGGCGGCCAGCACTCAGGGGCAGCGGCTGGGGGGGTGGGGGTGTCAGGGAGAAGACTGGCTCCCGAGTCAGCTTTGCCTGGAAGCCCCACCGCCAGGCCATCCCCAGGAAAGGGGACGTCGAGGCTTCAGGGACCCTCTTCTGCCTCACACCCAACTGGCAGAGAAGGCGGGCGGGCGGCCCCAGCATGGTACCGTTCTTTACGTGGCCTCCCGTCAGGTCCTGTCCAGTATCCGCGGTCATGAGCAGCGTCTTGACCCCTCTTGTCACCAGGGCCTGCGGAGAAGTCGGAAGGTCAGTGACTGGCCAAGGCCCAGGGGACGGTGCCTCCCTGGGAAGAGCAATGGCTCTTTTCATTTTCAGCTGAACAAAAGCTGCAAGAATTTGTTAGCAGTATACCTGGGACAAGGAGAACAGAAAAGGCACTCTTTGGGAAGAGGAAAGTGCTCATAGAGACAACGCTCAGAGTTGCAGAGAGAGGGGAAAAGCTACCAAAATACATTATGTGGGTAAATCTAAGTGACTCCATACAATAATAAAAAGAATAATGCCATGTGGGTCTAAGACACACACAGCATGGAAAGAAATGACAACAATAGCACCTAAGGGAGAAGAGAGGAAGGTGCAACTGAACTGTCTCAGGTGTTTCCCTTGCCCTGGAATTGGCAAATATGCTAACTTATATCAGATATTAATGATTCAGGATGAATACTGTACTGTCTATGGCCAAGTCTAAAAAATAAGTGAAAAGTGTGTAGTAAGTTAGTAGAGGAGAAAACATAATAATAAAAATACTCAGTCAACTCAAAAAAAGAAAAACCAGAGAGAAAGGACCATAGACAGGTCAGAGAAAAATGAAAATTAACAAGATATGGATTTAAATGCAAATAACAGTTATTACATTAAATGTAAATGAACCAAGTATCTCATTTAAAAGACAAGAATTTTCATAATGGATTAATAAAAACAATTTCTAATTATATATTGCTTACAAGGTATGCATCTTAAAAATATGGATGGAAAAACTGAGAGTAAAAGGATAAACGAGTATGTACTATACAAACAACCACCAAAAGACAGCTGCGATACCCACAGAAGGGAAAATATTTTAACATCTCTCTTTGCCTTACATCAGAGTCACGTAGGTAGTTTCCAGTCCCCTCTCTAGGGCGTAAATGCATGGAAGAACTAAACTGGACCTCATTCATCTCCATATCCCACGGTTCCATGTAGTCTGCAGGTACTCAGGATGTTTGTGCCACAAACTAACAAAGTGAGAAAAGAAGTAGGTAAACATGGAGGAAAAGTAAAGGGGCACTTACCTTTTTAACATACGGCATGTATTTTTTATCCATATGATACGAACCATATTCATTCTCCAGCTGCACAGCAATAATGGGGCCATCTTCTTGGACCTGAGGGTCAAGGAGATGAGAGTCTGAGAGTGATGTGACCAGAGGGGGAAGGCTGGATGTTCTCAACCTGTTGTCGCACACACGTATTTCTAGTGCCATAAAAAGTGACATATTTCTAGACTCGCCTCCAAGTACACTATAGTTGCGGCAATTTCTCTCACTCTACAGCCAGCAACCGCCGCCAGGAGGTTAAGTGCCCGTAGCGTCCTTTCCCTGGTGCCCCCTAAGTAGTTTGTGCCCGGTAGCGCCCCCTAGTTCAACGCATCAGCAGAGGCTTCAAGCCTCTGCTTCCAGCCTTTCTACTTTGGTGCCACTTAGGTGAGTAAGGCGTCCCTCCTCCCCGCCAGGCGCTGTCTCACTCCTGCGCACAGGAGCTCATCTCCTTCCCACTGTGCCAGGACTTTGCCCCTTGGGTGTCCCTCTGTCTCCTGTATCTTCATCTCCTTCTTTACTTATCCCTTCCCACCATCATGTAAACTGACTCCAGTTACTAACCCTCTTGTCCTCGTCACCTTCGGGGACAAACTCTGTGGAACAGTTCTGCACTCACTCTTCTTATCCTCCCACTGACTCCGTCTCCCTCTGGTCCCACTTGCACTCCTTCCTTTCTGCCTGCTTTATGAACACTGACCGCCTCGTTGCTGAATTTAAACATACATTTTAACCCTAACTTCACTCCTCTCCAGCAACAGCTGAAGCCCTTGGGTAGCTCCTCCTTCTCGAAGCCCTCTCTGCTGTCTTCTGGAACATCCCCTCAGGTGCTGCCCCTCTGGCCACCCCTCCTAAGTCTTCTTTGTGAGCTCCTCGTGCCCCACCCACCTCTTCAGTGTTGAGGTTGCTCATGGTTCCCCATCAGTCCCAACGCTGGGCTGGATCGCATCCCCGTCTGAGCTCTCAAACATGCCCTCTTGCCAGTATGTTCTCACTGTCCCTCCTTCCCAGTTCCCTTCAGCTGACGTCACCACGTGTAATCAGCCGTGCCTCTGTAGCTCTCGCCAGGCCGGCCGGCGTGTCTTCTCTCCGTACCTTGCACCTGCCAAGTCCTAGTCAGGTTTCACCACACCCACTTCTGCACCTCTCAAACTGCCCTTGGAGACACATGAGCCACCATGAGGTATCCCTCTCAGAATGCAGAATTAAGAAAAACAGTGTTGACCCCTAAAAATTAAACTCCACGCCAACAGCGAAAGTAAGAATCTGGGTTAACAGCCAGGACTGTGTGAAGTGTGACTGAAGTGCTTGCACGTCAAACACTGTGATTATCATGACCTCGGAGAAACTGGGAGAAGAGAGCTGAAATGGGAAGATATTTAGCAAGCGAAGAGTAAGTGGCTGCACTGCACCCTGACAGGGGACAGAAGAGGTCACAAGGCCTAACAGAGAGTTCCAAGTCTTCACATCTCATCCTCTGATGGCAAACATTGAAAACCTTTTCCAAAACTTGCTTCTTTCTTCCCCCTTCCCACCCACACAATGAGGAATCTGACAGATTAGAGAACAGAAAAGGAAAGGGGAAAACCCAGAAGTTGACAGCACCTGGGATTATCTAAAGCAAGAGACCCTGAACACGATAAACGCACTCGGAAGTTCTAGAAGGAGGGTACTCGGTGGCAAGTGCTGACTCAGCAGGCTGTGCTCATGCTGTCCAGACCCCCGGCTTCCTCAGGCCCTGGTTCTGTGCTTGCCCCGCAACCTTCTGATTTCTCCTTCAGCTTCCCAGGAGTTCCAAGACTAAGGAGGTCTTATCTGGAGCGGAGTGAGCGCTCCAGTTCAATGCTGTCCAACAGAACTTTCCGTGATGATGAAGATGTTCTGGGTTCTCACTGTCCAGTGTGGTAGCCACCGTCCACGTGTGGCTGTTGAGCACCTGAAATGTGTCTGTTGTGAATGAGGAACTAAACTGTTCATTTTATTTAGTTTTAATTGTAAATTAAACAGCCACACGTGGCCATGGCTACCATACTGGACGGCACGGCTCCAATCTCTGTAAAGGACTAGCTCTACTGTCTCCTGTTTCCAACGGCACACTGACTCTGCTCTTCAGTGACTGAGTAGTTTAAATGGCTTCCTTGAGTCTGATTAATTCCGGGACACTCACGGTGTCAGGAACCAGCTCTGCTCCGAGTGGCTCACGGGATGCAAAGCCCATTCAGATGAGGACAGTGATGATGACACATGCTCAGTGGTAGTCACCCAGCGAGCTGCTCGACACCTCTCAGACTCCATACGTTTGTTCCTTCCCCCACTCACTGTCTGCCCGGCTCTACAGTCCCTGAGGCACTTCCCACACACGTAAGAGCTGCCGCGACACACCACTTCCACTCAAGCGCGAGCACGCGCGACACCACGCACGGGGAGGCGTGATAAAACTCAACTTCCTAAGCTCATCTATGTAACTAAGTTAAGTTAGCACCTAAGTTAAGGCATTTTGGTGACTATCATTAACTTCCCATTTATGGTGATGGAGAGCAAAGAAATAATGGAGAAGATGAAATGAAAATGGACAGAGTGCAGTTCCAAGCGCACTGCCAGGAACAAGGCATCTGGTCGGGCAGCAGATGAGGAAAGGCACAAAAGCAGAGCAAAACAGCCTGACACTTCTTAAATGAGGAGCTGGAATGAGCTGCTGCACATGCTTCCGACTTGTGAGTGGTGGAGAGGAGGCGGCCCACCCAGGAAATCGGGGCAGGCGACGCCTTCCCTGGGCCACAGAGACGGCTGGGCTTTACCTGGAGGGACACTATCCGGGGGATCAGCTCATCAAAATAGTGATTCACGGCTTTAGTGAAGCCCTTGTACGTTGTCCTCAGCTTCATTTTAGGGTCCCGGAGTAACCAGCTGGGGTTGAAAAGGCAAGACTCAGACTGGGGGTGGGAGACAGCAAAACGAAACGTTCACGCACCTGGGGCTACAAGCACAGCCCAAATGTGCACAGCCACCCGGGAGCAGCGAGCACATCGCGAGATGTCAGCGCGTCTTCAGGAAACGCAGTCTGTGCTCGGTTACAAGAGCTCAGCACCTTCCCCACCACCTCTCTCCTCCACACACACTGGAGGTGGTGAGGTGAGGAAACGACCCGGGAGGGTCGTCAAGCTGCAGCCCACCAGCCAAAGCAGAGCCGCTGTCTGTGCCTGTGAATAAAGCTTCATTGGCACACGGCCCCTCCGTCTGTCTGCAGTCCCCACAGCATGTTCCTGCTGCAGCTGCAGGACGGAGTAAGTGCAACAGCGACTGTCCCCCAAAGCCGAAAATGCTTATTATCTGGCCTTTTACCAAAAAAGTTTGCCAAACCCCAGGCTAGAATGAGATTTTTATAAAGCTGTTTTAAAGTTTCTTTTTAAATGTTCTTTAATGGAACATAATCTGGCCATTAAAAATGAGGAACTGGTTCATGCTACAGCATGGATGAGCCCTGAAAACATTACGTCACGGGAAAGAAGCCAGGCACAAAGGTCACATAACGCACGATCCCATGTGTATGGAACACAGAGCAGGCCAATCCATAGAAACGGGAAGCACACGGGTGCTTGCCAGGGCCTGTGGGGCAGGAGTGGGGGTGACGGGGCTGAGGGCTTCCTCTTCGAGTGATGAAGAAGGTCTGGAACTTGGTAGCGGTGACGGTCGTTGAGCATTTTCAATGTACTTAATTGCCACAAAACTGCACACTTTTAAATGGTAAATTGTACACTGTGTGTATTTTACTACAATTTAAAAAATGATAGAAACAAAAAAGAAAGAAAGAAAGAAAATCCTCTTTTAAAAGAGATAATCACTGTGTGTACTGCTATCCCCAAACCGAGAACTTACAAAGATACTGCTTAAGTGGTAGCCAATAGCTTTTTTTTTTTACCTTATTTGTATGGCAGAAATGAGATGGAGATTTATAAAAAACAAATACTATATAATTCCCAGTATTTTAAGGTTCATTTTCTACATCATTAAATGAGGGGGAAAGTGCAGATTAAAAAGGCACATAGAAAAGCAAGGAAAACGCTTTGCTCTGATTCACCTGTGAGAGTGCCTGGGGCCCACGTGCAGTCACGGCCAGGGGCCCCAGAGCACAGCCTACCTGGGCAGGCCGCCAAGGTCCAAGTCGCTCCCGATGTACGGGCCTGGACACAGGATGACCCACAGGTCCACCTCCAACGCCATGGATATAAAAACCCTGGGGAGTGAAGCAATAAAGACAATTTCACATAAAGAGCTGAGGCTGGACTCGCTGCTATCTCTCCCCAAGATGTCCTCTCCCATGGGTAGAAGGTGGGACTCCCAGCCTGGCCTCCAGAAGTCCTTGCAGGAGACGGGACCCGGTGGGCAGGGAGCCCTGCACTCGGCAAGAAAGGGGCTCAGTCAAGGACCAGAGAGCAGGACACCGACGGGAAAGCGCAGGGACCCTGGACCGGACGCCAGCCTTCCCTCCTGACCTGCTCCCCGCGTCTCCTCCCCCGACTGACTGGCACCACCGCACAAGAAGTCCTCCTGCCTCTTCCTTCCTCCTCATCCCCACCTTCAGTCTGTCACCAGATTGTGTTTATTCCTCCTACTTAATACTTCTGAACACGAGATGCCTTCTAATTCCGACCGTTACCCTCCTGCTTGAAGAACTCCTCATCTCCACTGGAGTTGTTACAGCAGCTCCCTCCTTCCTTCTTACCTTCTCCTGACACCTCTCCAGTGTCTGTCCAGTCTCTCAGCACCAACAACAAAACCAGGAGCTAATTTTCACCCTGTCCCAGCATCAGGAACGATAGCTCAATTCTGTGAGTTTATTCTTTTACTTGGCGATTCTATGAGATGGGTACTAATACCACCTCCATTTTATAGATAAGGAACCAAAAGCTTAACGAGTCAGAGCTTCCAAGGTCACATTTTTGGCCCGTGGAAGAGTTAAAGGGACCATCATGCAGACGCTGAGGCTTACTTGTTACAGCAGCTAACGCTGCTTAATTAACATAAACCATTCTCACACGTCTCTGACTGTGCCCTGGCTGGACCCTGTTTCTGAAGTAACATTCAGCCTCCTCTAATAAACTCCTGATCAACTTCGGATTTATTTCACTACAACTTCACTGTCATCTGCCCTGGGCTGCCCCCTACTTTGTGTCATCTACCGCCTTCTCTACAGAGAACCCTTACTCCTGACAACACAGTGTGTTATCTGTGCATCTCTAGCACCAAAGACAGCTCTGAACCACAGCACGTGGACAGTACATATTTTCAAATAAACACCTGCTCTCCTGTACCATGTTTCAGAAATCCTGCAAACTACAGATCAGAGGTCTCCTCTCATAAGTGAGACAGCCGACCCCCCATGATAGGTTAAACCTGTGGCACTCTGCATGTACACTTTCTAACCCACAGGTGAGCAAAATGCACCCCAGACACGAAGGTCCAGGCTCCACTGCCGAGAAAAGAATCACTGCTCAAGAGGCTGCAGCCGAGGAACGAGACTGTCCGCGCTTCCTGGTGGCTCTCAAAGCAGAAAACAGGCGCCCCTTGCTTCAGCTGCTCCCACAGTCAAACCCTGTCTCTGAGCCACAGAAATAGGGAACCTAAATGTGAAACTTACGCCAAATCCAGGTTTCCAGTAAACTGAAACTGGCCTCTTCTTGGCTCATGAAGATTCCAAGGAACATGCCTGAAACGGCAAAAAGAAAACTATAAAAACTTCTCACCCACTTGCTCTGATTCCCTATTGACTCCTCAGTTTTAACACGGCACCTGGGCTGCCTCTACCAAGAAAGAGACTGAACATCCCAACAGCCAAATCTCTACGTGCATATGCACTATGCAGCAGCTTCAAAATTCTTCCCTCAAATGCCCAACAAAGATCCAAGCAGCCAATGTTTGTCCATGATTCCGGACTTCAGGTAAAACAGATGTGTATGTCATGTCTGCTGGGGAACAGCTGCAATTTTTTTTAATGCCCACAAAAACATAAAAAATTTAAATCCACATCTATAATGGCAAAAAAGGAAAACCATTAACCATAACATAGAAACCAGAAAGATCTGAAAAGTTTATAGAACTGGATTATACAATATGATTTAAATAAATGGAGTGAAATGCAGTGATTAACAATGTAAGATTCATAATACCCAGGATCCATTACAAAGGCTTACGAGGCAACTATGCAAAACAATTAGGAAAATACAACACACAGCCAGGAAAAAAATCAAGCAATAGAAATAATCCCAGAAATGACACACAGTTTGAAACTGGTAGAAAAATGTTAAAAAGGTACAACATACACACACCGCATCTTTAATAAGTAAAGAAAGGCGTGATCATGATGAGGAAAAGGAAAGATACAAAAAAGACCCAGAATGAACTTCTAACTTTTAAAAAAGATACTGTCTGAAATAAAAAATACTCTGGATACTGTTAACAGCAAGAAATGAAACATGTACCACTGATTCCAACAGCAAAACAGAAATGGCAATAAAAGGTCAGTAAGCTTTAAGAAAGAACAAAAGAAACTATCAAACTAGAACACTGAGGGGGGAAAAAAGGCTAAAAATGAACAAAGCACCAGTAACACATGGGACCTCATCAAGAGTCTAGCATGTAAATGAATCCTGGAAAAAGGGGGAGAGAAAAATATTAGAAGAAATAGGGCTGAAATTTTACCAAATTTTGGTAAATTGATGAAAACTATAAACCTACAGATTGAAGAAGCTCAATGAACCACAAGTAGAAAAAAAATCTACATCACAGCACATCAGAATCAAATCACTGAAAAAGAATGAAATGAAATTGAAAAAGAAAATCTTAAAAGCAACCAGAGAGAGAAAAGCAACACTTTATATGAAGAATAAAACAAGATAAGAAGTACAGCAGATTTGCCATCAGGTGATGTGTATATCGGAAGATGATGAAAAGACATTTTTAAGGTACTGAAATTAAAACACAGAAACAAACAAAAAAAACTACCAATCTAAAATTCTATACCCAGTGAAATTATCCTTAAAAATTGAAGATGAAAGAAATGTATTTTTCAAAAAAACAAAATCTAAGGTAATTATGATCAAGCGACCTCCACTGGAAGAAATGTTAAAGGAAGTTCTTCAGCAGAAGGAAGTGACACCAAGCAGAAAAAGTCATCTGCACACAAGAATGAAAGCATCAAAAATGGTAAATACGTGAGTAACTTTAAAAAAGACATTTTTATCATCTTAAATTTCTCTCAAATACAATTAGATGTTCAAAGCAGAAAAAATGTTAGCACGAATTCTGTAGCACAAAGCACAAAGGAAAGGGAGAGGGCAGTGGACGCATACAAGCGCAAGGTTCTGCAGCGACAGCTTCACCTTCCTGGAGAAGAGAACAAGCCAGGAACTTAGGGCTTTAGGCATGGACCTTTATATAAGAATTTTGGGAACGAATCCAGGATCCTTAGAAAGTACTTAATTCAGTCCCCCGCTTTCACTGGATACATCACCCAGACAGAAAACCAGCAAGGAAAACTGGACTTGAACTGCACATTAGGCCGGAGGAACTTACCAGACGTCTAAACGACATTTCATCAAACAGCAGCAGAATACACATTTTTCTCAAGCAGACACTGAATATTCTCCAATAGATCATATGTTAGGCCTCAAAATAAGTCTTAATAAATTTAAGAAGACTGAAACCATATCAAGCATCTTTTCTGACCACAAAGATATGAAACTAGAAATTAGTTATAAGAAGAAAACTGAAAAATTCACAAATACGTGGAGATAAAACAGCACAAATTAAAGGGAAGATATCCCATACTGCACAACTGGTGAAGAATTAAAAATGTTGAAATATCCGTACTACCCAAAAAAATCTACAGATTCAATGTAGTCTCTATCAGAGTTCCAATGACATTGCTCACAAATGTTTTTAAAGACCTTAAAATTTGTACGGAACCACAGAAGAGACCAAACAGTCAGAGAAATCTTGAGGGAAAAAACAAAGCTGGAAGTATAACACTTCCTGATTCTAAACCGCACTGCAAAGCTGTAGTGACCAGAACAAGAGAGCCAGAAACAGACACATGGATCAACGGAACAGCACAGCGAGCCCAGAAGCAACCCCAGGCACATACTGTCTGTTAATTTATGGCAAGAGAGCCAAAAATATACTAAGGGAAAAGGACGGTCTCATCAATAATAATGTGGAGAAAACTGGGCAGCCACACGCACAGGAATAAACTGGGCCATCCTACACCACACACAAAATCAACTCCACATAGATTAAACATAACACACAAAACCACAGAAGTCCTAGAAAAACGGGGGGTAAGCTCCTTGACATCAGCTTTGGCATTTGACGCCGAGAGCAAAGACAACACAAGTGAAATTAACAAGGGGAACTATATCAGACCAAAAAGCTTCTGCACAGCAAAGGAAACCATCAAAAAAGGAAAGGCAACCTATGACATGGCAGAAAATATTTGCAAACCATCAAATCTAGTACAGTTTTCAAATCTGATGGGGGTTAATATCCAAAGTATACAAGGAACTCATACAACTTAATGGCAAAAAACAAAACAAAACAAAAATAACAAACAAAAAAACCCAATAACCCAAATTAAAAATGGGCAAAGGACCAGAATAGACATTTTTCCAAAGAATATACACAAATCTCAAACACATCCATGAAAAGGAGCTTACCGGTCCTAGTTATCAGGGAAACGCAATCAAACCACAGCGCGGTGCCACCTCACACCTGCTGGGATGTCCATCATCAAAAAGAGAGAAGATAACAAGTGTTGGCGAGGATGCGGAGAAAAGCGAGCCCTGCACACCACGGTGGGAATGTGAATCGGTGCAGCCACTGTGGAAAACTGTATGGAGGCTCCTCAAAAATTTAAGACTGTACGACCCAGCAATCTTATTTCTGAGTATGCATCCAAAGGAAATGAAACTCTTATCTCAGAGAAATAGCTGTACACCCATGTTCAGAGATCAGAGCAGCTTCATTCACAATAATCCAGGTATGGAAATAACATGTATATATATATATAATATTTACATACACACACACACACACTCACATACTCACATACACAATGGAATATTATTCAGTTTTTAAAACAGAATGAAACCCTGTCATTTGCTACAACATCGACGAACATGGAGGGCACTGTGCTAAATGAACTAAGACCGACAGTGAAAGACAAGTACCATATAATATCACTTGTATCTTTAAAAAAAAAGTAATTGAACTCCTAGAAACAGAATGCATGGTGGTTGTGAGGGTCTGAGGAGTGGAGGAAACAGGAGAAATCTGCAAAAGGGTACAAACTTCCAGTTCTAAGATGAAGGAGGTCTGAGGGTCCAGTGTCCACCGTGGGGCTGCTGACACGATGCTGCACAAGTGAACTTTGTGAAGGAAGCAGAACTGAAGCGTTTCTCGCCGAAACAAACAAGCACAGACAGGCCAAGGTGTGAGGTGACGGATGTGCTGAAGAACTGGGCGGGGGGGGCGTCTGTTCACAGGTACACACAGGTCGGATCATGCTGCATGCTTAAGACACACCCAGGGGCTCCCTCCACGTCAGGGGCCTCTCGCAGTACTCAACCAGCGGCAGCCTCCCCAGGGGCAACGCGCTGCGAGGCAGCTGTGCGGACCACCTGCCCAGTCTGCCTGCCGGTACCCTGTTGGGGGGTCTCTTGGACCTCAGGGTCTCTGGTCGCAGGGAAGCCAGACGGAGCACAGGGGAGACCAGTCAGGGATGGGATCAAGCACTTTGAGAAGAAGGGCTTCAAGCACCAGCGGGCGACCTTGCTGGGCACTCACCTCGACCCAAGACCTGCAGGGAGCCCCTCTGCCCAGATCTCATCAGCCACAGGCCCACCGGCCCCGCCCCAGTCACAGTTGAGGAAACCCCGAGGTGGTCCACACCACCTGGCTGAGGCTGCCCCAGCCCCACTGCACAACCTCAGCCTACACATCCACGCCAGCGACTCCGTGGAGAGGCCCAGAGGAGGTCCAGTTGTGGCCCCAGAGCAGCGAGCAGGTCGGACAGGTGTGGACCCCACTGCAGCACCCAGCCTGGGCACCCAGCGTCCACCCAGCACCAGCGACATCTGAACAAGAAACTGAACCCATCCCCACTCTGCCCCATGTCCCAAACCACACCTCTGTCCACCCTCTGCCCCACCCAGCCCAGAGGGGTCTGAGCCACCACCTCTATGTGCCTTTCAGTGTCCAAGGCAGAAGGAGACTGCATCAAGTCCTTTCTGTACCGAAGTGTCGCTAGAAAATCTGATTAAATTAGAAAATGTGGGAAAAAACTGCAATAACCCTGCACACACAAACCCCCATACCAACCTCGCCATCACAAGTGACACTTTCAATTATTCTCTCAGTTGTAGGAATCATATTCCAAGATTCCATGCTGTGGACCCATGTAAAATCAAAGCAAATCCATCTTATAAAGTTAACATGAAGACAGAAAAAAATGTAGAAACATACAGAAGTGCTTCAGGAACTTTTCTGAGCACTTACTATGAGCTACATGTACTATTATTACCATCAACAACACAAACAAGAAAAGTCCTGCCCTCATGAAGCTCACATCCCAGGAACTGACACGATAAAACTCTTAGAAGAGAACACTGAGCGAAGCTGCATGGCACTGGATTTGGCAGTAACTTTCTGGATGCGACAACAAAGGCACAGGCAACAAAAGGAAAAAGAGACAGACTGGACTTCACAGAAATTAAAATCTTTTTGTAAATCAGAGGCCACTGTCGCAAGAGAAAAGCAACAGGTAACGTACAAGGGAACACCGATAAGGTTATCAGCTGATTTTCCCACAGAAACTCAGCAGGACAGAAGGGAGTAGCGCGATATATTTAATGTGATGAAGGGGGAAAACCTACAGCTAAGAACACTCTCTATCCAGCGAGGCTCTTGTTCAGACTTGAGGGGGAAATCAAAAGCTTCACAGATAATCAGAAGCTAAAGGAATTCAGCACCACCAAACCGGCTTTACAACAAATGTTAAAGGAACTTCTCTAGTCATCAAACCATAAGAAAAGAGAACAAAAAAAAAAGAGAAAAAAAGACCTACAAAAGATTGCTTTGGCAATTCGGGGTCTTTTACGGGTCCAAATACATTTTGGAATTATTTGTTCTAGTTTTGTGAAGAATGTCTTATTCTGACAGGGGTTGCACTGGATCTGTAGATTACTTTGGGTACTGTGGCCACTTGGATAATGTTGATTCTTCCAATCCAAGAGCACAAGATATCTTTCCATTTCTTTGTATCATCTTCAGTTTCCTTCATCAATGTTTTACAGTTTTTAGAGTACAGGTAACCTCCTAGGTTAGGTTTATTTCTAGGTATTTTGTTGTTTTCGATGCAATGGAAATGTTTATGCTGGTTATAAAATTCTGGTTTTTGAAGTGAAAAGGGAAAAAAAAGTGAACAAAAGGCCACAAATGGAAAAATATCCTTCTTCCTTATGGGTGAGCTGTGTTCCATCACACATGTATGCTGCATCTTCTTTATCCGTTCACCTGTTGATGTGCATTTATGATGCTTCCATATCTTGGCAATTATAAAAAATGTTGCTGATAATAGCAGGGTATATGTGTCTTTCTGAATTAATTCTTATTTTGTGGTTGGCTTTATTTCTTTGGTAACTATGTAAGTTTAAAAAGCTAAAGCTCTAAACATTCTTAGAAACAACGAACAGTACGTATATGTGAATTTTAAAAATACGTGCAGTATATTGTATACATGTATTTACATGCAATACATTGTACATGTGCAGTCAAATTGTCACAATTCTACCTAATAAAAACGAAAAATTTAAAAAAAAGGCCACTGCCGATAGAATGTAACAGGATAGAAGAAATTACTTGCAGTCACATGTCTGATAAAGGACAAACATCCAGAATATGCTTAAAAATTCCTACAACTCAATATTTAAAAAAAAAAAAAAAACTACCCGATTCAAAAATGAGCAAAGAACTTGAAATGAGCATCTAGAAATGAGCATTTCTGGAAAAAAGACAAGCAGATGGCTAATAAACAAAAGAAAAAATGCTCAGCACCGCTGATCACTAGGGAAAGGCAAATCCAGAACACAATGAGATACCACTTCACATTGTCAGGATGGTTACTGGAAAAAACGAAACGAAACAAGTGTTGGCAAGGACGTGGGGAAACCGGAAGGTTTCTGCGTTGCTGGTGGGAGGGAAAACAGTGCAGCTCCCACGGAAGCATTATAAGGGTTCTTCAAAAAATTAAACAGAAGTACAATTTAATCTGGCAGTTTCACTTCTGGGTGTACACACAGTAAGAACCAAAAGCAGGAACTCGAATAGGTATCTGCGCAACAGTGGTCACCGCAGCTCCATGCACAACAGCCAAAGGGCAGCACCAACCCCAGTACCTGCCCACAGGCACCAGACCCATCCATCCCCAGGGAAAGCCGACACCAGGCCGCCCTGACCTCACACCAGCGCCCCACCCAGAGCCAATCGCTGCTTCCTCTAATCCTGCATCAGAAGCAACAATCGATCCAGAATTCATGCCTGCTCTCTCCTGACCCCCTCAAGTGCCTTGGGCTGGACCCCAACCTTTCAAAAGTCCCCTCTGGCCGGCTGGTTGCTAGTAATTAAAAAAAGAAGAGAATGCAGCCTGTTTACAATGTTAAACACACTCAGTGCTGCCTTTACTCTGAGATGACACTCTTCCTCCGCTCTGGATGACCTAGAGCGTTTTACAGTTTATGAAATAATGGTAATCATTTTTACGTTTCTAAGCAAGTATATGAAAAACAAATAAATCTTGGTAGGCCCATTTAAACCATAAACGTTTTCCATTTTTAATAGTTTGTGGGTTTTTTACCGAAGTATAGCTGAATCTGGTGTTATATTAGTTTCAGGTGCACGGCATAGTGATTCAGGATCTGTATCGAATATAAACGTTCATGAAATTTCAATGTCTGAATCACTGCTTTACAAAACCAACAAGATAACAAGAAAACAAAAAAGGAAAATGATGTGATGTGTAAATGGCTTCAGGACACTTTGGGCACAAGTGCTTCAAAATATCACCCCCATCATCCACCAGATTAAATTCCAGATATTTTCCGTCTAAGATCTGTATTTTAAAAATCAAATCACTGAAAAAAAGGACAACTAAAACTGAAAATAATGGGTTAGCACTTTCTCAGCTTATTTTTGAAGTCAAGAAATCTCTTATTTTTGTTAATTCTCAGCTTCTAGAATGAGGATGCTCAGTGTTTGCCAGGCCTGTTCTCAGTGAAACCCATCTTCAAAGACAGAGCTTTCCGGAACAGCCTCTCAACCTGAAACCCATGACGGGGCCTACGACTCGGGCAGGGCCACTGTGCCCAGAACCCTCAGGATGTGGGGACCACTGGCAGGGCCGCCTGCGGTTGCCACTGCCTCTGATGTGAGACTCCTGCATGCAGGCCAGAGTGACCAGCTCAGACAGAGCAAGTGGGGAGGCTCTGCCCACAGGAGACTCTGGGGGCCAAGTGGGGACTGAGCCATCCTCAAAACAGTGAAGAAGGTATCCAAAGGGTCACGGCTCAGACTGGACTGACGAGGCATACGTTCCTGAAGTCACCACTGATGGCACTCACGTAGTGACGGTGTTGAAGCCGCAGGCCTTCAGCTTCAGCAGGCGGTCCCTCCAGTACTCCTTGGGCACCCGGAAGTAGTGGATGGTTCCCGCTAAGATGAGGGAAGGAAAGCCACCAAGTGTGAAGTTTGAGTCCTTAACTTTCAGGCCCAAGCGTCGGTCCTTCACCTGCGAGGGACTGAGGAAAACCCTGGAGGCCCTGCAAGGACAGAGACACATGACATCCTCCAGAGGCGACCCCGAGACTCACAGGATGGGCAACTCGGAAGGCCTCTCCTCCAGGGCCCCGGGCACAGTTCCAGCCCAGGCAGAAACTTCCCAACCCTTCCCTCCAAACGCACCTGCCCCAGGGGGCTCCGGTCAGCGCAGACGTTTCCAGTAGCCTTGACATCAGGCCCAGGAGGGCCACAAGTCTCACCAAGAGGGTCTGCATGCTAAACGAACAGGACAGAACAAAGGTCAGGCTCCCCCCAGGCAGGGCAGGCGGTGGGGCCTGAGCCAGGCCTGGGCCTTGGAGGATGGTGGGGAGGACAGAGGGGGCCCCACCGGAAGGCAGAATTCTGCGCAGCCGTCTTTGGCTTCTGCGGCGCCTGGACTCCGGCAGGAGCACCCCGAGGCCCTGTCTGCTGCCCGGAGCGGGACAGCTGCATGGACAGTCTCTGCTGAAGCGCTGGGTTTTTGGACACTGGCTACCTAGTGAGAGAGGACCGAGCCTCCGCGGAAGGTTTATAAACACAGAATAATCTCTGGGAGATTCGCCAGAGATGGTCCAGGGCTGAGGAACGGCCTCTCACGACTGGTCTTCAGCAGAGAGAACACTGCCTGCAACGTGGAGGCCTCTCCTGCAGGGCCTCGTTTTTACCTCCAGCCCAGTCTCCCACTTCCCTGCTCTGAAGGTCCCACCGCTCCACTTCTCACCGTCCATGCGGCCCACGCTTTTCCTCGCGCTGCGGAGTGGAGCACAGGGTGCGGGCCGACCGAGGCCCCGCGGGCGACCGGGGACGGGGCGCCGGGCGGCAGGGTGGACCACGGGCGGGGAAGTCGGCGGAGGGGGAGAGCCCGGCCCCAAGCTCACCAGGTGGACGAACCCCCGCCCTAGGCTTGCTCCCCCAGCCCTGGACAGGCCGCCTCCGCAGACCTCCCCCCCACGTCTGCATCCGCCCGGCCCGCCTGGCACCCGGAGCGCGGAGCGACAGGGACACCCCTCCCCGGGACCCCTAGGGCCCTACCCGCCGCGGGGCCGCTCCCCGACACCCTCGGCGGGCTCTGGGCCGCAGGGACCCCTGCCCCCGACCGGCCTGGACTCCTCCCTCCCTCTGCGCGGTCGCCACGTCCCTGCGCGAAGCGCTGACATCGGGAAGGTCCTTCCCCGGACCTGGGGGTCCAGCGGGTGCGCCTCGCGAGCCCGGGCTCCTCCCTCCCGGACCGATCCTGAAGCTGCTAACGACCCGGCCCGGAGCCGCGGCCCCCGAGGTGCGTCCGGACCCGTGCGGGCGAACCTCGTCCAAGTGCAGATGCTCGCACCCTCCAGACCCGCGGAACCCGCGCTCCGGCTTTGCCCTGGAGCCCGCACGCCTGGCGCCGCGTCGGGAGCTGAGGCGCCCTTTGTGGGAACGGAGCCGCGGGGGCGGGGGGCGGAGGGCGGAGGGCGGGCGCGGCGCGGGGGCGCAGGCCCGCCTCACCTGCGCAGCCGCGACAATGCCGGGCGGCCCGCCTCCCCGCCTCCCCGCCTCCCCGCCTCCCCGCCTCCCCGCCTCCCCGCCTCCCCGCGGGGGCGCAGCCAGCAGCCCGGAGTTCCCCACGCTGGGTCGGTGCGCCCCCCCAGACCAGGCTCCAAGGGTCGCCCGACTCTGCAGAGCAAAGTTCTCTGCATCTACATGAGAAGGAACGGCCAGCCCGTTCCGTGCGACCCCAGGTTAACCTCCTCTGGTGGCAGCAGCGCCTGCGCCCCCCACGGTGTGGACGAGGCTGTGTCTTTGGGGATAGTTCATTGCTGGGAGTCTCCCACCAAACAGCTGAAGGTTTGACTGGCGTCCAGGAGGCTTGCCAGACTTCCCCTTCCTCCGCTTTTCTTGTATCACCGCACTTGTCTCTTTCCTCCTTGCTTTTTATTTATAATTATTTAATTTAATTTAATTTGGAGGGGAGGAGGTAATTAGGTTTTTATTCTTAATGGAGGAATAGAGGCACTGGGGACTGAACCCAGGACCTCCAGCACAGCACTGAGCTGTGCCCTCCCCCCTCCTTCTTGCTTTTTAAACCCACTTCCACTCTCCGCGCTGCTACTCCGGACACCAGAGGGAAAAACTCCTTTCAGGATCTACTCCACTAGTGGAATCTGGCCTTTTCTGCGGTTCTCCTAACTCACAGCTGACTTATTGCTTCAGACACTCTCCCGACAACTTCTCTCCCTAACTCACTGTATCTGCAGTTTGCAGGGGCCGTGTTTCCACTCTCACTGGTGCCCTCTCCTTTCTACCTACTTTACCGAAGTTCATTTATTTGTCTCCGCAGGGATCCAGGCTTCTCTTTCTGCTCACAGACACTGTGCTCAGGACCCTGACAACAACCCTTTTAAATACCAGGCTTCTCCCTCACAATGCTCCATCCACAAACCCGCCTCACCTACTCGCCATCAGAAGTACTTCATCTCCAAGATACAAGATCCAGAAATTCTACGTTCTGACCACAGTCGTTCTTTTCACCACATCTCCCAAACCTGCTCTGTCTCAGTCTTTGACGTTCCAGTCTTCCAGTCTCTCATTTTATTTCACTCATTCTGGTTCATATATTCAAAAGCATACTTTCTTCCTCGTCAGAAATGGTTATTTCCTTAACCTCATGCTCATACTTTGCTCAGGTAACAAACCGGTCTGCTGTCTCCTTCCTCTGCCCTGAGCAGGTGAGTGAACTGGGTAAGGTCACAAAATCAGACTTACTTAGACCCAGCAGTGGGGGTTCCCTGCTTTGTGCAACGCTCAAATGTCCCTACACTACACACACATGAATACAATGCTCATATAAACCCTATGCAGTGTGCGCTAACAAACCTGCATTATCAAGGCGTATTTGGATGCTTTGTCACTCAAGATCCAGTCCTCGGTGCTGGTAAACATAGCCGGTAACCTCCAAACCTGAAGCACTCACTCTCGGCTGACATTTTCAGTCTCCATGGAAACACTGCACACCGTTTGCCTGTTTGTCTTCAGAGCAGAAGATGCCTGTATCTAAGTGTCCTGAGGGCTGTAGGTGGGCTGTTGCCAAGGTTGAAGACAGGTAATGCTTCAATGTGCAGAAGCGCATGAAGGCGGAAGTGCTTGGGTGAAGGAAGAAGGCAAGCCCCTCGTTCAGCCCTCCTGCCCAGGTATCGGAACCGGAAGAGATGCTGGCAGGACGAAGTCACCGTTTTCCATAGCCGGGAGCACTCGTTTATTCACTCCTGCTCAGGCCCACTTGTGTTCCGTGGGAGGCTTAACAACATGCGTGTTTTATAATGTGAAACAGTTCACATCACTCTTGAGATTTGTATATTTCTGGATCTAGACATGACATAGGTGAAGGGTAATATTACTTACATTGGCAAACACATTGAACACCGTAATTACAAATAATTTTATTTTAAAACTGCTGAGAGCTTAAAAAAATCTTTAAAGACTAAACCAGAAAATCAGCTATCTTTAAATATTTATTATTTGTAACTTGTATTTTCCTTTTACTTTTATTAGATGACTTTCAGTGTCCCTGTTCCCCACTTTAATTTTCCTCCACTTTTCCATGGTCAGTCATTCCAATGTGTTTTTTGTACGATTGGCCATCTGTATCTGAGTCCCAAATCTGTGACTGTGGAGGGCTGACTGTAAGGGGCTTGAGCGTTTGTGGATTTTGGTGTCTCAGAAAGCCCTGGAACCAATCCCTCCAGATTCCAAAGGATGACTGTTTTATATTCTTTGTTGTATGTGTTCCTGCAAAACTTGCATGGATGTATTAATTACCCACTTGCTATTGATTCTAGGTCTTATTATGGTCTTATCATTTAAGATCTAAATGTGTTTTTATGCTAGTAATTCTGTAAATTACTCCATGGTGCCTATGTTTTCTTCTAGTCTTTCTGCCTGGTCTTGGTCCCTTGATGCATGAATTATTTCTAAGTATGCAAGTATGTCTGTGTGAGTTTTCTCCAAGTTGCTAATGCTCCTGCACTATGGGCAGAGTCCATGAATGTGATTTCTATGATGTTGACTTTTGAGAATGGTTAAAACTTCTCCCAAGATTACTATTATATAATCAGTGTTTTATTTTGTAAAAGTGGAATTATTGGTGAAGAGGTTATAAGCATGTCTTGACAATTCTTAACATACTGCCATGATGCTGTACTGGATTAAGGAAAATTGCCCATGTGACATACTGGAATCTAGAATGTCTTGCAATAAACAGAATTTTATATAAGTTTTAGTGAGATTGAATAAGGTTTCATAAATTCATTGAATATATGTCTCATATTTTGTTAATTCCCTGACTGTGACTATCACTAATTTTTCATTGGATTTTGACCTTTTATTGAGTGATAACCTTTCCATGTACAATTTTTGAAAAATAAACTTTTGTCAAATGTGATCAATCTTTGTGCATATTTTAAAGGTATTTACATTCTCTATTTGATGGGTCTACAGATGCCCACCAGGTCTAGCTCATGTGGTTGTGTTATTCACATTTTGTAACATCTCTCTCCTAACATGTATGTTTATAGTAACATTATTAATAATAATCTGTACTGTCATATTAGCATTTACATTAGTATTACTAATTACATTATACACACTATTATTATTTTATATTAGCATTATGACCACATTATTCTACGAAGATACATCCTTTCAAAGTCCGGAATACAGGTAAGTATTCAGCGAGTCTGGCGTATCCGGTACGTCAATTGTCAAATGGGAGAAGAGTCAAGGTTTCCAACAGTCAAGTTTTGTGTAAGCAATGTTGGCACAGGTCACCGTGAGGCTCAGCTGCAGACAATGAGCTTATTAATGTCAACCCTGGACATTGATTTAAGCAAAAGTCATGATGTAACTGTGCTGGGAGGGTTAGTACAGAGGAAGGCTGTGGGGCTGGGAAGGGCATGGGAGCCTGGGATTCTAATTATTTTACCAAAAACTGAGTAAATTGATCTAAAATTAAAAATCAACAAGTAGGACTTTAGGCCGCGTTGTTTTGAAATCTGGAGACAATTACCAGAAGAAAGAGATGAACGTTTTGAAAATGACTCTCTCTTCAGAGCAGTGGGGAGAGACAGCAAGAGGCTGCAGGTTTTCTTTAAAACCTTGCGAAACACTTGACTTCCATCATTCCTTACACCTGTACCTCTGATCAGATTAAAAAGTATTCTTTAAAAAAGGAAACAATTTGCCCCAGGCGGTTCTAACCCGCAGGCGTGGACCACTGACATAAAGAACCAGGCTACTGGAGTTGCTCCCTCAGGGACATGACTGGGACATGAAAGTGGCCACTGGGCCAAGGAGGACCCGGCCCACGCTTGCTGACCCCGCCCGCAGGCCCACGTGCGGGGAACAGCCACCCCTCCTGGCCCCCGAGCCCATCGAGTGTGACCCCCTAGAGCTCCCCACACGGAGGGGCTGACGGCCAGCTTCCACGTGGCACCAAGGGACCCACCAAGAATTGGTGTCATTGGAAAGGCTGGAGGGGTGGTGACCTGCCCACAGATGAGCCACAAAACCTTAAAACAATTTGCACTGATTTTTAGTGGGAACTGACTCAATTATCTCTGAGGGTGACATACTGACATTTGAGGGGACAGGATTCCAGTCCCAAGGCGGAGAAAGGGGCTCTGGGACCCTGTGGGCAGGGGCGGGGGGCTTGCTCTGGGTGGGAGGTCAGCTGCCGCTCAGGAAGGGCAGGAACCCCAGACAGGCTGGGGAGGGCAGAGGAATGGGGGCCTCTCAGCTCCGGGAAGTTTCTCCAGGGAGCCCGAGGCCCCCACTTGCCAGGTCCCTGCGGGGCTCGCCTGCCTCCGCGGCCCCACGTGGACCCGGGCCAGGCGGGACCCAGGCTGCAGTCCCAGCCGGAGGAGCTCATCCTCCACGGGGCAAGTGATGTGATAAGTGCTTTCATGGCAGGGACCCTGTTTTAAGTGAATCTGTGCCCCTGACCCGGCCTCCCCCCGCCCCACATTATGACAAGAACACACTTTTCCTTCTTACAGCATTTAATCAACAAATACTTACTCATTTCAGTTGAAAACACAATGTTTATTTAGCTCTTCTGCCCATTTTTTGATTGGGTTACTTGTTTTTAAAAATCTTTATCTTTTAATCAAAACTTCCAATTGAGTGCTATTAATTTCTCAAAGTTACTAAATGTTCCAAATTATGAATAATGAAGAGGAGGCCTGTTTTAAGAGTTCACATTTGTTAGGGGAAGGGCTTTTTTTTTTTTTTAAGTTGTTTCCAGGAATTAGTCAAATCTAATGGAAAAATTAACACAAATAGTAAATATTAGTGGCCTTCACCAGATCAGTGGCCTAGGTGAAGGCCCTGGAGAGATCTCTCTCAATGGTGTAGTGGTTCCTACCTGAAAAGACTCAACAACTCAAAGAAAATTCCAGACAAGAGAAGGAACTCTGAAAGTTTAGAGACCCTGAGCCCCTCAGTACCCTCCTCACTCCACATTTTCTTTTTTTTAAAGACATTTTTAAAAGCAGATTTAGGTCCACAGCAAAATTGAGAGGAAGGTACAGAGACCACCCCCCCCCCCCACCTGCCTGCTGGATAACAGACCCGAGTAATCCGGAAGAGGCGCTGGTCCGCCCCCGCCAGCCCTGCCCACCCCATCTCCCAGCTCTGCGCACCTCGCACCCCGGCCACCCAGGGGGGCTCCCCGACCCCGGGCTTGTCTCTTCTCTCTTGGAGATGCTGCCCGTGCTGCCTCCACCCTCAAGGGCTCCCCGGACTCACCTCCAAGCTGTTCCACCCGTGAGCCAGCTCCCACCCTGTGGGGATGCAGAACAACGTAATGTCTCCTAAAGAATAAGGAAGGTACAAAGCTCCCTTGTGACGGGTTAAGGCTGTTAAACAGAAACCAGATGCCTCCTGAAGGCAAATGATGTTAGTCTCAGCAAGCTGAGCTAACATGAGCAGAAAACCGCTCCAGCACGTGCACCCTGCCGTTTGCTAAGGGAAGGTCAGAAGGACCAGGTCGGACCTGCGCACAGTCGGAAGAGTGAAGCCAGGAGGGGACAGTCTCCTCACAACTAGCCCAGGGGGCTAGGGCTGGTGGTCGCTACAAGGCTTCAGTAATCTTCGAAACGACTCCCAGATTATCTGCTGCTAGAGAATCATAATAAACGCAACGCAGACCGGGCATTCAGGGCTCTTGACCCATGAGGTCTTGAGTCCCCTGGTCCCATCTTTGATCTCACTCTTGTGTCTGTCTTTCTTAAGTGCTGCGTCGCCCGTCCATTTACAGGAACCGTTGCTGCGCTGGCCACAACTCTGCCTGCCCAGTCCTTGTCTGTTCCCTCAAACATGCTAGTATCAACATGTGAGTGAGTTTCAGCCTGTCTCCGACACCGAGGACAGGTCCTGCCGGCCACTGCGTCACCCAAAGGGACGGCTCAAGGAAGTGTTTGCTGGGTGAGCACGAAATTCAGGGAGCCCCCTGAGGAGGGCGGGTCCTCCTGAGTCAAGGGAAACGGCAGCGGCGGTGATAGGCACGAAGACAGTCCGGAGTGTCTGCAGGGGCTGCGGTCTGGGGTCAGCGAGGGCCAGGCTGTCTTTAATGACCCGGAAAAGGCAGTCATTTAGGGAAACAAACTTCGAACTTTGTGGAGGGGCTCCTCTTCCTGAGGCTAAAGAAGCCGACCTGCTTTCACCGGGTGGTGGTGGGAACTGCTTTCGGCTCTGCACAAGCGTCTCACACTGACCCTTGCCCGTGAGGACACCGAGCGTGCTGATTTGACTCCTGAGGGGTGACTGTCACAGAAGACAGTTACCAGATCAGAGCACGGCATGCTCAGATGCTTCAGAAGACTGGCCTCTAGACTCACTTCTGACCTGAGGATCAGGAACTGGGATCTGGAGACTAAAACTGACATATTTGACCCCTCTGTGTGTGTAAGTCAGGACTATTAGAGAGTCTATAACTCAGAAGGTTTGCAGCAGAACAGTCCGGGGAAACCCATCAGAGTGGAATAGCTAAGAAAAAGCTGACGGCACGAGAGAGGTAGTGCTTCTGTCCTTCTGCCCAAAGATGCCCCTCAGATACTACAAAAGGGAAGCAGCGGTTCCAGTCATACACACTGACCCCCTCATGGAAGGACATTTGCTGGTCGACAGCGGAGAACCCGTGGGGAAGCTGGGGCATTGCTGTGCTTGGGCAGGTGGTTTGAGTTTAGAGGACCAGACACCCAGGTCAGGCTGGAGAAGAGGAGCAGGGACAGCGTTTCACCTGTGGAATCTGGACGCACTGAGAGGGCCGGAGAGGCACGGACACCCTCGCCGCGCTGCCACTGTTCCCCCTGCAGGGGCGGCCATGGCGCTGCGGTCAGCCGGAGATGGCCACACCTGCAGGAGTGCACACGGTAAACCGCAGGTGACTCTTGGGGAAAGTAACTCCATCTCACAGGAAACGCTGTGCTGGACTTTCCCCTCAGGGGGAGCCTGGAAATCCAAGCAGAGTACCCTCTGCTCGAGCACCACCTGCCTCGGAGAAACAGGCAGGCGGCACAGACTTCAGGGGGCAAGCGGAGGGACAAAGGCTGTTTCCCCAAACAGAGCCAGGCGTGAACACCCTGGGGACTCTGGTGACGGGCAGGATCAGGTTCTCTTCGGCCAACCTTAACTCTAAGACTTCAAAAAGTAAGAAGAAAGAAAATTTCAACAAGAGAAAATTCTTCTGTTTTTTTACAATGAGAGTCATGAAGCAATCATCCCACGTTTAGTCCATTGCAGATACTGGAGAAAGAACCTGGCACAGTGTGGTGGGGGAATTAGCAAAAGTTTAAAACTGATTAAACAGGGCTACGGTGATAGACTTCTACAAACAGTTAACACAGTTACTACGCAATTACAGGACGATGTGATCAAGGCTCTCCGAGGCACTGGTGTAAAATCAAGCTCTGAAAGCAGTTCTTTGAAAATTATTTGGGTGGTTTAAAGAAAAAGAAAACAATTGTCTTTAAAATAAGAAAGTCATAAGAATACACAAGTATTTTGTAAATCTGATAAAGATACAAGAAAAGTCATATTAAATGGTCATCTGAGCTGTGAAAGTAACAGAAGGTGGCCTGAGTAAACAAGCACACGAACAGCCAGGAAAGCCTGCTGCCCCAGAGCAGCAAGGCCTAATTTCTACTCCTGGTTTCTCAATCTGATCGTTAGCTAGGCCCCTAATTTATTTGGGGTTTTTCCCTGGTAATTAATTTCAGTTCTGTTGGTCTAGAGTGTTTTCAATCGCCCACTGTATGCCAGGAGATTTTTAAGACCACGGGGGAGTACGAACGGATAACCCACAGCCACATCCTGTGGGCTTGGGTTAGACACTGCGTTACATTGCAACGCACTGGAGGCTGGAACTGTACCATGCCTATTCCTGCAAGGCACTGGCCTGCAGCCACAGTGAGTGTCTCCTTGGTGACAGTGGCTTTCTCTGTTTGTTCAGCAGGCACTGAGCTCCTCCTACGTGCCAGGAAGGCACCGAGGGTAAAGAGATGGATCAGATATATGTCTGACTCAGACAATCTTTAAGCCTGTGAAAGAACTTATGGCCCAACAAACCCACAGGATTTGTAGACAAATTGGGAAACACTGACATTTCCTGAAGGGCCAAATTAGTGTGCATGGGTGAGGGGTGAGGACGGTAATCCCGTCCTGGGTTACTGTTCATGGTCCTGGGTATCGTTCACGCAGATTGTCTGTACAGCCCTTTCCCAAGGCTGGAGACCTCACCTTCGCCAGTGCACAGATCCAGAGCACGGGGGCTGGGAGGGCCCCTGCTCCCCCGCCTGTGGAGAGAGAACGGGCGCCCCTCCTTCGGTCCTGCAGGGATTAAGATCCTTCACCAGGGAGGGCTGAGACCCTGTTTGTGGGGCCAGGACCCCACCAGATCAGGGTCTCAGGCTTTGGCCCATGGCGCCGGGTGAAGAGAGACAAGCACAGGGCAACGGAAGAGCCACTGCTCATGAGCAGCACTCGGTCCACAAGTAAGCAAGGTCGGGCGCACATGACCTTGGCTCCGCTCTAAGTCCCCCTGCTCCCCTCCTCCCCGCCCATCCACTGCCTGCCACAGGTCATCACACTTCTGGGATCGGGTTTTCAGCTGGAAGGCGTCCACTGGGTCTCCCGGGCCCCTCTCCCCTTCCTCCCAGTGGGAGGTTCTCACTGGGAACTGAAGAGGGGGGACACACTCCACCACACCCCTGCACCAGTCAACCCTCGCCCCATTGACACAAAGAGCATTCGCTCATGGGGCGTCTGGCCGATCATGATTCCCGTGAATAACAGGCCTTCCCAAGTGCCAAAGAGACAACACGGTTTGGGGGAGAAGAATATATATGGAAGTGTCCAGATAAAAGCAGAGGAGGGCCTGGGGAACGTACTGTGGAGCTGATGCAGCTGACGCTTCTGGGCCCTTCTAAGGTCCTGGGGAGACCTCAGTGGTGTGTTCATGGGCTTCCATGTTTCTGTGGTGCCGGCAAAAGGAAGATGCAATCCTGCCGCCTGCCAGGAAGAGGCAGACCAGGAATGTCTGTGATCAGCCTTGCCTGACTACTAGTTGTGACTATTTGGAAGGTCCTCAGAAGGATGTGCCGTCACCTGTGTCGGTTTGAGCAAGACAATCTCTCTACCGTTCACTCTGCTCACCTGTACAATGAGGTTGATAAGACATACCTGGGGTTGCTTAAAGGACTGTTCCAGCCTGCCACGTGGGTTCCTTTACTTGATTCACTAACTATCCTGGGCGAGGAAGCTTTATTATCTCCGGTTTACACGAGGAACAGACAGCGCGTTGGAGTGGTTTTGCTTGACGCCACAGGCAGCGGCAAAGCTGGCAACAAAACGGCCCAGGGGAGTCTGGCTCCAGGGCCCAGGCCCCCCCCAGCAGCAGCGCCGATTTTCAGCAGGGCTGTGGTTCAGTTCAATTCCTATCAGTTTAACACAGCACACATCTCTCGGGTGTCTGTCCTTGCAGGGACCCTGTGTGAAAGTCAGGAGACAGATGAGACAGTCTGCAGGAAGGTGCTTTGGAGAAGTCCTGTTTTTAAGATAAAACTGTAACCAGAGACACGCTAAGGCAAAAACATACATAAGGTATTTCCAATGTATCAGATCTGTAAGGGGCAGAGGAAACTTTAATAAGTGACCAAAACACCCTTCTGCTAAACACACAGTCAGAGCAGTCGGACTCCCCTGCGCTGTCACAGCTTTAGAATGGAGGGAGTGTGGAGACACGCGGAAGCACTCAGACCCCGGGAGGCGCTGCTGGGACTGAAGCCACCAGGTCACCATCTCGAGACCCCTTTGGCCGGGACTCCCCGCCACCGCATCCTGAAGTGGGCTTCCCAGCCCCTGGGGTGCGTCCGGGCCAGGCCACAGGTGGGCGTAGGGGTGTGTGCTGCGGCCAGCGGGGCGCCTGCCCTGCTTCTGCCGGTTCACTCACGGGGTAGCTGAGTGACACGCGTTAGAGGCCTGCCCCAGGCTCACCGGGTGCAGCCACGGGGCCAACTCCAGGCGGCAGGGAAGCTGAGCGCTTCTGAACAACCACAGGTCTAGACCCGCTGTCCATCCAACGACCAGCACAGACGGCAAGGATCCAACAGAACCCTGCCTTCGCCTCAGGCCGGAGCCAGGAGCCCACACCACCCACTCCTGCCTTCCAGGTTCAGGGTCCAGCATGTCACCCCGACCACTCGAAGACCCCACCGCCCATTGCAGCTCACCCGTCTCCCCACTCACACTCACCATGTGCATTCAGGAACTGAGGGGACTGATCTCACATCTCCCCCGTAAACCCTCCATGGCGGCAAACTCACTGCTTGCATGGTAAGACCCACAACTCGGCTTTCGTACTCTGCTTCCAGATACAGCCTACACATTTGTTCCATCTGGCCAACAGCAGTGAGCCCCACCCTGCACTCCTCCTGCTCCCGGCTCTTTCCCGGCTTGAAGCTTGAACCCTCTTGGTTCCCTTTAAATAAAAGCTTGACCAGAATTCCCACCTTCTGCTCGAGTCCCTTGCACTTGACCACCTGTGCCAGACAAGCCTTTTCCGCAGACCCACCCTTGTCTTGTAAGGCTTCTGATGGCAGAAACTTGCTATGTGAGGTACTCACACCCTGATCCCCTGCAGGACCCAGCACCGGGCCTGCGACTGCATTAGAAACAGAAAATGTCTGTTGTAGTGTTACGGAAACGACAGGCCAGCCAAGAACAAGCACCACTCAGAGGGTTGGAGTACTCAGATTTATTACGCCAGTGGGCTCAAGAGGGACTTTTGCTCCGAAGCTCTGAGCACCTCCAAGACGTGTGCATGAGGTTTTATAGGGTTAATTACAAGCTTGGGGTATTCGGCCAATAGGCACGGAACAGCTGTAGCAGCACCATTATCACAAAAGCAGAGGCAGGGAGGCAGCAGACCGACATTCCAAGGCCAGATATGTCTCTCTGAAAATCCAGCTGGCTAGCAAAAAAAATGAGCAGGGAATCAGCAAACCGACACTTATTAACTTAGATTTACGAGTAGGCCCAGCCTGGCTTTTCCTTCACAGTAGCTGACAGTGCACATATTGGTCTCTTGCAAACACTGATGTGTAACAAAATACCTTAGATTTTTTCCTGTAGAGATGACGGGGTTGGATAATGTAAGGATCACCTCCAACAGGGTCTCCAAAGTCCCCATCTGTGTTACTTTAAATCTACTTTCATGAACCATAAACAGCACTTAGCTCACAAAACTATTAGTAATTTTAGGGGCCTATTTTTTAAAAACCAACTTAATCAAGGAGAGATTTTTATTTATTGTTCTAAAGTTGAGTTAAATGTTTAATTAAATTTTAAAAAATAGTTGTGAAGGCTTAGTTAGGAAGATAAAATAAAAATTTAATAGACCTGGAGAAGGTAGAGAGGGATATCTTTTATTCATAAATGTAGTGATTAAAACACTTAAAAACAGAAGCAAGAAAGAAAAACAAAGCTCAGATAGAAAAAAGCATCCTCAAAGCACTTATCAGGGGAGGTAGCAGACACTCTGAGCATCACTCAGATGCTCGGGAAACAGCACGCATCTAAACTCCAAACGATCTCAGCCCTTGGTATTCGGGTGGCCCGGTGCAGACACACCCTGAATCATACACAGCTTCAGAGAAGAGCTCCCAGACACTCATTTTATCATGATTTACTCTCAGAGGGGCTGCTGCAACCCACAGGAACCTTCTGTGTCCTGAGCCGAGGCACAAGGGACAGAAAGAGATGACGTTTTCTCACCGTTTCTCTCTGCTTTACAATCCGGAAAACCCTCTACCAAAGCACTCACGTCCCCGGGAGAGGATCTGGTGAGCAGGCAAACTACAGACCAGTCAAGACCGTGTGGGTCAGGAAGGGCAGTGGTCTGGGGTCAGTGCCCAGCGGTCGCCCTCCACACCAGAGCAAGGCAGTGCTCTTCCTGCGTCGGCCCAATTGGGGCGGCTCCTCTGGTCCTGCAGTGGATGCTCCGAAGGTCCCCCAGGAAGGCTGCACCCTGGAGCGAGTCCAGGGTGCACTCAGCATGGCTCACACATGGGCCGGGCCGGGCTACTCCTGCAGGAGGCTCCTGGAGACCAGCATGCGCATCACCTCATTGCTGCCTGCAGGCGGGGGGAGAGGGGAGTGGTGATGCAGGGCTCAGCAGCGGCCAGGCCCAGAGGCGGGCGGCCCACCGGGGGAAGGATAGTGTCGTCGTTACCAGATCCTCCAGAATACATCAAGGCCAGGGAGGGAGGGAAATTTACTTCTGAAAAACCTCCCCTGATGGTAAAAATGCTTATATTAGGTTAGAAAACAAACTCCAAACCAAAAATAAAACGCAGCACATGTAACAGTACACATACTTTAATTCTATTTTTTTTAAATGTATCTACAAAACCACAGAAAAAGTCCAAAAGAAGATATTTTTGGACTTAAATATAAAAGGAGCCCAAAATATTAATTCATGTCAAACATGAACGGTCTTTTTCTTTTCTAAGATTTCCTATGTTTATACGTTTTCAACAATAAATACACCAACATCTTTGGTAACCAGAAAACTGGATTTTAAAACATTTTCCCTGACAGGAGGGGGTCAGCTGCCCGCTTCATCTGTACAGCAGCTTCCTGTGACTCTAATAATCAGATCTGAAATTTCCCATTTATCCCGTAGCAAAGTCCCCAGTGAACAAGTGACAAAGATGAGCGCCCCTAGTCTTCTACAAGCGGGTGACGGTGGGGCCGTTTACTCCAACAGGGTTGAGAGACAGAGTCAGAAGAAAGTGAGGGTCCCTGCGCTCACCGGCACGGGGTGAGAGGGTGACTATTACTGCAGTAACAGAAGGAAGCACAGTCAGCGCCCGCGAGGGCAAGGTCTGTGGCAGAGGGTAGACGCCGGCTCTGAGAGGCCTGCACTCTGGCTGTGACACCAGGGGTGGGTCTGAGTGTGGCCCCACACAGGCCGCGGCAGCCTCAGTGAACACTCGTCAGAGGTGCAGATTCCCAGGCCCCACCGCCCGTGGAGGCAGACGCCGGGGGTCAGGCCCACAGCCCACGCTCACCAGCCCTCCCAGGGCTCTGATGAGAGCCCAGGTTTGGGTGGGTGCCTGGGAAGTGGCAGGAAGGCGGAGGCTCGGGTGTCTCTGCCGCCCCCCATCTGCCTTCACTGAAAGCTGCTTCCACAACCTTGGCCCCACCTGCTTTTGCTGCAGTGTCTCGACCCCAGCTCCCTACTAGCAGGAACAACAGTCACATGACTTCAAGACCCGAAAACCGGCATGGCGGGGAGAAGGCACGCGGAGCCTGACTCCGGCAGCTCACACGCCTCCTGCCTGAGTGTCCGCGAGGACCAGGAAGATGGCCGTGTGACGGTGTATTTACTGAAAGACCCACCGGCAATGCTGGCGGCCAACCTGCAGGGCTGCAGATCACCCGGGCTCAGGTCTGCCCTTCAGATTACTGTACAGAGGTTCTGGGGCCCCAAGGGCCTAGCGTTTCGTAACAGTGAAGAGCAGTCCCTGCTGCAGTTTCCAAAATGCTTCTCAGCCTGAGCCTCCAGAAATGAGGCGGAGAGCAGAAGTGGGGTCTCCAGTGACCAGCCCGCGGCGACAGGGCAGGGCGTCCTGACCCCAGGCCGGCCCAGGAGGAAAGAGGAAGGAGGCAGACAGACGGAGCCCAGTCAGCTGGAGGGGGAGGGATGGCTGGGATGGAAGGCCAGGAACCGCCTCGCCGCCTTTACCTTCGAGGATCTGATGGACCCTGGTGTCCCGCACGTACTGCTGAACCACGTAGTCCTTCAGGTAGCCGTAGCCCCCGTGCATCTGCAGTGCCTGGTTGCAGATCTGCAGGGAGACGGGAGTGAGTCAGCCTCACCCCCCTCACCTCCAGGAGGGATCCTCCCCACACAGCCCCCACCCGGGCAGCTGCTGCAAACCAACGTGAGGAGCCCCCTGCAGGGAGAACCCTGGCCCCGAGGGGCTCCGGACCAGGGATGCTCGCTTTCTGGGCCCGGGGCCCGCCGGACAGAGACTCAGAGACCTCAGCCCTCCCTGCCTGCTGTCTGTGGGGGGCTGCCACAGCCATCCAGCTGGGAGTCCACCAAGCAGCAAATGCCGCCTCGATGCGGAAACAGCTTGGCTCTGTACACGGCACACACAGCAGAGTCTGTGTTCGAGCAAGACGCATGGGGCTGCTCTGAGCCCTCTCCCGAGGCAGCGTCTCACGGAGCACACAGACAACCGGACGTGCAATGGCAGGCAGCAGGTGGGGAGCCAGCTTGAGAGCTCCCACAAGGCCTCCCGTGAGAACTGAGCTCCCAGGAGCCGACGTGTGGCTCTCCACCTCCCTGGCCACCCAGGAGAGCCCGAGCCCACAGGCACTTACGGCGAAGCATTCATCAGTTGCAAAGAGCTTGGCCATGGAGCACAGGGCCACCGCGTCCTCCCGCTCCTCCTGCAGAGCTACTGCCGCACTGCGGATCATCATCCGCGAGGCCACCAGCCTGGTCGCCATGTCAGCCAGCTTGAACTGCAGGTACTGCAGCGGTGGAGGGGGTAGGGGTGTGGCGTCAGACCAGACAGACCAGCACCTTGCCTGGCCCCGGATGCTACGCAGGTACCTGCTCTAAGTGACCCCGGCTCCACCCCCGCCCCGCCCCACTGCCGTGGTGGTGCCAGGTGACACCAATGACAGCCGCAAGCCTGTAGGCTGGAGCAGTGACAAGCCCTGAGGCAGGGCCATGTGGAGTGTCCCCCACCCCATACAGTGCAGGTGAGGGAGACCAGAAACTGGGGCGGCAGCGCCACCTACTTGAACCCAAGAGGAAGGCCTCTAACCTGCTGAATTGTTAGAATCAAGTAAAAAAGCTTTGGCAGAGGAACGAAGGAAGGTCTCGGCTACTCAAATGCACCGGTAGAGGAACAACTCTGTCAAGCACCAGAAGAATCACCGTGACACTCGGTGTCATAAGAGGCAGATGACAGTTTTCCAGAAACCAAATTTAAGTCACGGGATACTGGGAGCAAATGGATGGAGAATCCAAAATTGCTGTCATGAAGAAACTCAACGAACTACAAGAAAATTCCAAAAGGCAGGTCAGTGAGCTCAGGAATAAAACTAATGAACAGAAGGAAGACTTTATCAGAGACTGAAACGCTAAAAAAGAACCAAGCCAAAATTCTGGAGCTGGGGAACTCCACAAGTGAGGTGGAGAATGCGATAGAAAGCACGGCGAGGAGAGCAGACCATGCAGAAGAGAGTCGGTGAGCTCAGAGACAGAATCTAGATAAGACTCAGGGAGAAGAGGAGAGACAGCCAAGATCTAAGAATAGGAAACCCTATGAGCGCCATCCCAGTCCATTGGGAAAAGCGACATACGATGGTGGATCTCCCAGGAGAGGAGGGGGAAGGGTGCAGAGAGCTCACTGAAAGAAACAACAGCTGAGAACGTCCCGGACCTGGGGAAGGAACTGGACAGACAAGCCCACGAAGCTAAGAGAACACCTAATTATCTCGACGCAAAGAGATCTTCTCCAAGACGCATGATGTTAAAACTGTCCAAAGTCAATGACAAAGAAAAAATTTTAAAGGCAGCCAGGAACAACTCACTGAGGTGACAAGCAGACTTCTCAGGAGAAAATCGACAGACCAGGAGAGAGCAGAACGACAGACACAAAATATTCAAAGATAAACAACAAAGTTACCCTTCAGACATGAAGGGGAGATAAAGGCTTTCCCAGGCAAACAAAAGCTTAGGAGTTCAGCACCACTAGATCTGTGTGGAATGTGGAACGTGGAACATGGAAACGTGGAAAGGAGCTCTTCTACATGAAACAAAAGGGCAGAAGTACCAAACTCTGAGTAAGGTGACAGACAAAATCAGAGCACTGCAGGATAAAAAGCCTTGCCAATTTGGTAACAAAAGCACATGAAGAGGGTAATTTGAGGCAAGCCATAAAAGGGGAAAGAGGAGAGTGGGCCTGCACAGGCAAAAGAAGATGCTATCAGCAGAAAAAGGACCACTCTCTACAAGACATCTGATACAGACTTCATGGTACACACAAAACAGAAACCTAGAATACAAACATGAAACAAAAAAAGAGGAAACTGAAAAAAAATCAGAGGAAACCACTAAACCAAAAAAGGCAGACAGAAACACCAGGAAAAAGAAACAACGGAGACATTGAGCAACCAAAAACCAAAAGATGAAACGGTAGCACCACCACCTCATCTACCAGTCATTGCCCCACATGTAAATGGACTGAATTCACTGTTCAAAAGACAGAGTGGCAGATGGACTGAAAAACAAAACAAAAAAAGCTCCAGGGGACTCATCCCAGCTCTACAGACAAACATGGGCTCAAAGCGAAGGCAGGGAATTTGATTCCCCAAGCAAATGGCAGCCAAAAGAAAGGAGGGGCAGCCACATTCATATCAGACAAAAGAGACTTCAAGCCAGAAAAGGTAACAAGAGGCAAGGATGGCAGTCTCTAATGATAAAGGGGACAATTCACCAAGAAGACACAACAGTTAGTAATACAGATGCACCTAACATGGGGCATCAACACATAAAAACAACTCTTAACAGACCTATGGGGAGAAACTGACAGCAACACAGTAACGGTGGGGGACTTTAACACCCACTCACAACACGGACAGCTCCTTGAGACAGAGAGTCAAGTAGGAAACACCGGCCTTAAAAGAAACACTACACCCGATGACTTAACACATACACAGAGGACATACCACCCAAGAGCAGCAGAATACACATTCTTCTCCAAGTGCACATGGAACTTTCTCACAGACAGACCATATACTGGGACACAAGTTAAGTCTCAGTAAATTTAAGAAGATGGAAATCATTATTAAGCATCTTTTCTGAAAGTAGAAATCAACTACAAGAGGGAAGCAGGAAAAATCATAAACGTACTACTGAGCAACTCCTGGGTCAATAAATAAAGGAGAATCAAAAACTACCTTTAGACAAATGAAAATGCAACAGACCCAGATTTATGGGACGCAGCAAGAGGGTACAAAGAAGGAATTCTACAGAGTACAGGCAATCTCAAAAAACAAGAAAAGACTCAAACACGCTCGTCTTATACCTAAAGGAACTAGAAAAAGAGAACAAACGAAGCTCAAAGTCAGTAAAAGGAAGAAAATAATAAAAATCAAAGCAGAAATAAATGAAATACAGATTAAAAAGACAATGGGAAGATCAATGATAAAGAGCCGATTCTTTGAAAAGAGACACAAAACTGACAGAACTTCTGCTAGACTAAGAAAAAAAGAGACAAGTTTCAAATATATAAAATCAGAAATGAAGATGTTACAACTGGAACCACAAAAATACAAAGATTGTTAAGAAACTACAAGGAATAGCTGTACACCAACAAACTGGACAATTGGAAAGAAACAGAAATCCATGATTCTTTGACTCATACAACTTCCCGAGACTGAGTCATGAAGTGGAAAACCTAAACAGACTGATCACCAGTAAGGAGATTGAAACAGCCGTCAAAAACCTTCCCAGAAAACAAAAGCCCAGGACCAGATGGCTTCACTGGTGAATTCTACCAAACATTCAAACAAAACCTAAAGCTAATCCTCAAATTCTTCCAAGAAACTGAAGCAGGGAAAGATTCCTAACTCATTTTTCAAGGCAAACATGACCCTGACACCGACACCAGTCAAGAACAATGCAAAAAGCAAAACTATAGTCCAATGTCTCTGATGAACACAGATGCAAAAACCTCTACAAAATGGTAAGGATCACACATCATGATCATGTGGTGTTTATTCCAGGGATGCAAGGATGGTTCAACATCTGCACAGCACCAACATGATACGCCACACTAGAAAAACGAAGGCTAAAAATCATGGTCATCTCAATAGATGCAGAAAGAGCATTTGACAAGATTCAACATCCATTTATGATTAAAAAAAACAAACAAACAAAACCTCTCAATAAAACAGGTAGACAAGGAACCTTAACATAAGAAAGGCCATAAATGACAAAACCACAGCTAACAGCACACTCAACAGTGAAAACCTGAGAGCTATCCCTCCAAAATCAGGAACAGGACAAGGACGCTCACTCTCAACACTCCTATTTGGCACAGTACTCGAAGTCCTAGCCAGAGGAGTTAGGCAAGAACAAGAAATAAAGGGCATCTTAAGGAAGAAGTAGAGCTGTCACTATTTGTGGATGACATGAGTTTATATGCAAAACATCCTAAAGACTCCACCAAAAAACTATTAGAAATAGTAAATAAATACGGTAAAGATTCAGGGCACAAAATCAAAATACAAAAGTCTGTGCACTTCTCACACTACAATGAACCAGCAGAAAGACAAAGTAGGAAAACAATACCATTTACAACAAAATGAATAAAATACCTAAGAAAAAATTTAACTGAGAACATGAAGACCTGTACCCTGAAAACTAAGACACTGTTGAAAGAAACTGAAGACACAAAAAAAAAAAAAATGGAAAGACATCCTGTGCCCATGGACTAGAAGAATTAACATTGTTAAAGTGTTTAAATTACCTACAGATTATCTGCGATCCCTATCAAAATCCCAACATTTTTCAAAGAAACAGAACCCTCCAAAATCCTACAATTTGTATGGAACCACAAAAGACCCTGAGCAGCCATACTAATCCTGAGAAAAAAAATAACTGGAGATATCATATGCCCTAATTTCAAACTGTACTATAAAGTCACAGTAATCAAAACAGCATGGTATTTGAAGAAAAACAGACTCAGATCAATGGAACAGAACTGAGAGCCCAAGAAAAAAACCCACACATTTATGGACAACTAATTTATGACAAAGGGGCCAAGAACATACAATGGAAAAAGAACAGTTACTTCAATAAACGGTTTGGCACACCTGGACAGCCACATCAAAGAATGAAACTGGACCCCTACCTTACACCATACAGAAAAATTAACTCAAAATGGATTAAAAACTGAATGTAAGACCTGAAAGTATAAAACTTCTAAAAGAAAACATAGACAGTATGCCCTCTGATATTAGTCTTGGCAATTTATTTTTTAAAATCTGTCTTCTCAGCAAGGGAAACAGAAGCAAAAATAAACAAGTGGGATTATATCAAACTAAAAAGCTTCTGCACAGCAAAGAAATCTATCAACAAAATGAAAAGACAACCTACTGAAGAGGAGAAGATACTTGCAGATCCCTTATCTAATAAGGCATAACACCCAAAATACAAAGAACATGAGCAACTCAACAGCAAAACACCAAAGTAACCTGATGAAAAAGTGGGCAGAGAAGCTGAACAGACACTTCCCAAAGAAGTCACACAAATGGCCGACAGACATACGAAAAGATGCTCAACATCATTAATTATTAGGGAAATACAAATCAAAACCACAATGAGCTATCACCTCACTCCCGTAAGAATGTCTATAATCAAAAAGAAACAACAAGCACTGGCAAGGACATGGACAAAAGGGAGCCCCCGTACACTGTTAGTGGGAATGTAAATTGGGGCAGCCACCATGGAAAACAGTATGGAGATTCCTCAAAAATGTAAGACTAGAACTACTGTAAGATCCAGTTCCACTTCTGGGTATTTTCCCAAATAATATGAAGACATTAATTCAAAAAGACACATGCACCCCTATGTTCATTGCAGTGTTATTTACAATAGCCAAGACATGGAAGCAACATGGGTGCCCATCAACAGATGACTGGACAAAAAAGCTGTGGTGTATTTATACAATGGAATATTACTCAGCCATAAAAAAGAATGAAATCTTGCCATTTGTGACAACATGGGTGGACCTAGAGGGTATTATGCTAAGTGAAGTAAGTAAGACGGAGAAAGACAAATACCATATGATTTCACTTGTATGTAGAATCTGGAAAACGCAAAATAAATTAACACACAAAATGAAACAAAAACACATAAACATAGAGAACAGATTGGTTACCAGAGAGGAAAAGGGCTGGAGGGAGGGTGAAATTGGTGAAGGGGGTCAACTGCATGGTGACGGATGGAAATCAGATTTCTGATGGTAAGCTCCTTGTAGTGTATCCAGAAGTCAAATTACAATGCTGTACACACGATTATATAATGTTATAAACCAGTGTTACTTCAATAAAGAAAAAAAAAATTGGAACACAAATAAGCAAAATAAAAAAGGGAAATCATTCTAATCCCACCCCCTCGAAATAATTACTTTTTGCAATTTCAGAGACATCTCTGAGAATGTTTCATTAATATTTATACATAATATATTTTGTTTAAAAAAAACAAAAAGGAAACTGCACTCTTCCAAAATGTCACGCTTTTTTTTTGCCAGGTAATACATCACAAATCTTTCCATGACTATAAATAAAAATTATTCAAAAAGTTGTTGACAGAAATGGAGCACAATTTCTGGCTAAGACGAGGACAGAATCCACAAGAGACATGAGGGCCTCCCTGCCCTGGAGAACGTTCTAGAGATGGCAGTAAATGCGGGAGCCCTGGGATGTCACCTGGTTATTGGCCAGAGGCGCTCCAAACTGCTTCCGGATCTTGAGGTGGTCTCGAGCAAGGATGACCGAGGCGTGAGCAGCGCCCAGGGAGCAGGACGCTAGGAAGGAAGACATTGAAGTGTCAGGGGGAGTTTGAGGCCGGTGCCGCCTGACCCGCCCACCCCCCGGGTCCCTGGGGCCCTCACCAATGTTGACCCTTCCTCCATTCAGTCCTTGCATGGCAATGAGGAAGCCCTGGCCCTCGGCCCCAATTCTGTTGGCCACGGGTACAGCACAGTCTTCAAAGATCACCGCTCGGGTTGGCTGGGAGTTCCACCCCATCTGGAAAATCAGGGCTGTGGCTGCGGACAGTTCAGCACCCAGGGCAGCACCCTCTGCTGGGAGGGCCGGAGATATGCAGGTTCTGCTGCCCTGGACTCAGACCCTTGAGAACTTAAACTGAGGAAAGATACAAGGTCACACTTAAGTTATCTGTCAACTTGGACAGGTTTTTTTTTTTCAGCTAAACATTTTTAAACATATTAAGGGCATCTACCTCCTAATGTCTCATCCTCTACCAGACTAGCCTATCCCCAGACATTTCTCACAGTGTCCTTCAGGTCTGGGGCAGGACTGTCCTTATGTTTAGTGCTTCTATGAGATCCTTCTATATAAAACTGATCATGTAAGGATTACTAGCAGTGCTTGCCCTTCTACAAGGACAGCATGAGGACAATCACTAATGGCAGCCACGTGTGTCCTCCTAAGACGCTGCTGTTAACACGAGGCCTTCAGTACCGACCCCCATGGTGCATGGCACCAGCTCACGGGAGCCAAGGACACACGTGGTTCCTGGCGTGGCTTTCAGGGATGTCACCCCGTGGCCTGGGATCATCCCCAGGGGGAGAACAGACACCAGAGAGCGGCTCAGGCTGCACACAAGGATGCCCCTAAATCAGTCACCGGTGCATACCTAGGATGCAGCCCAGGCCATGGAAGTCGCCACCCGACTCTTTGTCCCTGACAAGTCATCGGGCTTCTCAGTGGCTGCGCTCCCTCGAGTGAGGGGCTGCACCAGAAAGCCAGCACAGCCCCTTTCTCCAGACCAAGTCTTACCCAGATGTTTCGCACTCAAGTCAGTGATGGCCCTGCATCGCCTCCTCCGGGAGCCCCGAGGCTCCAGGCAAGTCTGAGGTTGATGGGGCAGGTTCTGGAAAGCACAGGACCCGTCCCGACAGCTCCGGACACCTTTTGTCACCCTCACATCCTGACGGAGAACCGTCAGTGGCTCCCCACGGGGGGAGAGGCACTCACCTCCACAGCCTCGAGTCAGGTCTCCCCACACTGGCCACCCTTCCCCCTTCTCCCAGTCGGTCACCCTAGACCCTCCGCTCTACTCAGATAGGGCTGTGGATTGTGCAATGGGTTTTTAAACCTGAACTCCTGCTGACACTGTTCCCTCCCCAGGACACCCCTAGCCTGGCCCTGTCAAAGCCCAGCTTCAGTAAAGCCTCCTGAGGTCATTCCAGTCACCCAAGCTTATGTGGCCCTGCTGTCCTCTAGGCTCCCAGGATCCCCCTCACAGCCTGAACCCTCCCAGGCCTGGCCTGTCTGGTGCCCCCTGAATTTGTCCCCCAACTGGAACTCACACGTCTGAACGGAACAGCAAGTGCAGACCTACAGGGGCTGCTGCCTCCTCACCCACCTGTGAACCCCCTCCTCACCTGCGCAGGGAGGGGCCCTGGGAAGCTGTGCCCCAGAGAACTGACACCTCCTCCCTCCTGAAGCCCCGCACCAGAACCCTGACCAGGAGCCCCGTCTGTCTTCTGTACCCCAATCATCTTCACTGCCGCCCAGAGTCTGGCATCCACCCTTGAGAAAGACTCACTCTCCTCCCAGAACCTTTACCAGTGAGATCCTAGACAGAGTGGCTCCCCCTACACTCCCTGAAGTCGCTGCTCAACTGGGGGCATCGAGCTCTCAGCCACACCACGTGGCCGTGCACCTGCAAGGCCCACCCCCTTCTCTGGCTCACCCCCTACCGCTCTCTCTGCACGACCATCAGCCATGCTGTGGTGGGGCTTCTTCCAACGGTCTGATCCCGCCCCCACGTCAGGCCCCTCGTGCCTCCAACACTGCAGTGCGTCCTGAATGTCACGACCTCAGAGTCCACCTTGCCCAGGGCAGCTCCCCTCGGTCACACTGCACCCCGCCCTACCCCCCAGCCCTGCAGCTTTGCCAAAGGCGCACTGTTCTGTAATGACACCATATTCTATTTCATATGCTGCTGTCGAAACCCTAACTGAAGCAACAGCCTCGAAGGCAGGCGGCCAGCATGGAACCTGTTTCCCGAAATTGAGCAGAGGGTGGTCTGGCAGAAGGAAGAGACTCCCAGCCCCGTCCAGAGCGCTCACCTTCTTCTCCTTCTTGCCGAAGCTGAGGCCAGGGGCCCCCTTCTCAACAACCACGCAGGAGATGCCTTTGGGGCCTGGCCCTCCTGTTCGGCACATGACCACGTAGGTGTCCGCTTCGCCTCCACCACTGATGAAGGCCTGGGGGGTGGAGAGGGGAAAACCACCAGGCCCCTGACAACCGTGAGAAACTAAGGACGGCCGACAGGAGCCTGCACTGGTGGGGGCAGGGCCGAGCCAAGGAGACACGACAAGGACAGAAGGAATGAAACTAACTGGACTCCGGTCAGAAGAGAACCAGGGAAGGCCAACACAGGGAAGCAGGTCTGAGGTTCCTTCTCCAGCGTGCAAAGCCCTCTGGGAACATTCGCTCGCAGACACAGGGTCCAGGCCGTGGCGGCAGGACGGGGGACAGCCTCCGAGCTGCTCCAGGAGGGCAGGGGGACGGCATGCTCATACCTTGGTGCCATTGAGGACGTAATGATCTCCTTGTCGCTTGGCTGAGGTCAAGAGGGAGGCGGCATCACTCCCGCTCCCTAAGGCAGGGAGCAAAGGAGGCAGAGGTGGTGGTGGGGACACCAGGGAAGCTAAGGGAGCCCCGCAAGGCTCCACCCCCTAAGGACCTTCCCTACAGCAAACACCTCAGAGTCTGACACTTAAAAGTCCAGATGCCAGAATGACCTGTCTCTCCTTGGTGAAAACTGCGCATGGATTCCGCCCCATCACACTAGTTTGCAGGCAGCCTCCCACAAGGGGAATCTGGTCTGCAGCCTGGGAAGTCTCTGCCCCAGAGACCTCTTAGTCTCATGACACCAGGTCACGGGAATGAGGTGCTCAAGCCCCAGCTTCTCAGTCAGCAGTAGGTAAACATGCTTCCCAAGGGCCCTACTGAGCCGGCACGCTCGCTGAGCTCCCGTGAGGGGCACCTCCCGCTAAACCTCGCTCACTGCAGGCAAACCCACCTGGTTCGGTAAGGCAGTAGGAAGCAAACTTCTCCATGGCACAGAGTGGGGGGCAGAATCTGTGCCTCTGCTCCTCGCTTCCAAAAGCATCAATCATCCAGGCACACATGCTGACAGGGACACCAAGAAAAGACATCGAAAAAGACAAAGACAGAAGTGACAAGGGAACATGAGGGGAGGTGACGTGGAAAGAGCACAGGCAGCCAAGTAGAGTGACGCAGAAGAGAGAATGGGAGTGTCCATCTTTAGAGCAGAGGCCTGGATTGACACATGTTCCTGGGACACGTGCTCCCCAGAGCCACCCAGGGCCAAGCTTTTCTCATCTGGATGCTGTTCGTGCTGCCTCTAGTTAGGTTAACTGAGCTCCCCAAAAGCCAACCAGGCATATGTACTTTCCCATTTTACTGCAGGTTCCATCGTTGGGTTGAGGAAGAGGGGGACAGGCCCTGACCACTCTACTGGAAAAGTCTGTTTGGCTCCAGGTCAACCTGGAATTTGGGAGAAGGCCAGCATTCTCTACATACGAAATGACAGATTCAAGTCCAACAGGCAGCAGCAGACTTAGTGTGAGCTTTTAAAAGTCTAGTTCTTCAAGGACAGCCAACCTGAAAAGAGAAATCTTTTCCCTGCTTGTATAAAATTCCTCCGTCAACCCACACGAGTATTTCACGGTGCTTCCCGAGCTTGGTCACTCACTTGTGGATGCTTATATAGGCGGTGGTGCTCGTGCAGCCGGTGGCCAAGGCCTCAAAGATGACAGAGGCATCGAGGCGTGACAGTCCAGACCCTCCTACATCTGTGCGCATGTAGACCCCCCCAAAGCCCAGCTGGGCTGCCTTCCGCATCACGTCCACTGGGAACAGCTCCTACGTACACAGACAGCGGGGTCATCGGTAAGTGACCCAGAGGCAGACTTCTCTGTGGAGAGCACGAGGAGGGGTTAAGACATCTGCCTTGGGGGAGGGTGGGGGTTCTCTGAACTCAGTGTCTCTCCGGTCGTCTGCACAGTGGTGTCAGTCACAGCACACCCTGTAGGGACTGGCCTTCTGGCATTAGGGTTTCTTTTTATCACCAACAGAACTGCCTTGGTTTTAGAATGTCCAAATCTCTGTATAACTAAAAACAAACAAACGGAATCTACAGGATGAGAGGGGTGCCGTCTAGAAGAGGAAGCACGCCATTCCTGGAACCCACCTTCCCACTCAGGGCTCTAAGGGGAGGAGACACGCTGGACAGTCAGACCACAAGCAGATGAAGACAGGGTCACTGCGCAAGGCACCTGTGCGAAAGTCCGGCACAGGAAACTCGTACCTTCTGGTCCCACTCTGCTGTGTGTGGAGCCATCTCCCGGGCAGCAAAGTTGAAAGCCACCTTCTGAAACTCTTTCTGCTCTTCATTTAGTCCAATGGAAGCTGTGGGCAAGGCGGCACCTATTCAGAACGGGGGCAGGGGTCTGGGAGGAGGACCATGAGCAATAAGCACCATGAAGCTGGGACGGACAGTGGGTCTGCTGTGTCATTTCCCACCCAGAGTTCCACCTTCAGCACCCGGAGGACGGTGGGCAGCAACCACCCCTCTTCAGCTGGACGTGTCATCCCCCCGCCTTCCTTCTCTCCACTAGGCTGGCTGACTTCACTTATCTGTTACTTAGTCTTTCGTCTTTCTCTCCCCCTTCTCATACACCCACATTAGAAAAATAATAAACACACACTGACCCTCAAATTATGGTAAACATTTTTCCCTCTAGGATGTCCCACCTTTTCTGTATTGGCATCTGTGTACACCTGTCTGTCTCAACACATTCACTTCAAAGATCACTCAGGAAAGGAAGGTGCATGTAAGCTGAAGAGACACTTCTGTAATAAGGCTGTGCACTGGATGGTCAGTGGCGACACTGACAACGAGCCTACCAGTGTTGAAAACAGGGAGAAGGCCTTCCTGAATCTGTCTTCACCCAGCAGACTCAGAATTCTTAAAGCACTTCTCTCCTAACTACCAATGCCACGACTTTCGGTAATGCCTTCACTTCTAAGTCTAAGATACTTAAAAAGCTAAGGAAATGAACTGACTGATATCAATGGCAGGCAGTGAAGCTTCATCAACAGAAGTTTCTCTAGAACCTGAAACATTTTGTAAAAGACTACACTATAGAGAGAAGCAAGATGGCGGAGCAGAAGGATGCTTGTAGCTCACCCTCTCCCACAGATACACCAAAACTCACATCTACGGACCCACTCAGCCAACCAGAGCACCTGCCGAACTCCAACAGAACATCGCCCTCTTCGAAAGACAAAGACGCCAAAAATCTGGCAGGAGAGAGGGGAAAAAAGAAAGAAGAAAAAACAAAATAGTACGGGACTGGTCCGGTGGGGAGGGAGTGGCAAAGGAGAACTAGCGCTCCTTTGCTGGGTCTCCCCCCTCCAATGGAGAGGCCAACGGGACGGAGGGGGAGCCTCCGAGGCTCAGATCTGCCCCAAGCACCCCTTGACCAACAGAACTAAGTTAAACGGGCACAAAGTGTCCCTGCGAAACCCAGCCTGAGACGCGAGCCGGCAGCTGGGGCTGGGACAGGCTGCTTGAGCCGGGTAGGAGGACTAGGGCAGCTGCACTGAGGCAGCCCTGGCGGACTGCAGGGGGCTGCGTGCCGCGGCTGGGAGCAGAACAACCTTGTTCCCCCATAAATTGCGAAAAAAGCAAAGCAACAAGGCTGGTGTGCCAGTCCCGTACTATTTTATTTTTTCTTCTTTCTTTTTTCCCTCTCTCCTGCCAGATTTTGGGGGGAGGGGGTGCCATAGCCTTTGTTTCCTCAGACCGGCGGCGCCATTACTGGTGCTTCTCGCAAGAAGCGAGGTGGGGCGCAGCCACAGCCGCTGTGTCCTGTGTGTAGTGCTTGGGCAGAGGCGGGGCCGAGACCTGGATCCGCACCCTGGGGCTCCACAACCTCATAGGCAGGGCTGAGACTTGTTTACAGCCTGAGGTAGATAGGATCTTTCTGCCCTGGCACCTCAAGAACTCGAGCCACCAAGACAAACAAAGAGCTGAGATTTGGCACAGAGCAGGGGTGGGGCTGTTCCGTGGTCTTCCCCAAGCCCACCTATGGAGCACCGACCCGAGACAGAGCGGGCAGCTGCACAGACCAGCAGAGCGACTGGCGCCAGGAGAGGGCAGGCAGCCACCCGCCTTCCTGGCAAGAATGCAGCACCTAACCACAGTTCTGGGATGGGGGGCGATCTGCCCACCTGCCTCACCCAAGTGCAGCATCTGACTGTGGCATCAGGAGGGGGAGTGACCCACCCGCCCACTGGCCACAGTGCCAGAGAGATATGAGCAATATGAAGAAGCAGAGGAACCACTCCCAGTTAAAAGATCAAGAGAACCCCCCTGAAAGCACAATCAAGGAAATAGACACTGATGGCTATCACTACTCACAAAAGAACAGCTAGTGAACGTCTACCATGGAGCAGCACAGAGATGACAACAGTCCATTCACACAAAGGATAACCTAAGTGGTAATAATACAAACCTCTTAGTGTGTCACACAGCAACTCAAGAGTAAGCAAGGGGCCAAAAAACTAAGTAATATGAGAATCTTTGAATGCATCCAGAGTCGGAACCTAACTAGAGAATCAAACAGTTCTGAGAATCTGGCTATTCCAGGAATGCTTGGGAAGCGGCAGCAAATCATGTTAAAAGAGCACAGGACGACACGTTGGGTGTTCAAGCTCTGGGTCTGAAATTAACTCTAAACTTTCAGCAAATCAGGTTCCCTGCTAAACCTCAGTTATCCCACTACAGGGTGAGGGGACTGAACTAGATACCAAGCAAATTTCCTCACCTGTACAATGAGAAATTATATGTTATAATCTGTAACAATTTTCTTAAAAATTGTTTTCCACATTAAAATATGCAATGAAACAATGAGAAATCTTTGCTGATCACATTCATTGATCTGATATTCTAATATGCAGATACACTGAAAGGACAGTTTCCTCTAATTTTACTAATTAAAAAATAATTTCTCTGAAAAAGGTGAAAAGCTCCTGATTGGTTGAAGTTACACCACTAGCTACTGGAAATGCTGATATTTAACCTATTTGTTGCCAGAACAACTCCTTCTCTGCTCTGGTATCAACAAAGGTGACTCTGCTTACCAAAGTCCAAGCGCTAGGACAAGGTGGCACCCTGTGAGTGTTTTTAGGACACTGAGAAGAAACTGTCCTATACCTTAGTGTGCCCTACAGGTCTAGATGTTGAGCTAAGGGATTCACAGGCTATTGCACTGTTTATAAAAAAAAAAAAAAAAAAAAAAAAAAAAAAAACACCACCAAAACTGTCGTTTATTTAAAAAGTTTTTTTTGTTTTTTTTTTTGTTTTTTTTTTTTTTTTAAGATTTCAAAAGAAAAAAGGTGCTTGACAGCATCACAAAGCGGCTGGGTACCCCTTAGTCAGCCTAGGTCTCCATTACTCAAGTCCAAATTATTCGCCCAGTGCTGGAAAACATCTGTGTGAGCTCTGGCAGTTTCCCATCTGCAGTTAAGTTCCTGTTCTGCAGGAATATCAAGTGTTTCACAGCTATGAGTGTTGTTATAAAATGTATACACGTTAGCAAAATACTGCATTACCAGTTTCTGCTCATCAATCAAAATTGGCAACAGTCTTTCACTTTCTTACTACTACTACGATCCAGGGCTACGATTTTTAAAAAGCCAAACCCACGCGTTTCTGCAGCGAATCCAGTCTTTCTGTGAAAGCAGGATGGGTAACACGGCGCAGCTCCGGACAGTGAAACCAGCTGGTGGGACGTGCTACCGGGCCGGTAACGCTCCGAACAATTAAGGGGCAGCGTCAGCCGCAAGCACGGAGCCCGAGCCGCCAGCGTCCCACGTCCCTCCCACGGAGGCCCCGGAGAGGACGCGGCCCGGCGCCCTGGACCGGCCCACGCGGGGCAGTGAGGGCGTCGGGGCCGGCCAGGGGGACGGACCCCTGGGCACCCAGGCGAGCCTTACGGTCGATGCAGGAGACCAATGCCCGCCGGCCGCTCTCGGCGGCGGCCCGCACACCGGCGCGCAAAAAGCAGAGCCGCGCCCCGACACGCCAGCAGCTATCCCGCAGCATAGCTCCCTCACGCGCAGCTCGGGCTCTGGCGAAGATCTGAGGGCCCTGTACACCCGCCGGCCGGCCCAAGCGGCCGCACCGCGCGGCACGCTGGGAACTGTAGTGCGCGCCGCGCGGCACGCTGGGAATTGTAGTGGGTGCGGGGGGCTGCGTTACGACTCAGGGCGCCTACGCGAGGAGTCGGGACTACAACTCCCAGAGAACCCGGGGACGCGGCGCGCGCGGGGCGAGGGTGGTGGGTCAGTGAGCCCGGGAGCGCTGCGGGGCGGGCTGTGCGCGATGGGGGCGTAGGTAACGGGGGAGGAGTCCGCGGCTCGACCCTGGCTGTCTGCTGCTCGCTGGGACCCCGGCCGGCCGAGCGCAGCCCTCCGCCCGGCTCGCGCGGGCCTCTGGCGGACACAGTCGCACGAGGCGCTGTCGGGCGAGGGGGAGACCATGCCGAGACCCCGGAAGAGGCTGGCGGGGGCTGCTGGGCCAGGTGAGCTGCGCGTCGACTGCAGAAAGGCAGGACGTTTCCCCAGGCCTGTTTAGTGCCGGTGTATTCCGCCCCTGCGTGTGGGGAGAGACCTCGGGGGATTGTTTTTCGGTGCGATATTCCTAATTGCCCTCTATCTTCTCCACTCTACCCACCAAGCTCATGCCCAAGGCTCCTTCTGCTTGTTAGTTCTTTCAAGCAGTAGCTATTTGGTAAGCACAGAAGATCGGGATACAGGCTGGCACGTGCTGAGGCCGAGCGTGTACGGTTCCTGCTCTCAGGGGAAATGCAAACTTGAAAGGGCCTGGGAAACTGGATTGCTAGGGCTGTGCGGGCAGGGAGGAATCAGGGAACGCTCTGAGAAGGAAGAGGTTTTGAGTCCAGCCATAAAGACTGCAGAGCTTCTTGCAGGCAAGGAAAACGAGATGTCTTTTTTACATTCACAAGAATGAACGGCATTCTTAGTGGAGGAAGAGCAGGAGCAAAGCAACTAAAGGTGGAGAAAGTAATGGCAAGGGTTTCAGGTTGATGGTGTTTAGACACGTGCCTGTTACCTCCAGTGGGACCACTGGAAACTTGCAAGGCCCAGAGTACCAGACGTGGAGAATGATGGCTCATGTGGAGGCTGGACTCAGTCCAGAGGCGGGTAGGATGGTCATTAAGTGGGACTTCACATAGACCAGAGCGACAGGTCCTGATTGTATTGGATGTGTAATCTGGGACACATCCCGATGAAAGGGACATCTCATAGGTAATACACGTTAACGAAGTTACAGTTAGGGTCACACAGAGCTTAGGATTTGTCATATAGGGTAAAATATAATCTTTACAATGTTTACAAGGCTCTATGTGAACTGTTTTATTCGACTTCTCTTGGCACCTTCAAGGAGTAGAGAAGAGGCAGGCCACAGAGCACAGTGAGCAAGAACCAGAAGTCTGAGATGAAGATGGTAATAGGTGATATTTATTGAACACTTGTGAGTACACCAGGCTATTTAACCATCAAAACAAGTCCTCGGAGTGCATGTTCAGTCTCCTCGCTGGAGAGAGCAGCCGGAGCGAAGGCACAGGAGAGTGAGGGAGAGAAAGCACTCACTGACTGCTTAACAGTTGCGGGAGGTGTTCTTGCCCACTGAGCAGGTAATCCAGGAGACAGCCTGTGAGGAGGGCGTTCTTGTCCCGTTTTTGTAGGTGAGAAACCCGGGTTCAGCAGTTGAGGCGCTCCTGTTAGTAACTGACACATGCAGGATTTGAGTCCAGCACTGACTCCAAGGCATGTGCTCTCCTTACAAAAGAACATTCTCTCAGTCAAGCAAGACAGCTCTCTTCTTTTTGCCTCTATTGCAGACAAGAAGGGGCCAGAAGGAAAACGTGCCAAAACAGAGGCCCCAGGTGAGGCACTGGCCAAAGTGGAGAACTCCAGCCTTCAGAAGACTTCAGCCTCTAAAGACTGTGGGGAGAATCTAAGCAGGTACTGGCTGATGAAGTCAGAGCCAGAGAGCCGGCTGGAGAAAGGCGTAGATGTGAAGGTGAGGTCGGTGCCTGCCTCGAGTGCCATCACCAGCTTCTCTTGGAAGGGTAGGGAGAAGGCAGTAAGGAGTGAAAGCAGCAGGATTTGTTACCAACAGCTGTCTGTCCTGTGATCTCCCAGGGCAGGGGTTGGAGACTTTCTGTAGGAAGGTCAGATGTTGCTGTTGTAACTCTCCTCTTGTTACAAGAAGGGGGCCACAGACTACATGTGTCTGTGTTCTAATAAATGGTGTGGCCAGGTTCCACTGAAACTATGAACATAATCGGGCTTGTTGCTAGATCTGGCTTGAGGGCTGGGGTTTGCTAACCCTGATCTAGGCAGCAATCTTGGTTGCCTTTGTCTTGCCACCTGCCATGCTCCTAGGTGTCTGTCTCCCTGCCAGCAGCTGGTCTACATTCAGGGGACAAATGTGAATCAATCATCATAAGAGCCTGGAGAACACGTAGAGATAGTACAGAAGAGATACATATTTCAATGAGTGAATACGAATAACAAGAGGACTACTTTATCATTTGGGTATCCATTCAACTCATCTCCTTGAAGAGCAAGGATGAGGGGTAACATGAGGCTTACCTGCATCTGCCCAGTATGAGTGGCTCTGTAGAGCTGCTTTCCAGCAAACTACCTGCTTCCACTGCAGCCAGCAGCCCCTCAGTGTGGGGGAAGAAACTGTCTCCTCCCACGTGTTCTTAGCAGTTGGCCCAGGACTGTTGGGTGAGTGACTTGGTCTTCTCCTCGCCTAGTTCAGCATCGAGGACCTGAAAGCACAGCCCGAGCAGACGGCGTGCTGGGATGGCGTTCGCAACTACCAGGTGAGAGGGCGCGAGCCGGACCGCAGGCCCGGGGAGGTGAAAGCCTGCCTCCTCCTTGCGACTCTTTCAGCAGCAGGACCTCTTGGCCAAGCTCGCTGTTAACAGGTGTCTTCGCTGCTCTGGCTGCACGCGGCTTTCAAGTGCCGTGTTCTAGCCAGTGTCCCGATACGAGTCTGGGCACAGGGCAAGAAGTGAATTGAACTGGGGGGAGGCTGCAAAGGAAGTCTCACCTAATAAAAGCAGACGTGACTTCTGGGCTAGTCTCTTCCAGCCGGTGGGGAGGACAGTTCTGTTGTCTCCCCTGAACAGGCCCGGAACTTCCTCAGAGCCATGAAGCTGGAGGAAGCAGCCTTCTTCTACCACAGCAACTGCAGAGAGCCAGGCATCGCAGGACTCATGAAGGTCAGTCATACGGGGTTAGCTACGTGACAGAAAGAAGCGCGCCCTCCCCACCTGCTGTCGCAGGAGTGCGGAACGGGGCGGGCCTCCACTTCAGGCCCCACTGGCACAGACCTCTCCATTCACTCAAAAACAGGCCCAGTGGTAGCTCTTCCAGGCAAGGAGTTACCGGGATGAACCTGCCTGTAGGTGGAGAAACAGTGGCACCAACAGTCTTTAATACTGGTTTAGAACATACTTCTAAGGTTTTTGTCAAAGCAGGGCTGATTTCTCTGTGGTTACTTCCCGGTATCTGAGCCCTTGTTGGCTCAACAGCATGACAGGTGGGTGAGAACGGGCAGGGTAAGAAGTGACAGTTGGACTTGGATACTGGCCATGGAGCTGACTGTGCAGGTGAACGAAGACTTGGTTCTGGTTTCAGATTGTGAAGGAGGCTTACCCTGACCACACACAGTTTGAGAAGAACAGCCCTCATTATGATCCATCCAGCAAAGAGGACAACCCCAAATGGTCCATGGTAAAGACTACTGTTTTTCCTATTTCATGAGAGGGACAGGATGGACAGAGGGAGGAAGGAGGTCTGGGTGTCTTCAGGTCAGGGTACAGAGCGCAGCACGCTCCCTCGGGGGCTCCCTGACTGGAGGGAGGGACAGACCACGGGCAGCCAGGCCCACAGCACCTCCTGCAGGCAGCTGAGCCCCCCGGGCAGGCGAGCTGGACGAGTCCTCTTGCCCCTCCCACCGTCACGTAGGTGGATGTGCAGTTTGTACGGATGATGAAGCGTTTCATTCCCCTGGCTGAGCTCAGAACCCATCACCAAGCCCACAGAGCCACTGGTGGCCCCTTAAAAAACATGGCGCTCTTCACTCGCCAGAGACTCTCGGTCCAGCCACTGACCCGAGGTAAGAACGGCCCTTTCCTTTTGACCTGGGACTCCCCAGAGAAGTGGCTCTGTCCCGAGGGGCTCGGCGCAGCAGTGCTGGGCACACAGGGACACGCCTGGCTCAGCCACTGGAGAAATGCACCCCGCTTCCCTGTGGAGGGAGATGCCAGCCTCGTTCTTCCCTTCCTTCTCGCCCTTTTCCATAGAGGAGTTTGACTTCATTCTGAGCCTGGAGGAGGAGGAGCCGACTTAACTGACTGCTGTTGGACAGTACAGGGTGTGAGGCGCGCTCGCTGTGCTCCCCTGGGGTTGTGTCCAAGGGTGGGCTTGGTGTACTCTTCTCAATAAAACGTTAATGTCAAAGTTGGAAGCTGCTCTTTTACAGCAGCAGTGGGTGTGGTGGGACATCTCACGTCCCCTCAGCGAAACGCAGGGCTCCCCTGCCGCCCTGCACCACAGCACGTGCCCAGTGTGGGGCTCCATCTGGTGACGTCTGCTGAAATGACTCTGTTCTTCTGCCCCAGCCTTCCTCATCTGCCCCTCACGTATCTGGCCCCATCGGGGTTTAAACCAGCAGTTTCAGGACAAGTTGCCAGATGGGGTGAAACCAGAATTCCTTTCTCAGCCACGTGCTTGTCTACAACAGGCCTTGTTGTTTGCCAGGGGCCACAGACATAGAGACGGCAGGTGTCATGTGGGTCTGGGTGGGGGTCTCCCTGTGTGTGCAATGGGGCAGCGTAAGGAGAGACCACAGATCCTGGGGGACCAAGGGCACGTGCCTCCGAGCCCAGGGCCTGCTTTAATTAGACAGCTGAAACAAGAGTTCTTGGTTGAAAACACAGCCACTGGAAAGACGACACGTCGAGATACTTGTGAAAATCCCCCAGGGACGGGGACCTTGGAAGGAGGGGCAGGGATCTCCCCATGCTCCCTGGATGGACAGAGGGGCACAGAATGGGGGCACGGGGAGAGCAGAAGGCCTGGCCTCTGCACAGCTCCAGAGTCAGAGCAAATCCGGTCTTCTGTTCCCTCAGGACAACAGAGGACGGGTCTGAGATGTGGGGGAGCTGGGGAGGGACTCTGCTGTCAGTTGGGAGGCAGAGGCTCCACGGGACACCAGCCAGCATGGGGGCACGGGAGAGCTGAGTCTCTGACCTGGCAGGGACACAACCCTGCCTTCTTCACACACTTGGGGCCCGACCCTGATGGTGTGCTGCTGGGGGGTCCTGTTCCTTTCCTACAGGGCTGTGCTGCCCCAGTCCCCCTCAGGTGCCACCCGTAGGCATTCCCTCCAGTCAGGTCTGATCCACCAGCCCTGCCCAGTCAGGGTCCATGACTGCACTGATTTCTGAGGAAAAGAGGGGTCCCCATGTCCCACACTAACTGAGAGGACACACAGGAACCAACCTCTGTGCTTCCCAAATGACAGACCTCAGACTGCCAGACAGTGTACTTGTAGGCCACTGGGGTCGGCTTGGTCTTTCTAGAAGGGAGAGCAGTTCCTGGTCTCAGTGAGGCAGGAAGGATGTCCGCATTAACACAACAGGCCTGGGCCCAGCGCGGCAGGGGGCCTCCCCCTCCTCTAGCCCGGCCAGAACGTCCATGCAGGGGGTTTGTGTGTTTGTGCCTTTAAAGAAAACCCCAGTGGTCCCCAACTCTGGTCAGTCATCTGGTGGAGCCGGCAGGCAGAGTCACTGTGACGCTGTGGCAGGTCTGCTGAGGCCCCTCCCACATGGCCTGTAGGGAAGGCACGGGCAAGAGCCTGAAACCCAGCCCCAGTTCCCATACACGAAATGGAGAGCAAGGGGATGCGGGCCCACCCGGGAGGCAGAGGGGGCAGGCCCTTCCTGGGACCTCCTCCAGGGAAACAGGCACCTGGCTGGGGCCTCAAGCAGCACTGAAAACCTCCCACCTCAGGGCTGCCCTCTGCTGCGCACAGCACCTCACTTCCCCACCCCTGAGTCCCACCCTACTGCCATCCACACCCGACACCAGCCCCAGGTGTCCCTGTGCCCAGAGACAATCAGCCACAGGCCCCACAAACTGTCCAGGATGGTACTGACAAGAGTCTACAGAAGATGGAGGAGCGAGGTGCCGGGTCCCAGAAAGGGGGGCTTGGGGAAACCTCAGAGCACCACACCTGAGACTCCCGAGGAGGCAGCTTCCTGGTCTGGAGTGTCCCTGCTGCCACTCAGGACAGGGCAGGCCTGACGCCGCTGCCATGACCTCAGGGACAGGAGGGGAGTCAACGACGTGACCACCTGGGCCCTGCTGGCAGCTCTGAGTCCTGGGACGGGCTCTGACCTGTCCCCGGAAGCTCAGAGAGCCAGGGGCCACGGGGCCTGCCCTCCGCACCCCGGGAAGGTGTCAGGCAGCCCCACATGGAAGGCCTGCAAGTGGCTCTCTCCCCAGATGCGACCCTCCCTAGTCTAACGTCAGCACAGGAGCCCAGAGGGACCACTTCCCAATCCCAGCCCCTTGGGTTCTTCAGAAAAAAGAATTTACGTCAAAAACATGATTTGTTTTCAGGTTGCGAGTAACGGGTCAGCTGAGCATCACACTGGCCTGCCCTGGGCACCAGCGTCTGGCAGACCAGCGCTCGGTGGAAGCCCAGCAGCTCGCAGGCCTGGGCCTACTGTCTGCTGTTGCCGTCCGACAGCTGGCCGGGGGTCCGCACCTCCCCCAGGGAGGTCGTGCCCTCGAAGCGCTGCGAGGCGATGGCTGCCTGGTGGGACATGCTCTTCCGAACGATGTCGCCCTTCCGCCACAACACCACCTCCTGCAGAGTGGGAAGAAGTGGTGGGGGTGGGGAGATGTGAGGTGGTAGGGAGACGCGGTGGGGCGGGGAGGGGTTTCCCAGGGGCTCCGACATCTTCCTGGGGATCTCAGGCAAAAACCTCTGCTCATCTCTCAACAAAGACAGCAGCTGTCCGTACCCCCCAGCCCTGGGGCTCCCGGGGACGGCGTGGCCGGGAGGGCAGAGTGGCCACAGGGGCTGGGTGTCAACGGGTCCCTCGTCCTGGCTGCGGGGCTCTGGGTGAACCACCACTTGGCACAGAGACTAACCAGCTGTCTCCCCGGCCCACCTGGACCTGGTCTGGCAGGATGCCCCACCCCCGCCCTGGCTCACCTGCTGCTTGAAGTAGCGCCGTTCCTCCTCATCGATCAGCACCAGGTTGAGGTAATAGCGCACCGAGAACTTCTTGTTGATGTCCCGCATGGTCGGGGTGAGCTCGTAGCCTGCCAGGAAGAGCCGGATCGGGATGGACTCTCCTGCAAGGACAGGTGAGCATCAGAGCAAGGGGTAGAGCGACCCCCACCAACACTACGCAGGGAGGCGCCGGGCGTAGCAGGGACCCCAGGCCCAGGCCTTCTGGGACGTGGCCTGCTGCCTGCTGCCCACGGACTGGCTGAAACAAAGACATGGCTCAGCCATTCTGTTCTGGCCCTGTCCTGCCTAACGAATATCCTCTGCACTGAGACCCTACAGAGACAGTGCAGCAGTGAGTGCGGACAGCACAGGAGGAAGAACAAGGCATCTGCAGACTCATGCAGTGTCTTTGCGTTGGGGTTTGAGAGCCTGTGGTCAGACCCCCAACTACTCATGTGCCCCTCCCTCCGCCCCAGGGAGCACATGCCCCCTCCCCAAATACGCCTTCCCCCTGATGGGCTGGCAGGGCTTGGTGGTCTGCAGAACAGAAGAGCCTTGCTCTGGCTCCAGCTCCCCAGTGATGGCCGCTTGACTAAGTCTGGTGCTCCCGTGGCCTTGAATCTTCTCACAGAACTAGGAACTAGGAATCTAGACTACGTCATAACTGCAAACGCCTTCCTGCTCTGAGCCTCTCCTAGTGCAAGTTAGGGCAGTAACTGCTGGAAGTGCAGAGTGAAGGTAAGCATGAGCCTTCCCCACCGCATGCTGCCCATCGGTGGTGCAGGGAGGAGGGCCCCCACCGCCCCCTGCAGGCTGGGAGCCGATGGAAGAGTGGTTGGGCTGGCTCAGCCCTGTCCTGAGGACCCAAGGGTCTGAGAAGCCTAGACACCACTCCCTTCAGGGGGACCAGGCAGGATAAACAGAACAAGGCCCTGGGAGCAGCGGGCGCCCCAGATGGAAACACATCCTTCGTCACAGCAGCTGCAGAGCCCAGGAAGACCGTCCATGCCTGCTCCTCCCAGCAACCACCCCCATCTGTCCTGGAGCCCCCACGGCCGCTGGAGCCCTGGGGGTGCTGGCCGGGTGGCTGCTCTTGGCAAGCAAACTCAGAGAATGAGTCATTTCACCTGAGCTAGAACTAAGGTGAAGTGACTCTTCTGCTGTAAGCTCTCGCCCACTAGCAGCAAAGAAAGGATGTCAGTAAGAAAAAGTAATAAAATGTTCAAACTGTGTCTGCTAAACTAGCACTTTTCAAACATGTTTTGTTTTTCAAGAGGCATGACTATTGAGACGCAATCTCCAGTCCTAGCTCAGTCTACAGACAAGTCCAGGTGGGTCCCTCCTGGGAGATGGCGGGTGAGGGCCTCCCCACCTGCTCACTGGGCCCACAGTGCCTGAGGTCGGGGAGGTACGGGCTGGCCCCGGAAGCCCACCTTTCGTGGGGGTGCACCCCCCGAGCCCTACACGTGCCTGAGCGCAGCTCTCCCGTGGGCACATCCCCCCAGCCCAGCTCTCCCAGGGGCCGTCACCCCCCACAGCCCACCTCGCACGGGGGCGCCGTCCATGATCTCGTACTTGGCGATGGTGTCGTTCTCGTGGTACACGTTGGGGCCCGTGCCGGTCGTCTCCCGCTTGATGATGTCGATCTCCATGTGCTTGATCTTGATCCTCACCAGCAGGAAGTAGATCTTCCCCACGATGACGTCTTTCAGGTGGTATCTGCCAGGAGGAAGCACAGACACAATGTATGGCCAGCGGCCGACCCCACGTTACAGGCGCCTCTTTTTCTTCCCATGCAGCGTGGAAATAATAGCAGACTAAACAGAGCTCAACGTGAAAAGCACCCTGGTTCCCGCACGGCGGGTGAGACGGAGGCACAGCACACACCCAGACCCCTGCCAGCCGTGCTGCAGGACCACCGGGCCCATTCCAGACCCCTCACAGCGCCACCTGCAACTCCGAGGGCGTTCACCCTGCGTGCTGCGGCCCCAGCCCCTCAGGGCTTTCGCTTCCTTTATCCCTCTGGCACTAGGCGTGTGTGTTTTTCAGATACCCTAACATGTGAGAGGCCTGGCCCAGCCCACAGGAACCAGGCCCGCTCTTCCTCCCTGAGCCCCACAGCACATCTTTGTGGCCCATGGTGAACAGCAGCAGGCTGCCTCCCGACTCCCCGGCTTCTCCCTGGGCCCATCAGCAGTACGGCTGCTCTGCACCAGGCACGGCCAGCGGCTCAGGCTCAGGACCAGGGTACAGGGTGCTGACGGGGCTTCAGGGTTCAGCCTCCTGTGTTACAGGTACGGAAAGGGAGTGCAGAGAAGACAGGTAATCTACCAGGATCTGAGAAGGGGTGGACGCAGGGTGTGAACCAGGTTCCCGATTCCCAGGCCTGCGTCTCCCAGCTGTTAAGTGCCACCTTTCTGCTTCTGACCTCACTGGGGAGACCGCGGACTCCCAAGGGCATTGAGAGAAGCAGCCACTCACAGCATTTCAGAAGGAAAGCTTACTGAGCACAGACTCTTGGGTTTTTCAGATGTTTATGAACTGGACGCTCCTTTACTCCGGATGAAATCTTACGCATAAGAAACACCAAGGAGCCGCTCTAGGGGGCCCCAACCCCTGGCCCAGCTCCTCCGTCACTGCACCCTTCTACGCACCTGATCCAAACCCCTCATTTTTCGGATGAGAAACCCAAGGTACAGAGGTTTCAGGCCCTGCTAACCCGAGCCCAGGTCCCCAGTGGCAGAATAGGATGCTGTCCTAAGCTCCAGCCTGAGCACCCGCGATGCGGCCTGATCTGCAAGGGCAGGGCCAAGTCCGGCCCATCCGATCTCTGCGTCTCAGGCTCCACTTGGCCTCAAACACACTGTAGGCTGGCGGCTACAGAGCTCCTACAAGGTGGTACTACCTGCGGGCGCCCTTCACCAGGCGTGGGGGTGCTGGCAGGCAGGCACTTCGGGGGCTTTGTCCTAGGAAGGCCTGCCAGGCCCCGAGACTGAGAAACGGGAAGGAGCCTGTTGCCAACTTGTCCCGCCTGTTCCATAGGTTGCCCTAGGCTCCAGGCCGAGGGCAGGGGAAAACGCAGTTCCCCCTTCACAAGAGAGCCGCCTGGCTCAGCCCCCGCTGCCCTGAGCCTCTGGATGACAGCAGGTCTGAGGTGAGGGGCTCCCCCCAGGGAGAATCCTCATTAGAGACTCTGATTTTTTTTAGCTGTGAATAGGCTTTCACGCCTACATATTAGATTCTCAGACATTTTCAGGCATGTATTATACTGGAAAGATGCTCGTGGCACATTTATGAACTGTTGGTAAGTTTCGTGATGGACAAGCACGTAAGCGTTTTGATGTTCTGACAGGAAGCATGGTTTCAAACATACATGACCAGTTAAAATAATTTAAAGGCCTTTATCAAAAAAGCACCAGGTACTCTTTGCTGTGATTCATTCTGGCTCAAGGCGGAGGCAGTAAATGGTGTTTGTTTCCTCGCTTTTATTTCTAAGCACACACTGTACACGGGCTACAAATGGCAGTGGGGTGGTGTTCTGAGATTATTCTCATCAGTGGGAGGAGACAGCTGTGCCTAGAATCCAGAACAGATACCTTAAAGTCAGCTGTGCTGGACCCGGGAGGACATCATAGACGTCTGACTTAAGCTTGCCGTCTTAACGTAATGCCGTGTAGTTTAAGCAGAACGACGTTGTTTCCTGCTCAGCCTACTTGAGCAGCCTGGTGCACACAGTCACCGGGCCACTTCTGCGGTGTCCCTGCCGCCGGTCCCCACGAGCCCCCACGCAGCCGGGCCCCTGGCACTCACTTGGACTTATTGTACTCGAACTCGATGTGCAGACAGTCCTCGATCCCCACCTCCATCTTGATGGAGGAGTTCAGCTCCGGGTACGTGCTCAGGGTGTGAACCACGATGTCCGTCTCCTTGACCACGTCATTGAGGCGCCGGCTGATGGTGGCTCGGAGGAAATACCTGGAGGAGAGGGGCGTGCGGTGAAGGGCCGCTCCCCGTCCCTCGCCCAGCCGGCCGCAGGAGTGCTCTGGACAGTGGGCAACTGGGGGCTTTGCATTTCTTTGAGAACTCACCTCTGGGGACCCTCCTCCCAGGAAAAGGGCACTTATACACAAAATTCTGCAGTTACAATTCCAGGGAGATCAGAGTGCCTCCCCCAAGCCGTCCCCGCGCCCAGGATGCTGCACGAGTAAAGGTGACTTCTCTGCCTACACCTGACGGCGGGCTGCCCCTGGTTGTGGCCCCGCCCGCCGCCTGCGTGCACCAAGTACAGGCTCTATTTCCACGACTGACTCCTGGCTCTTTGGCACAGACATCTCACCCTCTAATGTTTGCATACCATTAATTTAACAATATTCGAATGATAAGTAGTTTTCAACCAGCCGTCCCAGTTAAAAGAGAGGACTAGGTAAGGGAGAAATTAAGTCAGCAATTCAGCCAGGCATAGGACAGACAGACAGAGCATCCCGGGATGCTCACAGTGCCTGGCAGAGATGGGAAAGCAACAGAAAAACTGGAACACAGGGCAAGTGCTCACTCCAGTGCAGGATCAAGCGCTGCAGGGCACTGGTTTGTTCAGGAGGAGCGAGCCTTAGGAGGATAGCCGTGGAGGGTGGGACGCGGTCTGAACAGGGATGGTCTTGGGCCTCAGCCTGGGGTCCTGGGGACACGTTAGAAAGCAGTGGCCCTGCGGGTGGTGGGCCAAGCCTGACTGCTGGCCAGGGCTTCTGCATGGCCTCCCCAGCACCCTGTCCTCATGACTTAAGTCTGTGCCAACCCCCAACCGGGGAAGAAACGGCCCTTTACTAAAGCCGGCTAACCCTGCCTGGTCAAGCAGTCAGGTGTTGATGGAGACAGCTGAGCTGCCCGCCCTCACCGCCCCCAGGACTGCTCCAGCCCCTCTGACTGCTCAGGCTCTCGGGTCCCTGCCCTGTGGAGACGTGGCTTCCACGTCGAGACTCACAGCTCCCTCTCTTCTCTGCCCCATGCTGCTCAAGTAGGGAAAGGACACATGTCCCTCCCCCCAGCCACGAGGCTCACTGGAACTGCCCAGGGCACATCCAACAGGAAACTGCCCGTGGAGAGGGACACAGGGTCGACATTTTCAAAGGCCCCCAACTGGCTCTAACATGGGACCCTTGGTAGAGAACTACTGGCATTTTGACCCTTCAACTTTTCCAACATTTTCAACACATCCAACCTCTCTCCCACTAAAACCTTTTTCCTTGGAGTTTATAAAAACCCATCACCATCATTCAAAAGTTCACAAACGATAAACACCAGAGAGAGTGTGGAGAAGAGGGAACCCTCCTACGCTGCTGATGGGAATGTAGTTCGGTGCAGCCATTATGGAAAACAGTATGGAGATGCCTCAAAAGACTGAAAATAGACTTACCATATGATCCAGCAATCCCACTCCTGGGCATGTATCTGGACAGAACTCTAATTTGAAAAGCTGCATGCGCCCCAATGTTCACAGCAGCACTATATACAATAGCCAAGACGTGGAAGCAACCTAATGTCCATCAACAGATGACTGGATATAGAAGGTGTGGTGTATTTATACAACGGAATACTATTCAGCCATGAAAAAGAAAATAATGCCAGCACAGCAACATGGATGGGCCTGGAGATCGTCATATTAAGTGAAATAAGCCAGAAAGAGAAAGAAAATTACCATATGATATCACTCATATGTGGCATCTAAAAAAATGCCACAAATGAACTTATTTACAAAACAGAAACAGACTGCTTGGGAAACTTTCATGTTCTTCCTCTGCCTGTGTAATGGCAACGAGCTCTCAATCTGGAGCACTGACTAACATTCCCATCTTAACCTGCTCTCTCAGCACGAAGCCAAAAGTCCTCCTCTAATTGGACACTAACATGTTTCTTTTTCACTGTGGTAAAATACAAAATACAGGTGCTGAGCACGCACCCCAAACAGGCCCTTCTGCAAGAGAACTCTACTGAGCTGAGGGCACCAGGCGGCAGCAGACACAAGACAGACCCTGCAGGCCTGCCTGCCACGGCCCCGCGGTCCCAGAGGTGACCAGCGTCTGCAGAGCACACCTTGCTGCACCCCCCTGCCTGTGCCTCCTGCAACTTGCCGCCCGAGAAGCGCGGGTTGTCTGGCTACTTCTCTGCACAACTGCTCCTCCTCTGGCAGGACTCCGCGAGCCCAGGTTCTCAGCACCCAAGTGCTGGGCCGAGTGCTGCTGGATGTGCGGCACCCGTGGGGAGGGGCCTGTCCTCCGCCACTCTGATCTGCAGGGCCCCAGCAGACAAACCGAAAAGTGAAGGAAGTCTCTTCCTCTCCAACAACAGAGGTAAGGAAACTGAGCACTTGAGCCATTTTCAGGTGCACACAGTTCAGTGGCATGAAGTACGTTCGTGCTGTTGTGCAGCCAGGCCCACCTCCACCTCCAGCTGTCCTTCGACTTCCCCAGGTGAAACTCTGCCCCGCTAAACACTGGCTCCCCCAGCGCCACCCTCAGCCCCTGGCAGCCACTGCCTGCTCTGTCTCCGTGATTTTGACCAAGTGCCTAAAGTAAGTGGACAGACTGTGTTTGTCTCTGTGTCGGGGTGACGTTCTCAAGGCCCGTCCGTGCTGCCACAGCATCAGGACCCCCGTCTCTGATGCTGTTGGCTGTGCGTCTGTCTGGTCTATTCACTCGTCTATGCACAGGCGGTGCCCACCTTCTGGCTCCTGTGGACAGTGCTGCTACGGGCGTGAGTGCACATAAATCTGTTTAAGTCCTTGCTTTCCCTTCTGGACTTACACAAGCGGCACTGATGAATCAGATGGCAATTCTACTTTTAATATTTCAAGAAATTGCCATACTGTTTTCAATGCTTCTCTTTCTGACATAAAAACATTTCTGAGAAATCTACTGCAAAAAATAAATTAAGTAACAGTACACCCCAGGGCTGAGCTTAGGTGATGACTAGCTCGCCCTCACTGCAGCCACTTCTCTAAGTGCGATCAGGCAACGCTGTCTGAGTGCAGCAACCTCAGTGCGGCAACCTCAGTGTTTAGACCTCTCTGCAAAGACCAAAAAAGGAGGCTGCAGTTCCTCTCATGCTGGGAGGGGGAGACCAGGGAGACAGGAGGAGAAGGAAGACCCTGCTGTAGCCCAGAACGTCCCTCACCCAGGCCTCAGGTGATAACCAGGCCTGGAGCCAGGTGTCCAGAATACCACCACACACCCCAGAGTCAGTCCCCATCTTCAGAGTTTCCGAGACTAGAACAGTAAAAACAATGCCATGTACTTAAAGACGGGTAGTAATTTTTTAAGAACTTGTCACACTGTGTTACATGCTATTCTCTCATCACCCCAAAAGCTGGAGAGGGCAGGTGTCCATTTAGAATCCAAACCTATTCCCCACTTCTCCAGCGACAGAGCTCAGGACCACACCTGTGTGTAGGGCTGCACAGGTGTGTGGAAAGAAGCTGCTGGACTTTCAGGAACTTGACGTATCAGTCGTTAAACAGCATTTACACTTAAATGACACATATTTACAGTGAAAAGAATGACTAAGTCACTAAAAACAAAAGTATCACATACTAGGACCTGCTGCTTCCTTCCTAATGATCCTGGTAGGTCCCGGCTCTCTCTGCTCTCGGGGGCACTCCCACCCGGTCTGCACAGGTGATGCTGTGGGGGGCTGTTCCACGCTGGGGATATCTACACTCCAGAAACTGACAACCCTACAGACTGGGTCCCCCCACCCCGAGGGCCCTGAGACCAGGCACCCCTGCCTCGGCCACCCTTCTCCACACCCACCAAAAAGCTCAGAAATGGGCCGCGTCAGGTCCTCGTCACCCAGGGTCCTTGTCACCCGGGGTCCTTGTCGCCCAGGGCGGCTGCCGGGGTGGGGGAGGGGGCTCGACTTACCGCAGCTTGACGTTCTGCCCGGTGTAGGACTCATAGGGCTTCTCCACGTGCGTGAACTCAAAGTCGAAGGCCTGGGACTGGGTGATCTCCCCGGGCCGGGCCAAGTCTTTCACCAGGGACACAAACTCGTGGTGGTTCCCGCGGTCATAGTAGAGTTCTGCGGAGAGAGCGAGGCCTCCTCTACCAGACCCTGGGCTGTGAGCACCAAGCGGGGCCCCACGTCTGGAAGGCCCCACAGTCTCACTCACCACCCCATCTCCTCCTGTCCCTTCACTACGGGCCCCCTCCCCTCTCCCTTTGCACAGAGGTGCAGGGAGCCAGGACACTGGGCAGACGAGGGGGCGGGGGAAAGGGCGTAAGCCCAAGACCACCGCAGCTCCTTAAACACTTTGAAAAAACTTCTAACTTTTGAAAGCATATCCTCAGTTATTCAATCACATCATCTTTAGGACGACCTTGTGAGATACCCATGTAACAGGTAAGGAAGCAGAGGCCCAGTGGGGGTCAGTGACTGTGGGTCAGTGAGTGGCCGAGTCACAGGATCGGTGGCAGGGCTGGGATGAGAGCAGGTCTCTCGCTGGACTGGTCTACTTCTGTGAGCTGGCCAAAGGGGCAAGGATACACCCCACTTCCTAAGGTTCTGTGAGCACAGGATCAAATAGGCCCTGACAGACAGCAAACACTCCAAGTGGATGACTGCCAGCTACGTCCACCCCGGGAGAGGGGTCCATGTGGCTGAGCTGAGCAGGGTGGCCGTGCTACCCCCATATCTGAAGCCGTGGTCCTCCGACTTCTGTGTGCACCAGGACCACGGGGAGGGTGTGTCACAGCACAGGCTGCCCCCCTGCCCCACCAGTGTTTTGATTCAGGGGCTCTGGGGTGGGAACCAAGAACGTACATTTCTAATAAACCCCTGGAGATGCTTCCTGCTCGTCTGGGGACCACAGCCGAGGAGCACCGCTCCACACCTGTCCTCTCTGGAAGTTCTGGCATTTCTTTACTCCAAGCTCACTTCACCCATCTGTCCTAGCGTATCTGATGCCTGTCTGTGCTCTGCTAGTTACGTGTTAACATATGCTACACACAAGGTCTTCAGAGATAAGGCCTACACCCCCGGCTTCCTGGCACCCCAGTCCCTGGCTGTGCAGGGGGGACACTCAGTACTGACTGTGCTCTACGAAGCCACATTACAGTCAAGGTACGGCCTCGGGCATTTCCGGGCTCCAGCCCCATGCTCGGCTGCAACCTGCGATAGCAGGACGGGCCACTTGGGAGGAAGGACAGGCATGGTGGTGCGCTCACCACCAATGCTGCTGGCTGGGTGGGGACAGACAGGCTCACAGGGAGGTGTGTCGGGGACAGCCGCCCACTAAGCCTGGTCGGCATCTCCAGAGATGGGGGGCGTCTCTTAGGGACAGTCTGAGCACTAGGGGCAGTGGGGCAGACCGTGGACAGCAAAGGTCTGACCTCCCCCCCACCCAGGATCAAAGCCCTCTTGGGCTCAAGAAACCAGATCTCTTGCCTCTCCAGAGCCAGTGCAGTGCCAGCCCTGCCCTGGGGGAGGCTCAGAAGGAGAAAATAATTTCAAGAGTGCATTCAGTCTTGCAGCCCTGGGAGCTGGCCCTGACAACCCATTCCACAGAGCCTGTTCTCCCCGGACGGTGAGATTCTGGGGAACCTGGTGCCCCAGTTCCCAATCACTGGATTCTGGCCACAGTTTCAGGGCTCGGTCCTCAGATGCATACAGCTTGTGAGGCAGCGGCAGCGTGGTGCGTCCCAAGCTACTGCTGCCACTTCTGCATGAAGTCCTGCTGTATTCTGTGATCACAGTGGGATGTGGACTTCTGTGCAGTGACACTTCGATCCATCTTATGCTACAAACAATCCACCTTCTCCTCCAAAGGCCAGGTGGTGTCCCAGCAGGCAGCCCCTGGGTAGTGAGTGAGAATCCACAAAGCTGCTAAAAAGGAGATGGCAGTTCAAACTTTGGGGGGAAGCTGGGGAAAGGTGAGCAACCACACTCGTTTTCAAATCCAGTACCTGTGCCCTCAGTGAGGTAAGGAAGGGCAGTGAGCAGGCAGGAACTGAGCCACTGGCCCCGTGGCATGGGCTCCCCTACTCACACCTGCTGGGCCATTGCGACGGGAGCTCCTGTAGCTGGGAACTGACCCCTTTACTGGGGAACTTGGCAGCCCAATTCCCAAGCACTGGTTTCTGGCCATAGTTTCCAGAGACAGAAGGCTGAGCAAAGCCCCAGTGTCTGTGAATGTTAAGTGGGAAATTCCCAGTTTAGAGAGAGATGGTAAGAGAAGGGTGGAAAAATACACAGATGTGATCACACAGCCTAAAGGCAACATGCCGCAGGAGGCAGGGCCTCGGCTGCCGCCCAGCTGGACCAAGCCCACAGGAGACGGCCTTCCTCAGGGTGGCACGTCCTCCCTGCACCCCCTCACCAAATGTCACGGACGAGTGACCAACGTGTCGTCTGACTGCAACTCAACTGGGCTCTTTAGTTCATAATTTATAAGCCATTTGCAATGCTTCTGCAAACACCGTGGGGAAAAGGGCAGGAACAGCAGCTGTACTTTGCTATTTGCCAGAAGTTTGGTTTCCCCTCGCACGAACTGAAACACAGAACCCATGGCTGTCCGGCTGGAGGTGTGGGCCTCTGTTGCATCCCCAAGATGCAGCCACAAGTCATCCTTAGTTCTCCCCAATCTCCACAGGACCCCGGGACCAGCCACATCAAGCCAGGAGGAACCCATCGGTTCCTTGTTGGATAACTGCCGTCTTGGGCCTCTTTCTCTGTCCTACAGGAGGAAATGACTTTTGCAGTCAGGATGTGCTCATGGGGAAACTTGCCACCAACGGCTGGGGCGTGAATCTGCCACCTAGAAGGAAACTGAGCCAGCTCTGCCTCGGGCTCATCCCGTGAAAGCTGCCCTGAGACCTGCTGCTGGGCCAGGCTTCACACTGGTCCTGGAAGAAACCCGAGATGACCAGGGAAAAGGACCTCTTCCTCATCCCGACATTCTGGTGAAGACTGCTGCCTCACACATCCACTCAGACCTCCTGGGCCTGGAAACTCTGGGGGCAGTAGCGGCCCAGGTCGCCCACACCTAGAGGGCCGCCGGCTCTGCTCCACACCCTGCAACAATTTATCAATTGGCCAGAATCAATGCATTTCATCCCAGCCTGCTTTCTACTCAGCGTCTTACAGCTTAATGAATTAAAATACAGCAAGCCTCTGAAGTTTTACAAGCACAGGCCTGATATGGGCTGATGAATTTAGATACATTCAGTGGCTTTTTTTAAGTTTTTTTTTAAAAAATACAGATATCTCTTTGGCTTTGGGGTGCAGAATTATCTGGGTCTGCCTTCTCTGCAAGTGTGACCTTCCAATGACCTTTGTCTCCATTAGTCTCCAAGGTTGCCCAGCTCTGCATTACACCCTCCACGCGTGCTCCCCCAAGGATCCCAACTAACCACGGTCTCTCCATCTTCAGACCTCCCCCCAGTACTCCTCACGTCCACACTGCATTCTCCAAAAATGCAGGCCATAGAGTGACGTGGGAGATGCCCCAACCACACTTCGTTGGTGTCAGAACACAGACCAAGCCACTGGAAAGGGCACACCAGACGCAGGAAGAATCCCAACATGGCTCAAAAACTTACTGGCGATGACGCAGAAACACATACAGCACGGGCAGATAAATCGGGGTCAACGTTCAAACTGCAACACCTTCGAGGATGGCTCAGCATAGGATGGGCCGTGGCCCGACGGCTCTCACCTTCCTATATTCAGGGAGAAACCAGCCTCCACTGGGCCCAGGAGAGTGTGATGGAAGAAATCCACAAAAGTGAGAATGGGCACCCAGCAGCAAGGCTTCCCTTGTGGAGGTGCTTCCGCGGCCTGGAGTAGGGGCTGCACCCGCGCCGGGAGGACACGCCACAGCCTGGGTGGGACGCCAGCCTCCAACAGGAAGCAGCAGAGCAAAGCCGCACCCTCCCACTCCTTCGCTCAGATAACACTCTCAGATCTGACCACTGCGTCCAGGCAGCAGTCACTTCTTGGGCACCCACCTTGTGCCGGCTGCTGGGACCAGAGGTTAGCCACCAGACTGCTGATGGACTGAAGGCAGTCCTTGGCTTTAGGGGCTCAGAACTTAGTGAGGGAGACAAATCGAAAAAAAAAAAAAAAGAAAAAACAAATTCACCAGCTTACCCAACTCGCTTGCAAAGAGGCACCCATGAGGCCTCCACAAGAACAGCGGACACGATGCTTCAGCTGGCCTGGGGAGGCCAGAGAGGGCTTTCTGCTGGACGCCATGTCTGCTGGGCTGTGAGAATGAGTGTGCTTGGGTGGAAGGGCATTCCTCCAAGACAGATGTTCACATACAAAGCGAAGATGCCAAGACTCTCGAAGGGATGTGATGTTTTGAGGGAACTACATGTAGCGGGGTGAGGGCTGGAGAAAGGCAGCTCAGGACAGAGCTGCATACTCTTCCCCTTCACTAGGGAGCCACTGAGGAGAATTCGAAGGAGTGGCCTGACAGTGCCACAACACCTTTTTGAAAGTTCACTCTTACAAAAGATGAATGGAAGGAAAAAGAACACAAAGGCAGGGAGACCAGTTAAGGGACTGCCACACACAGAAACAAGCAGGGTGGCGGCCGTGCCGAGAACAGAGAGGAGCGCAGATCCAAGGAAAGGCTGCCAGGGAGGACCCAATGGGACGCTGGGAGGAGGGACCAAGGGTCCAGACGCCTCCCAGACTTCTGAGGCTTCAGGGACCCCGGTGACACATCCAAAGGGAGAAAACAGGAGAAGCAGCGGGGCCAGGGCTGGAGCAGGAAAAGAAGGGGGTTTCTGGCTTGAGGGTGTCTCCAAGGGGCCTGCAGGGTGTCACCTGCAGGCAGCTGAAAACACGGGCATGGAACTGAGCAGAGTTCAAATTGGGGAGCCACCTGAGTCCGGGACAACACTGGACTTACGGGCGCAGGTGATGCTGCCATAGCACAGCCCAGAGTGAGAAGGGAGGGGACAAAAGTGACCCCTCTTCCTACCCGCCTCCAAAACCAAGATCAACACAGGAGCTCTTCTGAGCAGGCCTGGGCCGCTGTGAGGATTGGGGTCTAAGAGGACCGAAGCATCAGGTCACCACACAGCTGTCTCTGTAAGGACTCCATGGAGACCCTCCTCTCGGGTTGTCCCTCATGCCGGTGGGCCTCTGGAAGAGGTGGACCAGCAGAACAGGGGTCGTTAGCCTGGCGTGAATGTCCTGTGGACAGTGTGCAGGGAATCAGGGGTGACATTTTAAAGATCCAGCCCCTGGAAACTTCTTGTTGGATCAAACTTAACAGGCAAGAGAAGACGATGTGGTCATCTTAACTCCTCTCGTCAGGCACCCATGGCCGGGCCATGCCCTGCGCCTCTCATACCAATGGCTCCAGTCCTCAGGGGCCCAGCAGAGTCAGAGTCATGAGACAAGCATCATCTAACCCACGCACCCTGTCTGCTTGACCCTTAATCACGCAGCAGGCTGTCCCTCTCACTAATGCAGGTAGGATGCATGCACTTCCATCAGGAAGAGAGAGAAATTAATCACAAGAACAAGGAGGCTAATTACATAAACCGCTTCATTTCCAAGCTGTGGAACTCTTCCAGGGAAGCAGGGAAGGGAAGAAAGAAGGAGGGAAAAAAAGAACCAAATCCAAGAGAGTGTGGTTGATAAGGAGAATAATTTTGTGTTAAAACAGAAACCAATGAGCCAGGTGGCCCCACAGAGTAAGACCATCTCGTATCACCCGCACGACCAGACCTGAGAATCTGACCGAAGTTCCCCCAGTTTCATGCACAGTCGAGAAAGCAATGGAGCAGAAAACCACAGACCACAACCTCAGGGAAGTGACTCCAGCGTTGCTGGTGCCCTGAGGTCAGCTCGCTGAGCCTCCTGGTACAGAGCACAGGCACACCACCCCCTGCACAAAGCATGGTCCCTTGACACCTCAGTGTTCTCACCAGGTGACTTTGGTATCACCCCGGCCTCACAGGTGAGAAAGCCAAGGCTCAGAAAGGTGTGCAGCTTCTCCAAAGTCACAGGTCAACTCAGCCCAGAGTGCTCAGGGACTCAGGAGAGCTGTCAGGGGAGCAGTAAAGGTTCTGAGCAGATTCAGCAGGGGTGCCGTTCTGGGATCCAAGGAGTTAGGCAGGAAAGTGGGCAGTGTCAGCAAGCAGCCTCCTCAACCCCTCTCACTTGCTGGGAGGGAGGCCCTGACACTGTCCCCGGAAAGGAGCATTGCTGGGTGGGGCATTCGGTTACTGCGTTGCCCCTGGGTGATGGCATACACACAGACTACACGTGCCTGTCTGCACCCAAAGGAGAGCCAAGGATCCACGCAGTAAGGAACCTTAGCACTACGGCGAGGAAATGCTGATTCTTTTGGGTTCACCCCAGCTAGCCAGGGGCTCCTCACTAGCGGTGATTTTACCTCCTAGGGATGTGAGACATCCCTGTGGCCACACTGGAAGGTGTTACTGGTCTCTGGTGGGCAGAGGCCGGGGAGGTTGTTAAACATCCTACCATGACAAAGACTCATCAGGTTCACAACGTGGACAGCACTGCAGGTGAGAGACCCCACCCAAGCAGAAGCAGGAGAGCAGTGAACGGAGTTCTAGGACATATGTCCCTTTCTAGGACATAAAAGGCCACTTGTATTCCGGGTTTAAAATAAGAACAGAAAGGTTCCTGTGGGGCCAGCCAGCCTCCAACCTGATCTCCTTTTCTTAAATACCAGAGACTGGGCTGCAGAAGCAGGCCGCACAGCCGCTCTCAGTACTGCAGGGCTCCAGAGCATCCCGCCCTGTGAAAGGGGAAGGCAGGTTCTGTGCTGGGCTCTCCAGACAGGACAGCGAGCATCCTAGGAGCTGTCCCAGGCGATCCCCCACACAGGGAGAGCGTGTGGCATGGGGTGTGAATTTTCTGCCAGGGGTTTTTCAGCCCACACAGGTTATTTACTGTGAATCTGCTCCTGAGCCAATGACAGGAGCAATTTATTTCAGGAGTGCCTACGAGTTTTAATAAACACAAGATCCAAACGGCTTTAGAACTGGAGAAAACCCGTGATGACTGGCAGCTCCAAAACCTTCTGTACCGTTGCCGCCCCTTATGTCTATTTGTGGTGACTAGTCACCATGTTTGAAGACTGATTCGGGAAATTCTATTTAATTTGGGTCTTAGGAGCGCGTTTCTTTGTGTTTAAGAAGGTGAGTCTACTCAAAACTAGTTCTAATCAAGAAGTCTCAGGAATACAGGCTGGACGGACAGAAGGGCCGGGCTGGAGTTCGCGGGGCCGCTTTCCCAGCAGCTGGGAGCGAAGGCGGGATGTGAGGGCGGGTGGGCCACCGGGAGAAGGGGCGGGCGGGTGGGCGGTCTCCGCAGCCTCAGCGCGCGGCCTTGACGTGCGGGCGGGCCCAGCGGCACCCAGGCCCGGCCAGCGCACCTGCGGGTCCGGCAGGAGCGGGCGCCCAGACGTGCGCGGGGCCCAGGCCTGCGGCGGGGGCGAGGCGGGCCGGGCCGGGCCGGGACCCGGGGCCGGGGTTGGGGGTCAGGGGTCGGGGCCGAGGTGGCCCGGGCCCGCACTCACCGATCTGCCCGATGAACTCGACCTTGATGCCCTGGTGCTCCAGCCGCTTGTTGGGGTTCTTGAGCGCCAGGCTCACCTTGCCGGACACCGTCTCCCCGTCGTAGAAGAGGAAGTACTTGTCCTTCTTCCCGTCCTCCGTCTTGTGCTCGGCCCGCTTCCTGCTGTCCGCATCGTTCAGCAGGATGTCCACCTCCACGCTCTGCCCGAAGCCGAAGAAGCTCATGTCCCCGCCGGGCCGGCCGGGCCTGGGAAGGCCAGGGGGCTGGACGCGGCGCCGACGCCCGCGTTCGCCGAGCCGGCGCGGTTCCCGGGCAGCGCGGAGCCGGCGCGAGGCCCCCGGCCGCCGGTGCGTGCGGCGCTCACCAGCCTGCCAGCCGCCCCGCCCGGGAGCAGCGCCCGCCGCCTCGGCCGCTCAGCGGGACGCGCCGGACTCGCCGCGCGCATGCTCACGCCCCCGCCCCTCCGGCCTGGCCGCCGCGCCGTCCGCCGGAGCGCGCACTGCGCACGCGCGCCCAGAGCGCGCCGCCCGGCCTTCCCGCAGTTGACATGGCAGCCACGACCTCCTTCCAGAACTCGGGCTAGACGTCCTCCCAAATTCAGAATTAAAGATGTCGCTACTCGATGCTTTTCCCCCCGCTTTTCTTTTATTGTTTTAGTTCGGTAGACAGTAGACGGTAGACTGCCACCCACATTCGGATGTGTACAATATTTGATAGCTGTCTGACGGGAAAACGGGGCCCTTTCACATGCGCGCGTAACTCCGCTTGACAGGGGGCAAAGGTGACAATTACAGCAGGAAGTATCCTGTCTCAGATTCCCTTCAGAGTGTCCCCCATTTAGGAAAAATGAGCAGGGAAGACGCCACTAGATTTAGCTCGCTTCTTGACCTCCTTCTTTCACGGGAAAGCAGACACCCACCCCCAAACCTCGGCAGCATCCACCGTCCTGGGCCCGCCCCACCGTTTGCGCATGCATCAGAAGACCCTGCTGATTGGCTGACGGGAACGCAGAGGCCGGGGGCGGTGATTGGTCGGTGCGAATTCCGTGTTGCGATTGGGCCGCAGTACGGCTTCGGCGCGCGCGCGGGAGCGAGCTTTGAAAGTTGAGGCGAGCGGCGGTCGTGATGGCGCGGCCCAACCTGGGGAGCGGCCTGCAGCCATGGTCCCCGCTGGACCTCAGCCGGGGTGAGGACGCGGCCCGAGCCTGGAGGGCCGGGGGAGGGGCGCTCGGCCCCGGGAGGCCGGGGTCCGGGGCTGGGGAGGGCCGGCGCCGGGCGGCGACGTTGGCCGGGTCTCTGAGGGCTCCTTTGCCGCTTCTTGGCCTTGCCTCCTGTTCTGCGCCGACAGCCTCGCAGGCGCCGAGGTTTTAGCTGATTGTTGGGCCGGACTGACCTCCTGAGCTTGGGGTGCACAGGTGTTGAGGGGGCACGGGTGTGGCTGGCGTCCTCGGGCGCCCGGCGTCACTGAAGGGTAGTGGGCCCCCCAGCCGCTGGTGGCGGCAGCCCCTCGTCCCCACGCCTCAGGAAAAACAGATTCAGCGCGTGAGGAGGGCCGGGTCCCAGGTTTCCGGGGAGCCCCTGGGAGGCGCCCCACCAGGTATGGGTCCCGGGCTTCCCGCAGGAAAGAATTCAAGAGCGAGCCACTGCTGAGTAAAGACAGATTTATTTAGAGAGATGCACACTGCATAGAGTGCAGGCTGTTTCAAAAGGCAAGAGAAAGGCCAAGAGGTGTGGGGTTGGGTGCTCGGGCTAAAGTAAAAGTAGGTACGCACTCCACAGACCGAGTGCGGGTGGTCTCCGAAGAGGAGGAAGCAAGAGAGACGCGGCCGCAAGGCGTCGTGTTGCCAGCGTTTGTGGGCTGAGTAGCTTCAGGCCTGCAAGTGGGAGGACCATTCCGTCTACCCTGGGGAAGGGGTGGGGATTCCCAGGAATTTGCCACTGCCCACTCTTTGACCTTCTGTGATTATCCTTGGGACTGTCATGGCCTCTCTGGGCATGTTGTGTATCATGCTACTCTGTCACCATGAGCATATGATGAAGCTCAAGGTCTACTAGAAGTCAAGTCTCCCTCAAGGCCTACTGGGAGTTGACTCTTCCGCCATACTGGTGCTAATTGCTGTTATTCCCTGAATGTCTGTGCGCTGCCCTCTTCTTCCTTGTCTCAAGCCTGTGGCCTGTCCGCTGCCGGCCTGGGCACTTGGGGCGCATCCTGCCTCTTTCTGGTACTTGCATTCTGGCCCCACCCCGCTCCCCTGCCAGGATCACTTGAAAATGCCGGCGTGACCCTGCCAAGTCTTCGAACCATTAGTGGCTCCCCTTAGCTTCTTAAGTAATGACTGCTTGTCTGGCCTGCGCATGAGAGCCCTCCGCATACCCTGTGGTGGTCCTTTCCGAGAGTGTGAGCTTTGGAGCCAGCCAGGGACTGATCTCTTGGTCCACCGCTTGGCATTGTGGATTGCGGGCCAGTTGGTTAACCTTGCTAAGCCTCGGTTCCTTATGTGTCAAATGGGGATAATACTGTCTGTGTCCTGGGGATTTATGAAGGTTAATTTAGTACCTGCGCATGCTAACTGCTGAGTAAATACTGATAACAGCTCACCCTTCATGGGGAACTCAGTGCTGTAACTGTTTTGTTCCAAACAGGTCACACTTTATTTCCCCCCCTTGCTTTGTTATGGGGTCCTCTCTGTCCAGAATGCACTTTTCTGCATGTCTTTGCCTGGTAACCCCACGTGTAGGTGCAACTGAAGAAGAATCCTCATGTCACCTCTGTCCCTCCCCTCCCCAGTAATCTATCTGCTCTCTACTGTTGTACTGGGCTACTGCTGTTTTAACACCCACCCATTGTAAGCTTAATAATAGCTATCATTTATTGAATATATTGATTTCCTAACACCAGATCTTTTACCTCTGGGCCTTGGTAATTCCAAATCAGAAGTGAGATCAGAAATACAGGTTTGTGTTTAAAAATATGCATGTAAAATAAAGGGTGGAATGTATGGGGAAAAGGCAGGAAAAGATGCAAGAAGATGATTGTATTTATTAAGAGAACAATTAGGAAAGAGCAAGTGAGTGATGAAAGCAGGTGAAACAGTTCTGCTTGGCTGCACTTCTCCCCAGACCCCACCTTGCTCAGGGATGAGCCTTGAGGTCTCTGTGGTGCAGAACATGCCTTACTTGTCCCTTCTTTCCTGGATTACTGACAGGTTTTTCAATTAGAAATTTCTCTTCATGGAATCTATACTATCTTAAGGATCTTTCTTGTGGATATACTCAGAATTGTCATGCTGTTTGTATATTCCAGTTGTCAGCAATGATTAAAGCCTGTTTCCTTAAAAAAAAAAAAAAAAGCACGTTAAATAGTCGTTGCCTCAGGTGTCCCTTTGCGCTGTTACTTTATTTGGGTTTATTGACTTGGCTATAAGAATTTTACAAAGGGGCAGGTGAGGTAATCTTTTATTAACCTTCTCTTCCCTCTCCAGATTAAATATATTGGAAAGCTGGATCATCTCCCGAAACTATTATATCTAAAAAGTATTTTTGTTCTTGATATTTTTAGAAGATGACCAACCTAATGACCAACTGTTAGTTATGATCAAAAAACAATTTCCTTAACCTTTTTTGCTTGTGTCTGATTATGCTGCACCTGTATGGTGTGGTTAAATGAGACTTGTACTAGTATAGTTTTCTGTTCTTGAATGTACCTGGAGTCTAAAGCTTATTGGTGTTTACTTGTTGTAAAACATTTGTTGATTTAATTGCATCTTCCCACTAGAATGGGTGGACGCAGTGTGGGAACTGGAGTTCACAGAGACTGAGCCTCTGGATCCCAGCATTGAAGCAGAGATCGTGGAGAATGGATTGAGTGCGTTCACAAAACTCTATGACAGTCTTTTCCCTTTTGCTATTGAAGAACATGGATCTACAGAGGTAAAAAAAAAATTTTATTTAATCAAACTAGCCATCTTTAGTTGCTAGAAGTAGAGGGCAAAAGTCATTGTCATCTAAAGCGTAGCTTTTTTCAGTATATAGTTCATAAGGAGCACAGTGAGAGCAGCACGAGAGTGAGGTCCACTTGCCGGTGTGCCCTCATAGCCTTTCTCCCAAAGGCTCAAGATGTTGTTCTGTGAGTCTTTCTCAAGTCATGACCACTTTTTACAAGAGCAAATTAAAGAATAAAGGCCAAGGCATGAAGGAAAACCAGACAAACCAAATAAGCAAAGATGGCCAGTGCAGTGACAATTCAGGCCTTAATTTAAGAAAATCTGATATTAAACTGAGAAGTGATCACTACAAATGGAAAAAAGAGTTCCTTTAAATATTGAGTCTACTCAGTGTGCTTATTACTATTTAGATCATTAACTGCTTTTCAAAAACTGAAGGGCTAGGCATTTGCAGCAACATGGATGGACCTGGAGAATGTCATTCTAAGTGAAGTAAGCCGGAAAGAGAAAGAAAAATGCCATATGATATCACGTATATGTGAAATCTAAAAAGTACACAACTGAACTTATCTATAAAACAGAAGCAGACTTACAAACAGAGAACAAACTTATGATTACCAGGGGGAAAAGGGGGTGGGAAGGGATAAATTGGGAATTAAAAAATTCCACCTCTTGGGGAGTGATGGAAATGTTAGCTATCTTGATTGTGGTGGTGGTTTCATTGGTGTATACATCTATCAAAATTCATCAAATTGCACATCTGTGTACACTGTCCTTCAGTGACATTGTACACATGTATATATGTAGCTTACTGTACAGGAACCATACTACAATAAAGGAGTTTAAAAAAAGGCTGAAGGGGTAGGAAGCTTAACAGAATATATTTAGATATTAACATCTCTGGAAAATTTAAATTATCAAAAAATGTTTCAGTCACAAGGCTCATGTAGCTATTCAGAAATTAAATCATCCAGTTAAACATTCGTAAAATGTAGTGCTGAGTGAAGCACCTTGGGCAATCACATGATTATTAAGAATCGGAGCCTCTCCCGATACGAGGGAGGAGAATGAGCTCTTGGAGCGCCCAGTCCACTCTCTGCACTGACCAAAGCATACCTGGTGACCACATCCAGCCACAACGGTGGAGACCATACCATCGGGGTCTGTGTTGTGAAAGCTGCTCTAAGACAGGTTAGTTAGAGGCAGTCTGACAGAGGTATGGAAAAGGAGCTCGTTAAGAATGGGAAGGTTCCAGAAAGAAAGCAGCTGGCTGCAGACAAGTCTTCACAAGTATGTACAATTTAGACCAGCAGAACTGAGGGTCCCCGGGCATCCTATGGAGGGAGCATCACGGTGGGAATGTGTCGGGCAGGGCAGTGCAAGGCATGCAGAACTGAGCTGTGCACTGTGGGGTTTGGAGGTTTGTGACAGGCTGTTCGTCATGTATTAACTCACTCAGTCCTCACACGTGGTTCGGAGGAAGAGGTTCTAGTGAGCAGTGGACTAAGGAACATGGAGAGATCTGCTTTAGGACAGGTGTTCTTGACCATGGAGTGACTGACACTGGAAAACACTGTACGCAGGGAGACAGTGTACCCTGCGGATAATACAGTTGACCTTTGAACAACATGGGTTTGAACCTCACGGGTCCGCTCATATGCGGGTTTTTTCAGTAGTAAATAATACAGGAGTGCACGGTCTGGGTTGGTTGGACCCATGGATGCAGAACCATGGATATGGAGGAACCGCGTTTACTGAGGAGTTGGGGCTCCGCAGAGTCAGCGCCCCACCCCCACCCCCGCCGAGCTGTTCAGCGGTTAACTATACTTTGCTCATTTGTGTTTTTATGTTACAGCAGGCTCTGGAGTTATGGTTGCGGGAACTGGGTTGGAGGGCTAGAACCTAGGGACATTTCTGAGGTAGAATTGATAGGGTTTGTGAACTTAGCCAGCCCTCGTCAGGTGTCATGCTGCAGAGGTGACTGGGTCTCCAGGGTCACAGCTGCAGGGGAGGGGAGTGGAGCTGATGTAACTGCTGCGAAGGTGGAAGGTGGCTTCTTCCAGAAGTTCCATGTGGGGGAAAGGAGAGCGCTGAGAGGACTGTAGATAGTCTCTGCTGTGAAGCGGCATGTGCTCGGCAGTGTCTCAGCCAAGGCACCACCTACCACTGTCCCCGTCTTTTCAGGGAAGCAGGACATGCAAGGTCTGATTTCTTGAACTTTTGTGGGCTTATGTTTTTTTTAAGGTAGCCCAGAATAAATTGTGTAATTCCTGTTAACGTTTGGTTTATAGAAATAATCTGTTTCCTTTTCCTGTGTTTAGTAGGAGAAAGCATGGAACAGTGGCAGAATTAATAAAATTGTGGTTTATTCTCTGGGGTTTATTTCCTTTCTTCCCTAGACTACTTCTGAAACCTATTGAGGGAGATACTTTCAGATATTCCCTTTCCTACTCCCATTGACCATAGAACATTGAGATTGAAAGAAGTTGCTCTGATTTCCTCAGTTACTAATTAGAGTGATGAATGAATTTAACCTAGATGAAGGGGTAACTTGTCTGAGCAGTTGCTAATATAGGTCCCAAAATCTGAGTGTAGTTTACCTACGATAATTTCAGAAATATATATGCTTCAAACTTATCCAAAAAAATTTTGGCAGTATAATTATTTAAGTTTCTTATATAGTTATTTATCTTTGTAATTTTGAATAATGCATTTTTAATTTTCTATCTTAGTCCCTGTGAAGATGGCAAGCACTTATAATTAGGAACCAGGATGGCCTGTTCTTCTTCTTTGTAAGGCTTTAAGTACTTACAAAAATCAAATAGTAGGAGATTTTCCATTTCTCTAACTGCTGGCTTTTGTGGTCTGCCCCTCCTGCAGAGCGTCTGGACCTTCTTCATCGAGAACAACATCTCTCACGGTGCGCTGGTGGCCTTGTTCCATCACTTTGTTCAGGTGGTCCATAAGAAGAGCGTCAGTGTACAGCATCGCGAATTCGGCCTTCACGCTGCCGGGCTTTATTTTCTGCTGCTGGAAGTACCAGGTATGTGTGTTTGGTGTGATAGGACAGACCTTTTAGTTTTTCATTTGTCTGCATTGTTTTGAACACTTCTACTTTGTTTCCTCACTTGTGAAATGAATTTGTTCCCAGATTAGATGACAGCAAATCTTGGAAGCACATGGCATGTCACCAGTGTTGGAGAAGTGCCCCTCCCGTTTTTCTGTAAATGTGTTTCTGTGCTGGGTCTGTAACCTAATACAAATAATCCGAGAGGGTACAGCTGGAGGGGCTGTTTCCCAGTTACAGGAGCTCCACTCCTAGCATTCAGCTCTGATGTTGCCCGGCCTCCCCTGCCTCCCTGTCCCGGCTGAGAAAAGTGCTGGGGGCGGGGGGGTATTCTCTCCCCCGTGTGGGTGTAGGAACTGGTTGGAAGCATCCTCGTCCAGAAGGCCTGTGGACAGCTGGTCTCAGTGAGGGAAGCACAGGACAGTCTGTCTATGATGCTGTAGCACTTCCTTTCTGGGCTGAGCACTTAGGTGTGAGCAGAAGGGGTGGAGGGGGCAGAGAAGGGCTATAGCTGCGGAACCAGTTCACCTGAAGAGAAATCAGGACCTGCCCCCCGCCGCCCCCTCCTTCTGCTTGTCATTGTTTACATTGGTACGTCTGTAATGACTGTTAAGGACTTTCCCATGCGATTTGGAAATTGGTAAAGAGATGTGTAAAGCCTTGAACAACGATTTGTTTTATTGTTAATGCTCCTGTAATGACTTTTGAAATAAGTTCCCAAAGAACTCACTTGCCGAGCGATGTCTCAGTTATACCTGGGCTCTCGGAGAAGTGGTGGTGTTGGAAACCCAGATTCACTCTTCTCTCCTTGCTGAGTTCAGCTCCTTCTGTTCCAGAGCCGAGAGGTGGCTGTTACTGATGACATGGCCACTTGCAGCTTTCCAGCAAGTCATATTTTTGCCAGTTACCTGCTGCTTTTAAATGTTTCTGGATTATGGTTGGGATGCTGTTGATAATGTTTGATCATAGTTTATCCTTTTTCAAGATGGTTTTAGTTATTTTGGGCCCCTTGCATTTTCATATGAATTTTAGGGCTTGCATGTCGATTTCTTTCCAAAAAGGCAGCTGGGATTTTGACAGGGATTGCATCGACTAGATCGATGTGGAGGGTGTTGCCATCTTAACAGCGTTGATTCTTCCAGGATGTGAACACAGATGTCTTTCCATATACTCAGGTCTGTAATTTGTTTCAGTGATGTTTTGTAGTTTTCAGTGCAAAGCTTTTGCACATCTTTGGTTAAATTTATTCCCAAGTATTTTATTCTTGTCTCTGCTGTAGTAGATGAATTTGTTTGCTTAATTTAATTTTCAGATTGTTTGCTGGTGGTGTATGGAAGTACAGTCACTTTTTGATTATAGATCTGGTACCCTGCAACCTTGCTGAGCTCATTTTCTGGTTCTGGTAGGATTTTCTACATGTAAGATCATGTCACTTGTGAATAGACATACATTTCCTTCTTCCTTTCCAGTCTGGATGCCTTTCAATTCTTTTTCTTGCCTAGTTGCCCTGGCTAGACCCTCTAGCCCACTGCTGAATAAAATTGGGAAAGTAGGCATCTTGTCTTGTTCCCGATCTCAGGAAGAAAACTTTCAGTCTTTTGCCCTTATGATGCCTGCTGGGGGTGTTTTGAGGATAGCCTTTATCGAGTTATTATTCCTACTTTGTTGAGTGTCTTATTATGAATGAGTATTAGGTTTTGTCATTTGCTTTTCTGCACCTGTGTGTGAGGTGATCATGTGGTTTTGTTCTTCATTTTAATAATGCAGTATATTCACTGATTGATTTTCATATGTTAAGCCAGTTTTGCATGACCTTGGTCATAGTGTTTAATCCTTTTTATATCTTGTCAGATTCAGTTAGCCAATATTTTATTGAGTATTTTTGCATAGATATGTTTTTGCTTGTTTGTTGATGTCTTTTTGATGGTTTGTGTTTTAGGACTATACCAGTGTCATGGAATGAGTTGGGTAGTATTCTTGCCTATTCTACTTTTTGGAAGTTTGTGAAGAAATGGTTGTTTTTCTTTCTTAAATTTTTGGTGGAATTCGCTAGAGAGGTATCTGGGCCTGGAGTTTTCATTGAAAGAAATTTTTTGTTTGTAGAATCTGTAGTGATGTGTTCTATTCATGCTTGATGTTGCTAATCTGTATTTTTTTCTTCATCAATCTAGAGATTGATCATTTCAGAGAACCCTCTTTTGCTGTTATTGGTTATACTCTAATGTTTGTCCATTTTCTATTTCAGTGATTTTGGTTTTATCTCTTTGGTTGCCTGCCTTCTTATTTTGGGTTTAATTTGTTTTTATTCAGACTTCCTAAGGTGGGTGCTTAGATCTTTGTTCTCACGTACTTTTCTTTGTCTCTAATACACGTAATGTTACACTATTTACTGCTTCATCTGCATCCCGAAGATTTTGATGATCTGTTCAGTTAGACCAAAGCAATTTTCTGATTTCTCTTGTGGTATTTGGTAGTGTGTTTAATTTCCAAGTATTTGAGGACTTTCCTGAAATCTTGTAATGCTTTCTATTTTAATTATGTTGAGATCAGAGCACATACTTTGTATGATTACAATACTTTTAAATTACTGAGTTTTTGGTTTTTTCCAGAAGTGGCCTGGCACAGGCTCTGACTCAGTGAATCTTGTGTTTACACTGGAACAGAATGTGTATTCTACCTTTGGTGGGTCTCTCTTCTATGAATGTCAAATTGGTTGCTGTGGTTGTTCGAGTCTTTTATATCCTTTCTGATATTCTGTTTATTTATTCCATCAATTACTGAGAGAAGGGTGTTGAAATCTCCAGGTATGATTGTTAATTTATCTGTTTCTCCTTTCAATTCTGTTGGTTTTAACCTAAGGTATTTCAAAAGTCTGTTGGATACAGACATTTATGCTCGAACGTCTTCCCTTTTGGTGTTGTGTCATGTCCCTCTTTGACTGTATTCTTTGCGCTGAAGTCTTCTTTAATCTTCAGCTGGTTACTACATAACTTGTCCTTGGTTGGGATACCCTTTCTCATGCCTTACGTGTGCTGTGTCTGTGAGCTTATATTTCAACAGCGTGTTGAAGACTGCCCTGCACTGTTTCATCCTCTCAATAATCTTTGTCTTTTTATGGAACATTTGGACAGTTTAGATAATTACACTTAATATAATTATGAGTGTGGTTGTGTTCCTGCCATCTTGATATTTATTTTCTGTTTTCCATCTGTTTTTTGTTCCATTTTCCCCTCTTCCTGCCTTTGTCTGATTGGTTGTTTTTTAGTATTCCACGTCATCCCCCACTTCAGGCTTATTAACTGTACTTATTTGCATGTGTGTGTGTGTTAAGTGCTTGCTCTGGATGTATAGTAAGTACTTTTAACAGTGTGTCTTCAGATGATATTCCACTAATTTGTAGGTGATGTGAGGACCATGAGACAGTGCACTCTCCCTCCTCCCCTCCTCTGTGTGCTGCTGTAGTTATACATCTCATTTCCACGTGTCATGAACCACACAGTTCATCCCTAACGTTTTTCTTTGAAGTATCTTTAATTTTTTTTAGAAAACAAAAAAACAAATGTCTTTTGTATTTTAGCTCTGGCATGTCTCTGCCCAGGATGTGCTCTGAAAGCTGCCTGTCTCCCACCTGTTGATAGTTTGCTCAGCCCACCTTCCTGGGGGTCCCTCTAGTGTGCACGGCAGTGATCAGTGCTGTGCAGACTCCCCCAGTGCCCTGCTCTGTACCCTCCAGTCCACTCGCCCTCCGGACTCGGTCTGTCTGTGCTCAGGTTCACCATCTTCCTGCTGTTGCCCAGACATCGCCTCCAGACACAAAATCAGGCCAATGTGAGGATTTACCTCACTGGTTTCCCTGTTCTCAGGGATTACATGGCTAGACTGCTTCTTGCTCTGTGTCTTAGAATGGTTATTTTACAAATTTCTGTCCAGTTGTAGAGTTGTTTATAGCAGGAGGACAAGTATAGAACCAATTTCTCCCTCATGGCCAGATATGGAAATCTCGTTACTTATTTGTGATCAGCCCAACTGCTCACTGCCTAGGGCTGACGTTGAATGGAACTTTCTTGCTAAAGGTTCATTGTTATTTAAAGTTAAAGAGAAGCTTGATTTTGCTTTTTAATTTTTCATTGTTGTTACAGACATATTTCAAGACAGTTAAATCTATCCTGCTTACTCTGTTCTTTATGAATAGGCAGTGTTGCCAATCAAGTATTCCACCCAGTGATGTTTGACAAATGTATTCAGATTCTAAAGAGGAGCTGGCCCCAGGAGTCCAGCTCGAGTCAGAAAAGAAAAAAAGAACAACCAAAGAACTCTCAGGCTAATCCACGAGGGAGCAGGAAGAGGGGAAAGCTCCCCAGGAAAGAGGACATGGAGGTAAGAAGTGAGTGGGCCAGTATAGCAAATCTGTACCAACAGGGGATTCTGATTTATTTAAGAATTAACTCCATATTAAGGCAGGGTTTCAGGGTCATGATTATAACCGAAGGCCCTAAGGTACCGTCAGCCAGCCAGTAGGACTTTCGGTTGCCCCATGTTCTGTTCTACTAGTGTAGGTTTCTGCCTTGCCGTCTTCCTGGTCTCGTTCCAGGTGTGCCTCCCACATGCTGGCAGGTGTGTTTGCCATTTTCTTATTGTCATTAGAGAGGGTGGTCGAAGTATCCGGAGGACTGACATCCATAAGAACGTAGAAGGACGTTAATTCCAAATTCTTGGATGGTAGAGAGAAGTTCACTGACGTCAGAACTTCTGAGAAACACAAGAATTCTCATGATTCCATAATATGGGACTAGAAACTGTGATAGCATCCACTAGTCCAGTGACCGATCACTGGCCATAGAGACCTAGAGCAGGCAGGGGACCTGCTCAGCATCTCAGTGACTACCTGGAGTTTCACTGGCCTTGATTTGGGGACATTGAAAACCACCAGGAAAGTATTAGGCAGTGTTACCCAGTCAGCTGTACATTTCTTCATAATCTAGATGGATGAAATTATTGAGGAACAAGAAGATGAAGAGAATATTTATTTTTCTGCCCGGGACCTTTGTCAGATTCGAAATGCTATCTTTCACGTTTTGAAGAACTTTTTAAGGCTTCTGCCCAAGTTTTCCCTGAAAGAAAAGCCACAATGTATACAAAATTGTGTAGAGGTAAGTGAGAATTCCTGAGCCTTGGGCACATGCAAGGGCACAGACGATGGCTGACACTTGAGGAGCAGGAAAGATCAGACCTCTTCTGGGCATCTGTTTTCCAGGTTTTTGTGGCATTAACTAATTTTGAACCAGTTCTTCATGAATTTCATGTTACACAAGCCAGGTGAGTCTTTAAATCTTACAGTGCTAATATTTAAATATGTACAATAAGTTGCTCCAGCAGAAGTTTAAGTGCCATTTTTTTCCTAATTGGCACATGGGTCCAATTCATTCATTTAAATATGGCTTATAGGGTTAGGAAGTATTCCAGGTGAAATCATACCCATTAACTAATCTTTTCTCTTTAGAAACCTTGACGAAGCGAAATACATACCAGAACTGGCCTATCGTGGATTGTATTTGCTATGCTCCCCAATCCACGGGGAAGGAGATAAGGTAAAGAGGACATAACTGAGCTACTCTTTGAATTGAAAGCCTGCAGGTCGTCAGATGGAAAATGCTGGAAGCAGTTGGTGTGATGCTGTGTTAACTTATCAGATTGTTCTCATGACCTGAGGACTCCTGTGTGATGAAAAGCATCCCCACTGCCACTGGTTGCCTGCTGTTCATTATCAGACTTGTACCCAGATGCTTGGCGGCCATGGGAAATTACTGCTGGGTGACGGCACAGAGAGAGGTTCCAGTGTGAACTGGGTGAAAGACAGATAAGCCGTTGAGCAGAGCGTTACTTTTACAGAGTCTTTACCAAATTCTTCTCAAGAGAAGAGCAGACAGTCAGAGAGTTTTCAGGTTTCCCTTGGCAATTCATGTGTGCTTCAGTACTTCTGTTAGTGTTTGTACTTCGGTGGATAATTCTGCAGGCACATTCCTGGTTAGCGTTCACGTGTGATTTGCCCCCAGGTGACCTTAGAAGCCCCTCTGCTCTGGGTGCTGGAGTTAGTGGTGTTAATGAACCTGGATGTCATTAATAAAACAAGAGTTTGCAAAAAAACGTGAGCCCAAGGTCCTGTGCCGTTGGTGGCTGTGATATGCTTAGTTTCCAGGGGCCCCAGGCCTGCAGCCTCTGCACCTCTGTGCCCAAACTCAGGCACCACTGCTCACTGGCTGTGTGTCCTTTGTGAGTTACTGGACCTTTGAGGCCTCGGTTTTCTTGTCTGGATGAAAAGGACAAAAGACTTACCTTCCTTGTAGATTTGTCCCAGGAGGGTGACATGAAGTGCCTCAGCACAATGCCTGCTGCTTAGAAAACATTCTGTATTTTGTGATTCATTACGTCATTGTCATTTCTGTGTTTGAATGTGGATGTGATAGAATTGACAGTAATGCTTCTAATCCCCACGTGCTTTTCAGTGTGTAGAACAAAAGGTGGGTAGAAAGAGTTACCCTTCTGTGTCTGCAGTGTCTCTGAGGACGTAGTGTTTTCTTGTTGTGACAGTGTTGTCCTGATGTTGGGTGACATTGGGCCTGACCTTTAATTAGCTGAGTTTGGACTACTCACCTTTGGAGTTTCTTGCTGTGTATCAAGTGGGGATAATAATACTGGTATTAAGTATGAAATGGAGGTGCTGCCTTGCTTACCTCGTGGAACTGGAGGTCTCGGGTTGTGGTCAAATCTAGTAATACCTGAACGTGCTTCATGCAGTGCCTGCCACAAGCTTGGTTTTCAGGAAGTGTTTTGTTTCCTGGATGAATGAATTAACAAGTTGAGTAAATTACATGGGATACACGTGGAAGGTGCTCTGTAAGCCTCGGGTGAAGTACAGGTGTAAGGTGTCATCATCTTTCTTTTTTCTGTAAGGGGTTATCGGTAGCATTCTTTGTAAGTTGCAGGTGGTCCTCCGTGGGCCCTGATTTCTGGGCTGCCATACAAGAAGGTGGACAGAGAACAAGGTGATATGCCTGTCGTCGCCCGCGCAAGCAGGGCTTTCTCACTGTTTACATGGTGTGTTTACTGAATACCGTGTCAACCTGACTCACCTCCAGACACTTGAAGTGGTTCACTGTGGTCTGCTTGCAGTCCCTGAGGCCCTGGGATTCTCTGTCATGCCCTAAATTGAATTTTCTTTTCTCTTCCAGGTTATCAGCTGTGTTTTCCATCAAATGCTGAACATCATACTAATGTTAGAAGTGGGCGAGGGCTCCCATCGCACCCCCCTTGCTATCACTTCGCCGGTCATCAGCAGTAGAAACCAGGCGGTTCGCTTTATCAGGTGGTGCACTCACTGCTTGGAGCTTTACTGTCTCTCACTCTCCCTCAGTCTCCTGGGCCCTGTACTAACCAAGATTTATGACACCTATGGAAACTAACAAAATTCTGATCTGTTTGTGGTTTGGGACTCAAAATACAGCACTTTGTAGCTGGTCTGGTTCTGTGGGAGGGATGAGCACCTGCAGTCCGTGGCCTGCCTGTGGGGTCAGCTCAGTGTTTACCTCCCCAAGCCTGCCTCTTCCTGTGCTTTTTCTGCTTTTCTCTCCTCTGAATCTCCTTGTTGCTCCTTGTTACTTCTACTTACTTAGTTTTTGCTTCTTTGGCAATAATTAATAGACCAGTTCTTCCCTCAGGAGTCACTTAGCTTCACCTAAAAAGTTCCGTATCTCAGCTTTATTGGGAAAATGATGTTTGCTGTGTCATTGGCTTTTCTTTCCCTCCGTTACTGGGTGTTCAGTGTGCAGCGTGGAGGTGGTGGAGGAAGTGGGAAATGTGCGTGTGAGTGTGTGTGTACGTGGAGGTAGGCGCGGGACGTGGTGTGGTTGGGGCTGTGGACAGTGGAGTCCAGTACAGGCTGTCGTCTGATCCTTGAGTGAATGTCTCTGGTTAAGGATTTTTCTGAACATCAAATAACTAAGATGTTTTAAGTAAAAACACTTGTTCTAGTTCTTCCGTGAGTTCATGGTGCCACTGCAGTAACATTCATATAATGTGTGAATAAGCTGAACAGTAAACATGGTTCAGATCTGTGCATTATAATAATTTCCTTTTGGGTTGGAGTTTGGAGAAGTACTGCTGTAAATCGTCAAAGCAGAACATGTCACTGAGCCACCACGAGGTAGTACTGTGTCTTCGTCTTTACTTACCCCAGATGGATATATTTTACTCTTAATATGAAATGTCCTGAGTAGCCCCAGGGTCGTGTGAGGACTGCACACCTGCTCCTCCCTGACCCCAGCTGTCCACTTGGCAGCAGCTCGGGGACCACCTGGGAGTAGGGAATGGTCTTCTGCTAGGACACTTTGTCTTAATCTTCATGCTCTGAAACAGTGCTTACAGTATGGGGGTAGGTTGTTTTTAATATTTAGGATTTCTAAAGTGCAGAAGTTTCTCTGTTTTTGAGAATGGATTCAAGGAAAATGCTGTTTTATTATCATTGTAAGTGTATTGTTAACAGTGGACGTGTTGCTTTCTTTCTTTTTTTAAGCTCTCTTGTGGATGAACTAAAGGAAAGTGTGTTCCCAGTCCTTCATATCTTACTGCAGCACATCTGTGCCAAGGTACGGTTTGTGTTAATAAAAGTGCGTGAGTACCTATGGAGGGGTGTGTGTGTGTGTGTGTGTGTATGTGTATGTGTATGTATCTGTGTCCATCCCAGGGGATGAGTGTCCTCACTAAACAGCTTTATTTAGTATGTTCACTAGATGTTTCCCGAGATAGTGTTGTTTTTTTTTAATTTTGGAAAATTTCAAATACATGAAGAAATAGAATGGAGTGAACACATTATCAACAATTTTGTGTCACGTATATCCCTATAAGGTATAAGTCCCCCAGCACATGTACACACTGGATTTTCTTCTGAAGCAAATTTCATCATATCCTTTCAGACATACATATTTCATGTGTCTCTCTAAAGATTAAAAATTCTTTAAAAGCATAACCACAAAATATTAAAACACCTAAAAAATTCACAGTAGTTCCTTAAAGTCATCAAATATCCAGTCAGTGTTTAGATTTCTATTCTTAAATTTTTATCACAGTTTGAACAGCTGATTCTTAACTGGAACTCTGTGGACCTTAGGGGTCCATAAACTCTGAAATTTGGCTAAATCTGTATTTCTTAGGAAAAGGCTTAGAGATTTCTTAAAGGTTAGTTTCTAGAGGGGACCAAGACCCAGAATTGGTGAGTCATTCCTGTAACATTTGTTGCTCAGCGTCTGTCGTTGAGCTGGGTGTGCTCACTGGTTGTCCACGTGTATTACCAGGAGTGTTTCAGTTGTCCTGCAGGTGGATGCTGGCCAGTCAGCCTCCCAGTGCTGTGTTTCAGGTGATTGACAAGTCGGAGTATCGGACCCATGCAGCTCAGTCCCTGGTCCAGCTGCTCAGCAAGCTTCCTTGTGGGGAATATGCTGCATTCATTGCCTGGCTTTACAGATACTCGCGAAGTTCCAAGGTAGGGGACACATCTGCACAAAACCTTGTTTCCCGGCTCCGCAGCGTTCTGGCGAACAGATCTGAAGATGCAGGGACGCTTTGGTTTTCTTCCTCTCTGATGGAGATGCGTGCAATTTGTTTTTCCAGATCCCACACCGGGTGTTCACCCTCGACGTTGCCTTGGCTCTGCTGGAACTGCCTGAACGCGAGGTGGACAGCACACTCCGCCCGGAGCAGCACAGGTTCCTGAAGCATAAGTTCTTGGTTCAGGATATCATGTTTGCCCGGTGTTTAGACAAGGCCCCAACCGTGCGAAGCAAGGCGCTGTCCAGCTTCGCACACTGCCTGGAGTTCTCTGTCCCGTCTGCGTCCGAGAGTGTCCTGGAGCTTCTCGTTAACAGTGAGTGTGGCGAGCGCTGTGGGGTCCAGCCTGCGTCCTGCTGGTCCGGAAACTGCTCTGGCCAAAGCAGCAGATGTGGCATGACAGACTGGGGCCCTTCGAGACCCTCTCAGTGCGTTTCAGTGACTGTCCATGATTTTAGACAAGCCTTTTTAAGTATCTCACATGCTTGTGTTTCAGAGGTGAGGTGGCTGGCTGTGCTCCCTGTTCCTTTGCATCGTTGGGCGGGCTGTATGGGGCCTGACGTCCACCCAGTGCACACCAAGGGGGCTGTTACTGTCAGAAGTTTGAGACCTGCCTTGTCTTCAGGCCTCATCATCTTGATGTTGATTCCTCTGTAGATACTTACTTAACGGTTTTTGACATTATGCCTTTTTCTCTCTTGTTTGTCTGCTTATTTTTAGGCTCTACAATTTCAGGAATAGAGAGCCACCATGACACTTTGCCAAAACATTCATCAGGTAATGAAATGGATCGATACATTTTGAAATACTGAGTAATTGTTTTCCTGCATAAAGGACTCGCTGGATTTTTGAGGTGTTTTTCTCTATCTCTGTACTACCTGTTTCAGTACTGTGCTTATTTTCTTCACCAACCCAGTGATGATGCGGTAACTTAAATGCTTATGTTGCTAAAAGGTGTAACAAGTTTTCAGTCTAATGACAGAACCTTTTTAAATCTGTTTTTAAGCCTTTTCCTCTCAGAGGCAGACACTTAGTCCCCCTGGAGGCTCGGAGGTGACCCATACAGACAGCAGTGGTGGACCAGCTGGATCTAGGGGTATGTCGGCTTCTGTCGTGGTCAGGGCGCTGGTAACTGCTGGATTTCAGACAGCTGTGAGTAGGGCACAAAAACCTTGGAAGTTTTTTCTGTCATTTTCAGCCTTAAGAATTGGAAAATCTTTTTTTCCCCTTAAAAGTGGAGTAATTTCTATTTTATATCTTTAATTAATGTCTTTCTACTAAACTGTATTTCATTTTAAGGTAAGAGTAAGTTGTATTTCACTTGTCATGTAGTAAACCCCAGTGTTTCTGTAACACTCAAGAGAATATTAGCAAATGTCTTATTATTGAAGTCAGTTGTTCTGAACGCTTGGGCTTACTGACCAGAAAGGACCAGTTACTACGGAAAGTGCAGTAGACATTAAATTTGTTTGGATAAAAGTCATCACAGAAAAGGGGGAAAGCTGGACAATAGTATGGTGCTCACTCACCTTTCTCATTTTTATTCCTTATTACTTTTTCCATGTGGCATCTTGACTCTAAGCCATCCCAGAATTTACTTTTAAAACGTGGTAGGAAACTGTGAGTCCAAGCTTCCACTGCAAGGACAGTTGAGAAATTAGATTCTAATTTCACCAATAGTATGAGTTTTTTAGTGGGTGGAGTGGTTGAGGGGTCTCTAACCCATGGACTCCAGCGCAGGATTCTGAACATGCTGATGCCTATTCTCTTCATCGACTTGAACCCAGAGTAATCTGGGGTGGGAAAGCATCGGTGTGATTCGGGAGGGAAGAAACAGCCCTGGGCTTGGTGGTGGATGGCCCTGGGGCTACTCTCAGGTTCTGTTTCTGTCTGGCTGTGTGGTCTTGAGAAAGTCACTTTACTTTCCTGGGCTTTCTTTCATCTGTGCTACAACGTTGCATAACATACTGGGGGAAGAGCTGCGTTAGAAGTGAGAGCTGTTACCGAACTGCTGCAGGACCCGAGATGTGGAGTCAGCAGATCTCCCCACCGGTTGCTTTCTGGCCCTCCCAACATCCCTGTCTTTCACAGAGGGCTGTGGTCCAGGCCATAGAAACTGTGTTTAGAGAAGGGACTTTAAGAGAGAGACACGAGAGAGAGAAAGAACACATGTGCAGAGGATAAATTCTCTAATGAGATTTATTAGTTTATTCTGTAAACATGTGTCTGGTCCCTCCTCATCTGTGCTAGGCATTGTAGGTACACACTTTAGTAAAACATGGTTCCATCTCTTAAGGAGCGGTGGGAAAGGCAGATACGTGTGTGCATAAATCTTACACATTTGTGTTTCTGCTTCTATTTACATGAAGTTGTAATGTTAGGGGATAGGTGCAGAGGTTCTTGTAAGGTGCCGGGAGATAATTATCAGATCAGCCTCAGATACTACATTTACATGGCTAGAAGTTAGCACGTGTTACTCAAGTTAAATTCAGAGCAATAACTCAGTATAAATAGAGATGCCCTAAAATGCATAAAGATTTAATCTAGAAAAATGTTGAATGTTTGCATTAACTCCAGTCTTAGCAAGTCTTACAGATTTACTGTTGCACGGACACTTAGAACTATCAAGTTGTATTGATTCAGTGGTGGTTCCAAATTACTCAAATTTGCCAGTTATGAAGAGCTTGTTGTGTCCCATCTTATTTTTGATAAACTGAAATGACTTATATTGTTGGCACTGATTATACTTTAAAAAATTTGTATAGTTACTACATGCCAGGCTGTGCTAAGCACTGTTTTTGGTGTTTTTTTGTTTGTTTGGCTTTTACTTTTGAGATATAATTCACGTATCATAAAATTCCCCATTTAAAGTGTATAATTCAGTGGGTTTTAGTGTATTCACAAAATTATGTAGTCAATTACAGAGCATTTTCATTGGCTGAAGAAGACACCCCACCCCTAGTAGTCATGCCCCATTCTCCCTTCCCCTAGCCTCTGCCTTTGGATTTGCCTGTATCAGCATTCCAAAGACATGGATCCTACAGTGTGTGACCTTCTGTGGATGGCTTCTTTCACCTAGCACACATTTTCAAGGTTCATCCTCATTGTAGGGTCAGCATCTTGTTCCTCTTTATGGCGCGATAACAGTCCATTGTATGGACAGACCACGTGTTGTGTGCTCATTCAGCCTGGCAGTTCCCCTGAATGTTAGACGTGGAGTCACCCTGTGACCGAGCAGTTCCACTCCTAGATGAGCACCCAGAAGGAATGGACCGTATTTGAACTTAAAGCCAGTACAAGTGTGCTCGTGGCAGCATGGCTCATACTAGCCCAAAAGTGGGAGCAGCCAAGGTGGCCTCATTTATCCTGTTATTCTCGAGTTTAAAGAGTTCTTTTTGTAATTCTGGTTCCAAGTTCCTTATCAGATACATGACTTGCACATACCTTTTTCTCACTCTGTGGGTTATCTTTTCACTTTCCTGGCGTTCTTTGAGGCATAAAGCATTTTAGCTTTGATGAAGTCTGTCCACTTTTTCTTTTATTTGCTTGTGCTTTTGGTGTTATGGCTAAGAAACTGTTGCCTAATCCAAGAAACTCCTGTGTTTTCTTCATACGTTTTGGTCTTTGCTCAGTTTTGAGTTAATTTTGGTGTGAGGTAGGGGCCCGTCTGTCACATGTGAATGTCAAATAGACACAGCACCGTTGAAAGGACTGTTCCTTCACCTTTGAATGCTCTTGGCAGTCTTGTCAAAAGTGAGTTGACCGTAGACACTTGGGCTTTCTATACTCCCAGTTCTGTTCCTTTGACACTCCATTGTCCATTCTTACGCCAGTACCACACTGTGATTACTGTTGCTTTGCACTAATTTTGAGATCAGAAAGTGTGGGTTCTGCATTCTTGTTCCTGGTTTTCAAGATTGGTTTCGCTATTCTGTGTCTCTTGTATTTCCCCATGAATTTTAGGTTCAGCTGTCAATTTCTACAAAAAAGCCAGCTTGGATTTTGATATGGATTGATCTGTTTGTCAATGTGGGGAGTATTGCCATCGTAAAAATAGTAAGCCCTTCAGCCCGTGAGCAAGGGATGCTTTTCTACCCACTTAGGCCTTTGGCTTGTCTCAGTGATGTTTTATAGTTTCAGTGTGTAACTCCTGCTCTTTAAACTTACCCCTAAACATCGTCTTCTTCTTGATACTGTTACAAATGCAGTCGCTTCCTCAATTTCATTTTTGAATTGTTCATTGCCAGTTTTCACAACTGGTATTTTGATGATTGATCTTGTATCCTGCAGCCTTGCTGAATTTGTTACCAGCCCTAACAGGTTGTGTGAGTGTGTGTGATTCCTTAGGCTTATCTGCGAATCAGGTCACACCATCTGTGAGCAGAGTTTGGGTTCTTTTTCCCAATCTGATGGCTTCATTTCCTTTTCTGGCACGTTCTCCCTGGCTGGGACCTCTGAAGGTCGTGGAAAGTGGGGAGAGCAGACATACTTGTCCTTCTTTCACCGCTGAGAGTGGTGGTAGCTGAGTTTTTTTTCAGTTTGGCCTTTACCAGTGTGAATAAGTTTCTTCTATTCTGAGGTTGTTGAGTGTTTCTGCCATGAAAGAGCAGGATTTTGCAAATGCTTTTCTGCATCTGTGGAAATGATCACGTGGCCTTGTCCTTTATTCTGTGATGATGTGTCACAGTGAGCGGTTTTCCCACGTCCCGGTAAAAATCCCAAGCATGGCATATAATCCTTTTTGTATCTTGCTAGACTTAATTTGCTAATATTTTGTTAAGGATTTTACGTCTATATTCACAAGGGATTTTGGTCTCATGTTTTCTTTTCTTGAGCTGTTTTGTCTGGTTTTGCTCTCAGGATTGGCTTCGTAGAGGGAGGTGAAAAGTGTTCTCTTCTGTTTTTTGAAAGAGTTTATGAAGCATTGTGTTAATTTTTATTTTAGTATTTGGTAGACTCTCCAGTAAAGCCATCTGGTCGTGGCCTTTTGTGCACATGTGGAAAGTGCTTTCATTGCTAATTCAATCCCTGTACTTGTTACGCTGTGTTCACACATGGTGTATTCTTGAGTCAGTTTCCATAGTTTGTAGAAATGTCATCTAGGTTACTTTTCATAGTATTCCTTTGCAGTCCTTTTATTTCTGTAAGTAATTAATGGTAGTGATGTTCCCTCAGTCATTCCTTTTTTTTTTTTTTTTCTAGCAGTTTGAATCTTCTCTCTTACTTTCTACTCTAGCAAAAAGTTACTAATTTTGTTGATCTTTTTCAAGGAACCTACTTTGATTTCATTGATTTTCTCAATGGTTTTCCGTTCTCTGTTTCATTTTTTAATGTGCTATCTTTTACATCAGCAGTTCTCAAAAGTGTGGTTTTGGGTCCCTAAGCCTCCTTCACTGGGTCCTTGAAGTTAATACAGTTTTCATAATGATATTAGGACACCATTTACCGTCTGCACTCTGATTTTCTCACAGATGTAGTTTGGAGTTTTCCAGAGGTCCCAGACAGGCAGAAGCAGATAGAAGCAGAGATGAGAATTCGGCTATCTTTTATTAAGCCAGACATTAAAGAGTTTGCAAAAATGTAGAACAGTGCCATTCTTTTCACTAAATTTTTTTTGTTTTGGAAAATATAGTTATTTTAAATTAAACATTATGTCATTTATAAGTGACATACCTTGCTATTTTTAAATGAATTGTTAAATCTTTTCACAATTCTCAGTTTAAATTTCTAATTCACATTAAAGATACAATCTACGTAAGAAAAACTCAGGAGTCTTCACTAATTTCTAATAGTATAAAGGGGCTGGTGATAGGAAGGTTTTAAAGCTACTGTTATGTATTATTTAGTCTTTAAAAGAAAAAACCCTATGGTTTAGGTATTCCCATTTGTAGTAAACAGAATAGAAGATCTAAATAATTCATTCAAAATTTCAGACATAGGAGCCAGAATTTAAAACAATTTTCCAGAATTCGTGCTTTTTAAAAATTTTACTGCTCTGCCTTTTGCATTATTGTGAATAGCTAATTATTTGAACTTTTTTCTTTTTCTACATCATTCCGTGCTCTGGTTTCTTGGGATACAGAACAAGCTAATGAGGCAGTCAGATGGTAGTGTTCTCTGCACTGGGTAGGGAGGTGCTGGCTGCTGTGTGGTGTTTCTCAGCCCTGATGACTCTTTCCGTGGCAGAAAGCTGTGTCATGGCCATGCTGAGGAAGAGGGCCCAGGACGAGAAGGCCAATGTCAGGAGGTCTGCACTCCAGGTAGGAGTTTTTTCTGGACTTTCAACTTGAAGCTGCAAGAGAGTATTTCAGAAATGCTCCAGCACATTCGTTACTTACCTTGCTTTCCACTTACACTAGTTCTCCTTGGTCCTTGTACGTGTAAATTACATAGATGAGCTGAGGACTGTCTGTTCTTAACCTCCCTACTGCGTTGCTGGCTTTTTAGGAATTGCAATTTTATGTCCTTAATTTCTTTCCTTAGAATGAGGATTCTTAGCCTAGGGGGCATGGATGGGTTGATACAGTTCATGAAACCCCTGAAATTGTAAACACTTGTGTACATAAAATGTATGTCAGATTTTCTCCAGAGTGAGGTCGTAACTTTCATCAGATTCTAAAAGGCGGGACTTCCTGGGAGGAGGGATGGATCCGTGGCCTCAAAAATTAGAGCCACAAACCTAAGGGGAGTATTTCTGTCTACAGTTCGTCTTGTGCTTACATTGGGCCTGAGTCATCACTTGATGTTGCATGTGCACCTTCTAGGTGTTAGTGAGTATTCTGAAACACTGTGACGTCTCGGGCATGAAAGAAGAGCTGTCCATTCTGCAGGACCGGTGTCGGGACCCCACGGTGTCTGTCCGGAAGCAGGCCTTACAGTCTCTTACTGAGCTGCTCACGGTGAGGCGCGGCCATCCTGTGTCCGATGCGTGGTGTGTCACGTTACGAGTGATTCAGCTCAGCAGTGACCTGTCGCCAAGCATTAAGCCCCTGTTAGAGCCTCTGCCAGGCCCACTGCAGGACTGTACAGTGCGGGAGAAGGACTCTTCCAGCTGTCTGTGATCGTGATAGACCTCATTTCATATGAGGTGTGAGCGTGAACTAACGCTAGAGAGTGCTGATGGTGGGCCTTTTCTCGACTTGCGCTTAAATCTCACATAGGGATGTGGATTTTAAAATTAATTTGTTTAGGCCAGAGGCCTAGTTTAACTTTTATCCATTAAAACCTATATAGATGATATTGCCAAAAGAGCAGACCCAGTAATCCTATATATGATTTATGTCTGCCAAATAGTTGGCCTTTGGAGAATTTTTACAGCATGTCACTTGAGGGTGGAGGGCAGTGAACGACGCACCTTTCGACATTCTGTCAGCGTCCGCTCTAATTCCTCCTCAGGATGAATATTTATTACTTGCTCTTGACCTTGAAAAAGTCTAAAATTTCAGTATGCACTGATTCACAGTAACTGGAGATTGAACCTTGTTTTCACATGTATTTGAAATGCTGATTTTTTTTTCCACTTTATGCTTTATTTGTAATCGTGTGTGCGACTACTTTTAACATATGTGAAAGCACAGATCACAGCTTCATCTGTTAGTGTTTAGACTTCTCAGAGCTTAGACTTCATTATGACTTCATCCCCTTTAACTCCGCAGGCCCAGCCTCACTGCATCCAGATACAGAAGGCCTGGCTGGTGGGGGCCGTCCCGGTGGTGATGGACTGTGAGAGCACTGTGCAGGACAAGGCCCTGGAGTGTCTTGACCAGCTCCTGCTGCAGAACATCAGGCACCACAGCCAGTTCCATCCTGGGGACGACGGCCAGGTGCTGGCCTGGGCGCTGCTGGCGCTTCTCAGCACGGAGAGCCGGGAGATGAGGTGGGCCCGCCGTGCGCCTGGTGCCTGTGGAGGGCTGGTACCACGACCTCCTGTGTTGGCCTCGGGGTGGCAGCTTTCCAAACTGCTTAATGTGAAGACTCAGTCTTGGTCTTGTTTTCTTGACCCAGTTCACATCTCACCATTTTCGTGATGACAGCTTTTGTGAATCCGTCCTCTGCTTTTCTGTGCGTGTTCTCCAGTTTGGGGTTGTAGTAGGAAGCATTAGTGGATGTGATACATTAACATTAACTTTCCACAGTCCTAGTTTCTGTGAAGGATGGCTTCCTGATCTGACAAGTTAGACTTTTTCTGACATCTTGTTGGTTTGGTTGACTTGGTCACACTGCAGTATTTTCCCTGTTTGATAGCGTTTATCGGGTGTTCCCAGGCGGAGAGCAGTGCAGTGAGGAGTCAGCTCCTGCAGTGTTCTGTTGCATCTCTGCGGCAGGGATCTGACCGCTGGTTCGTGTTGGTGCTGCCTCTTCCTTCCCTTTCGTCCTTATCATACAAGGTTTATGTCCCCACCATTTGCGTTCAGTTTTGGAGGCATTGCCATCCAGTGGAAAGTGTGATAGATTTGTATCCTACGACCCCATCTGTGGCCCTGGCAAGTCACCCCCCTTTCTCGGGGCCTTAGTTTTCTCATTTGCAAAAAAGCTGATTAGACTCCTCATCTCTTCAAGTCCCTTTTGCTGTTTGGGATTGAAAATGTGCTCACTCATTAAATGTTTTCTCCGGACCACCTGTGGCTTTGCTGAAAGTCCTAGAAGGGAGGGGATTCCGCCAGCAATAGTATCAATGACTTTTTTGCTTTTCTTAGGGATTTCTCACTGCACACCCACCGTGAATTAGCTCATGAGAAGCTCTTGAGAGATTTCTTTCTTTTTTGTTTAACTTTTATGTTGAAATATAACAGGTACAGAAAAGTAAACAAACTGTAAGGTCAGTATTATCAAAAAGAAAATGTGCCATGTGACCACCACCCAGGTCCGGAAAGACCCTCATTCTTCCTTCCAGTTACTCTCCTTCCCTCAAGGGAACCACCACTGTGCTTTTCACCCCCATGTGAGTTTTGTCTACTCTCCGTCTGCATGCCGGTAGAATTACGTGGTGCGTGCCTGGCTTCTTCCTCTCAGAATGTGCGACTCAGTCAAGTTGCTGTGTGTGGCTGCAGCTCACCCGCAGTCTTCGCTGTGTTGGGGGGCATTTTGCATTAGCTAAAATGTGTCTGTGCAGCCTGCTGTTGAGAGAGAACTGGGTTTTCAGTTTGCATTGTGACATGCAGTGCTGCTGTGCACATTCCTGTACGTATCTTTTGGGACACACGTCCATGCATTTCTGATGGGTTTGTACCCAGGAACAGTACTGGTGAGTGTGTTTTTATTCACCCATAATAGTTACCGCCGGACAGTGTCCCAGTGTGGCTCACCAGGTCGCGTCTGGCTCTGGCATCCACGAGAGTTCCTGTTCTCCGTGTCTCGGCCGGCGCTTTGTGTGGTCAGTCCTGTCCTTTGTGCCATCCTGGTGGATGAATACTGGGGCCGCACGTGGCTGCCATCTGCACGGCCGTGCTGACTGGTGCAGTTGAGCACTCCCCATCGGTGGACTGGTGTTGAGACTCTCACCCTTGTCAACTGCCTGCCTCGGTCTCTGGCCTTTTTTTCTTAGTTAGGCTGTCACTCGTTAGCTTGTTCGCCGGGAAGTGCTCACCGTGGTCTCTGCAGATGCTGCGTGTCTCTCCTGGCCCACGGCTGGCCCCTCTGCTCTCCTGGTGGTGGTGCTGCGTTCGGTTTGCCAGTGGTTTTCTTTATGGTTAATGTACTTTGAAGGAAATCTTTTCTACCTCAGGAGTGTGTGGATGTTCTCCCATGTAATCTCCTGGAAGTCTGCTTGCTTCCCCTTTGTGTTGGGTCTTTAGCTTACTTGCAGTGAAGATACGTCTTAGCGTCCTTCACAGGCTCTGTGTTCCTTTAACATGGGGAGCACCTGTGAGTATCTGCAGTCAGGAGGAAAGGGAGCCAGCAGGTAGAAACGCTGAGGATGACTGAACAGGGCAGTCACTGAGGCTCGTGAAGAGCAAGGCCTGCGAGGGTGCACTTTATCAGGTGGGAGGAGTGAACACCGGAAAGGAAAGGCCAGGCCAGAGAGCAGGGAGGGAGGTGCAGGAGAGCACGCGGCACGAGCCTGCCGCTGGCCTTCCTCTTCCCGGCGGGGGACGCTCAGGGCGCGTGCCAGCATAGCACGTGCTCAGCAGCCCAGAGGTGGAACCACCCAGCTGTCCGTCCACTGGTGAAGAGATAAGTGGATGTGGTCTGTACACAATGAAATGTCACCCAGCCTTGAAAACTGTCAGAGTTCTGACAGCCGCTGCAACGCAGGTGAACCTTGAAAACGTGGGGAGTGAGACCAGCCAGGAACAAAAGGACAAATACTGCATGGTTCCCCTCTGACGAGGCCCCTGGGACAGTCACGCTCTTGGAGACTGGAGTAGAACGGTGCTTCCCAGGGGCTGGGGTGGGGGCAGTGGGGAGGCACTGCAGAGGGTTGCGGAGTTTCCTGTGGGTGATAAGAAAGCCCTGGAGGGGGACAGTTGCACAACAGTGTGAATGTGCTCAATGCCACTGAAGTCTACACTAAAAAATGGTTAAAAAGGTAAATTTATGTACATTTTACCACAACTAGGAAAAATATATATATTTGTCAAAGTTAGGAAGGAGAAGGTAGGAATAAGGAAGTTTTGGAGTAGCCATTGCAGGACGTGAGCAGCTCTCACAGGGTGGTGGGTTCATGAGCTCAGACTGTGTTACCATAGTATTAAGGTGTTATGTGCCCTTCTCACTTTTACTCTTTCATGGTAATAAGTAGAGTTTCCCAGAGGCTGTGGGACAATACTGAAGCAGATTGAATACAGAGCTTCTGTGTCTTCTGCCTGAGCCAGGCATCGGGGGTCACAGAAGTACAAAGCAGGGTGTCTCCTCTCACCAGGTTTATTTTGTTTTGAGGAAGGTAGCTTTTTGTTTTGTTTTTTGGTAAAACAGTGCATCATTTATGTTAACATATAAATGGGCTTTTTGTTATTCTTAGACAAAGTAGTAGATAAATATTTAAAAATTTCTGTTTTAATTTCCAGTGTGGCACATATTGGTAGATATAACCCACATAAACAAACACTCTTTGGTGGGCAGTAATTTTTACAAGTTTGAAAGGCCCGGAGCAGAAACACGTGAGAGCCACTAAGCAAGGGAATCTGCTTTAAAAGGAATTGTTGGAGCTGCAGGCTGCTGAGAGAGCTCCATGAATGTTCATAAACAAGACCCTGTGGTGGGCTCCTCATAAACAGAAAGTGACAGGATATCAAGAACTGTTCAGGACCAGAGACTCACAGAACAGGTGACCTCTGAGGCTGACTCCCCAGGGCTCCCCACGGGGTGGCGGGAGGCCTCTCGGGTGCAGGGCCACAGGTGCCTCTCCTCCAGGAGGGACAGGGACAGGCAGTTTGGTGACCAGGAGGCTGGGGCACAGGGTGGGTGGTCAGCGAGCTGACGGGGCTGTCGGTGGGGTGAGCCAGAAGCCCGGCCAGGATGCCTCCCCCACTGAGGGCACCACGGGAGGGGGTCACAGCAGCGTGAGGGAGGGCATCGAGCAGTGTGGGCTTTCCACTTTTTAAGTTTGTTGAGCTGAAGTGGCTTCCTATTAATGGTGGTGACCTAAACCGTTCCCAGAGGTGAAAAGAGCTGAAACTAAACAGGCAGGCCGAATCGCGTGGTTTTCCAGGCAGTGCAGAGACTTAGAGGCCTGAAGCTCCGCGCATTCTGAGTAGAAGGACTGTCGGGGATGGCGGGAGGGCTAGAGGGGCGTCTTGTTTCCAGTGTGTGTGTGTGATGCTTTTGGTGTTGAAGGATGTCACCTCAGGATAGACCTGTCTAGATTCGGCAGTCAGCATGACTAGAAGAAAAGGAACTAGTGGAAGAGGTCAAAGCGGCAGACTAGGGTGTAAGGAGGGGAGGTCCAGTCCACTTGGCAGAGGTTGCTGGGGTGGGGCCGAAGAGGCCGCCCGTGCTTTCCAGGAGAAACCAGACAGTGTGAGTCGACTGGGTCCCAGTGGCTTATGCTCACGGGGGCTCACTGAGGGTCTGGCTGGGAGGCGCTGGGGACCACTTGGCCAGCGTGGAGGGTGTGCATTGTCAGAGAGGGGCCAGGTTGCGATTTCACAGCTGGGAGCTCAGAGGATGTTTTCGTGTTCTTTTGGCTTCCTATAGTAAACATCGTGTAATATTTTGTGGTGATTCTGGTTAATAAATTTTTAAATATTTGTTGATTATGCATATCTTTTTTCTGTACATATCTTGATTTTGGACAGTAATCAGATATAAATTATGTTAGTCATTTGCAGTAAAACTCTAGATACATATGGATAATTTTTTTCCATCAAAAGCTAATTTATTAATAAAACCATTAATTTATATGCATATTCTTATAATACGTAGGTATGTTTATTTTATTATAGTTGCCTTCTGCATGCTTTGAGAATTCCTTTTTTTTCCATTTAATGAGGAAGTCTTATGAATCTGTGTGTGTGTGTGTGTGTGTGTGTGTGTGTGTGTGTTCGTTCCTAGCAGTCTAAGAAAAGCTGACTGGGGGATGGAGTGTATTTTTCTCTCCACTTAAGTATATAATGCATTCGTCTCATGAGTCGCAGAATCCAGAATCTCATTCAGTGCTATGGGAAACGCAAAATAAGAAATGACTAAAAAACAGCAGTGACCTGACATAAATACTTTAATACATCAGAAGCATTTTTTGTTTTGTGCATTTCTGAGTGGCGCTGGCAGGTCAGAGCGAAGTTTAGCTCATTTAACATCACCATGTTTAAATGCTAGAATGTCATTTTGCCCCAGGCCTTCCTTGAAAAAGGGACAGTATCTGCACTGTTGGTCGTTATAAACTCTGGGTGTATTTGTTGTTGGTAACCTACCCCGTATGTTTGTATAGAAATTTTGGAGGGGTGAGAATGAGAAGGGTCTCAGATGAATTATGAAATTTTATTCTTTGCTGTAAGAACAGACAGTTTATAAGGGGAGATAAACATGCCTTGTTTTGTGTCATACAAATTAGGGAGCCACCTAATTTGGTATCAGACGTGCCACCAGCCAGGAACCTCTGCATGGGTGTTCCGTGTGCCAGAGGAGTCCTGGGTCGGAAGTCAACACCCTTCACTGGGGCTGATCTGAGCAGTTGTGTGTATTTGTAGTCTTAGTTCTGCTTTCCCATCTTCTTTTCCAGCCGCTATTTAAATAAGGCTTTTCACATCTGGGCCAAGAAAGATAAATTCTCCTCTGCTTTTGTGAACAACGTGCTCTCCCACGCTGGCACAGAGCACTCTGCACCGGCCTGGATGCTGCTCGCCAAGGTGGCTGGCTCAGCGCCCGCACTGGACTACACTAGGATCATCAAGTCCTGGGAGAAGATCAGCAGGTGCGCGTGTCAGGGGCGAGCTGCTGCCCCCGCCCAGAGTCTGGGAGCAGCGCGCCTGGTGGGGTCCGGGGGGGTCCTCATAGTACCGTTACTCTTGTCTCTTCTTTAAACTCTGGCGTAAAGACAGACATGGAAACCAGGGGTCACTTGAGCCCTCACTGTGCAGGCACAGTAAGTGCCTTCCTGCTCCTGACCCACGCCGCCTGCCTCCTCCAGGGCGCAGTCCGAGGGGAGCAAGCTTGTGGCGGCGGTGCTCCCTTTGGTTCTGTGCTGATGTGTCTTCCGCCCTCTCCCCAGTCAGCAGAGCCCCAGCGCAGACACCTTAGGGCACATTCTGTGTGTCATCGGGCATATTGCAAAGCACCTCCCTCAGAGCACCCGGGACAAGGTGACTGGTGAGTGTCTGCTGGAGAGGTGGGAACAGGCTCTGCCTCCCACTTTGTATGTGTTTTCAAGCAGTTAAACTTCAGGGAATTGACTCTTTTTAGATGTTGTCAAGGGTAAGCTGAATGGATTCCAGTGGTCACTAGAGTTGATCAGCTCAGCTGTTGATACTTTGCAAAGTCTCTGTAGAGCATCTGCGGAGACGCCCTTGGAGGAGCAGGTAAGCTGCGCTCCCCACGTGTCTGTCATTTGTACGTAGACGTGGTGCTGCGCCTTCGCGCTGGAGCCTGTTCCCTCTGTAGAACCTGGAGGGACCGGTGGTCCCACAGCTGGTGCTACAAGGAACACTGTGACAAGCAGTGGACGGGGCTGCTGAAGGCACATGGTTCCCACAGGAGGCCACCCCCAGTCCTGGTACCAGTGTCTTCTGAGGAAGCACACCTGCTGGCAGGTGTTTCCTAGTGAGAACCTGCAGGGTTGTCTTTAACTCAGTTGTCACCCTGGTGTTGGGGGCGTCTCCCTCACCTCCCCCTTCACTCAAAGAATGTGGGAAATGACTTCCTACCTAGTCAGGGTTTTCCTCCAGACCAGACAATTTCTGATAAATCATCCCCCACGAAAACCCTACCCTGTCACCCTGGTTGTCTCCTGCTGGGTCATGTCCCAGAGTCCCAGGGCCTCCTGTGAGTGTCCACGGGGATGCGTCATCACAGCTCCACACCAGTGTCTTCTGTGAGACGGAAGGTTACTTTGACTCCCCAGAGCTATCCAGATCATGTCTCTAATGGTAAATTATTACAGTGTATTCTGTTCTTAACATGAAATACACTCCTAGACAGAAAAATTTTAGGCTTGGGGATTATTAATAATGATTTTAGAAGTCAAACGTTAATTTAAATAATTGCTGGAATATGTTTAAGTTTCCCAGAGTAGGAACACTTGCTTCATCCAGGTTGCTTGCGGCCTCCCTGTGCTTCCTTCCTTGCTCATTTAACATTTTCTGTTTGTAGTAACTGATGTAGTAAGACAGTACATTGTACCTTTTTTGCTTAGTACTTAAAGCAGTTTGAAATTTACCTAACTAAAAATGCCGGCTCTTTCTATGGTGTTTTCTTGGCATAAACCTTCTGGCACTTTTTGGTGAAAGGGATACTTGCGTTATTTGAGTTTTCTGACCATTTATCTCTGATGCAAGAAAGAGTGTGAAAAACTTTTAAATAAGGAACATTACCTAAGTAGGGAGTATATTTGAATAGCAGAAGATAGGTAAGAACAAAACAAAAAGCTGACTTTGAGGAAAGAATGACGTAGGAAAGGTGGGGTTTCCACGCGGGTTGCGGAGCTGCTGCCCTGAAGTCTCTGTGACACGGAGCTGTTTCGTTCTGATCCCTGCTGGCACTGGTCCCTGGTTCCCGCCCAGCATTGTCACAGCCCTGTGACAATGGGGTCTGCACCGGGGGGGCCAGGTCTATAGGGTCTCACTGCCTGCCATGGGCCACAGTCATTGGGAGAATCAGTTATGTCGCTGCCAGAGGCTGGGAGGAAGACAGCTCTTACCAGGCTTACACACCAAGACCTGGGAGAGGGGGCTCACCGCTGTGTCAGGACGAGGCAGGGCTTCAGCTCTGCCAACCCCACCTCCCTCAGTGGGGGACAGTTGACTGAGGCCCTGAGACTTCCTAGAACCTGACGTAAACATACTTCTCTGTTTCTTTCCTCTGTAAATGAGCATCTTGTATTTTACTGAGGAAAACAGGTTTTACCCCAAGAAGAGTAGAGAGGTGGCTCCATGGCAGCCTGCGTGGGAAAAGGTGTGGTCTCTGGGCATCCCTGCTCTCTGAGAGCTGGGTATGAGTCACTGCGTCTGAGGCTGACACTGGAGAGATGGGTGCCGCCTGGGGCTGTGTTGAGAGAGAGAGAGAGTCAGGATTAGAGAGGTGGTGGTCCTGCCCCTGTGAGTTAGACCCAAGGCAACATGGCCTGTACTCTTATCTCCGAGAGAGCTCCTCAGGGAAATGTGGATGAGACCCACGTGTCCATAGGAGGCCATTAGTGGTGAGGGTGACCACAGGCTGAGCAGGGACAGCTGAGGGGCCTGCCGTGTTCAGCTGGGGAAGGGAAAGCCTTATGGGGACAGGCTGCCTGCAAAATTCACACATGAAGGACCTGCAGGTGACAGAGAATTGGATTTATTTGGCATCAATAAATTGGTGGAAATTGCACGGGGACAGATTTTGGCCAGCTTGGGGAAAGCCGTCCTGAGGCCTGCCGAAATCTGGTCACGGAGGGGCTCACGGAGACGCCGGAGCCGTGGCAGAAGCCCTGTGTGGAGAGAATCCCAGGACTGGCTGGCCTTGACTGTGCCCTCCCGGACTCTGAAAGCCCTTCCTCCCTGCCAGCGGTGCCAGGCCTCAGGACTCCGACACCTAAGCCCTGGGGTCCTTCAGGGAGAACAGGGCATCGCAGAAGCTCCCCAGGGCCACATCATAACCCGGGCTGTGCAGTCTGTTAACATCGTGTGTATGGTGGTTCTTTAGAAAGTAATCAAGATGATAGCTTGGGGACCGCGCAGGCCAGGTCGGACCACAGAGCCCTTGGACCAGGTGCGGGCTTTGCTGGCAGTGCAGCAGACTCTGAGGGTCGCCCTGCCTGGGAGGGGTCAGGACAGTCCCTTCCTGCGGCACCTGCCAGGGGAGTGACATCCGGGTGGTGGGACGTGATGGAGCTCCTCACTTGGCCTGTAGTGTCACGAGATGTGTGGGCCAGAGGTGGGACCCCTAGAGGTGCCTTCAGCTAGTAAGACACTGAAAACGTGTCTCTAATGAATAAATTTCAGGAGGGTAACAGCCGTCCTTTCTTATTCTGTGTCTTTTAAAAATACAGTTTATTACAGTAGCTAATTCATCCCCATGTGCCAGCAGGATTGTGTTTCTCTTGGGTAGTGGAGGGCACTGCTGCTCTGGCTCCCCTGCAGATCAGGGCACTGGGTCTTCCTGCACATGTGCCTTTCCCTCTCACAGGGCGAATGTAGAAAGACATGATATATTTATGTTCATGTAACAAAGAGCACATCCAGATGCTCTTGGTAAATTCCAGCTAGCCGGTTCCTGTGGCCTGACTGCTGAAGGCACGAAGAGGCACAAGCACGGGTACATGTGTGAGGGTCACAGTTTCTTCCGAGCAAGCTGTGTCTTGTGGGCAGTCTGAGGGGAAGGCGCCCTTCAGAGATGGCCTTTGGCTTGCACAGGAGTTACTGGTGCAGGTGTGTGGGGACGTCCTCTCCTCCTGTGTGTGCTGCCTCTCCAACGTCGTTCTGAAGGAGGATGGGGCTGGGAGGATGGATGAAGACCTGGTGGTGAGTACCTCCTGCTCTTAACTGACCTCCTCTCCTCTGTAGCTCAGCTAGGCTTGTGCATGGCTTTGTGATGGGCATTTCCCATACTGTTAGCAGGACAAGGTTTGTCCTAGCCTAGAACTTAGTTTTTTTAATAAGAATTTTTTACTGGTGACCTGTCCATTTTTTCTCCCGTACTCATCACCAGGGGGAAATGATGGTATGCCCTTCTGCCAGTCAGATCCTGTGAGACACCTGATCCAGCAGGGAAAGCACAGTGTGTGCCGTGAGTTGGTGGCGTGAGCTCAAAAGTGCAAGGCGAGAAAATATTAGAGCGAGCATGCTCTTTGTTCTCTTGGCTTGTTCGTTTAATGTTTTTAAAAATTGCAGTGTGTCTGCTGAGCCTTGACTATCAGTCTGTAGAACCACTCCAAAGTCATGTCTAAAACAAACGAGATATTTGAAAACCGGAGAACCTGCTGACTTGGGGGCAGCAGGAGTGTGTGCCCCGCACCTGTGTTAGAAATGGGATCGGGGAGACCTGCCTTTGACCAGTCACTGCGGGGCCATTTCCTGATTCCATCCTCTGACCCGCCCAGTAAGACAACCCAAGCTGCCTTTGGTGCCCTTCAGGAGAGGCCAGCATTTAGCAAAACTTGGCCATTTCCCTTGTCTGTTTGAAAATCAGTAGTGCACCTGCCTCTGTGCTCAGTTCCTGCTCTGCTGCCTCGCACCTGTCCGGGGCTGAAGACCACTCTCAGCTCTGGTCAAAGACGAGCCCTCTGCCTGGGGCAGCCATCAGCACACGGCGCAGGAATAAGTGTCGTTGTCAGGAGGAAGTGAGTGTTCAGGTCAGAGGCCACAGTGTGCAGAGCGGCCTGACCCAGGCCTCCTGTAGAGAGTCTGACTCTGTGGACTTGTCTGAACAGTCCCTGCCCGAACTAAGAAAAACGCTTACTTATTATGACCAGTTAGTTTTCCCCCCTTAGTTTTTTTTCAACTGCTAAATATATCACCAAAATCTACCCTTCAGTCATAATATATGTGAAGAATTTTGACAAGCATATTGTCTGTTTCACTCTTCCTGTAACGCACTAGGGCACAGGACCGTCCAATCTTTTCAAAAACACATACCCTTGTTATTAATCAGCTTTCTTACTCTGAAAAGCCTTTATTTGCATCTTACTATTTATTTAGCATCACCCTTGCATTTTTGGGATAAAAAAGCACTATTACTTAAATATTAAGCTGAATGTCCTTAAAAAAGACACAGTAGTGGCAGCTTGAGGAGGCAGGTTCTTGTAAGTTTTTGGTAGGAGACTAACTAGTAAGCTAACCAGGACGACAACTGGGAAATGAGTTTTAAGGTACGCAGCAGTTTATACGCCCTTCCACCCTGCACGTCCTCTCCGAGGACGAAGAGCACTGACTGTCATGGGGCCTGAGGCAGATGGGAAGGAGGAGATGGACGTCAGCCTCTGGCCCTAGTACAGTGCCCTGGGGTGGCGGCATGCTAATGTAGTCAACTGTTAAACGTGTATTGTGTACATTGACATGAAAGGATGCCTGGTACTGAAGTGAAGAATCACGGACTCAAGCCAGCGTGATGGGTCAGCGTGAGGAGAGCAAGCACGAGGCCATGTGACACAACACACGTGGAGAAGAAAGTTGCACCCAAACAAGGGCAGTGTCTGCGGGCAGGGCCACGCTCGCGTGTGCGTAAAGCGCCATGGTTCACCCTGCTCCCGCAGCAAAACTGTCACACCACCGGTGCCTCGGAGGAGCGTCTAGGTGTAGACAACAAGACTACACGGTCACTCTAGTTGGGGGTGAATTTCATTCAGCGGTGACTGAAGTTTGACAATGACTATGTATTTTTATGGGGTAGAAAAAAACAGTTCATTTAATTTGGGGGCCAGAAAAGTTCTCCACTGACATGGCCTTAATCTAGCTGGAGGTCATTTTTCTCTTGCCTTATTCTTCTTGCAAAACCAATTCTCTTTGCAGGTGAAGTACATTTTTACCTTAGGAGATATCGCCCAGCTCTGTCCGGCCAGCGTGGATAAGAGAGCCTTCCTGCTGATCCAGTCCATCCTGGCTGCTTCTGCCAGTGCAGACTGCTGTAAGTAAGGCACTTGGCGGGCCCTGTGCACCTGCTGCCTTGAGGCTGGGTTTGCCCCCAGAACATCAAAGACAAGCCCTTCCTCCTTCCCCCTTCCTGCAGTGACGCCAGGTCCAGGCAGCAGTGAGGCCCCAGCCTCCCAACCACTGTCCCAGGTCCAAGGCTCTGTCATGCCCTCCGTGATCAGAGCACATGCCGTCATCACCCTGGGTGAGTAAGGGAGCACGGGGCAGTCTACTCCTTGGGTGCTTTCTGTCTTAAGTAAGCCAGTTACTTAGTAAGCTTGTATTTGCTCCAGCTCCTGTGAATTTGAGAGATGACTCTAGTTGGGGCATCAAGCTCTGCAGGGCACTAGGGTGCCCCTGGGCTGCAAGATACTCCCCACGGGGAGCTTTTGTTTGTTATGTTAATTTAACCATTCTACCTGTGATTTCTTTATACTCATAAGTAGCACCACGGAGTCTCTTCATCAAGAACTGTATGCCAGGCACCGCACTGAGTCCTGGGAATGAAGAAGTAAATTTGCAGTTCATTTCATAAAGGGATCATTTTTTGTTTTGGTTTGGTTTTTTTAGTGTGACTGTGTTGCATTTTTCATCTTACATATTTTTGTATTATTATACAGTTTTTGGAGGTTACTTTCCACTTACATTTATCATTAAAACACTGGCTGTATTGCCCGTGTTGTACATACACCCCCACAGCCTGTCTTACACCTGGCAGTCGGTATCCCCCACCCCCACCTCTAAACTGCCCGCTCCCGCACTGGTAACCACTAGTTTGTTCTCTGTATGAGTCTGCTGCTTTTGTTAAATTCATTCGTTTGTTGTATTTTTTAGATTCCACATTGAAGTGATATCATCCAGTATTATTCTTTCTCAGTCTGACTTACTTCTTCACTTAGCATAATGCTCTCCAAGTCTATCTATGTTGCTGCAAATGGTATTATTTTATTCTTTTTATGGCTGAGTAGTATTCCTTTGTGTATATGTACCACAACTTCTCTATCCAGTCACCTGCTAATGGACACCTTAGGTTGCTTCCATATCTTGGCTACTGTAAATAATGCTGCTGTGAACATTAGGGTGCATGTATCCTTTTAAATGAGTGTTTTAGTATCTTTTCAAATAAATGTTTTTCGGATATATACCCAGGAGTGGAATTGCTGGGGCACGTGGTAGTTTTAGTTTTTTGAGAAACCTCCATCCAAATTGTCCTCCACAGTAGCTGCACCAGTTTACACTCCCACCAGCAGTCTAGAGGGCTCCCTCTTCTCCACACCCTCTCCAGCATTTGTTATTTGTGTTCTTTTTGATGGTGGCCATTCTGACAGGTGTGAGGTGATACCTCATTGTGGTTAATAGTGATGTTGGGTATCTTGTCACGTGCCTGTTGGCCATCTGTGTGTCCTCTTTGGAGAAATGTTTACTCAGTTTTGCCCATTTTTAAATTGGGTGGTTTGATTTTTTTGATGCTGAGTTGTACAAGCTGTTTATACATGTTGGATATTAATCCCTTATTGGTCATATCATTTGCAGATATTTTCTTGCATTCAGTAGGTTGTTTTTTCGTTTTGTTGGTGGTTTCCTTTGCTGTGCAAAAGCTTTTAAGTTTGATTAGGTTCCATGTGTTTATTTTTGCTTTTATTTCCTGTAGGAGACAGATCCAAAAAAATACTGCTACAATTTATGTCAAGGAGTGCTCTGCCACTGTTTTGCTCTAGTAGTTTTATAGTACCTGGTCCTTACACTTAGATCTTTAATCCATTCTGAGTTTACTTATGTCTACAGTGTTAGAGATTGTTATAATCTAAGTCTTTCACATGGAGCTGTCCAGTTTTCCCAGTACCACTTATTGAAGAGACTGTCTTTTCTCCATTGTATATTCTCGCCTCCTTTATTGTAGATTAATTGACCATAAGTGTGTGGGCTTATTTCTGGGCTCTCTATCCTGTTCCATCAAGCTATGTGTCTGTTTTTGTACCAGTATCACACTGTTTTGATCACCGTAGTTTTGCAGTGTAGTCTAAAGTCAGGGAGCCTGATTCCTCCAGCTCTGTTTTTGTTTCTCAAGATTGTTTCAGCTATTCAAGGTCTTTTATGTTTCCATATGAATTTAAAAAATAATTTGTTCTAGTTCTGTAAAAAAGGCCATTGGTATTTTGATAGGGATTGCATTGAATCTGTATGTTGCCTTGAGTAATATGGTCATTTTAACAGTGTTCTTCTATTCCAAGAACACAATATGTCTTTCCACCTGTTCGTGCCATCTTCAGTTTCTCCGTCAGTGTCTTACAGTTTTCCAAGTACAAGTCTTTTGCCTCCTCAGGTAGGTTTATTTGTAGGTATTTTACTCTTTCTGGTGCTGTTGAAATGTCTCCTTAATTTCTCTTTCTGACAGCTTACCGTTGGTGTGCAGACGTACACAGATTTCTGTATGTTAATTCTGCATTCTGCAACTTCACCAAAGTCACTGACGAGCTCTGGTAGTTTTCTGTGCACAGTACCCTGCCATCTGCAGATGGTGACGGTTCTACTTCTTCCTTTCCAGTGTGGATTCCTTTCATTTCTTTTTCTTGCCTGATTGCTGTGGCCGGGACTCCCTCAACTATGTGGAATAGAAGTGACGGGAGTGGGCATCCTTGTCTCGTTCCTGGTCTTACAGGGAATGCTTTCACCGCTGAGTGTGATGTTAGCTGTGGGTTTGTCACATACGGTCTTTATTGTGTGGAGGTGTGTTCCCTCTCTGCCCACTTCCTAGATAATTTTTATCATAAATGGATGTTGAATTTTATCAAAACCTTTTTCTTCATCTATTGAGGTGATCATATGGTTTTTATTCTTCAGTTTGTTAGTGTATCACATTGATTTGTGGATATTGAAAAATCCTTGCAAAGGATGGTTTGATACTTTCCAGGAACTCAAATTGTTAATCATGAAAAGGCTGACTTCTGTGCTATAAGTTGACATTTTTTGTGTGTGATTGTGTATTTTATGCTGGATATGAGTTATGAATTTTTTTGTACTAATGGTTATTTTTCAAAAACCTAAGAATTGTAAATAAGAGCAAAACACTCCCCGGGCTACACACTAAAAAGCATGAAACACAGAACTCAGCAGGAGTCTTCCTTTTCCTGACTATGAACAAGAAATGAAATGGATGAGATGATCGTTTATTTACCTAGCTCAGATTTTTAACTTCTGTCAATTATGTGTATAACCAAAGGTGAAATGATTTGATTGGCCATTTTCCAGGTAAGTAGATAATGCCGGAATTCAAATGTTGACTTTGAAAGGCAGATGACGTTACTACAGTGAAGGGAATCCTGTGGCACGTGCCTCAGGAAACCCAGTGGGGGCGCTGTTTTGAGCTGCTTAGTGCTCAGTCAGAGTTGGTCTGCCTTTGATCTCTTGTAATTGTTGATGTGATGCTTTGACTTTGAGTAAGTAAAGTCCGTAGCAAAGCACAGCTGGACAAGAGCTAAGGCGGAGGACTGGAGTTGAGTCTGGGTCTCTCGGGGCAGGGAAGCTGTGTTTACAGCACGAGGACCTTGCAAAGAAGAGCGTCCCAGCCCTGGTGCGGGAGCTGGAGGTGTGCGAGGACGCGGCCGTGCGCAGCAACGTGGTCATTGTCCTATGCGACCTGTGCATCCGGTACACAGTCATGGTGGACAAGTACATCCCCAACATCTCCATGTGCCTCAAGGACCCGGATGCCTTCGTCCGAAAGCAGACGCTCCTCCTGCTCACCAACCTCCTGCAGGTGCGTGTGCAATCACCCTGCCATCCCTCCACCGCTTCTGGGGTCTTCATGGAGCATTCGAGCAGCGTGGGGGTTGGGCTGTTGTAGAGGCCAAAATCATCAGCCTCACCTGTGGTTTAAAATACCACTCTTCTGAGGTTCTGCACAGACTCATAAGGAGGTCGTGACGTCCTGAGGCGCCTGGGGGTGTTGGTTCAGAGGGCCTGCCAAGCAGCGCGCGCTCCACCACAGACGAGCCCCGGGCGGAGGAGAGCGCCCGCAGACGAGTAGTTTTCCTTCCAGTCCCCGAGCCGTCGGCATCCCCAGACACCACTTCTTTATAAAACATGGACCCTCGCACTTGCCCAGCCTTCCCACAGCCCTGCTCCGAGGGCCCAGGAGACGTGTCCGCTGGGACCGCGCTCGGAGTCAGAGGGCCCTGCGGGAGTGTGTGTGCAGCCCTGCATGAGGGGAAAGACTCTGACCTTTGAAAAGAAGGCATTTGAGTTGTGTGTGTGTTCTGGTGTGTCCTGTACCCTCAGTGTTCACACAGTGTGCCAGGGGCTCTGGCTCATCTTCGGATGGCAGAGGGGTCGGGGGTCCTGCCTGCACCCTCCCTCATCAGCCCTCAGGGTGGTGGTGTGAGCACGGGCAGCCCGGGAAGCCGCAGGCTTTCTGCTGAGACTCACCATGTGCGTGCTTCTCTCCGCAGGAGGACTTCGTGAAGTGGAAGGGCTCCCTGTTCTTCCGGTTTGTCAGCACGCTGACAGACCCGCACCCCGACATCGCCAGGTGAGCCTCCCTCACCCGGGCAGCGAGTGGTTGGCCTACTTCCCGGTGCATGTAGATCTCTTTTTTTGAAGTTGGTTTAGAGTTGGGTTATTTAGATTTAATGAGCTTTTGTCAGTGGCCAGAAAACTAGGAGATTTTTAAAGTAGAAAGCTTTATTTTGCAAATAAGTTTAAGAACAAAAACGAAAAGGCTTTGTCCAGATCGACCATTGATGGGTGTCCATGTGGACACATTCACCAATTGTGTGCTCTTCCGACAGAGCCGAGGAGCGCGGTGGGGCCACCAGCCGTAAGAGCAGCCGGTCAATGCTGACCTCCAGGCCAGGAGAGTATTAGTTTTAGTAGGAGTTCAGACTTTCTTCTAAGTGTAGAAACTGTGAGGAAGAAATTCTGGGAGTTAAGACAGCATCGCTCAGTAAGAGTATGCTGTTTACATGGCCCTGGGAAGTGGTGATTCCTGAGAACTAGAAGGGAAGTGGTCGCCTTGCCACTTGTTAATTCCTGTCCTTCCATAACTTTCTTAAAAGATTTGTTTTCAAGGGGTCGAGAAGTGATCTCACAGAATTTGCTAACCTTGATTATGTTGTATGAGGGATTCTTTTCAAAGCAAGATTGCAGTTGGGAAATTGCCAATTGAGCGCCACGGAAAAGCTAGCACAGTTGGGAGGAGGTGGTCATAGATTTCACTCACTATAAATAGCAGATTAAATAATGGGTCCCTCTGGTTCCAAATATAGTCACCCATGGTTTACTCTGAGTTCCGTGGAAGAGGCTCTGCTTGATCTCCTGTGGGTATAATTTTCCAAGGAGGAACATATTCCATAATAAACAGGTAGAAGGTTAACATTCTAATTAATACGTCTGGAGTCAGAGCGGAAAGCCCAGGCTGTTACTTTTTCTTTTTCTTTGTTTGTACAATTGGGAGGGGGTGGAGGTAGCTGCTCAGTGCCCTCGACGGCCATGGCGGGGGAAGAGGACGTGCTCGGAGGGCTCTCAGACGGGGGCCCAGGAGGGAGGAGGGCTACTTAACCTGCGTCTCCATGTTGTCCCCACTGTGACCAGCTCCTGCCGTGTGTGTTAGGAAGAGCCTTGATCAGTATGTAAAATGCACGCAGGACCTGTTACACAGGTGATGAGAGCATGGATCAGAAAGAAATTAGGACCAAGAGGCTTAAGTAAGATTTTCATTGCCTCTTAGAGCATTTTATTACATCCCCCTTAAATCTTTGCATTTTATCTCTGCGTGCTGGGTTTGTCTGAACTGTGGTAAAAGCGTGGACTAGGATTCTCAGCTTTGAAAAGCTGATGAGTACCTTTGGTAACTGTAGTTTAAATTAATTCGTTCCCATGTTTTTTGACCAAAGGTCAGGCCTATCTGCTTACTTTAAATGCACTGATTTTTCCATGTGCATCTGCTAGTGCAGGGCTTCTGGAGAGACTGCAGTGGCAGAGCCCTTTGAGCTTACTTCTGGTGAAGGTGGATTTCCTGACGATTCTGGCATGAGCAGAATTGCATGACATTTTATACTGGTCATGTAAACACAAAACTAGGGCCTCCAGAATCATCTGACCTGTGTTCCCTAGGTGGCGTCCGTTTAGCACCATAGTCGTGGTCGCTGGGGGGCAGGGAGGCTGTTGCAGGGTTGCTGGGCAAGTGCTGCAGAATGTGCGAGAAGGCAGGACCCAGAGAGGTTCAGGCAAGGCTGATGGAGTGATGGGCCATGGAGATAGGAAAGGGAGTGAAGACAGAAATCCAGAGGGCTCTGTGCAGAGCGGCTTGGGGTGAGGAGTGAGAACACTGGCAGGGTGGGCAGGCGGGTTGTCTGACCTCAGAAGCGGGGTTGCAGGTGTCCTGATGAAGTCGGGAGAACAAGAAGCTGTGTGGACATTGAAGGTGCGCTGAGAGAGGGCCGCTGTGACAAGTACCGCTTTCTGGGCAGCTTGTGAATGACGGTGTCACTGAGATGAGGGCCACGTGCTAGGATTCTGGGGATGCCCCTTCTGGGGAGCAGACCTCCGGGGCTTTGTCTATAAGCCGCTCACCCCGTTCGTGAGAGCCCTGCCCTCCTGACCCAAGCCCCTCCCAGAGGCCACCTCCTGAAACAGCCTCCTTGGGGGTTTCCAACATAGGATTGGGGGGGTGAGGACAGGAACACTCAGACTGTCGCCGAGGTGGTAGGATCTGGAATGGGGAAGGCAGGAAGCAGTTCCCAAGCAGTCGGGCGGTGGAGAGTCAGAGGAGGGGCTAGGTCTCGTTGCCGCATGTGGAGTCCATGTGGAGTCGCGGCGTCTCAGGCAGCAGCCAGCCCTCCCTCCCCCGGCCACCTTTCTCATCAGACCACTTTTGGGAACGTGTTTGTATGGCATGTGTGACATCTGTCTACCTACTAGAAAAGGGCTTCCCCGGGGGGCCCTGGGACTCTGTTCTGTTTACTGTTCTATCCCCAGCGTCTAAAAGAGTTGCAACAGGAGACACTGTGGATATTTGTGAAAGGAATGAATGGAGGTGGTCCTCGTGCTGCCCTGACTAACTGTGGGATTTGAGAGGCTGTGCAGGAAGTGCATCCTCGAGGACAGAGAGGAGGGCAGAGCGGGAAGCAGCCACACCGCCTTGTGTTGGGCCCTCTGGGTCCCTCTGCAGCCTGGTCCCCACAGCCCCTGCCTCCACAGAGGGTCCCCATCCTACGGACTCGGACTAACCCGCTCTTGGGCTTAGTCCCAGCCCTTGAAAGAGTTCAGAGTTCAAGTCAGGGTGGGAGGCCAGGGTTCACTTCTAGGTGGTCATGGCCGTCGGGGTTGGGTGGGGGTGTCCCAGCCCATTGGGTTTTGCAAGGAGAGCTGATGAGACCTGGTCTCGCAGGGCAGGGTGTGCCACGGAGCCACTGTCTGCTGGGTGCGCTCCGTCTTGCAGGGTTGTGGAGTGATGGAGAGGCGGCCTGCAAGCGGCTTGGGGTCCCTGCCTGTCCCCTCCACAGCCTTGGCGAGTTCTGCCTGGCCCACCTGCTGCTGAAGAGGAGCCCCACCACGTTCTTCCAGCACTTCATCGAGTGCATCTTCCACTTCAGCAGCTACGAGAAGCATGAGAAGTACAACAGGTTCCCACAGTCCGAGAGGTGGGCGCCGCCGGGGGGGGGGGGCATGGGGCGGGGGGGAAAGGCCATTCAGAGAGGTGGGCGCAGCCAGGACATGGGGTGGAAGGGCCACTCAGCCCCGTGCCCAGGCTGTGCTGAGGCCCCTGTGCTGCCCTAGAGAGAAGCAGCTGTTTTCGCTGAAGGGGAAGACGAACAAGGAGAAACGAATGAAGATCTACAGGTTCCTCCTGGAGCACTTCACGGATGAGCAGCGGTTCAACATGACCTCCAAGCTCTGCCTCGGCATCTTGGGTAGGCTGGCTGCCTGCTGCTTGTCCCAGCTCTGCAGCGAGGGGCCCCGGGGAGCCGAGCCACGCAGACCCCGACGGCCACGGCTCCTCACCTGCCCCCTGCTCCCCTCAGCGTGCTTCGCCGATGGCACCCTGCCCCTGGACATGGAGGCCAACGAGCTGCTCTCGGACACGTTTGAGGTGCTCAGCTCCAAGGAGATCAAGCTGTTGGCGATGAGGTCGAAACCAGATAAGGACCTCCTCTCGGAGGAGGATGACCTGGCCCTGGCAAACGCGGTCATGCAGGAGGCACAGAAGAAGCTTATCTCCCAGGTGAGGGTGCCGTTCCCTCATTGGGCCTGCCCACCCCCGGCGCACCCCTTGGCCCCCAGCCCTGGCATCTGCCGAGGCCCCTGCTGCACTCCCACTGGTGGCTGGAACACTCCCCTGGGGGTGACTGTCCCCACCTGTGCTCGTGGCTCCAGCTTCTCTGGGGAGCCTGGACCTGTCCACTTCCACCCACCAGGTTGGGCCGCAGGCATCTCAGACCCAGTGCCTCGTCTCTCCTTCCTCCCACCTGTCTCCTTCATGGCTCCCACTGTCTCCACTGTGGAGAAGGGCACCTTTATCACCAGGTTGTCCAACAGGGAGCCCAGAGTCTGGCCAGCCGGGCACTTTTGTGCTTGGCCGGGGAGTGTGAAGACTAGGGCTTGAATGGCAGCTCGGTACCTTGTCCTCCCCAGGCCCAAGTTCTTGTACAGAGCCTGGATGGCTCATTTGCATTGTCCACCTGAGCCCTGAGGGCTTTGGAGGCCACATCCAGTATGTCCCCAGTCCATTCCATTCACGTTATGAGTCCCCACGGTTCCACACTCCTCTAACCTGTGCCATTGCAGGCTCCACTTCCTCTCTGACTCGAGCTGGCCCCACCTTGCTGCCGAGCAGCCTTTCTTTGGTGTAGATTTGATCCTTTTATTCCCCTGCTTAAAACAGAGCAGAGACTGGAGGGAGGGGCACAGGGGCCTGCAGGCTGTCATCTCTCTCGATTGTGGGGTCGGTCCTTCAGCACATACTTCTGCCCGAACTCGAGGACTGTCCACCTACTATGGATGAATTTCATGTACTTAAGTTACGCTCATAACACGTTTAATAAGGTTGGTGCTGCCTGTCATCTCCTGAATAAAGTCCTGATTCCTCCTTAGGGCACACAGAAGTCTCATGTCCCCTCCCCCTGCCAGGTGACTTTGGGCCTCTGGGGAGGACGTGCCTCTGCCCGCCGCTGAGTCTGTCTGTGCTGCGCTCTCCCACCCTGCCCTCTCTTGCTGCCACCTGATTCCTGCACATTCTGCGTGCCACCTTTTCAAAGATGCTTCCCTGACATTCACGCCATCTGCCCCTTCTTTTCTAGGCCCCTTCAAGCCCCCAACACCCTGCCACTTGTCACATGGGGCCATGTGGTGTAACACACAGTCTGCTCTGGAAGGAACTTGAAGGCCAGAATTCTCAGCCTCATTTCTGTAGTCCCAGAGTTTAGCCTTGTGTCTGGTGCAGAGGTGTTTGATATTTGTTGAATGAATGCCTCTAAGGCACTTTGTGAGCTTATCCCTATAGTTGGCATCTGCTCAGACTCATATTTATTAAATTCTTTATTTCTTTACTTTTTGCCCTCCTGTTTCAAGAACTCTGATAAGACTTTTTAGAAATGAGTGATTTACAAGTAAGGAGTACATACCAGTGACTCTAAACGAGGAGAACAGGTTCAGATCCAGCACGGTGCTCCTGCACGTGTGGGCTGCTGTAATGTGTTAGTTTAATTCTAAGAGTTACTGCAGATACCTGTGATGAGTAATCATCCTTGGGGAAGACTATGCAGGCTTGGCCCAGTCCGATGCTGTATAAACACATAGCCCTTTTCTGAATGTGTGTAGAGTTACAGAGAGAGAAGGAACCAGCTCCGTGCTCGGCCCTTCCTCCGTCGCCCCTCCACCCGTGGGATCTTGGCCGTCTCCCTGGGTAGCAGAACTGAGCTCACATTCAGTCCAAGGGCGGACGTTGAGTGGAGGGGCTCAGTGTGGAGCCAGGGGTCTGAGGGGGTTCGTTGGAGGCTTGGAGCTTTACTTATACCACTGACCCCTGAACAGTGCCACCCCCGTCTTCCCTCGCAGTCGAAAATCTCTGTAACTTTACAATCAGCCCTCGTATCTGATAAACCAACCACAGATCTTCAGACAAGCAGGTGTTGGTTGAAAAGCTCTGCCTGTGAGTGGAGCTGCGTAGTTCCAGCAGGTGTTCAAGGGTCAGCTGCATTTCTCGTTCCTTCTTGTTTGGCCCCCTCCTGCTTTGCAGCGCCCCCGAGCATTCCGAGGCAGTGCTTTCGGTCTTCCCAACGGAGGTGGTGGCCCATCCCACCCCCCCCAGTCGTATCAGAAATGAGAAGTAAACGTGCATCGTGTGCACGGCCGGCTGTGCAGGAGCCAGGCCGAGGGAGAGCCTTGGTCTTTCAGGCTTTGTGCACCTCAGATAGCCTCCGTGTTACTGCAGGTCCAGAAGAGGAATTTCATAGAAAATATTATTCCGATCATCATCTCCCTGAAGACTGTGCTCGAGAAGAACAAGATGCCAGCCCTGCGGGAGCTCATGAACTACCTCAGGGTAAGGGTGAGCTTGGGCTGCTGGTGGGCCCCCACCTCCCACAGTCCTGAAGGGGGTCTGTCCAAGCTCAGAGCTGCACCCTGGCCGGCCTCTGGCTGTGGGAGGAGCCGTCCTGCCTGCCTTCTCGGGCAGTGGGGTCTGTGTCCTTGCTGCTGGTCAGCTTCAGCCTTGAAGGGTCTCCGCTGCGGCCAAGAACAGAGCCTGGTCCTTTGTCACCCTGCAGGGGGACACTGCTCAGGGTTTCCTTCCAGACGCTGGCCTCCAGTGCTCTCTCTGATTACCAGTCGGGAGGTGCTGTTCAGAGGGAGTCATGGGCCTAGGGGTCCTGACCCCCAGTCTACACAGCAGGGCGTGCATACGCGCACACAGCGTGGACTACGTGAGGCCACGGGCCTTTCCACGGAGTCTTTCAGTCCAACAGGAGCACAGTAGGTTTTTCCTTTTCTGTGTTGACCCTCTGCTGTTTGCTTCCTCAAAAAATGCTAGGAATCCTTTTTTTCCAAAAAGGGCTGTGGAATTACAATGAGTATGATTTTTCAAACATCTTTATCCTGCAGACGTGAAGGTGGGAAGTTGGGCTGACTGTGGAGAAAGCGAGAACTCCCGGTCACTCCTGGTTTTATTGCTCTGATAAACCTCAGAAAGGGATAAAAGAGCTGAACTCCTAGGGGACTCTCTGAACGTTTGAGGAAAGCGAGTCCCCGTTTCTGAGCGCACCCCGAGCATGGCTTGGGGACTGTGTGGACCCGCAATTCTCTCCTCCAACTGGGAGCCCCCATGGGGCTCTCCTCCCCTCACGGGGGCTCCCCTCGTGACTGGGGCCACGGTAGTGCTTTCTCCCAGCATGTGACAGAAAATGGTTCTTTCTCGGAGCAGAGAGTCCCTTGCAGCTGTCCTCAAGACCCGAGAGTGTTCCCGCACAACGTGATGACAGGTCTTCTGTCTTGTGTTCAGAGGAGGATGCACAGATGGCTTCGGGCCAGAGCTGCGTCCTCTGAGAAGCCAGTGTAGACAGCAAGCTGCTGCCAGACTGCACTGCCCCTTAGCGACCCCCAGCCAGGGCCATGCTGGAGTCCCCTGTCCACCTGCCTCTGACCTGGCTTCCTCAGGGGCCTGCCTCTGATGCTGCAGGATCCCTTGAGCCGACTGATGGTGACCCAGAGCCAAGCCAGACCACTCAGACACACCACCCAGCTGCCAGGGCAGGGCTGTGCCTGTTACAAGGGCTGCTTTAGGCTGAAATGGTGATTCCATGTCCTCCCCCTGGGAATCTGGGAGGTAATAGGCAGAGATGGGAAGCTTCCAGGTTAGACCTGTCCGCTGACATCCCGCATCAGGCCCAGCTGCTTGTGTGGTTGGAACAGGGGCAGCGGTGTTGACCTGTCAGCTGACGGAGTCGGTGTGGCCTGCTCTCAGCACAGCAGTCTTACTGCTCCTGCTACTCGTCACGTTCTGTTCCTTCAGGGAAACATGCACGGATGCCCCCGGTCTGTTTCAGGAGGTGATGCAGGACTACCGGGATGAAGTCAAGGACTTCTTTGCGCTGGACAAGCAGCTGGCGTCAGAGCTCGAGTACGACATGAAGAGGCACCGGGAGCAGCTGGCCCAGGAGCAGGAGCAGGCGCTGGCCCGGCGGCCCAGCATGGGCGCCCAGGGGGCGCAGGCCGTGCAGGTGGGTGAGCGCCCGCCCCGTGCCCTGCTGTCCCTTCCCCAGTGTTTCCCAAAACCCACCTGTGAGTGCGGCCGGCTGAGTTAGGCCTTTGGGCGGCCATGTGTCCATGTGACACTGTCACAGAGGGCCTCCCCTGGGAAGGTCATTGTGTCCCAGTCAGGGAAATGTGGGAGGGTCCAGACGGCAAGTGGGCAGGTCCTCACGCCCTGATGACAGAGAACCAGGTCTGCCCCCCGGGCCACGCTCGGGATGAGTGTGAAATGAGGTAGTTGTGGGCCTGCTCGGAGTGTAAAGACTGCAGGTTTTTAAGTGTTAGGAAGTGCGTAGCCTTTCTTTTCCTCCTGGGACAGGTCGTACCGAGTTTGGAAATAGGGCCGGCAGGAGCTGGCAAAGATGGCGCCTCACTCGCTCCCGGCAGCCCACCCCCCGCCCCCGGGCCACCAGAGAGGCTAATGCACAGAGCCAGGTGTGCGGGCCGAGGCTGTGAGGGGCGCGTCGTCCGCGTGTCATCAGGGGGCTGGAGGGAGGGCAAGGGCGCATCTCACTTTTGCATTGTGTCCCCGCGGCTGCAGGCCTGTGTCACTGAGCACCATCGCCGTCCTCAATTCCGTCAGGAGGGCCGTGGAGTTGAGTGGCCAGCCTCGCAGCCGGAGTGCAGGGCTGCTGCCCTCCTCCGTGCGTCCCAGGAGCCCAGGCGAGCCCAGCAACCAAGGTGAGTCCCCTCCCTCACCCAGAAAGGGTTTCTGTTTGCTCGTCTTTAAAACAAGGGACTTGGTCTGGGGAACAAACAGTCCTGTCGACAGTGGAGAGTGTATGTGGTTTCACTGTGAAGCTGGGGCCTTCCTGTACACAGTTTGTTCCCGCTTCCCACAGTCCCTGGTCACGGCCTCCCTGGGCCTGGGGGACGTCTGTCTCCGTTCACACGTGCTCATCACTGGCCCGAGCTTGGAAGCAGAGGCATTTTTCAACCTTTTGAGATAAACAGCCTGAAACATACAGTCTTGTACGTGTGTGATTCTGAGGGTTAATTCCCGCGAGTATTTTGGTCGTTCACACCATCCTCTCCAGTTCCCTCCATGTGACCCTCCAGTCATGGCCACGCGGGCCCCCTTGCCCTCCTAGAGGCACAGGTTCATAATTTTCCTTCTTTGCTAGCTCTGGAGACTGACGGTTTTCATCTTAACGTCCACTTCTTCGCATCTGAGAGAGAAGGGTTGACGTCCCTCACGTTTACCTTGTATGTGTGTCTTTCTGAACCACCTCTTCGCACGAACACCTTATTTGGGATATTAAGTTTACCGTGTATCTTACAAGTGTGTCTTCTCATTGGGATGTTTTTCTCCGGTGCCGTTTAGGTTTTTGGAGAGGTAACACTCTTGCTTTTCCGTAGCGTCCTCCCAGGGCCTGGAGCAAGAGTCCAGTGGAGCCATTGACCGCGTCACTAACCGGGCCATCAGCACTCCTGAGCGTGAGTACCCCTGTGGCGGGACTGGTGTGCTGGGTCACAGCTGACCCCTTCTGTCGCCAGTGCGTCCCCACCGGGCAGTGGCTCTCCTGAGGCCGGCAGTGGAGGGCACCCGGTCTGGCTGCTCCTAGGCCGCCGTGAGCACTACGCTGACGTTGCGCGGCTGACCGCCAGCTTCTTCCAGATGCCTTTACCCTGGACGTGCGGTTAAACTCCCCTCACCCTGCGTGCGAGGTGTCCTGCTTGGCAGGCGAGGGGCTGCAGCTCAGACCCTGATTACCATCCTTGGGCGGTGCTGTTCCAGCCAACCTCGGGTCACTAGCTGGGCCTGCACCCACCTCGTGGGATCATGTGTTGGCACTCGCCACTCATATGTCATTTCGGAGCCGACTGAGCGTGTGGAGGGCTCCACTGCCAGCCGTGCGGAGGGCCTGTCTTCTGTCTCCCACTGGGAGGTTTCTCTGATGTCCTGTCCGGCTGCCTGCCCCCTCGCTCCGCAGCCCAGCCATGTGCGGTCCTCCCCACGTCCTGTCCCCTCCGACCCTGAAGACTGGACGCACTGCACCTCCAAGTACCTCATTGTCCATTCTGCTTTGGTTCTCCACCGTGTCCGCCGGGCCTGCGGCCAGAGCACAGGGGTCAGGTGGATGGCAGAGCTGGGCGTGAGCTCGGCTTCTCCAGCTCCAGCCCCTGCTGTCCCGGTGCCAGTCGGGTGTCTTCCCCAGGCGCGCCGGGCCCCAACTTGGTGGTTCTGGTACCTGCAATCACTTGGAATATTTGCCAGTCACAGATGATTTTCATCTCTGTCCTCCTTTTAAGGAAGATTACCTACCTTCCTCCCAGATGACAACCAAATTGTGATAGCTTTTGTCACGAAAAGCAGTGGTAACTTTGGGTTCCTGTGTGCTGAGCAGGTATAATGTCACAGTTGTAGAAAGTCAGCTGCTTTCAAGCAGAAAAGTGTTGTGTCTGCTCTGTGCTCCTATACGGGTCCCAGATGCTGCAGGAGCGGGGAGACCACATCGCCCTGTGGTTCTGCTCGTCCGCTACGCCCCAGCAGTCCTGGCAGCCCGGGCCCCTCTCGGGAAGCCTGAAAGCTTCATGGCTGCTGCTACTGGGATACACTGAACATAGGACTCTCAGGTGTCCCAGGTCAACAGCCTCTTCTTCCTCGAGTGTAGGATTCGTGGGGGTCTCTCCTGGCAGGTCCCTGTCAGGATGTAAGTCGGCAGCAGAGCACGCGGTCCCACCCTGTGGGGCTGGAGACTTCCGCCTTGACGGGGCTCCCACCTCCCAGGAGGAGCACGCAGAGCCCAGGGACTAGGAGGCCCTGCTGCGGCCTGTTAAGGGCTCCCAGTGCTGCAGTAGTGTTGCGCTGACAGAGACCAGCCGCGGCCGGGAAGGGCCCCTCTGCCCCTGGGGTGACCAGAACCACGAGCGTGCCCCCTGAGCACATGGGCGTGACGTCTCGGCAGGGGCGGTGACAGCTGTGCACGCACGGGGCGTCAGCACCCTGTGCTCAGGGCCCCGGGCAGGAGGGCTGTGGGCGGGCAGACCGGCTGCAGGGGGGCGACGACCACGTTAAGGCCGGGCCTCTGAGCGCGGAGCCCTCAAGAGGCACAAGCAGATCGTCAGACAAGCCTGCCGCTGGGGGCGGGGGTCCCAGCTGCTGAAGCACAGCCCTTGTGAGGTTTCAGCACCAGCCTGGCACAAGGACTGGGTTGAGGATTCCATGTAAATGGTTTCATTTAAACCCAGCAACTCCCCGAGAGAGGGAGGTGTTTTCCTTTTTAGAGAGAAAGAAACTTGAGTAGTTCTCAGAATAGTTCCTGCACCTGCTAAGCTGCAGAGCCAGCACCGGTCCAGTTGCCTAGTGAACTGGAGGGCTAAGCCCAGGTGGGCAGTGAGGTGGGGGACAGCAGTGACTGCACAGAAGGAAGGACCTGCCAGTACTTGAGGAGCTGCAGGAGAGGAGGAGGGGGCAGGGGTCTCGGGAGGACGGGCAGTCAGAGCATTGGGGGGGGGGTGGGGACAGGGTCTTCAACAAGCAAGGGCCGCCTGGTGGGGCCGCTGCGTTGGACGGGCCCAGACCCCCCCGCCCAGCGCTCCGTTAACTATGCATCTCCCTCCACCAGGAACTATCCAGAATGTCACGTTTGGAGCAGGACTCAGCTACATAGGCTCACCCCGGACACCGTGCCCTGCCAGAGGCAAGTCCCCGCCCGTCAGACACACCAGCTGCAGTCCCATTGTTCTCCCAGGAAGTCTGAGTTTGTCTGACTCTCTTTCAGAGAAAATGGATGCCCAGAGTCACGGAGACGACATCCTGTGTCTGTCGCTGCCCGACAAGCCGTAAGTTGGCCAGACCCCCTGCCTAGCCGCGTCCCTGTCGGGGTGTCCTGGCCCGTGGTGACTAGCCTGCTCCTCCCCAGGCCCCCGCAGCCCCCGCAGTGGAATGTGACGTCTCCCGCCAGAGGCAGGGACAGCACCGCCCCCAGCAGGAGGTCGCTCCGGAAGACCCCCCTGCAAACAGCCAACTGACTGCACGTCCCTCAGCTGGACGCTGCTGCTGCATCTGCCAGGGCTCTCCCTGTGGTGCCAGCACAGCCCGCTTGTCCGCCTGGGCAGCTGGCCAGTCCTGTACCTTCCTCCTTGTGAAATGTGGGGTTCAAAACTGTAAAATACCAGAGAAAGTCTTTAGCTATTTAACACTGTAACTTTTCTCCATTTGAAAGTATCGAGTCTGTTCCGATGAGCTACACCCCGGTCCCCACAGAGCCCAGCATGCCCGCTCTCCTTCACTCATCAGGCTTCTGTAGCTGGTTTGAATTCCTGATAGTACATGGTTTCCCAAATTTAATATCAAAACTGTATTATTTTTTCTATTATTTATAAATTACAAACTTTTAGGAAAGTGTGCAGCTGCCTGAAATGAATAAAGGTTAAGTGTAAGCATGGCCTTCAAGTAACCAGTAGACTCTGCTTTTAGCACAGGGCTTTTCTTGGTAGTCATTTGACACAGAGTTTTACTAAAACTGAAAATCTTCCCTGGTAGGAAAAAGGGACTCAACCTGGTTTTAAGGTGCAGCTCGTCTGCCCCCTGCCTTTGCCCCTCGCAGCAGGACGTCCTGCTGCCTGAGAAGAAACCCCAGCTTGCTCACCAGAGCAGCAGTAACGCGGACTTGCGCTCGGTCCGCGAAGGGCTGTCCTCATGGGGGAGTGGCTTGCTTCCTTGTTGACACTGTTAGGTCGGTAACCATCAAACACTTGTTTTGTCCAAGAATGACCAGAAGGAAATGCGGTTGGTTCGTTTTCCCAGAAGCAGAAGCGCAGGGTTGCTGTTGCTAGTCCTGCACAGGTGCTGGTGGGCGGGAGTGAGGGTGCTGAGCCCTGGAGCCCAGGTCCCAAGTGTGCGCTGTTGGTGGGGGGGCAGTCGCAGGGCTGCCTGAGCAGACCCCCACCTCCGTCCGCTCCCTCCAGGCCTGGGGCTGTGCTGACAAGACGCTGATGAGGAGAGAAAGGAGGCGGCCAAGATGGTTTTTAGAAGCTTTTATAAATGAGGTTTAAAAATACCAACGTACAGGCGTGTTAGTCATCACAAGTCTGCGTCACTGCGTACAGCTGTCGCCACACAAAGGCCACGCAGCCCAGCGTGGCCTCGCGCCTCCAGCGGCGGTTCCATCTTTTTCGTCCACGCGTTTATGAGACAGGCAGCAACTTCCCAGACCCCACTCTCCTCTCTCAGACCCAGGTCATGTGGCTACGGAGGTGGTTTTAGGGTGTCAAGGCTTCCCCATCACTGTAACAACCAGGATGGGGGCGCTACCCCCCCACCAAGAGGAGGCAAGGGTGGAGGGACAGCCTGATGTCTATGCTGTCGAGACACGAAGGCCGAGGAAGAAGGCGCCCCCAGCACTGTGAAGGGCTGTTCACGCCTCTGCTAACACCCATGGCAAAGGTTCACACAGCTCAAAAGAGAAAGGTCAACGTAAATCTCAAGTATTCAATTTTTAAAAAGTATAAAAAATTAAGACACTGAGAGTTTAATCCCAGGACGACTACGTTCTACATAAAAACCCTCCTTCAGCACACAGTGGGCGGGGTGCAGCCCTCTGAGAAGGTCCCTGCTCCACAGGGCCCCCCCAGCCTGAGTGTGTGTCAGGGAGCCAGGCCTTGGCACCTGCGGGGTGGGCCACCGTGTCTCGGGCGGGTGAGAACTTTACTCACGGTCAGGAAGGGCCTGACTCGGGCACTGGTGTCCGCACCACTGCCTAGGGCGGCAGGGAGGCGGGTGGTCTGCGTGCCGTCCTCCCCGCAGAGGGACAGTGGGTTCACTGTCTTTACTCAGATTTGATTCCCAAACTGCCTCTGGCTCCAGTCTCAGAAACCACACAAGTGAGCAAAGTGAATTTAGCGCCAGACAGGCTGCTTTGTTTCACAGAGAACTCTGTCCGGGGGCCCAGGCTGGGGCCGCACAGAGGACCCCCCTCTCCAAGCCCCTTGGCACTGTCCTGGGTTGAACCATGTGGCACAGGAACAGCCCCCTTACAGCTGGTCCACAGGCCAGGCCACTGTCGGGGTCAGAGGTGGGCAGGGCTGGCCTCAGTCAGGACCCAGTGTCCTGTTTGCCCCAACCCTGCCCATCCAGCATGGTTTGCACGCAGGTGTAAGGGTTTCAGCAGAGGTGGTTTGAGCAATGTGAGGAAGAGGCAGCTCCAAGCCACCCCGGGAGCCCCCCGTCCCTCCGCGGAGACGCGGGCAGGGTGGGCACCGCCCAGCTGGGCCTTTCAGAGCTTCTCTAAGCAGCAGTGCCTGACGCACAGACGGCGTGAGTTTTCCTGGGGAAATGCTAGCATGTACGTGGCGAAAGGAAAGGTGCAGCAGGCCTCCCTGAGAAGACTGCTCGGGTTAAAGTACTCTGAATTACTGGTGTTTTCCAATTCAGCGTGAGGAGCGGGGGCCTCCTACCTGAAGTAGAACTTCTTAAAGAAAAATAGGTTATTTAACATTGTATGACAACATATTTACAGTTTAAATAGAAACTTTCTTTTCAGTAATCAAAATACATCTTTAGCAAAAATTTAGAATGTAAAATTTGTAAAAATAAACACCCATAGAAAAGCAGGACGTCGCATCAGTACCATTTCAGGTTCAGCCCAAGACGGAGGCTTTCTTTTGATGCTGGAGCCCTCCTCACAGGAGCGGGTCCCACAGGTGAGAGCTCCCCTTCCTGACCAGCTGCTGTCAGAGATTCCCCAAGGGGCACAGGACGTGGCCACAGCACAGCCCCCGGAGGACACGGCCTGGCAGCACTGTCTCCCAGAAGCGCCTTCCAGACACACTGGTTCAGCCACCGCTGAGCCCCCGGTGCTGCCCCGACGACCATGGGAGGGCAGGTCACCTGGCCTCTCCGGCCCACAGCGCCTGCCTGCCCCCGGTGGGAGTTGTCCTTTGCTCGGGGTGACTGTGCCCATCTCGAGGAAAACTTTTATTTGTGTGGCTTGTTAAAAAGTAAGGAAGGAGTAGCGGTCAACTTTGGCCAAAACAAAAAGCTTTTGCGCGAGTGTCTTGCCCTGTACGGTGCCCTCCCCAGGGCTGCTCCCAGCTCAGGTCCCCGCTGGTGGCGGCCATCTAGATGACGAACGAGGACTTGTGTCTGAAGTCGCCCTGCAAGGCCAACACCAAGTTCGAGGGCAGCCCCCAGCCACGGGAGCCAGGACCCTCGCACCACTTCCCAAAGAGGCACCCTCGTCACAACAGGAAGTGCAGCGTCGTCCGCACGGGCGCAGCCACCAGGGCCGGCTGGCTGAGCGCCCTGCCCGCTTCATCCAGGCCAAAGGGCCAGGCAGCGGTCTGGACCGCAGCTGAGGTCTCTTCCTACTGACCGTGGGGTGTTGGGGGTGGCTGTTTTCCCCGCTGGGGACACTGACCACTAGGGGTCCTCTGGGAGGTCTGCCCTGTCCCTCACCCTACCTCCTCGTCCGTCCTGATGTAGTTCACTCCATCCGGCCTCCCTGGGTTCTTGTAGCTGAAACAGGAGGAGCGGAGTGAGACCGACGGGTCACAGAAGCGCTGCCTCCAGCTCCGCTTTGTCCCGCTAGGTGGGCTCACCTGTCCCCGTCCTGCTTGTTGATGAAGTAGCCGCGTCTGTATGCACAGCAGATCCCCGCCGTGATCAGGGCCAGGACGGCCAGGACCACCAGGACCCCCCCGATGATTCCGCCGATGTTCAGGTCATCTGGAGAGGAGGGGGTGACTCACATGTTCAGGTTCCTGCAGACATGCTGACCGCTGCCCTGTCCCTCGTGCCCACCCAGCCAAGAGGGCCGCGTGGGAGCCCTCGGCCCTTTCCCAGCCGTGCATGCGCACGCACGCACGCATGCACACACACAGGCTGTCACGCCCACATGCTGCACCAGAGGGGCGCGGGACTACCCTTTAACAGCCCTTTGGGCACATCCTGAGAACGTCGTAAACTGAGGAAATGGTTCACCATTAACACAAAATTAGGAGCCAGAGTCCTATGGAAGGAAAACCCCTAAGTCTGTAGGGCCCCTTTGCTGCGGGTTAGTTTGTGATCATCCAGCTTCAAGCAGCAGTGAGGCGAGAACGCAGCCTGGCCCATGGAGGCCCCGGCCGTTCCCTTCCTGCAAACAGGAAGGTGGGGGGTCGACAAAAGCCAACTGACTTGGAGAGTGACGCTCCCCCCTCTAGCCCGGCACTCTCAAGTGTGAGTGCACATCTACTTAAAAGTCCTTTGAGGTTCTAACTGTGATGTCAGTTCACACGCTCACCCCCGGAGGGCTGAGAGGTCTGGAGCAAAGCCAGGAATCTTCCTCCTGCCCGAGAGCAGATCCCAGTCTGACAGCCGAGGGTTCCTGTCTGCTGATTTCCTGGAGTCTGCCCTCGACCTCCCCTTTGGAGCCGACCCCTAAGAGGAAGAGTTCCCGGACAGAGCGGAAGTACTGGGGCCAAAGCTCAGGGTTTCGGCTCAGCACAAAATGGCCACAGGTGACTGGAGGCCTTACACGGCCTTTGGTTTTGATAATTCTGCCAATTACCAAAGAAAAGTTAGGCTTCGCCGTGTTCTGACACCAGAAGACTCTGGGAAATCTATTCTGAGGAAGGGATGCACCACAGGGCCCCGCCTAGGATAGGAGCCACTGAGCTGCTCCCCGGACATCCACATCCTCCCGCTGAGGGATGGGGCGGGCCTGTCTCCAGGGGAAGCTGACCGCGAGGAGTCTACACCGTGAGGCGTCCACACGTGAGTCCCAGGGGGACCCCATGCTCGGCCGCAGAGAGACTCACAGACTTCCATCTCCTGCTCCTCACAGCGCGCTGAGCCCGCATCGTTGGACGCGATGCAGTAGTACCGGCCCGAGTCCTCCTTGTGGACGGCGCTGAAGACCTGGGGGCGGGCCACAGGTGAGGCTTCGGCAGGGACCCCCACCATTGAGGCAGCGAAGCAGCAGCCAACACGAGAGGCCAAGCTTCCCGGTCATGGACACGCAGGGAAAGGGGCTCCGTGACCATGACCTCTGCCCACCCTCCAGGGCAGTGGTCACACACCCTCCCTACCCGGGACTCGTCCGGGGCCATCTCAGTGTCTCCAGAAGGGCTTTTACAGCCAGTGTTCCCAACGTCCCAGAGTCTGGCCCCACCACACCATCCTGCTGGCTCTCATCCTTAGCCTCTTCCACCCACCACACAGCCACCCCCCCCCCACCTCAGGACCCTTCTGTTGGGAAGAGGGGGCAGCAGCTCCTCCTGCAGCATCTCCCACGTCCCGGGTTTGTGGGGTTTGTGGCTTAGCCTGGACCGACTCCCAAGAACCGCTGTCCCCACAGGACTCCCCCTCCCGGGGTCTCACCAGTGTGCCAGTCTCTGCGTCAAAGAGGAAGGAGGAATTCCGAAAGCGGGGGTTGGCCCTGGAGTCCGTGGGCAGTGGCACGTCATCACGGTACCAGCTGTAGCGTGGCCGTGGGGACCCCTCACCCTCCTGGCAGGTCAGCGTGGCTGCCTTGCCTGCAGGTACAGCCCTGGGCACCCGGCACACGGGGGACACTGGCTTCACTGCAAAGGGACACCGGGCAGGCTCTTCTCACCTTGGCCCGTGGCGCAGCAGGGTCTGCATGACCGCCAGGTCACCCCTGCCCCCCCAACCTGGTCCCACAGCCTGTGACCACCACCCCCCACCTTTCCAACACTGCCTCTTCCTCCGGCCGGCACAGGGAGGTGCCAGAAGCCCAGCTTCCCTCCTCACCTTCCACCCAACTCAACCCAACTCTGCACCTCCCGGGGGCTCTAGAAGGAGAGAAGGTAGGATCTGCGTTGGGAACCTTCCCTCCCGGGCAGGTGCCCCACCTTGCACCGTCAGCTCGATGACAATCTCGTCAATCTCCTTGCGGTCATCCCGAGCGACCACCTCACAGCGATAAAGAGCTGAGTCCGTCCGGGTCACGTTCCAGATCTTCAGGGAGGTCTTGCCCAGCAGCTCCGCGCGGCCCGCCAAGTCTCCTGTGGGAGAAGAGACAGGGCACAGGGGGCCTGTGAGGAGATGCTGGATGTTCAAAGGACGAGGTTCCCGAGGCCAGCCCTGGGCCTTTCACACTGGCCTCTGTCCCCGTGCCTGGAAAAGGGGTGCACTCCGAGGTCACCACACGCTGGGCGGGTCCCAGGGGTCCGGGGGACTCAGTACATGTGTCTCTGTGGTTAAAGCCTGGGCTTCACTTCCTTCTCACCATTCCCAGCAAGGGTTCCCCATTAGGAGAGAAAAAAAATCAAACAACATGAAAAGACAAGCCGCTTCCCACGAGCGGCGCTGGGACCGCTGGGCATCGCGTGCAGGGGAACAACACTGGACCCGCCCTCACCACACACAACAAACCTACTGCAAGCCTGAGACTGCAGGACCCACAGGAGGAAACAGACATAAGTCATCGTGACCTCGGGCTGGACCAGGGTTTCTTAGGCACAACCCCACAAGCACAAACACACACAGAAAGTTAGACTGGCCTTCACTGTACTTCCAAAAAACTGTAAAACTTTTTTCCTCAAAGGACACAAGCAAGTGAGAAGACAGTCCGCTGGTGCGAGAGGGTGTCTGACCTGGAAGGACTGACGCACAGAATACAGGAAGAAATAGATAACCTCACTAAATACAAAAAAGGGTTTGGATATACATTTCTCCACAAAGATGCACAAATGCCCAAAAGCACACGCAAAGATGCTCAAGGTCCTCAGTTCTTGGGGAAATGCAGACCCAAACCGCAGTGCGGAACCATGACACCCTGGCGGACGGCTGGAGCGGAGTGAGGGGCGCTGACAGAGCTGGTGAGCTGTGGGGACACACTGCCCGCCGCTGGTGCAGCCACGGTGGGAAGCACCATCCACGCAACACCACGTGGCCCGGCAAACGCATCCTGGTCCTTTACCCCTAAGAAGTGAGAACTTACGTCCACGCAAGAGCCTGCACAGTGTCTACGAACAACATTACGGATGCCAGCCAAAAAGCAGAGACAGGCCGAGCGTACATCCGTTGGTGAACTGGATAAAAAGTGTGGCTTCCTCATCGGAACGTCGCTCGTTCATGTTGAGAGAATAAAGTGCAGACTTGCTGCGACGAGGCGGAACCCTGTGCACGACGTGCCCCGCGGGGCTGAGGACTGTGTGGCCCGCTGACGCCAGGGGCCAGGACAGGCAAACCACAGACCAGGAGGCGGGCAGGGGGTGTGTTTTTGCGGGGGCGGAGATGTGCTGGCAGTTCCCCATCTTTGCTGAGTGTTACCACCACCAAGTATGCGGCTTCACGCTGTTGGAATTACTGTATCTCGACTTACACTTTTTTAAAGCATAAAAAGCCACGGTAGCTCTTTCAAAGAAGCATGAAGAGCCTGAACAGTGACAGACGAGGGAGGACTTGGGAAAAGACGACACGATAGAAACCAGTCATTACTAACGCTGCCAGCTGGTGAGAGTGGGGCGCGCCACAACGCGAGAGCAACCACGTGCTTCTGACGGGAGGCCGAGCGGCCCCTCTTCTGAGGGAAGGCTGGTCCCCCGCCGTCGCAAGTCGGGCAGAACCCACCACAGAGGAGACGGCCCAGGAGCCCCCGGCTGTGGCGGGCACAGCCCTGGGCTCAGAGGGGACCCCGGGCTTCCGGGCTTCTCCGGGGCCTCGTGTGCTGTGTGCTAAACACGCCCCTCTCCCGGAGAAAAGCCAGGTGCTGAGTCCCCAGAAGCAGAGCTCAGGAAGAACACCCCCCACCTGGGTCAGGGCGGATCAGGAACAGCCTGATTAAGCTGCCAGAGAAATCAGACTGGTTTTCCGAGAATCACATTTCCAACACTCCATGAAGAAGTGGGGGTACTGGTGGGGAAGTGAAACCATGCTGAAGGGCCACTGACCCTGATGCTGTCAGGGACCCGAAGAGGAAAGGCCACCCGTTCCCCGAACCCTCCACTGTCAGCTCTCCTGCTTCCACAGCTCAGGCTGCCTCCCTCTCATCCCCTCCCTCCCTCCTGGGTTCCACCCCCCAAGCAGCGGGCAGGCCTCTCGGCCCCTCGGCCCCTTGGAAGCATGAAGGTGCCCATGTCACTTCCCTCTTAACGCCTTTCAAGAACACTGTCCACCCTTGCCTGGTGCTGCCGGCTTCACATCCAGCCTCCTGTGGTTGCCCACCCCCCGGCCTCCCACAAAGCCCGGCCTCCCCGCCTCCACCCTCCGCCAGCTGTGCTGGAGGACCCGCAGTCTCTCCGAGCAGCTGCCTTTGCCTCCACATCTTTCTGCCTGGCGTCCTCCCCGCCCACACCGCCTGGCCTGGCTAACGAGCCTTCCTCCACATCTCCGCCTGGACACCACCTCTGGGAAGCCTCCCCGACTGCCGTCCTGGCCCTGCCACCTCCGACCTTGCACAACAGGAGATGCGCAGTGAACACTGCTGTCCCTGCTGCCCCACACAGTCCCCGACAGGCTCACTCAACTTACGACACGGAGACGTCCTGCGAGTGTTCCCTCCAACACCTCAGAAAGACGCAGCAGGCGGACTGACCCGACTGGTGACGCGACATGTTCTGATGCGGGGGCGGGGCAGGGAGGTTCAGGACACTATTCTCTACTTTTGTATATTTTAAAAGCAAAACAAAACAAAACCCCTGGCCTGGAAGCAGGTCTGGTCAGGGGCCAGTCTCAGGCCCAGTGCCTGTGGGCCTTTTATATGAGGACAGGAACGAGGGGTCATACCCTGAATTTTGTTGTCAAAGTACACATATGTGGTTTGTGCGTCTTGAATTTTCTTCCACTCGATCCTGGGGTCGCTCGTCTGTGAATCCGTAATGATACAAGACAGCTCCACGCCTGACGAGAAAGGAAAGATTCTCAGGGCACACGCAGCAATTTTAGGTCCACTTGTCCACCCAGACTCGCAAGCTGTGTCTAGGTTTAGACAGGTCCAAGAGACATTAAGAAAAGATTCATTTTACCCAGAAAAACAATAAAAGATGATTAGCAAAGACTTCTCCTGAAGAAAGTACACGTTCCCCTTCATACTCTGCTTACACATAAGAGCTGTCTTGGTGAGAACACAAACCCGGGCAGGAAGCAGGCTTTAGCCAACGGGAGGCCTGCAGTCAGTGCGTCACTGACACGTGCGTGTGGGAGACAGTTGAGGAGCCTCCCCCGAGTCTCTTGGGGATGATACACACGTGTGTGTTTGCCCTGTATCAGCCGCAAAACCGCCAAGGGTCCCTTAGGTGGGGCCCATTCCCCTAAAGTCTCCCTTGTACTTACTTTCAAATTCCTGTACCACTGGGTTTCGGTTGCTGGATTTCAGGTTCACAGCCCCGAGCAAGCAGCCTGAAGGAAAAAAGAGAAGCGAAATCAGAGACCATGCAACTCCACAACAGCAGACAACCTGCAGACTTTGTAGGCGCAGTAGCTAGCCACGGGCAGTGGGAGACGTCGTGTTCCCAAGTCCCTGCGACACACACCTGACCGCTTTCCCTGGGGCTGCGCTGCCCTGGGAGGGGCCACGAGGGCGAGATGGGTCCTCAGGGAGCGAGTGCTCCCTTACCTTCTTAGTCCCAGAACAAAACCCCTGGAGCTTTGAAAGCTTCTCCTCTAAGAATTTACCTCTTTACAAAGGATTATGAGAATATCATGAAGTTATACACCAACAAACTGGACAACCTCGAAGAAATGGATAAATTCAAGACTCACACAACCTTCTAAGACTGAATCTGAATGGACTGATCACTAGGAAAGAGATCAAAACAGTCATCAAAAACCTCCCCCAAAACACATGTCCAGGACCAGATGACTTCACAGGTGAATTCTACCAAACACTCAAAGAAGGTTTAATACCAGTCCTTCTCAAATTATGTCCAAAACTGAAGAGAAGGAAATGCTTCCTAACTCATTTTTCAAGACAAACATTGCCCTGATACCAAAACCAGACAAAGATAACACAAAAAAGAAAACTATAGGCCAATATTCCTGACGAACATAGATGCAAAACTCAACAAAATGTTAGCAAACTGAATACTGCAATGTATTAACAAGATCACACACCATGAACAAGTGGGATTAATCCCAGGCATGCAAGGATGGTTCAACATCCACAGATCAGTGTGACGCAGCACGTCAACAAAGTGAGGGTAAAAACCATTCATGACCATCTTAACAGATGCAGGAAAAGCATTTCACAAGATTTAACACCCAAGTATGAGAAAACTTTCAAAAAAGTGGGTATAGAAGGAACCCCAGCATTATAAAACCATAAAGACAGACTCACAGCTAACATCATACTCAACAGGGAAACACTAAAAGCTGTCCCTCTAGAATCAAGAACTAGACAGGGGTGCCCACTCTCACCACTCCTAACATAGTGCTGGAAGTCCAAGTCTAGCGATTAAGCAAGAAAAGAGAGAATCCAAACTGGAAAGGAAGAAGGAAAATGGCCACCACTTGTGGATGACATGATCTTACACACAGAAGACCCTCAAGACTCCGCCAAAAACTATTATAATAAATGAGTTAAGCCAAGTTGCAGGGTGCAAAACCAACACACAGAAACCTGTCGTGTTTCTATACATTAATAATGAGCTAGCAGAAAGAGAAATTAAGAAAGCAATCCCATTTATAACCACGACAAACTATAACAGCCCGTAGACACAGAGCAGTGGTACCAGAGTGGAAGGGGTGGGTGGCAGTGGGCAGGGGGTCAGCGATGCAGTGACCATGGAAACGACTTCTGAGGGTGGGCTCGCCGCAGGGTACACAGGAGGAGAAATATAATGCTGTACACATGAAACATACAATGTTATAAATCAATGTTACCACAATAAAATTTTTTACATTTTTTTCACTTTCTTAGAGTCACAGTTAACCCTTTGTCATCCATCTCCCAGACCCACAGTCACTCCTGGTCACTCCTGCGTCTTCCTGGCACCTTCCCCTGCAGGGCAGCGCCAGCACTCTCAGGATCAGTTATCAACCAGCTAGAGACCACCTCGCTGTGTCAGCCAGGTACCCAACCCCGTGAGTCCCATCCATTAAAAAGTTTCCACTCGTCTTTGGTAAAATGAAAAAAGCAGTAACATGAGGACCTTCCCGAAGCTAAGTTCAGTGAAGCTACCGAGGAAATCAAGATATGCCGCCTGTATGGTGGTCCCTCTCACAACCAGCACCTAGCTCCTCACGTGTTCAGATGAGTTAGTTATTTTACTGTTTTATACCGTATCTTTAGGCCTTTGATCTATTTTAATTTTTTGTAAAGACCCAACTTAATTATTTAGGATGTGTATAACCAGTTTTTCTAGCACCATTTGTTGAAAAGACGGTGCTTTCTCTATTCAGTGGTCTTGGCACTCTTGTTGAAAATTACTGACCATACACACAAGCGTCTATCTCAGGGCTCTCTTCTGCTCCACTGGGCCCTGTCTGTCTCGATGCCAGCACCAGCCTGTTTTGATTACTACAGTTTCATAGACGTTTCATAATCAAGTGTGAGTCCTCCTCTTTTGTTCTTTTTCAAGATGACTCTGGCTATTCAGGGTCCCTTGAAATTCCACATAGACTTTTAGGGTGGGATTTTCTATTTCTGAAAAAGACACTGTGGGGATTTTGATAGAGAATGTCTTGAATCTGTAGATGGCTTTGGGGAGGGCTAACATTAGGTTTTCTAATCCATAAACAGGGGGTGTCTTCCATTTACTTGTATCTTCTTTAATTTCTTTCAGCAATGGATTATAGTTTTTAGTGTACAAGTCTTTTACCTCCTTGATTAAATTTATTCCTATGTATTTCGATGCAATTGTAAATGGAATTTCTTAATTTCTTTTTCTGATTGTTCTTTGTTAGTGCAAAGAAATGCAACTGATTTTTGTTATGTTGGTTTTGTTTTCTGTTTTCCTGTTACTAGCTCTAATGGGTTTTTTGTTTTGTTTTGTTTTGGTCTGGTTTGGATTTGGGTGTAATCTTTAGAGTTTTCCACATATATCTGTGAATGAGGATAGTTTTACTTCTTCCTTTTCAATTTGGGTAACTTTGACTTCTTTTTGTTGCCTAACTGTTCTAGCCAGAAATTCCAGTATCTTGTAGAATGAAAGCGGTGAGCTCAGGCATCCTGGTCTTGTTCCTGATCCTGGGGAGAAATCTCCCAGCCTCTCCCCATTACTTATGACACTAGCTGTGAGGTTCTTCATCTGTCTTTTATTATGCTGAGGGAGACCTCATCTACTCCTAGTTTATTGAGTGTTTTTATTATGAAAGGGGGTTGGATTTGTCAAATGCTTTTCCTGCATCAATTGAGACAAACGTGGTTCTTTTCCTTTATTCTATTAACGAGGTGTATTGCCTTAATTTTAATGTGTGAAACCATTCTCGCAAACTGGGAACAAATCCCATTCATTCATGGTGCATAATCCTTTTAATGTGTTGTGGAATTCCATTTGCTGGTATTTTTTGGAAGATCTTGCATCAGTATTAAGGAATATTAATCTGTAGTTTTCTTACAGTGCCTCTGTTGTTAGAATAAGGGTAACACGTGGCTTACAGGATGAGTTAGGAAGTGTTCCCTCCTCTTCAGTTTTTGGGAAGAGTTTGAGAAGGATTGGTATTAATTCTTCAAACGTTTGGTAGAACCCATCAGGGAAGCCATCTGGTCCACGCCTTCTGTTTTCAATTACTATAGGTCTATTCAGATTTTCTACTTCTTAATGAGTAAGTTTTGCTAGATTATTGTTTCAAGGAATGTGTCCATTTCACCTCGGTTAACAAATGTGTGGTACATCCTTGTTCATAGCATTCTCTTATAATCCTATTTCCATAGAATCAGTGGTTGCAGCCCCATTTTCTTTGCTGATTTTAGTAATTTAAGCCTTCTTTTTTTCTTTAATCAATCTGAAGGTTTGTCAATTTTGTTCTTCTCTTCAAAGAAGCAACTTTTGTTTTCACTGACTTTTCTCTATGTTTTTCTGTTCTTTTTTTTATTGCCCTCTGCTCTAAGCTTTATTCGTTCCTTCCTTCTGCTGGTTTTGGGTTTAGTTCTTCTTTATCTAGTTCCTTAAGAAGTAAGATTATTATTGATTTGAGATTTTTTCTTTTTGAAATAGAAGCATTTTAATTCTTAGTTCCGCTTTAGCTGAGTCCCATAAGTTTTGGTATGTTGCGTTTTCATTTTCATTTCCTCAAGGTATTGCTAATTTCCTTTATAACTTCTTTGACCTGTTGGTTAAGAGTATGTTGATTTTCATGTATTTGTAAAATTTCTAGTTTCTTTCAATTGTTTACTTCTAGCTTCATCCCATTACGATTAGAAACAATACTTTATATGCTTTAAATTTCTTGAATTAAGACTTGTGTTTTGGCCTAACATATGATCTATCCTAGAGAATGTTCCATGAGCACTTGTGAAAAATGTGTCTGCTGCTGCTGCTGCTGCTGCTGCTGCTGCTGCTGCTGCTGCTGCTGCTAGGTGCAGTGTTCTGTGCACAGCGGGTCCAGGTGGTTCATACTGTTCATGTTCTTCTGTCTCGTCTGTTACGAAAGTGGGGCACTGAAATCTCCAATTATTATAGTAAAACTGTTTCTCCCATCAATCTAGTCAATGTTTGCTTCATATATTATGGGGCTTAGATAATTTATGCATATGTTTATAATTGTTTTATCTTCTTGGTAAATCAAGATGTATTATCATTCTTTGTCCCTTGTAACAGTATTTTGTCTGATCTTAGTATAGCCGCCTTGGCTCTCTTTTGGTTATATTTGCATAGAGTATCTTTTCCATCCTTTAACTTTCCCAACCTATTAGTTTTTAGATCAAAAGTGAGTGTCTTGTAGACAGCACGTAGCTGGATGTTATTTCATCATTCTGACAATCTCTACTTTTTGACTGGAGCGTTTAATCCATTTACATTTTAATTAACTGATAAAGGATTTACTTCTGCTATTTTACTACTTGTTTTCTGTATGTATTATTTTTTTTTGTCCCTCATTTCCTCCATTACTGCCTTTTTTTATATTTTGTTGACTTTTTTGCGGCACATTTTGATTCCCTCCTCATTTCCTTTAGGGTATCCTCCATAGATAACATCTCTGTGGTTATCACAAGGATTATTCCAACATCCCAAAATTACAACAAATTTGAATTAATACCAACTGAACTTCAATTGTATACAGAAACTTCCGTGCCTTCCCCTTTATGTTACTGAAGACACAAATTAATTTTATGTATTTTGTGCCTTATCAATAACATTTATATTTACTTTTATGCATGTGTCTTTTAAATTCTATAGAAATGAAAAGTGCAGTCACAAACCAAAATTATAGTAAGACTGGTTTTCACATGTGTCCACGTGGCTAACTCTACTGCAGGTCTTTGCACAGCTGAGTCGCGGTCTAGTGCTGTTTCGTCTCAGCCTGAAGGGTTCCCTTCATCCCTTTCAGCAGAGCAGGTCTGGTGGTAATGAACTCCCTCAGCTGTTGTTTTTCTGGAATGTCTTAATTTCTCCCTCATTTTTGAAAGTCAGTGTTGCCAGATATTAAAATTTCTGTTTACAGTGTTTTTTTTTTTTCCTTCAACTTACTAAATATACTACCTGCTGTCTTCTGGCATCCAATGTTTCTGATGAGAAAACAGCTAAAGATCTTGTTGAGAACCCCCTTGCAGGTAACAATTCAGTTCTTTCCTGCTGCTTTCAAGATTCTCCCTTTGTCTTTGGCTTTTGACAGCTTGATTATAATGTGTCTCTGGGTAGGTCCCCATGGGTTTATCCTACTTAGACGTCACCAGATTTCTTGGATTTGTAGATTCATGCCATACATCAAGTTGGGGAAGTTTTCAGCCACTATTTCTTCAAATAATCTTTCTGCCTCTCTCCCTCTTCTCCTGGGACTCCCATAAAGCATATGTTGGTCAGCTTGACAGTGTCCCACAATCCCCTCAGGCTCTGTTATGGGCTGAATTATGTCCCCCTGCCACCCAAATTCTTATGGTGAAGCCCTCACCCCCAGTATCTCAGAGTGTGACTATATGTGGAGATAGGGTCCTTAAAGAGGTAGTAAGTTAAAACAAAGCCACATGGGGCCCTAACCCAATCTGACTAGTGTTCTTATAAAAACAGGAGATGAGGACACACAGAATGATGTTGTAATAGGAAAGAGCACGTCTGACCCCAGGCCGGACCTTCTCTTACTGTGACCTGGGTCGTCTCTGCTGGTCCATCACTAAAGGGACGCTGCCTATTAGCTTAAAGGACACACAGTGGCCCATCCCTGGGAACCCCGCCTCCCAGGCCATGAGCGTTAAGCTAAAACACCTTTGTTTAGCTCACAGGAAACATCCCGACCAGGCCCACCTGTGAGCGGCCGCAGGAAGGAAGGAACGAACACCTCCCCGCCGGAGGCTGACCGGAACCAGGAAATGTTTGACTTTCCTCCCTGCCCTTTTAGTATGAAGCAAGCCTGAATTCTAACTCAGGCAAGATGGCTCTTTGGGACACTAGTCCACCATCTTCTCGGTCTGCTGGCTTTCCGAGTAAAGCCACTACTCCTTGCCCAACAACCCGCCCCTCGATCTACTGACCTGCTGGGCAGTGAGCAGTGTGAGCCTGGACTCGGCCACAGTACGTGTGCAGAGGAAAGACGTGTGAGGACACAGCAAGAAGGTATCTGTCCACAAGCCGAGGAGAAGCCCAGAAGAAACCAACCCTGGCAATCTCCGGAACTTGAACACCTAGCCTCCAGACCTGTGAGGACATAAACTTCTGCCGTTTAAGCCACGCAGTCCCCAGTGTTGTTACAGCGGCCAAGCAAATGGCACGGCTCTGTTCACTCTTCTCCGTGCCTTTTCCTTTCTGCCCTCAGACTCGAGAATTTCAATTTTCCTATCTTCTAGTTCACTGATTCTTTCTTTTGCTTGCTCGAATATGCTGTTTGTCCCCCCCACCAATAAATTTTTAACCTACTGTACTTCTTAGCTCCAGAATCTCTCCTTGATTCCTTTTTGTAATTTCTTTCTTGATACTTTGTTGCTCATCTAACGTTTCCCTAACTTCCTTTCCTTGTTTTTCCTTAGCTCTGACCACATTTAAGACCAATGATGTAAAGCCTTTGTCTAGTAAGTCCAATATATGGGCCTCCTCTGGGAGTTTCTGTTCATTCATTTTGTTCCTTTGAATAAGCCATGTTTTCCTGTTTCTTTGTATGTTTTGTCATTTCTTTTGTTGCTGAAAATTGGGCATCTGAGTCTTATAAAGTGATTACCCTGTAAATCAGTCTCCCTCCCCAGGGTTTGCTGTGTGTGTGTGTGAGATTATTACTGAAGGCTGCAATAGGTTCGTTTGTTTTGAGAGTTCCAAACATTTTTTTCTCACTGATTCCTTTCGAAGATGATCACTGAGGTTCCTTTACCTCATCTTCAGATTAACGTTCTGATGCAGATTTCCTTGAATCCCAAGAGCTGAAACAAACAAAAACATCGGGGGGGGGGTGAAGCCCCCATCCCAAGTCTTTGCAGACTGGCACGCAGGTCCCCCTCCACCCCGCAGCTAGGCTTGCTCTGCATGCAGGGCTCACGGAGACGTGATGCGGTTGCCTCTGAATGTCCTCGTTTCCCAGTCTCACTACAGCTTCTGTTCTGGGCTCAGACAGTCCGTTCATGTCTCCACCCAGATCTCTTCAGGCAGCTATGGGTTTGCTTTTAAAGCAGTGCCTGCTGCCCTTCCCACCTAAGTTCCAGGTCAGGTGAGACAAAGACCAGGCCCTGGAGTCAGCCCTGCAGGCATCCGCAGGCAGCAGAATGACTGGCACAGCCATTTGCAAAGAGGGTCTGCTTGGTCCCTCCAGTTTGGTGGGAGGAGGGAAGGCGGCTGTGCTGGGAGAGGTAGGGCAAAGGTGAGAGAAAGTCTCATAACTTTCCTACCCTTTTTAAAGATCGTTTTTCTTGATTGGACACTTACTTGGTGGCTATAAACCTTCCACTGTTTTCCAGCTCTCCTACAAAGTTGGTGCAGCTCCTGTTTGCTTGTTTTTCCAATGTTTCTGAGGGGGAACAAGAGCCTGAACTCTCCTAGTCTACCTCTTGCTGATGTCACTCCAAGCTGTACTGTCCCTGGACCGACCCAGCAGCAGCCCCGGTGTCTGGGCCAGCCTGGAGCACGTGGAGGAAGCGCCAGATGACAAGGCGCTACTGAGGGGTCACCAGCCAGGAACCCCACCCCACGGAGAGCAGGTCCTTCTCAGTCAGTAGGGTCAGGACTGAGCACACAGACCTGCCTGCGGGGCCACAGCCGGGCTCAGCTGAGAGAGCAGGGACGCCGGCGGGGACACTGAGCCATTCATCCGTGTGAGTCACCGCTGACCTCAGCCTCTGCCCCTCTGTGGGCACAGAGGACGTGGGGCAGCGTCCAGGCTCTAGCACCATCTGGCGGAGCAGCGGGGTTGGGGGAATGACAAGGAGCCCACCCCCCATAGGGGTCCGTGGTGGTGAAGGGGGAACACCTGCTTCTCCTGGGAAGACAGGGTGGACTGGGCAAACATCCCACCCCTCGTCGGTGCCAATGGACACAGAGAAGGAGGCCTCACCCTCAAGGGCAAGGGTGCTGGTCAGCTGCTGCCTGCGGCTCAGGCCACCATCCTGCCAAAAAGGGGCACTACCACACTGGCCAGGGGGCTGTTCTCAACACAGGACGTCAGTCCCCACCCTCCGCAGGGCAGCCCAGCAGAGCCGAGACAAAGCCCTGGCCTTCGGACCGTGAACCTTCGGACCGTGAACCAAGCCGGGGAAGAGCGGCGCTGCGGGGGCTTGTCGAACACGCATCGCCCAGCCTTCTGTCAGGGGAGGGGACACGCGCTCGCGGCTGGTTCCAGGAGCACGAAGTGAATACCGGAGGCCAGGCGCGCAGGCCCCCAGCCTGCCGCCCTGACCCAGGGCGCGCTCTCTGGAAGAAGCAGCGTCCTAGAACTACCCCCCCCCACCCCGCGCAGCCACAGGCGCCGGCGGGGCGGGGCCGAGGGGGCCTGGAGATGGGGGGGGGGGCCGAGTCAGGCCCCGGGCCAGCTCCACTCGCCGTTCCTCCTCCTCGGCCGAGCTCGCCAGGGAAGCGGCCTTAAAAAAGCCCCGCGGGCCGGATGCAGACACATCTCCAGGGCCGCCTCTTCCTTCCAGGGAGCCGCGACCAGGGCCGGAGAGGAGGGCTGCGCGCCAGGGGCTCGGCCGCACCCTGCCCCGGCCACGTCTGGGGTCGCCCGTCCCCTTCCTGGTCCCAGACGCCTGCAGCGGCCACGAGCAACAGTCCAGTCTCTGACTTCAGTTCTGGGAGCCCTTTCAGGAACCTGCCGGGGCCCAGGGCGCTGAAGCAGGCAGCCTGTAGGGCGGTCCCCGAGGGAGCCCGCTTCCCAGCCCCTCGGGCCTCTCGCGTGACCACATGGAGTCAGGGCCGAGCCCGCGTCCCGCGCCGGGGTCTCAGCGCGCAGCCCTGGCGGGGCCGGGGACAGGGCCCGCCGCCCTTTACCCCTCTGAAGGAGTAACTGCCGACTACAGACACTCCGGACCCCAGGCAGAGGGAACGAGCGACGGCACAAAACCCTCGTAAAAAAGCCCCCCAAAGCCTGGCGGCGGCGGGCTCGGCCGCGCCCCAGCCCCTAGGGCCGCCCGCAGGGCTGACCTAGCCCCCGGCACCCGGGCTCGAGGCCTGACCCAGCGAGAACCGGGAGGACGGCTCCGACCTTGACCGTCCGACTGCGTCCGGACACGTCACGCTGCCGAGTGGAAACAACCCATCTTCCCGTCCTGTCTTCCGTGGAGACAAAGCCAGTCTCGACAGCGAGAAGGCCTGCGGCTCCCTCGAGCCCCGGAGCGCGGGCTGCCTCCGCCCTCAGCGGCGCCTGGGACCCTGCGGCTGCAGAGACAGCGCTCGGCGGAAACGGCCGCTCTGGGTTTACACTCTTGACTGTAACCCAAGGCGGAGGAGCAGCTCTTTTAGAAAACGTTTTCACTTTAAGGCAGATTTGTGGCTCGCTCAGAACGGGTCTGTGTGTCTGCATGGGAGAGTTATATTTAGCCTCTGACATTCCGTCCAGCACGCCTCCTCTCCCGACCAGGGCTGCAGCGGCCGGGGTGCCCGGGAGCAGGCGGCCCGACGGTCCCCCGGGGCTCCGGGGGAAACAGCAAGCGCAGTGCCGCCTGCCAGGGAGAGCGCTCACGCCCGCCCTGCCCGACCACTGCTGTGCCCTTGCTCGGAGAAGGAACCAGCCCAGCACAGCATCTTTCTACAATGTCCCGGGTCCTTGACCAATTTTTAGAGGAACTTAAGAGCAGAGGGAGGAAGTCTGTGATACTTTCCAGACACAGAGCAAAGAATACACAGTAAATCCATCAACTGTGGGCTCCGGCAAGAACACAGGCAGCTGGGGCTCTGACTAGAGCTGTTGTTCCTCCAGCTAAGCCAAGTGGTTTTACAAAGAAAGCCTCAAAAGTAAAGTCTAAAAAGACCCAACCCAACACCATGGAATTCCTAATAAATCTGGCTGTGGCGGTTCAGGTGTCCACTTGGACACTGGCTGAGACGAACATCATTCTGGTGAATTTGAAGTAAGCACAACCCGACAAGACATGATGGCCCCTGCCTGGCCGGCCATCACAACACCTCATGTCAAAGCTGCTCTGAAGAAATGACTTTAGCATTTTACAATTTATCTTAATAACAAAATGCACTACAAGGATCCATGGAATAATTTATTCTGATAAATTACTTTATTTTACAAAAGGGGTAAGGGGCTGGCTTGACTACCACGGGGCTGCCTGATAGACTCATTAGGGTTTGGGCTGCTGTGATGGTGACTCCACGGCCATGCACCCACCACACGGTTCACAACTGCAAGCACAAAGTGAACGTCACTGCAAGAAAATGTAAAACGTAATATCCTAGAGGTCCAGGGAACCAGGTTGCAATGCAGACTCTGACAAATGAAACTAACTGTATTACAAATAAAGTAACCACGCTTAAGGGGGTGGGGAAGAAAGGCGTTGACAGAAGTATGGAACACAGTGTTTTGACTGGATATAATAAGGCTACCCAGAGAAGAATTTTGCAGAAACACTGCACTCTAGTTGATAAATTTATTTCTCAGAGCAGAATGGGGTAGCAGTTCTGAAATGCTTTACATGTGTAACAGGGTTGAACAAGTAAGAACTATGGAGACGTCATCAGTACTGAGAGTCAAGTTTCTCACTGTCAAAGAAAGAAGTTGTGAAAGTGCCAGGGGAAAGGCTAGAATTAATCCTATAGTGCTGATCAGTCAGGGCACCAGGACAATCTAATGTTTATTTTAAGCCACACACAGATAGAGAAATAAATGCAGACTTATGTGCACACAGGGTTAGTACAGACACATACATCTCCTGGACCTGTCTACCGAGAGCCTAGAAGCACTGACACCTCTGTATCAAGGAGCACACTCGGTGCCAGATCTTGCTTTCTAAATGCCGTTCTCCAGTAAAGGGAACCAGGGCTCCTTGGAGAGATGCCCAGCTCCAGGGCCGGGGTGGGGAAAATACACGGTAAGCCAGGAGCGTCTTGTAGTGTCAGGAGGTGAGAAAGTGTCACAACAAAGAACATCAAAAATACCCATGGACCAGAAGCCAAACTGAAGGAGCTTCCAGTGGCTGAAACTGGAAGGTTGAAGCAAAAAGTAAGTCGGATAGACTGGGTTATAACACAAAGAATAAAATAACCCCCACGAGTCCACAGTGACGTAAAAAAGTGAACGATGAAGCCCGTGAGAGAGGTGCTTCTCTTTATGGAAGAATCCCAGTTAATAAGTGCAGAAAGAATGAGAGAAGAAGAAATCACCTTCAGAACCAGAGGAATAATAGTTGCTTCAGGCAAGATCCCCTGAGGGATGTCAACACAAGTGGACAAAGGCCTCCTCGTGGCACATCTGACTCCAAAGCAGCAGAAAATCTTCAAGGAAAAACGGAGTATTTGGACAACTTCAGAACATCTGGTCGCCCAGAATACTTACTAGCTATTGTGGTGGTTGCATCATGTGTCCACAAGTCACTTAATACTCCTCCCTCCGGGGGGTGAAGTCTAGCTCCCCTCCCCTTGAGGCGGCTGGCTGGACCCCAAACTCAAAAAAGGGAAAAACAGTAACTTCCCAGTGGAGAAACCCAGAAGTCACCATGCAAACCCGGAGACCCAGGCACCTGTCGCTGACACGTCAGGTACACCACGTGCCCTCTGACGCGCACAGTAAGGAGGGCGGTGCCCACCCCTCCGCGGTCTTCCCCAGCCCAGCCCTTCAAAGTCTATAACCCAAGTCCAATCACTAGAAGACGCCAGGTACGCTCAAGCCGAGGGCTGTTTTACAAAACAGTCACTACTCATTAAACATAGCAAGGTCATAAGTAATAGCTAATAAACTAACAAAAGAGACGAAACAGAATAAAAAGAAACCCTTACTCTGGGGGTAGGGCATAGCTCAGTGGTAGAGTGCGTGCCTAGCACACACAAGGTCCTGGGTTCACTTCCCAGCACCTCCATTAAAAAATAAATATAGAGATAAAAACCTAATTACCCCCCCCAAAAAATAAAATTTTTTAAACTTTAAAAAAAAATCTGAAAGAAGGCAAAAAAAAAAAAGGCGGAAAGAGGGAAAAAGAAAGGACAGATGAGACATGTGGAAACAAACAGCAAGAGGAGACTTAACCCTAATTATAAAAATAATCATATTAAGTATAAATGGTCTAAACATCCAAACGAAAAGGCAGAGGTTGTCAGATTAGATTTTTTTTAATGCAAGACATTTTAAATATAAAGATATAAATAGAAATAAAGAAACAAAGGAAAAAATACAAATAGAAATAAGAAACTAGTCAAAAGAAAAGTGAGGCCCCTACACTAATATCAGACAAAGCAGACTTCAGAGCAAAAAATATTAACAGGGACTAAAAAAGGGTCATTCATAACGACAAAGGGGTCAGTAAATCAACAGGACAATTTTTTTAGAGTTTATTTTTGTTTTTCTTTGTTTTATTGAGATGTAATTCACATACAGCACTATGTAAGTTTAAGGTGCGCAGCATAATGATCTGCCTTAAATACATCATGAAATGAACCACAGTAAGTTTAGCGAGCGTCTATCATCTCACACAGAGGTAAAGAAACACAGAAAAAAAATTTTTCTTGTAATGAGACCTCTTAGGATTCACTCCCTTGATGACATTCATACGTAACACACAGCACTTACATTTACATTTCACGTGTTGTACAGGACACCCCTCGTACTCACGTACCTTATAACTGGAAGTCTGTGCCTTTTGTCTACCTTCGTTCAGTTCCCACTCCCCCCGCACCCCCACCTGCGGTTACCACAGATCTGATCTATGTTTCTATGAGTCTGTTTGTCTGTCCGTGGGGGTCAATCCATTTTATTGAGGAGACTCGGGGGCGGGTCGAAGGGCTAGGAGGACAAGTAGATCTGATGGCCTCGTCCGGCCGGGATCGCTCTAGCTTCACACTCGCTGAAAGGACGGGGAACTGCTGTTTGTCTTTAAGGTATAATTGACCTACAGCACTATGTAGGTTCCTGACACACAACATGGTGATTCCGTATTTCTGTACATTTCAAAATGATCACCATGGCCAGTCTGTTACGATCTGTCACCTCATGTGATGTAGTTACTGACTATACTGCCCACACTGTACACTGCACTCCTGGACACCCAATGCTTTCCTCCTCCCAACCCCCTCCCCTCTGGCCACCACCTGTTTCTTCTCTGTATCTATGACCTTGTTTCTGTTTTGTTATATTTCTTCATTTGTTTTGTGTTTCAGAGTCCACGTATAAGTGAAATCACACAGTATGTGTTTCTCTGTCTGCCTTATTTCACTTAGCATAATACGGCAAGACTTTGTTCTTTTTTACAACTGCGTAATATTCCAGTGTACATATACACCACACCTTCTTTATCCAGTCACCTGTTGATGGGCACGCAGGCTGCTCCCATATCTTGTCTACTGTAAATAATGCTGCTATGAACATAGGGATACATGTGTCTGTTTGAACTAGCGTTTTTGTGTTTTTTGGATGAATACCCAGGAGTAGATTTGCTGGGACTTGTGGTAGTTCTATTCTTAATTTTTTGAGGAATCTCCATACTGTTTTCCACAGTGGCTGCACCAATTTATATTCCCACCAACAGTGCACAAAGGTTCCCTTTTCTCCACATCCTCACCAACATTTGTTATTTCTTGCCATTTTGATAAAAGCTGTTCTGACAGATATGATGTGATATATTGCTGTAGTTTTGATTTGCATTTCCTTGATAATTAATGAGTTGAGTTTCTCTTCATGAACCTGTTGGCCGTCTGTATGACTTCTTCGGACAAATGTCTGTTCAGCTACTCCGCCCATTTTTAAAGCAAGTTGTCTTCTTGATGTTAAGTTCTATGAATTCTTTGTATATTTTGGATATTAACCCTTTATCAATATATCATTTGCATATAGTGTCTCCCATGCAATAGGCTGCATTTTCATTTTGTTGATGGTTTCCTTCACTTTGCAAAGCTTTTTAGTTTGATGTAGTCCCATTTGTTTATTTTTGTTTTGGTTTTCCTTGCCTGAGGAGACCAATCCCAAAAAATATTGCCAAGACCAATGTCAAAGAGTGTACTGCCAGTGTTTTTCTTCTAGAAGTTTTATGGTTTCAGTTCTTTCATTTAAGTCTTTAATTTTGAGGGGTTTTTCTAATACGGTATGAGGAACTAGTCCAGTCTGATTCTTTTGCATGTAGCTGTCCAGTTTTCCTAACACCATTTATTGAAGAGAAGAGGTATATTCTTGACTCCTTTGTCATAGACTAATTGCCTATATAAGTACAGGTTTATTTCCAGGCTCTCTATTCTGTTCCACTGAGCTAAGTGTCTGTGTTTGTGTCAGGACCATACTATCTTGATTACTGTAGTTTTGTCATAGAGTTTGAAGCCAGGAAACATGCTACTTCCAACCCCATTTTTCTTTCTCAAGATTATTTTGGCTCTTGGGATCGTCTGTGTTTCCATATAAAGTTTAAAATTATTTGTTCCAGTTCTGTGAAAAATGCCATTGGTATTTTCATAGAGATTGCACTGACTCTGTAGATTGCCTTAGATAGATTGGTCATTTTAACAATATTAATTCTTGATACAACATTGCATATCAACTATACTTCAATTTAAAAAATTAATTCTTCCAAGAACACCGTATATCTTTCCGTCTGTTTGTGTCTTCAGTTTCTTCATTGGTGTCTCACAGTTTTCCGAGTCTTCAGTTTCTCCTTCGGTGTCTCACGGTTTTCCAAGTACAGGTCTTCTACCTCCTTAGCTTTAGTCCCAGGTATTTTATTCTTTTTTGAAGCAACTGTAAATAGGATTGTTTTCTTAATTTTTCTTTCTGATAGTTCATTGTTGGGATATAGAAATGCAACAGATTTCTGTGTATTAAATCTGTACTCTGCAATTCTACCAAATTCACTGATGAGCTCTAGTAGTTTTTTTAGTGGCATCTTGAGGATTTTTGATGTATAGTATCATGTCTTCTGCAAACAGTGACTTCTTTTACTTCCTCCTTTTTTACTTTGTCCTTGCCAATTTTTATTCCTTTTATTTCTTCTTCTTCTCTGATTGCTGTGGCTAGGACTTCCAGTACTATGCCGAATACAAATGGCGAGGGTGGGCATCCTTGTTTTGTTCCTGATCTTAGAAAAAGTACTTTCAGCTTTCTGTCATTGAGAATGACGTCAGTCGTGGGCTTTTCATACGCAGCCTTTATTTTGTGTAGGTGTGTTCCCTCTACACCCACTTTGTTGAGTTTTTATCGTAAATGATGTTCAACTGTCAAAAGCTTTTTCTGCATCCATTGAGATTATCGTATGATTCTCATTCTTCAATCTGTTAATTAGACATTAACAATCTTAAACAATTATGTACCTAATAAAAAGCTGCAAAATACATGATGCATAAATCCAGCTATTACTGGAGATTTCAATATAGTTCTTTGAATAATTAATAGAACAGAAAGAAAATCAGACAGAAAATCTGGATGGATACAGAAGACTTTAAAAAGCAGTCAACTTGACTTTGTTGACATTTATAGAACATTTCACCCAAACACTGTAACAATATATTCTTCTCAAGTGCAGCATTTACCAAAGTAGGCCATATTCTGGGAGAGAAAACAAACCACGATAAATTTTAAAAGATTAAAGTCATACAAAGTCTGTTCTCCAACTACAATGAAACTAAACTAGAAATCAGTTATTGAAAGGTATCTGAAAAGTCCCTAACATTTGGAGACTAAATAGCACATCTTTTAGTAACCCATAGATCAAAGAAGAAATCAAAAAGGAAATCAGAAAGTATTTTGAACTGAACGAAAATGAAAACATGGCATCGGAGTTTGTGACAGGCTGCTGAGGCAGTAACGAGAGTCAAGTAGGTAGCACTGCATGCCTGCGTCGGGAAGGAAGAAGGGTCTCAGATCAGTGGCCTCAGCTTCTACATCATGACAGGACAAAGAGTGGACCCAGCTGTATCCAAAGCAAGCAGCATAAAGGAAATAATAAACAGCAAGGCAGAAACCACGAGACAGAAAACAGAACAGAGAAAAACCAACAGAACCAAAAGCTGGCTCTTCGGAAAGATCAACAAAATTAACAAACCTCTACGTAGACTGATGCGGAGGAAAAGAGGAAGCACAAAGTAACAGTATCAGAAGTGAGGGCAGGGGCACCGCAACTGCACAGACATTGAAAGAACACGAGACAGCGTGCAGGTTTGTGCCTGGGGCTCTGACAACCTGGCGGGAATGAATCCCTTGAAGGACACAAGCCACCAAAGCTCACTCAAGAAGAAATGAGTAATTTTTACTGTTTTACTTATGAGCACTTTTATTTCCCTTTACTCTTTCATAAAGAAAAAAATATCTTTGTCTATTGGAAAAAAAGAATTTGTAAGTAGAAACCCCACAAAAAAATCTCCAGGCCCAGACAGCTACCAAACATTTGAAGAAAAAATAATACCAGTTCTGAACAAGCTCCCCCAGAAATGTGCAGAGAAGGAAGTACTTCCCAACTTGTTCACCCTAGGAGACCAGTATTACTCCAATACCAAAAGGAGACAAAGACATTACAAGAAAAAAAATACAGACCGATAAAGCTCATGAACATAGAGGCCTGGCTAAATATCTGAAAACCAATGCATATAACTCATCATACAAGCAAACTGAAAAGGAAGAGCATACTTAAGGTACAGATCAAAGGAGTGATTTCAGTGGGCCCAGACTCCTGCACCTTCCCACACACAGAAAAGAGAGCGAAACTCATGAACTTGAGATGTCTGGTTTCCTTCAATGAACAGTAATCTTTTAAGGTTCCAATTATCTGGTTTTTGCTGCAAAACTCCTATGTATCCTGGCTCCTCCCTCTCCTCTTTGGAGCAGTCCCTCGGAGCCATCTGAGAGGCTATTTTCCAGACTTAAGTCCTCGGTTTTGTCCGCCAAATAAAACATAATTCTCAGCTTTTAGAGTGTGCGTATTTTTTCAGCCAACACTACTATCCAAAGGCTGAATACATCTTGCTCCCTGTTTGTTTGGGTAAATAAAGTTTCACTGGAAAACAGCCTTTGGATGCTTCCCCTCTAAAATGGCAGGTAGAGAGGCGTCAAGGGGGGCAAATGCAGGAAAGATGCTCCACGTCACTAGCCAGGTGAGAGGTCTGGTAAAGAGATGCCAGCACACCTGTGAGAAGGGCTTAAATGGAGACAACGACTACAGCTGTTCACAAGGCTGTCAACACATGGACTTCTCACCCCCTGCAGGCGGGAACATAAAATGCTACAGCCACTTTGGAAATGAGTTTGGCGGTGTCTTAACATTTTAAAACATACACCTATCATTTGATTCAGCCATTCTGTTCCCAGATACTTACCAAAGAGAATGACATTCATGCAAATGCTCATACACAAATACTCACAGCAACTTTATTTGTAATAGCTAAAATCTGGGAACAAGCCAGACACGCATAAACAGTGCGTAGATGGACTGTGGTCATTTCCATACAATGGCACAGTGCTACTCATCAAGAAAAAGACACGAATTATTGATGCTCTGCAACACAGACAAGTCTCAGAACAAGTACGCTGAGTGACGGAAGCCAGACAAAGGAGCACAAGGGTGTGATTCCACTCATGTAAATGTCCACGGAATCCAAAGGGGCACAGTGACAGAAAAGAGGGAGGGCTGTCTGGGGCCAGGGTAGGGTGGGGCAGAGAGGATGGGGCACGAGGGAACTTGGCAGTGGTGGTGGATGTGACCAAAATCTTGACTGCGTGGGATGTTCCAGAGTTCACGCACAAGCCAAACTCATCAAACTACATTGAAAATGTGTGGTTTACTGTATGTCAGTTATAACCTCGACTGTTCTCTAAAATGTCCAAAGTTGAAAAACGGGCTCTGACATGTGGCCCTGTGATGTGGCGGTCTGCTGAGTCAGGGTGCTCTAGTGCTCAGCCGGAATCCCTGCTCCCAAGACGGCCCAGGTACAGAGGCACCCAAACCTGCCTTCTGTGAGCAGCTCAGGGCACAAGGGTGTGGGGCGGTCTCACTGACAGGCACGGTTCCCTGAAGATGCTGCTTGTCCTCGCCACAGCTTTCCTGTGGCGTCTGCGTGCCTGCACCCGCCGCACACACCCCTCATCTCACTCAGCCACAGAAGACACCGATGACAATCAAGCCGTCCCATTTCCGTCTCCCTGCGCAACCCTGAGGGGGAAGGAGGGGGCAAGTAAAATCCTAGGTTTAAAAAGGAAGGAACTCCTAATTTCCCTCACACCATGTAATGACCTTCCCCAGACAGCCCAGAATTAAGCTTCTGACCCTGTTTTTGAACTTTAAAATGAGAGCCTACAGTGTACCAAGGAATAAGGAAGAGAATGGAAAAGTGTGGAAATGGTTAAAAATCACATGTTAAAAGCAAACTGAAGCTTGGAAAAAACGTGCTGTTCTCATTCCAGACAAACAATAAAGCAAGAATCTCTGTGTTCTTTTTAGATAATTCATCTCAAGGGAGAAGGACTTCATTTTTCACCTCTGAAGATCCATAAATTAATCAGGTGCCCACACACCAATTTCATACTGCTACAACGCAGACCCAGCCGCCCGGCATCCAGACACCTCAGTGATCTGGACCCAGCCTCTCCTCCCACCACAGCCTCCTTCAAGTCAATCTACAACCATAAGCTAAACAGGGATACTGTGTGTGTGTACGGGACGTGAGTCACACGTGTTCACACACACACACACCACCACACACACGCCAGCGCCCCCGGTAGAACTTCCTACCTGCCACACGCCGGTTCCTTGCAAGCACTGGGCTCGCGGTCCCCACAACCACCCTGGATAGGACTGTGATGACCCCCAGGACAGAGAGGAGGGCTCATGGAGAGGTCGTGTGGGGAGAGGGACAGCAGGGCCCCAGGTGGGCTGCCACCTGGCCGCTGTCCTGCCCAGCACACACGAGAATGGACCCGGGCCACGGACGTGTCTCAGAGAAGCTTAACACACTGCCTTCTGTGTGCTGGGGTGGGGGTGGGGGGCTGCAGTGGCCCTGCGCTCCTGATTCAATCACCAGGGGTTACTAGGAAAGCACACCAGTCAAATGCATCTTAGAGACAGGTCACTGGAACCCAAGTGCCTGAATCTTGCCCTCCTCAGAATCCAGGGCCAGCACAGTCACTGGATATTTTACGGCCTCATAAATGTAACTGGGTATCTTAGGGGCTTGAACGACTTCTGAGGAAGAAATGTCTCCCTGATAGGCAGTCTGCAGTGTGGGTCTGGTGTTCCGACTGGCCAGCACCAGCCCCTACACGCGCCTTGGGTGTCACCAAGCCTCAGCCTCCTCACCTGCGGACGTGGGCGTCCGTGCCCCCCGCAGGCCCCCGCTTCTTCATGCAGACCTGAGATGGAATCCACAGTCTAAACTGTACCTACTTGGGGGCGAGGCTGTGGCTCAGTGGTACAGCACGTGCTGAGCACGAATGAGGTCCTGGGTTCAATCCCCCATACCTTCATTAAAATTAATAATAATAATACAATAAGCTAATTACCACCTCACCCCCCCCCAAACACAAACAAACGGCACTAAAATGGCAGTGCCATTCTGTAAAGGATAACATCAACTAGCCTGTCATCACCCTGAACAACGTGCACTTTCTCCCCCACCCTACACCCACCCCAAATATGCCCTTGTCTGAGGGCTGTTTCCTGTCCTGAGCTCACCCATTCCCGACAGCTGTTCACCTAGTAAGATGCTTATTTTTCATGCAAACTCACTGATTCCTATTGGCAGCGCCTTTACTTAGAGATGCGCTGGGCTTTCCACTGAGACTTTCTATTACTCGAAGTCTGTCGGTGCAGGCGTGAAAATTCCCCCAGGGTAAGACGTCTGATCTTCTCTAGAAATATCACGGAGCCACTTTTTAAATCCGAGATGTCAGAGAATTTCTTTTCTTCTTTACTCTTGAAACTTAAAACTTGATTTTTGTTTCCTTAAGAAAAATCCAGGATACCAATCTGCACTTTAGATGAACTGTCTTTCCTACGCGGAAAAAATAAATTAAAAAGCTTGCTGTCTCATCAGAATAAGCCGTCAGGGAAGCTTTACTGCAAGAAGGTTGCTTTAAACTGGGACTGTAAGCTGCCACCTTGGAGAGCCGGAGCAGCAGTGAAACTCCAGCCTGGAGGGGCGGAGGCAAAGCAGGGTACTGCTCACATCTGTACCGCAGCTGTCACCACAGCACCACTCTCACACACAGTCTCGTCTGATCCCGGAAAGAACCTGAAAGCAGGCATTATCTCCTCTCCGCAGAGAAGGAGAACCGGACTCGGAGCCACTAAGAGACAATTACATAACCTCAAAACGTGAAAGGATCAGCTCAAAGTGGAACTATTTTAAAACAACAATTAAGAAACATACAGATCAGGCCATGGTTGTAAGATGTTTGAACAGAAATACACGTGTCAGCCCCTCTGAAGCAGTGAGGGAAGCCCCCGCCCCTCCCAAACCACAAGCAGGAGGAGACGCCCTCCCTGCGTGCGTGGGCGCAGAGCTGCCGGCGGGAAGAAGGGAACAGTCTTGTCTGATTACAGCCGAGCACCTAACTGTCGCAAACGTAAGGACAAACTGCTAGGATGCACCCAGGGCCCTGAAGGGTCTCTCCCGGGCGGAGTCCAAAGCTTGATAAGGTTCACTTCCAGTGTGCCTCCGGATACTTGAGGAGCAAAGGAACCGTAGTGGAGCAGCCACCGGAGCATTAGCAGTGACAGCGCGTCTCGGAGGGTCTGTTACCGTGCCAGGCCCTCTGCTGAGCACTTATGTAATCACTACTTATTTTAATTTTACTACGTTAATTAGTGTTATTTTTGTTACTTATTTAGATACTTTGACAGGAGCACGGACTGGTGTGCAGAACAGTCCCACAAAGTCCCGTGTTCCACTGCTCCTTACGGGTGGGAAACAGACGGTGACAAGTCATAGGGCAGAGCTGAGACTCAAACCTCAGTCCAGCTTCCTGGTAAGCAGGGATTCAGAAGGGCCACTCCAGGCCAGAGCTCGAAGAAAGGCTCACACAGAAGCGCACTGCGCTGGGTACCAGGGCGAGCTGGCCGGGGCCGGTGGGGGGGGGGGGCTCGGCACTGCAGGCAGACGGGCCGCCATCAGAGAAGAGACAGTCCCACGGGGCGCGAGTCCACGCGCCAAATCTCCAGACTCCCCAGTAAAGCTGAGTCAGTTAGATACACTCTTAGCATCAACCTCTTCCGCGTGACACAGCCATGACCCTGTAGAAGGAAAGGGAAGGCCACGTCTCCCTGGAATCCCGCTCCTCTAAGGGGAGGGCGCTGTGGACACCAAGGGCCACCCCCAGCCTGCCTGGCTGGCCAGCGGTGTCTCCCTGAGGGCGGCGGGTGGGGGTGGGGGTTCCCAGCTCAACGGGGACATCACTCTGCCACTGCAGCGTGGAGGGCAAGTGAAATAACCTTCTTGCTCCAGGTTTCATCAGACAGGGCTCAAAGCACAGGAGTTGAAGGAGCTGCTCACACGGAACAGAAGCACCGAGTCCCGCCATGCAGCAGTCCCTCTGCACACAGGACACACACCTACAGGACAGCACCGTGGGCACACCTGAGAGGTGAGCAACAGACAAAACACAAACACGCTCCTCCTCAAGGAGGCGAGCTGCGGCTCCGGGCTGTCCCAGGGCGCGACCGCGTGCGGGCACCACCACGGGGACCCAGGCGCTTGTCCTGCTCCAGCAACGACCGGCCCCTCAGCCAGGGTCGCAAAACGTGCTTTTGGACCTCTTCTCTCATCACTGTTGCCTAAGTTAGAGAGACAGACAGACAGACAGAGCCTGCTGGACTCGGGACACCAGAGCGAGATGGCAGAGGAACCCCAGCAGTGATCCTTTTCTGCTGTCCACTTGGCTTAACCCTGAACACCTCCTGGAGCCGAGCTCACATGACCAATCACTGCGAAAATCGCAGAACTTAGCATCTCTAAAACCACGTGCATAGGCTGCTTTTCCATTTAACTCGCAGTCTTCACTCTGACCTACCCACAGGCTGATTTAAACTGGAACCGTGCAGAGATTAGGGCACTGACAGTCATCATCCGAGACACTGGCTAACAGGAGAGTCAGGCCAGAGCAGAACTAAAGGAGAAAAGACGTTCACTCTGGGGGTCCTGAGCCCCAGGGAAGGCCTCTCAACCTAAGGTCTCACACGTAAGCCCCCCAAATTGCACACAAAACGTCCGTATTTGCACATAAAAACACCACTCGGAGGAAGAGGCCCAGAAGCCCCACCCGCCCCACCCGCCCCACCCGGCGCTCGTGACGCCAACTACTCGCAGACCAAGGTCTGAAACAGCACCTGGTGAACTAAAGATGTGTAAACATTTGTCCTCACAGAGCCACGGCCCGAGAGGTTCACGGCAAGGTTCTGCACTCCCAGCGGACTTGAAAGCGAGGCCAGATGCAGTCAGAGTGAACACTTCACAGCTGACAGTAAGATACCAAATGCACAGACTACCACCCCAGCCAAACAGGGTCCATCCTGCTCTTCACGGCAAACCAGCACAGGAGCTCTTAAAGCACTAGGTCTAGTAAGTAGGGTCGCAGCAGACTGAAGAAACAAACCGAAAGCCTGAGCTTCTGAAAGATGAACTTCCCTAGCCTCTTGGGGCGGAAGAGGGTTCCGCACCATTTCCCTGTCTCCAAAACCCTTCCGAAGTTTCAGAAGAGGAAGAGATTTCTGTGAACTAGGTTTTCAAACCTTCAAAGGCACTTCCGATTAACAAATAAACTACTTCAACTAATCAGTTAAAAATTCTCTTGAATTCCCATAAAATCACTTCTTTGGATCTGAACCTCACACAGTGAGTTACCAAATGGGGGAAAGAAATGGGAAACTTCTGGTGGTAAAGTAAGAGATGGTGTTGAAACTGCTTTCCAGTGCCTTGGATAAAAACCAGTATTATTTCCCCCACGATCCCAAAGTGAATCACAGGCAAAGCTGGGAAATGGATCCAGAATTCCTGACGCCCACGGCGCGCCCCTTCCTTCACCCAGAACAGTATCCGAGAGGCCGCGACCTTGAGGCTCGGGCGGGCCTGGGCTGGGCCTCTCGCAGAACCAGCACTGCGTCCTGGAGGAACCTGAATCTTGGATTCGGACTTCGGCTAGAAAGCTCAAGGTGACCTTCTGTTTTGCCCTGAACATCTTCACCTGTCCCGTTAACAGAGGAGAAAGAAGCCGCTGTCCCAGGCGCCAGAGCAGTACTGATTCTCCAGTTTCAGTTGCGGTATCTCGAGAGACAGACAGTTGCTTTTCGGATAAACGCATGCAGGGACAGCGATGGCAGTTGTACAGTCAGGTACTCCTGCATAGCAGCCAGCCCCCTCCCAGGCAGGGATGCTAAGCAAGAACCGTTCAACCCACCCCGGGCCCAGCAGAACCCCCACAGGGTGTACGTGCTCTGAAAACACACAGCCGACATTTTTATTCTGTATTTGAAAAGTAAAAACAAAAGTATCACCTTTGTAATAGAAACTCTTAGAGGAAATTGTGTGACTCGTCAGTTACACGAGGGAGACGAGGTGAATGAAGCACAGCCCTGACCCGGCGGGGCCCTGGGTCAGGGTTAGAGTCAGGGACTGCGGGCCTCTGCGCCCACGGGTCCTACACAAAAGGTAGTTTTTACCACACCCCCGGGCTCACAGGAAGTGGGGGTCTTTAACAGGGCAAATAAAACAGCTGAGGGCTGAGACCAGAAATTAAGGAGAATGCAGGGTGTGACCCCGGGGTCACCAGGGAGAGGGCACCACGGGGCCGGCAGGAAGGCAGAACCGAGCTTGAGATGTTCAAAGAACGCCAGGGCCCCTGAGAACCAGCTTACAAGTAAAGGAAAACAAGCCCCTGTAAGTCAGACTCGTGAGAAACAGTGAATATTAGATTTGGATTCAGATATTTGAAGTATCACATACAGAATATAAAACATCTGTGCATGAAATGTTTAAAAAATTTAAAAAAGGAGTAAAAAAAAAAATGAGCAAGCCAAAGAAACCAGATTATAAAAAGAACGAAGTAAATTTTTAGAAATGAAAAATCGGTTTAAAAAAACTTTATACGTTGGTTAAATAACAGATTAGACATGGCTGGAAAAAGAAACAGTTGTAAAGCTAATCTAAAGAAATAACCCAAAATAGGACAAAGAAAGAAGAATATGAAATTATGACAGAAAGGTTAACAGTCTTGGAAGACAGAAGACCGAAGAGAGTCCCAGAGGAAAGAATTAAGGAAACAGAAGCTGGGCAGTATTTGAACAAATACCTGAGAATTCTCTGGGAAGAAATACACTTGCAGCTACACAAAGACCACAAATTAACAAGTGGAATAACTAAAAAGAAAGGTACCCTGGACACACGAAGCAACACTTTTGCTAAAGAAAAGCCCTTGAACGGAGCCGGAGGGTAGCCGGGGCGAGACCACGGTGTCTCAGCAGAGCGCCGAACCGGACGCAGCGCCGCCGTGGAGCCCGGCCCCCAGACAAGGCACCCGTCAACCTGAAGCTTGTAGCCAGTGAATCTGTGTTTCAAGAACAAGACTGAAATAAACGTATTTTCAGATATAAGCAAAAATGAATTCAACAGCAGGAGACCCTCCGTCCCAGCCTTCTTGACCACAGTCTCAGAGGAACACACATCGGATCACCGATCAGATACCTCCGCGCCCCACGCCCTGAGGTCCGCATTTTCCAGGTGGCACTGAAAACGCTTCACCACCTCCCAGTCGGGTTACTCTCCGCTGTTCTCTTGCAGGGACGACCTGCGCCTCGACCCACTGACCGCGACCTGGGGCTCGGGAACCAGCCTGCCTGAGCGCCACATTCAGCGCCTGCGAACGAGACCTACAGAAACTGCCAGCCGAGGTCCATCGGCTCCCCTGCTGGGCCAGCCCTGCTTTCAGTAAAGGGCGGCTGTGATCATTCAGCATCATGATAACGCACTGGTCCCCATGCACGACACATGCATCCCAACCCCGCGCCTTCTCTCCCTTATCTCCTCTGCTTTCCTGGCCCCAAACACCCCAATCCCGCCAAACCTGCACCGCGTAAATCAACTTATCCCTCAAAGTCCAGCGGCTCCTGGAAATTCGCCTCTACCAGGCCAGCACAGAGCAGGCGCCCTCACTCCTAAACACACGAAACATTTGTTTTTGTTTGTTTGCTTTGGGGGGGGTAATTAGGTTTATTTAATTACTTATTTTGATGGAGGCACTGGGGATTGAAGCCAAGACCTTGTGCAGGCTGAGCACACGCTCCACCACTGAGCTAGACCCCCCACACACACACATAAAACATTTACACAAAGTGGTACTCCGTTAGTTAGCTGTCTACACTGTATGCTCCTGGTCTGCGGAAGGGCTCATCTTAGATTTCCCTGCTTTGCTCACGGAAGGCTTTACTGCCGTGAAAACAGCGATCGCCAAATAAACATGGATTAGCTGATAAAGTCCCAGCGCCCTTGAAGCGACACTTTAGAGGAAAAACATGGCACATACACAAGAAGGCGGGCAGCTGTCTTGGGATGTGCTGCGTTCTTTGCAGTCCTCCAGACAGCTGTACTTCATTCTGGAGACACTAAGTATTTTCCTTAAAGGCGTCCAACAAGGAAGTCGGGTGGGCAGGAAGAAGTGATAAGGGGGACAGCTGACTTCAGGAAACATCTTTCAGAGTCTGTTTCCCAAGGAAGTCAATTTGACCGGGATTCCTATCACCCAGACAAAGAAAGCAGGTCCCCCAGGAGGGGCGCGGCTGGCACAAAGCGGGGGCCCAGTAAACACTGGCTGACTCTGCACAACAGACCAAAGCAACTACTCAGGTCTTTCCGCTTGTTTGTTCAAAAAAAGGAGAGGCAGGTATTCTCATCAGCCCTCAGTCTTCCAGCTAAGCACCGGTAGAGGCTCCCCCACCCTAGAGCCAGTGACAGCAAACCTCTCAAACAAGTCACAAAGAACGCGTGATCAGACTGAGCGTCCAGCCTGCCCCTCCCCCCTGCCGTCCAGCCGCTGCTAATTCAGGTGCTAGAAAAGCCACAGTCACACGGTGTCACACTCAACTAAGTTTTCCCATTTTAAAGGAAAGCTCTCCTTGGTGTCAAATTTAAAATGTCACTATTCTATCTACTGGTGGCCAGAACAAAGGCAAGCTTTTTCATTATAGAAGAACATTCTTATTAAAGAAAACTTGAAAAAAAAAAAAAAGACAAAAGAATCAGCCAGGAAGACAGAGAAAAGTAGGAAAAAACCCTCAGGCTTCAGACCCACCACTCAGAAATGGCACCCGTCAGCACTCTGGTTCATCACCCTGCAGGTTTTCCCGAACGTGAGATGTTCTGTGTAACTGGGATCAGACGGGGCAGACTAGCCTGCAGCTTGTGACTTAAATAATTTCATGAGCATTCCTTCATGTTTTTCTTTTTCTTAACCTGTGTAATCGCATAGGGTAGGAAAGAAAGATTTTTAAATTAAACCAAGTCAAGAAATACTTACCATTCTCTCTCTTCCACAGAAACTACTGTGGTAAAAACCAGGGACTTCCAAAAGTTCCTGGGTCACTGGAACTAAGATACATTAAAAAAAAAAAAAATTCTGGACACACAGGAAGTGCTTAAGAAATGCTGACTCTCAGGTGACAGAGAGAATATTTACTATAGTCATCTCTGGAAAGATACAAAAGAAATTAAATTCAGCCTCTGGTCCCAATGAATTTTTCCTAACGCTGAGAAGATAAAACGCATTTACACTCAGCAACTAAAGCGCAGCGTAATTCCACACTCATCCTCCTGGCTCTTCAAGGGCTGGGGACGCCCTACGGATTTCTGTACCCCTAGCATGAAGGACAATATTGCAGACACTCAACAGATGTCTGTGGTACTGAACAGAGCTGCAGACTGAGGACCATGCTATTCAGAGACAGGAAAGATGCAAGCTGTGCGCTGAGGTTAAGCTCTGGGGAACTTGGAGTGGCCAATATTCTGCAGAAAGGACGCTGAACCATAGAAGTCTCAGGATCCCCCTGAAAACCAAAGGTGGAAGAATGTTCGTATGGTCCTAACGTATTACAAGTTTGATGTTTCTCCACGACAAGCTTTGAAACCTCTGCTGTGCATACTAGCTACTCATGGGAAGTATAACACATAACAGAGTAGGTACCACTCAGAAATGCAGAAGACACACGAACACCATTCCCTGACATCAGAAACAGGGGCTAATTCTCGAGAAGCTTTCTGTGCATCATGGCAAGTGGGAAAGAGGCAGTAAATTAAGGCTTCAGCGTTCCACACAGAGTATCGCGGCGCGTGCTGTCCTTGCTAAACGAGGTGTGAAAGAATGTGCTGGCCGGCACTTTCTTTCAGGAACTCTTCATACTCCACTGAAGCTGCCTGCACACACTGCTGGCATTCAGAGGGCAGGTACAGAAGGTCTGAAATCTCATTCAGCCCTGACGGCAGCCCTTTCGCACCAAGCAGTTACAAACACATCTTAAAAGAGGGGATCCAGCTTCATACGAGGGCACCACACAGCAGCCTCTGTACACCCTAGTGTCGTTCACATGCTTTCCTTTGTTTTACCCCACTTGTGCTCACGAAAAAATTCAAAGAATCTATGGAGAAGGAATCTGCTAACAGCACATCTCTAACAGCTGCTAGGTGGACTGTACTAAACCCACAGCCTCTTCGATTACACTATGTGCCCAGTTCAGAAAATGCGCCCAGTGCAAATCCGGCTCCTTTCCAAAGCAGTGATGCAAGCCTGCCCTGCGGGGCTGCCGTAGGAGCAAGTCGCCTGAAGCGCAGGCGTCGGGGGTGCACTCAGTCTGTCCGGAGGTGATACCGCAATTCCTTATGATGAAGTGTCTCTAACAGCTGCCCATTCAGTCTCCCCAGCCTGGAGCACTCTAGACCGGACGCCACGGACAAGACATTTGGAAATGAACAGCTGATCCGAGGCAGGCGTGCTTCTGGGCAGGTGTTCCTTGTTTTTCTCAACACACATATGCACACGCATATCTGACAATGATCACATCTGTCAGATATAGTTAACTCAAAAGGATTAAAACATAAAAGAATAGGTCATTTAAAAATTTTTTTAGAAGTCCAAACAAATGCAAATGGAAAATATACATTTTTTTCAAAAATGCCCTGGAACTCATGATTTTCAGATTTTGATAAGCTTTTGCACACAAACTGTCTTAGTCCAAGAACACAGACTGTTTCTGTTTTAATTCTAAACGAAGCACTTCTCTCTAGGACATCAAAATACTTGGAAACCCACAGTAATTACCACATAATCGTTCAAAAAAGACATGTGGCATAACATTTGTAAAGAGGAGCTACACCTGTCACCAATTCAACAAAAGAATATTTTATATACAAACCACACAGCTTTGAACACCTAATAATTTGGTTAAAATGATCCATAACAAGAATTAGATTGTCAAACGGAATAATACATGCAACTAAAAAATGGATTAATACAAATAGTGGAGATATCCACACCCGAGACACACGGGATGGTGCCCTGAGCGAGTTACTGAAACTCTCTGTGCTTCGGTATCTTCATCCACAAAATGGGCAAAATGACAGTAACAACCTCTTAGAGTTGCTACCAATATCAAATGAATACATATTAAAGGGTAACTAATGAAGAACATTTGTATTATATCAGGAACTAAATTGTTTCTAAATGAGAACACGCAAAAATAACAGCAACTGAAAAGAGTAATCATTAAAAAAAAAGACACAGCGGTGATGCCCTGTGGACGAGTCAAGTTTTCAACGTGTTGCAGTATATTTAGAGCATAAAGTAATGGAAACGGGCTCCCTACTAAAAATGACAGCTACCCCCTTCAAAGTGGGTTATACACCCTAACACCTGAATTCTTTGTCATTAGTCCTATTTTGCAAAATTTGATTATCCCTCCTAAGCTCTGCAGGTAAGAAGGCCACAAAAGTAACCCCTGGGGAGACCAAAATAAGAAGTTAAGGGGAGGTGAAGGCCTTTGCATCAGCTGGTTTTACTAGCAAACCACCACAGTGAACCTCAGTCCTGAACTAAACCGCCAAATGTTTCTGCAGTAAAAGCTGTGAACTTTCACGACAACAGACCTTTTCAACAATAGCGAGTTGTTCCAGTCTGTGAATAGGACAGTGTCAGTGTGACCAACAAAGCCGGGAGAGGACATTCCTGACACCCTCGTCCCCTGGCTAGCCTTTCATCATTCATCTCCCCTAACCACACGGTTTTGGAAATCACTTTCAGGCAAAGTATATGGACAGTCTCTACACCCTGAGCTTAGCCTTCATCACGGGGCCCTGCTCCCCAGCTCCTGCCCGGACCCTCACTGTTCCCGCCACCCCTGTGGGCGACCCCCACCATCACCCAAGTGAGCCTCTAACACAGGAGCCTTTGTTTTCCGAGTGCGCCCTCCCCACCCCTTAACAGTCACTTGGGGTTTGACTGTGTGACCCTGGAAAACATCACGGGATGACGACGGCAACTAGGCAGGCAACAAAGTGACCCAAGTGCCGGGAAAGGACCGGGTCTGGTGGCCTGCGGATGCCACCCGGGAAGGGGTGGCGCGGTGCTGGGGACCACGGTCTGAGTCTCCCCTGGTCCTGCGAGCAGACTTCGGGCTCCGAGTTCTCTCTCGAAGCGGGTTGGGACACCCACTCGCGGACTGCGGTGAGGACCGCGTGGGATCAGGTCTCGAGCGCCCAGTGCGCCTCGCGGACACCAGCGTGTGGTCCTGCCTCCCGGTGACCTCCCGCCGGAGGACAGACCCACCCGGTCCAGGGGCCCCCACCGACACTCCAGGGCGGGCCCCGGGGCTCGGAGGCCGGCGGGACAAAGGGCCGGTGGGGACGGGAGACCGGTCAGCGGCCGGCTTTGTTCGCGGCGGGACGTGGGGCCGCCGGACCCGGGCCGGACCCCGCAGCCCCGGGACGCCCCTGCACCCGACCTCCCCGGACCCCGCACCCCCACGGCCGCTCGCCCCGCCCGCACCCGGGACCCCGACCCCAGACCTGGACCCCCGACCCGGCACCTGGACCCCCGGGACCCCCGCACGCCCAGGGCTGCTCCCCTCGCCCAGACCCCGGACTCCCACGCCAGGGCCACTCGACCTCCGGGGCCCCTGCACCCCCGGGCCTCCCCCGGGCCCGCACTGCGGGGCGCGCGCGATGTCCCGCGTCCCCGGGACCCTCGCATCCCCGCCTCCGGACCCGAGCCAGACCTCTGCATCCCCGGGCCCCGCCGCCCCGGGCCCCGCACACCCCGGGCCCCACCCCGCCGGCCCGCTGCCCTCGCCGGGCCCCTGCGCCCCGCGCCGGCGGAGGCCCGCGGACTCACCCCGCAGGAGCAGCAGCAGGGCCAGCGCGGGCCGCCGCCTCAGCGCCATGTCGAGCGCAGCTGAGGGGCCGCGGGCCCGCTCCCCGCGCATGCGCCCTGCCCGCGACCCTGTGCCCGCCCCGGTCGCCATAGCGACCACGGCGGCGAGCCGTCGCTATGGTGCGCCGGAAGCCCGAGTCTGGTTGCTATGGAGGCAGGGATGCTCTGGACCCGGCCCTTGGGGGTCCCTTTGAAAGAATTTGATGGGAAGAGGTGAAGGGGCGTGTTCAAGAGTGGGCGGGGTGAATTTCCACAGCTATGAAAGGAATCCGGGAAGAAATGCTCCATTAAAATTTGGGAAATGAACTGCTTCTTATTTTACAAACAAGGATGCAGCCCAGTTATCCAGGAAGCACTATCGCCTTGCCTCTGTGGGCCCCCAATTCCAAATGTGATGAGAAGGAAAAGCGCTGAAAAATACATAAAACATAAGCAGGACATGCATTATGCAGTGCATAAAAATTACGTCTTTCTAAAATAAACAGAATCCATACTCTCTGTGGTATCCCAAAATCATAATGGTACCCCCAACAGTTGATTCTGCAGAAAAGCGGGGTAACTCTTTGCTTTGATTTCTGAATATTGCGAAATGGTGAAGTTAGGGAAGAAAAACAGAGGACTTATGAGGACAAGCACACAAGATGAAGAAAACAATTAAATGAACTGGAAATTGGACCTAGGGATACAGGAGAACTTGAGTGTTGTTTAATATGGTGGGAAACTCTGGAAATAGCTTGTATTACATCTAAGGTAAAAAGTACATTCCTAGTGCCCCAGGAAACAGCAGAGTCAAACAGAATTCTGAGGATAGTTGTGAGTAAAATATGCCAGCAACGAATATTTTTTAATGTCTAACTTAAGTACTTCATTTTTCATACATCACCCCAGGTTTTTTTGAGTATTTTACTATTCTTAGTTTGTAGAAAAGTAGAACAATGTGTGTACATATGTATGTGTATAAGAATGCATAACTTACATGTAAGCTAAATCACGAATGCCAAGAAACATGAAACAGATCAAGGCTGTTGCCAAGGATGTGCTCCAACTGCCATTGCATATGATCTTCTTTATAAGTCTTTATAACTGTTCAGACTTTTGAAAGTGTGAGTTAATTGCATTCCCCCAAATCTCATAAAGACAGAATAAAAATTAAAAAATAACTCAATTACCTATTATGACTCTATTGTCTTTCTTTTCCTAAATCTTCTTTCTGTTCCAGTTTACTATGTTTCAAAGGCACAAGTAAAAGCATGTAAAAATTATTTTATAGTAGTGGCCTCGCTCCCTTCATTAAACACAAAACAGAAATTGAAAAGAGTAAAATTCTACTTAGAACCACTGACTTTTTTTCCTTTTGCTCTAGAAATGGAGCAGGACCCTGTGGGGCCATCCCAGGTAAAAATCCTATGTCCCCATTTCTTGTTTGTAGGAAATAGGCTTCATTCAGCCTCCTTGACCTTCCCTGAGTTCCAAAGGGCATATTCAAACAGTTGCTTATCAGGGAAGAGAGAGAACACAGAAACAAAGGAGGAGCAATCAAAAACAATAGTACAGGGATGGGGCAAGGTCCTGGTTCCTCCTCATGGAATATATGACAGAACCTATGAGTTCTGCAGGAGCTAAGGCCCCACCCTCGATGGAGGAAGGGATGATGACATCAACCTTTTCTGACTTCAGTCAGCTAGAGCTGGACTCTGTCGACTGGGCCCCAGTTCTGTACTGAATTGTCCTCTGCTCAGGACCCTTCATGAATATGCACATATCCTTAGCTTACAACTTCCCCAATGCTGCCGTTGGGAGACACGGCTTTGGGAGGGATCCCTGGTGTGCTCCTTACTCGCTGCGAGTCACACACCCTTCCTTCTCCCGATCTTTGGCTTGGTTGCGTCTTTTGGCTCAACACCTACCACGAGGCAAACCCAGACATGCAGCATATGCTGTTTTGAAAGTTCTTCAGTTCAATTTATTTGCACGTTCCTCTCCTTTGTAGCTGTTCATTTGAGAAAGGTCATATTAATGCCAAAGTTTTGATTTAAAGTGGCTTCCTAGAGAAACTATTTAGCAGGCCTTTCATGTTTCACCAAAGGGAGGCAGGGCGTCCTGGGCTAGAGTGCGTGCATGTGCGTGTGTGCGTGTGTGTGTAAGTGAAGACACCATACGTGCTGTGGGTGAAAGAAAGAGTCCCAGCCCTGGGGTCTCTCTCCTCACCAGCGCCGGCACAGCAGCAAGCCGGGACGGATCCCCACAACGGAAGCCTGACGCAGGACTTACTTCTCCCAGGCTGGGGCCCTAAGGATTGTGAATCCCAGCTCCCCAACAGGCGGCTGCTGCAAAGCCTTCTCTGAGAAAGCGGAGAAGCAGGGCTTGGCCAGGTGCCCCCCGCAGACCCCGGGGAAAGGGGTCTGGGCGGCTGGTAAACAGCACTCCAGACCGCTTCCGGGAGGACACCACCGTGAGATGAGACAGATCAGCTCTTTTTTTCTCTCCACTGGGTCTGGTGAACATTTCCACTGGCCTGGGGGAAAGTGAGAGACTTTTCTTAGTCTGTGCTCTGGGCCTGGGGACACACAGATCTGAGCTGTCCTGGAGCCAAGCCAGGCGAGCAGCTGTGAAGTGGGAAGACTCAGGCAGACAGGTTCCTGCGGCCCGTGACACTCAGGTGTGTCCCTCCAGGATGCTCCAGCTGCTCTGTTTACAGGTTGAAGATATTTTCAGCCCAATCCTCCAATTAGAGGGAATTGTCTCTCGACATCAATCGTACTACTGAGTGTCTGCTCCCTGGAGGCACCGAAGAGACCAGCGCCTCGGCTGCTGCAGCGACCCTCACCTGCCTCAGAGTCCCTCCCAGGGTCCGTGCCAGGGTCAACCCTACCTCAGCATGTGGGGAGGAGAAGGTCTTCTTAAGGACTAGGCCCAGGGGCTCATCACTGCCACCTGAACGGCTCACTCCTTTCCTGGAAGGGAAGGACAGTTTTGCGTTTGTCATTGCAGCATTCAGGATGTCCTGGCCCAGGTCTGGAGGGAGTGGGAATTTGATCCCAAGACCCCATCTCTGGTGGTGATGAGGATAACACCACACGTTCTTTTTCCAGGGATTATTCACTATCTTGCCTCTTAAACAAGTGGATAAATGCTCTGCATAAGACTAAAATTTCTCTCTAATGCGACAAAGTTGTATGCCCACGAAATTCAGGATGAGGAGTAGTGGGTGCTGGTCCTCTGGGGTGAGGACCCAGCAGCAGCACAGCAGAGACTCAGTCTGTCAGGATTGGTTGGGGTGGCCACTCTCGGCCGGCGGAGGACGGAGACCTTGAACCACCCGGCGGGAGAGCGCCTAAGCTTCCGTGCCCTTAGCACTCTGAGGTCTCCCCCAGGTCCACTCACTCTTTGCAGACAATGGCTTGTTTTCTGGCCGGGTGTCGTTCCCTAGAATCGCACCGTCCAGTGTCCTGCAGTGCAGCACAGAGATGCCCTTTGTGCCCCCCTTGGGGGCGGCTGCCGCCGCCCCGCCCAGGGCACGCCTCGTTGCCTTCCAGTAGGACTGGAACAGGGTCTGCGGGCACTGCCTTCACCTGCGGCCTCCAGACCTGTCTTCTCAGAGCTGTGAGCTGTCCAGGGCCTGGAACACAGGTGGTGATCAGCAAATATGTGTAGACGGACGTGTGTAAGACTCCTGCGTCTCGCAGAGCTGGCACCTGCTCCACATTCTTACGTGGCTCCTTGAAACCTCAGGATCTACCTAAAATCCCTCACATACCTGAAAAAGTCACGCTGAAAAACATCAGCCCGTGGTCACAAGTACGACGGCTCCGCGTCTTCCGCTCATCTCACCTGCACCCTCGAATCTAGTCACTCCCGGTTATTCCAGCGTGAGACTCGTCGCCCTCGGGAGCCGCTGAAGCCTTCCGAGTGGTCCCTGCACCTGCACCTGCACCTGCACCTGTGCTGCCCTCTCTCAGCCCCGTCCCTCTGCCAACTCGCACCTCCAGCATGTCCTCCGGGAACCACTTGCGGCTTCAAGCCTTCACGGAAGGGTTCCCGGGGCCTCCGCCATCCTCGGAGGGGCGCTGGACCTGTATCCGCCACTCTGTGCACGTTGGGCTGTAACGCCACGTTTTCTCTGCCGTTCTTTTCAGACTTCTGGAGCTTCGCACCACTTCCCACCTCCCTTCTTCTCTCATACATGCCTCTGAGACGCATTCCTCTCCAAATCCCCACGTGCTGCAGCCCACGCGTAACCTCCGCAGTCTTCACTGCCACCCAGCCCCCGGGATTTCCCAGTTGCCCTCAGAACTCCTGCCGGACCACCCATCATTAGAGGGTTAGAGGGCTGCCTTATTAATCGCCCACTACCGGGGGCTGGAGCCGCCTTGCCTTTGCTGACTTCTGGCTTTATGGCACTGTGGTCCAAGAGCAAGGTCTGCGCGAAATCATCGCTTCCTGTTCGTTGAGACTGTCTTTGTAGCTTAGTAAGAGTTCGTTGTTTTATTTTTTAAATTTTGCTATCTTTTTTCTTTTTTTAAATATCTTTTGGGGGGATGTAATTATGTGTGTGTACATATAATATATATTTTATGGTACAGGGGATTGAACCCAGGACCTCCTGCATGCTAAGCATTCGCTCTACCACTGAGCTACACCCTCCCCCAAGGGTTCATTGTTATAAATGCTTCATGGGTGCTTAGAAAATAAAGTGTCTTCTCTAATGGTTGGGCGTAGGGTTCTAAGTATGTATTCACTTAGTTAAATGTATTTATTGTGCCACTTAAAACGTCAGTTAACTTTGCCCTTTTCTTTAAACTTCAGCTATTAACTTCTGGGCAAGTTTTGTTAATATCACGTATGGTCACAGACTCCTCAACGTTTCGTTTCCGTTTTCACGGCATGGGGCTTTGCCCCTCCCACTGCCCCCCACTGCCCCTCCCACAGCACCCCCGCCTCCCCCCCACCACCACCCCGGCCTCAAGTTCCGGTCCTGCAGCCTTAGCTGCTCTCCAGAGTAGGCCTCTAAACACTGTTCTCCAAACACACCCGATCGTCTCCACCAATGAAATCACGGCAAACGCCCCGCGTGCCGGCTTTCCCTGTGGTGGCCTCCAGCTGGGGGTCCGCAGGCTCAGTGCAGGCCTCGGGCCACGTCCCGGAGGGCCTGTCACACAGCACTTGCTCAGTAGCCAGGTTAGAGCGTTGGGAAAACACACGCATGCCCGTGCCGGGGTGACACGCGGCGGAATCTCCCGTAAAGATTTTTCAGAAGAAAAGAGTGCGTTTGTGCTTGGGCTGACGGAGGAAGTCTTCCTCCTGGAGCTGCAGAAAGAACTGCATGACCTTCGACACTCCCCTTTCATCACTGACTCACCCACCCAGCAAACGCGGTGCCCTTTCTGCCCGGCACTGGGAGAGGGACCCGCGAGAACGTGGGCACAGCTTCCTTCTTCCAGGAGCCCTGAGTCCAGCGGGGAGACAGGAGGAGAAATGATTGTGCCTCAGGCGTCCAGTAACTCCAAGAATGAGCCTACGTGGAACCCCCTGCATGACCGAGTCACACGGGAGATTCGTACCAGAATGAAAACACATGTGAGCGTGAACTGCAGAAAGACATCCCCAAGTGACAGAAACGAGGAAGGACATGGGGAACCCAGATGGTAAGTCTGCAAGCCGGAGCCTCGGCCACGTGGCCAGGAGGAGGAGGAGGTCGCCCCAGAACCGGGGAGGGGTCCGACCCCCACGTGGGGAAGCGCGCAGGCCTCAGAACCCATCTGAAGCAGGACTTTGGGACTGAAATCTCTGCTCCCTTCGGGTAAGACAGCTAGGAAAAACCTCCGTTCATCATTTTCTGCCCTAAGCTGCAGTGAGGAGAAACCCCAATGGTTTCCTGTGAGAAACTCAACTTTCCAGGCGTGGAGTGTGAACTTTCACCATCTCTCAGGGCATGGAGTCCTCAAGCTGAGAAATTAATGTAAGACTTGTTCTCTCACTGGGGACACTCTGGCCAACCAGTGGAGGCAAAGCCACAACTCTTCCTGGCGGTTCCTGAGACTTTAAAGCCCCGGAATAAAGCACTCGTGAAGATGCTGGCTCACCAGCAGGAGGAGGCCAGTGTCTCGGGCAGAGACGAGACGCGGACAGGACAGGTGGGAGAGTCAGCGTCCCAGATCCTGACAGAGTGAAGCAACCCAAAAGAGACGGCAAAATAAATGGCCTCACAACGTGCACACAGAAGGGGACTAGAGAACACGGAGGGCAAAGGGCACTGGAAAGACCAGGCAGACGAGGGAAAGAGCCACACGGTTTCCAGGAACGAAACATTTGGGAGGGAAAACACACACACACAACTTCAGTGGATGAATTAACAGTTGATGGAAAGAAAGTTTGTGAAATGAAAGAGAGATCTTAGGAAATCACCCAGGATGAGGCACAGAGAGATAAAGACACGAATAAGGGAAGAAGGTGTTCAGATGTGCAGCAGAGACTGAGAACTGCCGAGGGATAGAACAAGAACAAGGGAAAGGCAGTAACCGAGGAGCGGATGGCTCAGAAATTCCCAGAACTGATGGAAGACACAGAGCCTCAGTTTGAAGTGGCTCTCGCACGACACCCCATTCTGTTTCGTCACCCCTCGCCACGCGGGCCACTCCTAGACAGCAGAGTGAAGCACTGAACTCAGAGCTAAAGGAAAACCCCAAGTCAGTGACGCTGAAAAGAGAGGCTCTTTCCGAGGGAACCATGGCAGTGCAACAGAGGCCGGAACAACAGGAAACAACTGCTCCAAAGAGCTGAGGGAAAGAAGTCAGTCCGGGGGTCTGACCCCCGGAACTTGGGACTCAGGAGCAGGGCCGAGAAACGAGAGGTGGTGTGTCGGCTGTTTACGTGCTGAAGAAGTGCTCAAGGGTGCTGGGGAGGGACAGCATAGAAGATACTAACTGCTGTGTATAAAGCAGATACACGGCACAGCACAGGGGGCCACATGCAATGCCTGGGAATAGCCTGTAACGGAAGAGAGCCTGAAAAAGAACGTGCGTGTGCATGACTGAGTCACCGTGCTGTGCACCTGACACTAACACAGCACTGCACATCGGCTACTCTCCGATAATAATTTTAAAAAGGAAAGAATAAAAAGAAGAGAGAAATCTGTCCTTTCTTGGAGAAAATTGTCCATGAGGAAGCGATGGGACGGAAGGAGCAAAGCTGACAAGAACTCCGGTGAGCAGGCGGGCATCTGGAAGTGAGAGCCAGCTCTCAAAACAGGCAGTAGTAATGATGTCAACCTACCTGCGAGTTTTAAACAATAACCCAAAACACTCCACTAACACACATACGTATTACACTAACAACACGCAAAACTAGTGTTGGGAGACGTTCAGAGCAGGGGAGGACAGTGTTGAAGTTGAAATGAGAGCGCAGAGTCCAGACATGACGGAGCCCTCGACGGGAGAGGCGAGAAACACACGACCTCCAGCCTGCAGCGCAGGTGAAGGTGTCGGGCAAGGACGCCAGTCTGAGCTGCTGGTAGCCAGTGGGGACCCGGCTTTCCACCAGCGCAGCGACGCCTGTCAGAGCGAACCCCACCCTAACTCCCCACCGCCCTGGGCAGAACTAACCACTGACTCCCTGCTCCGAAGTGCCTTGGAGCACCTCGGAGAGAAAGGGCAGAAACGTCTGGGAAATCTGTGTCAACCATCTTCCAGGGAGCCCAGGTGAGCAGCACAGGGCGGGGGCTGACCCCCACTTCTGTTCCCTCCCTCGGTGGCCGGCCCACCCCTCTCTTGGGGGCTGCCTAGGGCCCCCAGCACTCTCCACCCTGCTCAGGGACCCAGTGCCTGGGAATCAGAGGGGCTTCTGCTGCTTGAAGATGGAGACAGACTCTGAGGATGCTTCTCCCCCCAGCCCAGCCTTAGGTGGGAGGGACTCTGCCTGCAGGCACCCTTCTCTCCTTCCCTGGCCTGCTCCCCACCCTTGGCTGTCCCCTGGGGGCACTTTCTTCAGCACAAATCCTCCTCATCTCCCTCGGCTTCCTGCCTCACCCAGACAAGGCCAGGTCCTTGGACAGGGCTCAGGTATCCAGGCTCCTCTGGCCACTGTTGGACTTCACTCCAGCTCTTTTGTCCCTGCTCCCCCTCCGCCCCATCCTCACTTCCTTGTCTTTTCTCCGCGGAGCAAGTCAGCTGCCCACCCTCCAGGGCTGGGCTGGGAGCAAGGACGTCCAGAGTCGGCCACTGAGCAGTCAGGCCCTGGTTAAATCCTTCCAAGTCTCTGGATTTGTGTTCCTAATTCTTTCATGGGAATCACACGGTCGCCTGACCCCCACAGGTGTTCTGTGATCGTCTACACAGAACAACAGACACAAATGCACTTTGGAAGCAGGAAATGCCAACGCAGCGTCGGCATTCCATCTGAGGGAGGGACATTCCCCAGCCCCCTCCCCCACTGCCCGTCGGGGAGGACGCAGGGGTGCTGGTCCGGCCCCTCTGCGGGGCTGGGTGCAGTAACAGTGTGCAGGAAGGATTAGCCGCGTGCCACCTAATTCCTGTTAATCAGGATTGTGGGCAGCTTGTGCTTGTAAGTAACGCTGAGCCGCTGCCCAGCCCCCAGGCTCCCAGCCCCCCTTTCCCTTCCCTCAGTCGGGGCCCTCCCCCTTCTGCCCCCCCCCCCCCGCCGGCACTGTCACCCCCACGCCCGCCCGGCTGAGTGTCCACCCCCTGCACGCTCCCTCCAGGGGCTGTTTCCCCGACGGCCCTCGGTCGGCACGTCCCTGTCCCTTGCTTCCACCTCGGCACTTGGGTGCTTCCGTCCCCTGCAAGTTCTCCCGTTTTCTTTAAACCTCACAGACCCACGCACATGACTTCTGTTCTCGAAGCAGCAAACACCCTGACCCTTGGCTGACCTGCAGAGGCCAAGTCCAAAAGCCCCCCTTCCCAGCTGCTGGGAAGGGCGTCCCCCTCACACTCTCCCGACCTCACAGAACATTCTGACGCCGAGGCGCCCTGCCCTCAGAGCTGAGGACAGGCTCTCTGCTTCTCCTCCTCCATGTCCGCCTCCCCATGCTGAGTGTGTGACACGGAATCGAGCTTCCCACCCAAGGTCGAGGGGGTCCGGCCCTCATCCTGTGTGGGTTTGTGTTCTAGTCCACATCACACTGGGTGTGCCGTGTCAGTGCATGCGTGTGTGTGCATGCGCAGGCGTGTGCACCGGGCGTGTGCCCACCTTTCACGTGGAGAAGTGCCTACAAGGCAGCCATCACGTCACTCCGTGCGGAGCCCCACGTGCGGAAGTGTGGGGAGGTGATGTGGGGGGCGTGTGGCTGGCGTGAGCACAGACGTGTGTGCACAGATGTGTCAGAGCCGTGTTTTGCAGAAAGCTGTTGGTGGGGCAGGAAAATGACATTTGTAGAAACACATATTTAACCACAGAAATAAGCTGAGGTGGGAGAGGTGTTCGAAGGTTGGGTTTCGGATGAAAAATGGACAGGAAGCTCTCTTGTGGTTCTTAGAAGGATCAGAACCCTCTCACATGATAGCCCCTTAATATGACTGATTCTGGGGCAGCGGCAAACATCCAGGGTTTGGCTTCCCCCCGAGAATTGGCTTTGTTCCCAAGAAGCTAGTAAGATAAAGAAAAAGCAGCTGTGGCCCTGTCCCTCGGTCTCTCAGGCCCCAGGGATACACGCGCAGATCTCCTCCAGGTCCCCGACCACCACGCTGGCCCTCCCGCCTGAGGGAGCTCTCAGAGCCCGATCCCACCGCCCAGTCTCGACGGCTTACAAAGGAGAGCGGGGAACAGAGAGCAGCCTGGCCTGAGCGCCCCCCACAGTCTGGACCCCCACTGCTGAGCCCACCCACGGCCCAGCCCCCTCTGGCCCGCCGTCCAGCCTGCCCGGCCGGCAGGGGCGCAAGTGTGGGGGCAGCGGGCCAGCCCTCCCGGCCTCCAGCCGCGCGGCACCACCTCGTGGCCGCCCTAACCATCGCAGCTCCTCACGCCCACACCGGCCGGCACTCGGCTTTAAAGGCCTGTGCTGACCGTCGGAGGGGGTGCAGGTCTGTGGAGCTTTTCCTGGTCTTCCCGATGGACAGCGCCCTGGTCCTCCCCCGCACCCTCCCTGGGGCCCCGGGCCCCTCTCTCGGGTAGTCCTCGCAGAACGTCCGAGGCCTCTGCGCCTGTGTGCCACGCCCCTCGCGGGTGGCCCGCTCCCCAGGCGGTGCCGCGCTGACTCGCTGGCGTAGCCCCACCTCGCTGGCGCCGGCCGCTCTGCGTGTGGCGCAGACCCCGCAGGGAATGACGTGGCTCCTCCTTTTCACGTCACAGCGGAGGGGCGACTTCTCCCCTAAGTCTCCAGGAACCCCCGCCCACCCCCACCTCGGGGTGCTTCGGGAACTTGGATTCTTCGGTCGCACTTACTGCACCAGGTGGCAGCCGCCTCCTTACCTGCCGTTCTCACCCACAACGTGACAAACTCCTGCAGGAAAGATGAGCCTTTCGGTCGCCGTGGCCTAGACTGTCCAGGGCAAGCTTAGCAGCTGGCGGGGGGCGTGGATGGAGGCGGGGCCGGGGGGGGTGCTTGAGAGATCCCTCGACACTCTGATACATGCGCTGACCACGGAGTTCTGGGCTGTTTTTGGAGGGAAAGTAGCCCCAGCCACTTGAGAAGCAACAGGGTGATCTCGGCAGGGGCAGGGGTGGCTGGCCTTTGAAGGGACATTGTCTGCTCCCACTCGGTGGGGAATTTCGTGTTCCCTGGGCTCAGCCTGGCCCAGAACTTGGCAGGATCTCTGGGGCGGTCGTGTTCGTCACCCAGCCCGGGTGGGAGGGTGGACGGGTGGGAGGGGAACCGTTTTGGGAAAGATGTTGGGGAGTGTGTGTGTGTGTGTGATGAGTCAGGGCCACGGAGCCAGGAGCCTAATCTCTGCTCCCCTCTCTGTGGGGGCAGTTCTCACCCCTCGGAGGGGGTGGAGGGCCACCAACTGTCTTTGGAAAGTTTTCTTAGTCATAGCTTCTACCAAGTCAGCTGGAGCTTATGTAAGTGGGCCTTCGTTCTGCAGACGACAGGGCCCGATGGGTCAGAACGTCTGCCACCCCCACCCCAGCAGCACCTGCCTGTTCCAGCCCCTCGCACCCACCTGGCCAGGGGCTGCCCCTGAGGAAGTAGCGCTCGGACGTCTGCGCCGACCTGGAAGGGGCTTAGGCTACCCTCCTGCGGCCATGGGGTTGTCTGTCTTCAGCTCCTGCTGGCCCAACACCAGGCGGGGCAGTGAAAGTAAAGGGGGCCCCCAGAGCCCTCCAACCCCTGCACCCGCCTGAGTCGGAGCAGCGGGGACCCCAGGCGGGCCCCGTCTCCCCATAGCGCTCGCTCTCCGGAGACACGTACAGCTTGGGAATTCCTGTCTCCGACCCCAGAGCCAACGTGTCCGTCGCGCCCTGAGTCCTGTCAGACACGGCCCCAGACAAGGCCTGCAGTGGCTGTAAACTGAGGGAGGGGAGGGGGAGGCAGGGGTGCCCTGGGGAGGCAGCGGAGCTCAGGGGCCCGTGGAGCGTTTGGGCCCTCCGCAGGCTTCCACAGGGCAGCAGGGGGCGCTGGGAAAGCCTTGCCACCCTCTGCTCCTCGCTGGAAGGGAAGTGCTCTTCCTGTGCCTCAGGCCCAAGGGGTTGGGGCTGGAGCCTTGGGAGGAGGTGAGAAAATAAGGAGGGGTTTGTATGGGGCGACACCGTCAGGCCCCCCCACAACCCGCACACCCTCCATGACAGGGGGAGTGACGTTACCCCGGGAAAGGGGACGAATTTCCTGACGGCCAGGGTGGCTACTCTGGCCCAGTGGCCTGGGCGGCACCAAAGTTCTGGAAAGCACGTTACAAACTCAGGCCTCTAGACAATGAGCACATCCTGAACAGAGTGAGGCCTGGCAGGAGCCTCCAGCCCCCTCCTCAGTGCGAGGGAGTTTCCTGGGGCCAGAGGCCGCTCTGAAGCCAGAAGGAAGGACCTCGAGGGGCCTGAGATTGGGTGAGACCAGCTGAGAAAGCGAGCGGGGCCGGGGGTGGGGGGTGGCTGTGAGATGGGGGCTCCCACGCTGGTGCCATACTGATCATACTGACCCCCAGATTCCTGGCCACGCTGCGAGGCACAGCTGCTGCAGGGGGCACGGAGACACCAGCTCCCCCTCTGCTCCGGGGCCCGGAGGCAGGGGGGACACACGACAGAACTTACTGGGGCCCCTTGAGCGAGAGCTGGGGGGCTCCCGGAAGGGAAGGCAGGGACAAGGGAGGATTGCAGAGGAGGGAGGAGGGCCTGAAGTTCCCCCGACACTGCCACTGCCGACACGACACTGCCTGGTGCCAGCCGGCTGCAGCCTCGGTGAAATTCTGAAGGGAGCGCCCACTCCCCGTCCTGGGCTTGCGGTAAAACCAGGGTAGGATCTGTTTCTACCCGCATACTCTGAGCCCCCGGTCCTGGAATTTCGGGCCCTCCTGCCTTCTCTGCATCGTGGGGACACAGTCTGTTAGGCTACACAGGGCTTGGGGAGGGGGTCCCGGAGCCCAGACCCAGGGCGCTCCACGCTCACTGTGATCCACATCCACGCGGCACGGTCCTGGCTGGGTCTGTGCGCAGGGTTGGGCTCCTCTGGCAGCTTTCCTTCCCGGGGAGGCAGCCGTCCCTACGTCTCTCTGGCCCTCGGAGAAGCTCCAGCAGGCGGCGGGGTCCCTCACCGCTCAGGAGAGGAGAGAGACTAGACAACAAAGCCAAGGTTGCGCCTACAGACATGGGGGCCCGGCCCGCCCAAGCGCTCCCGTCCCCGCGGCGCGGCCACTTCCGGAGGGGAGGCGGGTGCTGGGCTCCCCCCGGAGGGTGTGCAGTGAGGACCCCCGGAGTGGACGTGTGGACAGCCATCTCGGCTCTGAGCTCTCGCCAGATGTCAGCTCTGATTTTCACACACGACCAACCTCACGTGTCTGATCCTGTTTGTCCCAGACAGACAGCGTGTCCCAGCGATGCCGGCCTCCTGCTTCCGGCACCAGGAGCAGCCCATGCTCAGCCCCACGTCTTGCCCATAAACGTCCTCCCACCTCCTGCACAGCAAGCGCAGCCCCCACCACCGAGGCCTGGCGGGCGCCGCCTCCTTCCCAGAGCCTTCCCTGAGCTGCTAACCCGCCCGCCTCTCTGCCTCCTGGTTGCCGTGCTTCCAGCCGGTGCCTTGAAGGGTACCGTTGGAGTCACAGAATGATGGAGCCTGTCGGCTAGAAGAGCCCTTACGGGGGACCCTGTCTGGTGCTTTGAATCAGGGTGGTAGGTAAGTAGCAAAGGATGGACCAGCATCCTTGGCTGCTCCCTGCAGGCATCACGGATCAGCCACGGCACTCTGCCTCTGAATCCTTCCCAACACCGAGCCCCGGGCTGTCGGCATCAGCCACGGCACTCTGCCTCTGAATCCTTCCCAACACCGAGCCCCGGGCTGTCGGCACCGGCCCGTCAGAAGTTCTACTGCCGTCTCCAACCCCGACAGCCAGAAGTCACCTGCTTCGGGCCCCAAGGCCCCAGCCGTGGCCCTGCTCTCACCCTCGCCCAGGCTCCCATGCCACACCGCTCCCCCTCTGTCTTCGGCTCTTCTCTGCCCACCGTCCTGCCCTCCTGATGAGGAGCGCGATCAGCTTGTGAGGGTGCGGATGATGGTGTAACCTGCCCCTGCCAGGGCCGCACAGCCCTGCCTGCCTGCTGAGGGCGTGGCCGCGGGGCCCTCCCCATTTCCTCCACCTGTCTTCAGCGCCCAGGTGAAGGCGCAGGGGGACTGGGGCTAACGTGGCTCAGTCTTTGTGCTGGTCCAGCCCGCCCGGGCTCTGAGTCCTCCCCTCCGTCCTCAGCAGGCCAGAGCTCCCATCACCGAGAAGCCACAGGCATGCTGGGCGTTGGGGCCCAGAGCGGGGCTCTTCCCTGGGCCGCTTGTGCGCGGAGGGGCCTCTGTCCCCAGCTGCCCGAGGGGCTGTAGGGAGAAGCAGGGAGAGAGCAGATGCCCAGCCCTCCGGCCCCGAGGCCTGGGGAGGGGTGTCCTGAAGGGGGTGCCGTGCCTGCGGGCAGAGTGGGAGGCATGGAAGGAGGGGGCACGGCTAATGCTCAGTTTGCTGGAGGTACTTCCGCCCCACCTGGGACTCCTGGAGGCCAGACAGTCTCTCCACCCCGTCAGAGGCCTCAGGGACCCATGACCTAACCCGGGACCCCTCCCCAGCCCCTCCCGGTCCCACGGCCACCCGGGCCCCTCTCACGGCGCCCTGCTCACCTGCAGGTCTGCAGAGGTTCCGAGCTGAGCTCCGCTGTCACGTCACAACTTGGCTGAATTTTCTAAGACTTAGATCTCACGGTGTCATTCCTGCCTCAGACGCACTGTCACCTGGCAGGAGGAAGGCCAGCTCCTTGCCGGGGTTCTCATCCTCTGCACCATTTGCCTCTCAGGTTGCGTGACCCGCCGTGTGGGGCATCCTGTGCTCTGTAAGGTGTTAGCGGCACCCCTGGTCTCTGTCAACCAAACACCAGTCACCCTACCCCCTGCCCCAGTATTGCAACCAGAATGTCTCCAGACACTGCAAAAATGTCCTCTGGGGGCACAATCGACTGAGAACCACTGCTTAGCTCACACATAATGCTGACGACAGACCAATGAGTTAGTGCACACCTCACTCTTCCTGAGGGCCAGTTTTCAGAGCATCCCTGTTGGGGTGGCCTGTGGTGTCCCCACTTCATAGACACCTAGGAGGTGCCCCCTGGGAAGGCATTCAGATCTGTCAAGAAAGCCAACGGGTTTTCCCAGTGTTGGGAAAGAAGAGAGGATGCTAATTCAAAACGTCTTCTCCTCGAGGCCAGGCTGCAGAGCCAGAGACAAGGCGGGATGTGAACACAGACCACCTGCTGGCAGACTTGACCTCTCCCCAAGTGCCGCTGCATGCAGCCTGTCCTCCCACCACCCACATGCACGCACCACCCGCGTGACCGCCTGCAGTCCCCAACCCCACACACCGTGCGCCCGTGCGCCCACCTGGGAGGTCTGCTGGTCACTCAATTCCTGGCAGCCGCACTGCCCTCTGGTCTGCAGGAAAGGGTAGTGACCCACCGCCGGAGCGGTGCAGGCTCGGACACAGCTAACCGTGCGGGACTGACCAGTCTGGGGCTCTGCCCTCCATGTTGATGAGGGTGCCTGTGGAGAGGATGGAGTGGGTGGGGGAGGATGGTGGCCCCTCTGAGAGCTGGTGCCCAGTGTGCATTGGACACCAGGAGCTACGGTGCCTCAGGGCAGGCAAGCTAGACACAGTGCCCCCTCCCGGCTGATGCAGCCCCTCAGGGCACCAGCACACGAGGCTGGGTTTTGGCTCCTCCCTGGGCTGGGGCCTTGGAGCTGGGAGGGAACCGCAGCCTCAAGGACGGGCCCGGGCAGAGCTCAGGGTGCCTGTCACGTCACCATGGAGACCCCAAGCCAGCTCTCGGGCAGTCAGCTAGGAGGGGCGTGCAGGTGTCACCATGCACGTCCAGGTGGGAGGAGCGGCAGGTGGCCAGGCCCCTGGGCTGTAACGTTGCGAGCGTCTGTATGCACGTGTGCCCGTCTGCACTGATGCCAGCACACGTGTGCACGTGCATAGTCCTGTCAACATAGAATCTCGGCCCAGGGACCCGTGGGCATTCTAGAACCCGAGAGAATGCAGTCGGCCCCCTGCCCTGCTCCCTTGTGGAGGGAGGGAGGGAAGGACAGTTTGGGAGGCCTTCACTGGAAGCCATGCTGGCCTGTCTTTGCAGGGCCGGCCTGGAGGCAGAGAATCAGAGAGCCCCTCCCCCCCTCTTTTTGGGTGGAAGGGTTGGAGGTCACAGGAGCTCTTGGCCCCTGCCCAGCCTCTCCCAGCAGCTGCCGGCCCCACAAGCCCAGGCCCAAGCTAGCCCCGGGTGCCTGGATGGCTGTTTGATTCGAGGTGGGGTCTCAGGGCCAAGGTGGTGGGTGGGAGAGGCGGGCTGGGATGAGTCACAGACGCCCGTTCTTGTTCCCTGAGGACGGTCGGAGCAGAGAAGGCCCTCCTGACGTGCTGTCGGGCTCTGGGGGGAGGGTGGCTGGGCAGAGAAGACACAGAGGCCAGGGCCACTCCCCAGGACAAGGGCCCGGGACAGTGCCCAGGGCTGCTGGGGCAGCGCGAGGCCATGTGGCCCAGGCTGGGGGCAGAGGCCACACGAAAGTGCAGGACTTCACACCAGCCCCTCGGAGACTCTGCCGGGTAGGGGCAGGGGAGCGTCAGGGGCCTCTGCGGCCTGGGGCGCCCTTGCCCGCACACCGCACACTCACCAGAGGAGGGCGCCCGGCTGCACACCGCAGGCCCCACGTGTGCACTGTCCGGGGGCCCAGGGGTTTGCTTCTCAGTGCAGTTCCGCCTCACACAGGCACACACAGCCTCACAGGCCTCAAATTCCTCTACATCTGAAAAAGACAAGGGGAAAAAAAAGGCCAAGAGATAAGAGGAGATAAAAATAGCTGAAAATAAGCTCTTTGGATCAGAAAGTTCCCTTCTTAGTGAGTCGCCAGTTTTCCAGACTGAGCGCACGCACACACACGCACGCACACACACTCCCCACAAAACACAAACATGCAATTGTGCCTCCAAGTCGCGCGAATCCACACACAGACCCTCGGTCTCATGCTCTGTCCTCAGGGGTAAAATTGCCCTCCAGGGCGTTCTGTGGGCCTTTGGGGAGCGGTCTCATCAGGGGCTCAGCAGGCACAGGCCCCACCCCTGTCCCTGCAGACATCTGGTCACCTGGCCCCCCCTGCCCAGCATCTCTGACTCCCCTGTGCTTCCTGGTTCCCCCTTGGAGCTCACATGGAGGGGCGGTCTCTCAGGCCCGCTGCTCCCCTCAGGAGGCCAGAGGCCCGAGGTCAGACAGCCCCCTGCCCAGGCTCTCCAGACCCACCACACCACGCTGGGGAGAGGAGACAGTCTGGACGCTGTGCAGGATTCATGACCGTGTTCCGTCAGTTGCATTAGTGGCTGTGCGGGAGGACATGCGTGCTCCGGCCTCAGACGAGGCAAGGCCGACAGAGGCATCTGTAGTGGAGACAGCAGGGGGCCCCTCCCTTCCCCACCCTCTTGCTGACACCAGGGCTTTCTCTGCACAGCTACCCACTGTCTTCAGCGCTGCAGGACAGCCCCGCCCCCCAGGCTCTCCAGACTCCTCCAGTGCAGACAGAGCCCCGGGAGGCAGCCGTCTTCCAGGCCCCATGGCCTCTCTCCTTCTCCCCCTCCTTCCTTCTCCCCCTCCTCTCCTTCCTTCTCCCCCTCCTCTCCTTCCTCCCCCCCTCCTCTCCTTCCTCCCTCCCCCTCCTCCTTCCCTCCTCCTCCCCCCACTCTTCTTTCTCTCCCTCCCTTTATGTCCATCCTCTCTCCACCTCCACTGGGGTCTGTGAAACCCGAGTCTGTTTCATTCCAAACATCTAAGTAACTCAGGTTCTGAGGGGCCCTCCCACCTGTTCCAGGGTCATGGCCTCCTGTTCCTCTGAGCTCGGGGTCCCTAAAGCCTACGGGCCATTATGTCCCTGCACCTTTTCAGGAAACCGGGTAGTGGTGGGGCTCCAGCGGGAATGGGGCAGCCAGAGGGGACTCACCTAACGCTGCCAAGCAGACCTGGGCCAGTGGCTCAGGGCCTGGGCCTCGGGACGCTCAAGTGCCCAGGACTATGCCGTCTCCCTTGGGGCCCCTCTGGGGCCCTGTGTCCTCTTCCTCAGCCCTTTGTGCCTGTGCGGCCGGGGCCTCAGGGGGCCTGGGGTGGGCTCTGCATTTGGGCTGCGGCCTGGGGTCCGGGCCCACCTTCCGTGGGTTTGGTGAGGTCCCGCCGCTGGGCCTTTGTTTCTTCAACTGCTGAAGCGAATGATCCTCTCACCACCTACATCCCAGGGCATGTCTGTGTGCCTCAAACAGTGAAGCAGCCACCTGCACACCAGCCCGCGGCCCAGCCTTCCAGTGCCTCCTTCCCCTCAGAAGTGCAGCGGGAGGAGCCCACCCCTTCCCCGGGGGACTTCCTGGAGCGCTGGAGCCAAGCAGCAGGACCGTGTCTCCGGCCTCCCCTGGGCTGTGCCCACGAGGCCAGTGTTGAGTCTTGCCGACCTCTGCCCCTCCTGCCCGAGTCCCTGCACAGCTCCGGCCCAGCCTGTGCTGGACGCGGGCAGAGAGGAAGCTATTTTTAGCTGCAGACAGAAGCAGCAGCTGTGCCGTCACTGCTAGAGCTCGGCTCCAAAGGAGGGTCCAGCCTGAGGGAGGGGAGGAAGGGGGAGCTTGGCTCCTTGTCCCCCTCCTCAGAAGGCGCCCCACCCCAGGGCGAGCTGCCCTCCTGATGCCCCCGCCCCAGCGTATTATTCAGCAGGGGTGTGTGTGTTGGGGGGGGGGTTCTTAGCCGCTGAGCTGCGGAGGAGGCAAAATGGGACATGGAAGGAGGGTCAGACCTGAGGTGGAGGGCCCGGGTCGGGAGTTAGAGCTGGTGTCCTGAGGCTGGGTCCATGCTGGTCCTCATCAGATTCAGAATTCTTCTCTCTCAACAGCCAAGAACTTGGACTCCAAGGTCCAGGGGCCCAGCCGCCCCTGCTCCCAGCCGCGCCCCCTGCCCGTCTGCAAGCCCCCCAGGGTCTTGGGCAGTGGCAGGGGCAGGGGTGGGGGATGCCGCACAAAATGGGTCAGGAGCTCTGGATTTACAGTTTGGATGGACGGTCGTGGTCTCTCCAGGGAAAGCAGACTCTCACAGCAGACTACAGGGTCCTGGGAACCGGCATCAAACCATAAACTCTCTCCTCTCTTGTATCAGGGCCTCTGTGTACTGTAGCTCTTGTCATGGTTGCCCTCCGGGCAGGGTGGGCATGGGCAGAGAGCTGCCCAGACCAATAAATTACTCACACTGTCATTTGCCCTGGGCTGCCCCAGGCCCTCAGGATCCCTTAGAGCGCACAAGGGGCCAGAAACGTAGCCTTGGGGAGCTTACATTCTGTAGCTTAGACGCTCTGTCCTATTGAAAAGTACACACTCATCACCCAGGGGACAGCAGCCCGACCCCCTGACGTCTGTAAACGCCGCAAAGGGCGCAGCAGCCCTGTTCTCAGGAGCCTGACTCCTGATGCTTCCGGGCAAGGATCCTCAACTTTTCACGTCATGCACCTCTTTGTAGATGGATTAAAGCTGTGAACTTCTCTCTGGAAGAAAGGCCAGAGCAGACACTCAAGAGTCTGCCTACGATCTGAGGGCTTACGAGCCGGGAAGTGACGTGAGACCGGGTGCTCAGAGCCTCCCTTTGAAGATTCGGAGGCAGCTGCTGGGCCAGCGGCGAGGACAACGCATCCGTGAGTCTCCCAGAGAGGCTCGCAGCTGAATGTTAATCACAGCGTTCCGCCAGCGCGGATAGCGGAAGCGGGCCGCCAGGCGCAGGCTGTCCGGCCTTCGGAACAATCCCTAAATTCTACCGACCTATAGGAAACATGTTTGCAAAAATCCTAGCGTGCTATAATCTTGGTGTGGCCACGAGTAGCTCTGGGACCTTGGCCGGGCCCATCTGCCCCCTCTTTTGGGGTCTCAAATTTGTTTGTGGAGCGAAGGAGGCTGGGGCAGTGAAGCAGAGCTGAGGCTCCTTCCACACTGATGTGCCCAGAGGCCCCGTCCTGGTCCATACAGGTGTGTCTTCCATGGAGCGGGAGGAAGAGCCTCCAGCAGCTGCCACCTGGGGGGCTGGGACTGGAGCCCTGGACCGGAGCCCTGGAGAGGAGCCCCCTCTCCGGCTCCTGGCCCCTCTCAGGCTCTCCTCCTCCAGCGTCCCTCTGCTGCCCCTTCTGCTGGGATTAGAATTTAGCCCTGCTCGGGGCCTGAGGCTGAGGCCGCTGGCTTTGACAGAGGTTCTAGTCTCATAACTCACAGCTCAATGGGGCCGGCTCCGTGCAGCCCGAACACCCGGAGGTGGAGGGGGAGTGGGCTCCGTGGTGACGTGGATGGTGGCTTGGGCCCCACGGGAGGGCTCTGCTTCTCGGGACTCGCTGCGCTCATCTGGGCAGGGGCACCCCCACCTCAAGTCCTCGGCCTGGGGCACCTGCTGGGGTGGGGAGAGGAGCGCAGAAGGGGCTGTGGCTCTCTGGCTCTGCTGTCCTGGGCCTGGAGGGGACAGTTCCTGGACTCGCCCTGTCCTGGAGCCTCTGGCCCAGCCTCGCTTCTGCGGGGCTCAGGGGCTCAGGTCTGACAATGGGACTGGAGCCCCCAGGTGCCGGGTGGCAAGATCTGCTCAATCCAAGTCCTCCTTTGGAATCCATGCCGCCTTTTCCTCCCTCTTCGCAGGCCTCCTCGGCACTCCCGGCTGGCCAGAATTTAAATGTTATTAGCTCTCATTGATCAGCCCAGGGCCTCTGCGGACTTGGGGGTGCAGTGGAGGTGCTGCAAAGCTGCGGGGGCTCAGGCGCACCCGTCTTTCTGCCCTGGGAGGAAGACCCCCTGAGGACCCCAGGAGAGGAGAACAGGGGGGCCCTGATCCAGCATCTTAGTGGCAATGCGGGAAATGCCCTCACCCGCGGGTGCTAGCCCCTGTCCACACTTGCTCACCGGCGCCCACACGCAGGTACGTGCCTGCACACCCAACGCACCAGGCCACGTTCGCGGACCCCTGCACGAACCTGTCGGCAGAACGTCCTCCTCACCGTGACCTAGCAGATGCACACAGTCCCCGCTCACCTGTCCGCAGGTGCTTCTCCCTGTCCTGCGTCTGCTTGGCGTGTAGGCTGCGTGCACACTGTGCGGTGACCCCCAGCTCACGCGTACACTGCTCCTAACTTACCCGGGCCCCATGCAGGGCTACAACCCACCTGCCACAAATTGCCCCACCCTCCTCCCTCCACTCCTTCTTGGAGCAGCCATCCTGAAGAGGGACTTTGTCTTCCCGCCAGCCGGCCTCTTCCTTCGGCACTGAGTATGGGAGCAAGGAGCCTGGGAGCTTGGCTCTCTGCTCAGCCGGCTCAAAATAAGTTACTTTGCTCATTTATCTTTGCACAACCTCACATGCCTTGTGAGGCCACCAATCAAAGATACTCAAACCTGGCCTCAGTTTCCTCATCCATGAAATGGACGAAAACACCGTCTGCTTTAACTTCATCCTGGCACTGTTACTGACGGGTAGGAAACTGGCCTGAGAAGTGTGATGCTCAGAGTACATGGGCCTTGAGGGCCACTGGTTTCCAGTGTGAAGTCCAGTCCGAGAGCTGGCAGAGGACGGGTAGCACCTTCTGGTGTCAGTGGGTCCTGGAGCTGTTCTTGCCAGGGCCCCTGGTCCAGGGCTAAGGGAACCAAAGCAGAAATTCCACTCCTGGTCATCCTTCCTTCCTGTTGCTTCGCCCTCATCTTCGCTCCTGTCCTCTCCAGACACATCCTGGCCACGGAGCCAAGGGCTCAAGAAGGGCCAGGAGGGCCTGGCATTGAGCCCAGCGTCTGCCCTGGCACGTGGGTTCACGTGGGCTCACGTGGGCCTGGCTCCCAGCTCCCGAGGGCCTGTGCTGGGAGTGCTCCTCTCTGCTCCTGGGCCCGGGGCTGTGCCAAGCAGCCAAGTCCAGAGCAGGAGGCCCTGTGGTGTGAGCGTCTCAGACCGGCTGGGGCTGTTCCTGCATCTGGGCTGTCCCCGCTCCAACAGCACTGTGACCTCCAAGATGGGTGTGGGAAGGCTGTATTTTCTCCTAGCCGGGGTCCCCAGCGCTCCAAGCCATGGGGGCTGGTGCAGACTGGGGTAGCCCTAGAGGAGGGTGGGCAGGATGCTGGGACCAATGCAGGCTTTGGAAGGAGGCCAGCAGCAGGCCTCGAGCTGATTTTGTCCTCCGAAGGATGTGAGGGGTGAAGGGGCCACCTTGCAGGAGGGCTGTCTGGCCCTGGGGCTTAGAATTGTCTCAGGCCCGGCCCGAGCCTTTATAGCTACGGCTCAGGAATAAAGGGCAGCTCCTGTCTGCCCGCCACTCCTCCCTGCAGCACTGGTCAGAGAGGAAATTCCGCTGGGGCACCTGGTGCTTTGCAGAGCAGAGGAACATTTCTGGACTTGCTGTGGGGAAAGGGAGGCTGAGGCCGGGGTTCCAGGAAACGGGCTCCTGGCAGCTGGCCAGGGGTCTTGGGAGGATGAACATGGATGCGGCGGACGAGGCCCCCAGTGAGCCTGCTGCAGGGCTGAGCCTGCGTGCCCCTCCTTCCTCCCTCCCTCCTCCGGCTCTGCAGCTTTCCGCAGGCTGCCTGGAAGCCTCGGCCGGCCCCGGGTTGGAGCTGGGCTGACAGGGCAGGAAGCGAGCTGGTCTGGGGGCGGAGCCTGTCAGGTCCGCAGAGCTCCAGCCTGGCTCCGCCCCTTCCCTCCTGGAGCTGAAAAGGATGACATCACCCGACCGAGGGCTCCAGCGGATGGGCTTCAATGGCTGGGAAGCCAGCACCGCAGGGCTCGAGGGCTTCCTGGGCTTGCCAGACCTGGTTCTTCGCTCCTCTTCAGAACCCCGCTCAGCTCGGGGTGGGGGGGGGTGTCTCTGCTCTGGGGTCCTGAGCCAGCACCTGAATACTCAGACGTCCGAGTCTGGGACTCGGTTCTCCCACCAGAGATGGACCCATCCGCGGGCATCCCACCTGAGCGCTCCCCAACCCTGCCCAGTGCGACTTCTCCTCCGGCACCGGTGCCCTGTGGTCCTGGGGCTCCACGGAGAGGGCCGGGTCCCTGGACCTGGTCCCTAGCCCCGGCCCGGTGTCAGTCAGCCGCAGCCAGCCCGGTCCCCCTGCGTGGTCCACGCCCCCCAACCCACTGGGTGCTGGTGCTGCCTGCTTGCGAAGCATATGCTCGGCTGGTCGCTTGGTGTCTGCTGTTTACCCGTCTCTTCCCACTTAACTTCTGTTCCCGCCTGGCCCATCTGGCTCCTGGTACCTGTCTTCCATGCGTGCGCCTCCACGAGACACTGCACCCTCACCCCGCTGCCCTGCCTCCTCCACTCCCTCCCTGGGCCTGGTGCACTCCGGGGCACTGCAGGGGCCCTTGACATTGGGTGTAGGGGTGGTGAGGGATGACCTTGGGGAGGGAGGTGGAGGCGGGTGGGGGAGGGCAGCATGAGTGGGGCTTTGGCCTGGGAGTGGGCTGGGTCTGGTGGGAACCTCCTTCCCCCCAGGTCCTTCTCAGCTTCCTCACCAGAGGGCTTCCTTGGGCTGGGGGCCACCCAAATCAGAGCCACTAAGATACCTCTCTGTGTGCAGCAGCCGCAGGAAGGGGACCCGTGAGGAGCAGTGGGAGAGAATGAGGCTGGGGAGGCCCAAAGTCCTCCTGACCCAGAACCCAGGACACTCAGCTGCAGCCGTCCTGCTGAGCAGGCGTGGCCCTGAGGTGGCAGGAGAATTGGAGAATCTGCAGGAAGGGATGGGCCTCCCCCGGCCCCCAGAGCAATCCTGCCCCAGCCCAGCGCAGACTGGGCACCAGACTCCATGCCCCGAGTCACCCCCCTCCGTGCCGCGGTTCACACTCACCCCTCCGGTGCAGCCCGCTTCCTCCCGGGTGAGCTGTGGCTGCTGGTGGCTTCCCCGGGACTTGCAGGGGCTGATAGAGCCTGGAGGAGGGCAGAGAAGGGGCAGGGCTCGTTCACCTGCCCTGGATCTGGGTCCCTCCTCCAGGCTAAGGCTGGCGGCCAGGAGGCTGAGCTGGGCCGGAGTCAACAAGGCTCCTCCACGTGCTCCGGACGTCGGCTGCTCCCTGGAAGCATCTGCTTCCCTCAGAAACCGCGGGGCTTGGCTGCCAGGCCTCGCTGCACGCCCGGCTGGCTCTGCTGCTCCATCTGCCCGCTCCGCCAGCTCCTGGCCCGTGCCATCGGTCTCCTCACTCCTTCCTCCTGAGCCTCACTTGTCCTCCAGCCAGGTTCATGCCCAGTCCCAGGGCTCACGCCCCTTGGTCTCGGCCCATGCTCGGCTGTTTCACCCGCGTTCAGATTCCCTCATACATATTCAGTGGCTCCTTGAGAACCTCTAGGTCATTCTCTGTGCCAAGAGCCCAGAGCTGCTTCAGGAATAAGGAGAAAGCTACTCACGCTCTCACTGTATGTCCCTGTCTAGGTTAACCGCCTGGCCGGTGCAGGCAAGGCGGCTCACCCCTCCGCCCAAGCACACTCACCCATCGTCCGCCCACCCGGGGCCAGCGCTGTGAGGGGCACGGGCCGGGACACCGAGGTCAGCAGACAGGTGAGCACCTGGGACAAGGCTCGCCTCGAAGGTCTGATGAGCTCCGTACTGGACACAGACGTGGGCACCCCGGGTCTGATCCTTTAGAGATTTACAGTCCTTTTACATCTGTCCTCCTGTCCCCTCATCTTGGGGGAGGTTCTGACCAGGAGGGCTCCCAGCACCACTGGCCCTTGAAGAACAGCTGGAACCACTGGGCTTGGGGTCTCAGCCCTGGACTGTGGCAGGTGAACAAACAGAAACATCCAGAAAGACGTGGGAGTGGCTGTGCAGGGAGGAGGGGGTGAGACACTGAGCCTGCCTGGGCACACGTCCCCCTGCCGGCCTTTCGTCTCCTTTCTCTGCCTTCCTGTCGCCCGGCCTGGAGATTCCTTCTCTGCCCGCCTCCAGGGTACCTGTCTGTCTACCCCCCGCACCCTTGGGGTCTGGCCCCTCCTCTGCCCTGTCTCTCCTCTGTCTTTCTCCTTTCTTCACGTCTCTTCGCCCTGACCGCCTCCTCGTGAGCTCCTCAGCGTCCGTCTCTCCCTGACAGAGTAGCCCGTGCAGCCTCCAGGAGGCCGGATGTGGCCCAGGAGCAGGTCCAGGTGGGAATGGACAGCTGGGGTGGGGGCCATTCCTCCCCCACAGCTCCCATCTCTGGTCCAAACCCCCAGGGTGCGCCCCCTGCACCCCTCCTTTACGGGCCGTCAGCTGGGCCCTCACCCGACGTGCGCCGGGCAGGCTGCTCCCCAGACGTGCGGACTCGCCTGGAGACCGTGCTGGGGCCCTGGGCAGCTGTGGAGCAGGCAACCCCCTCTGTTCCAGGGAAACACCTGACACCCCCTCTGCCCACACATCCTCCGTCAGCCAAGGAGAGCGGTTCCGCCCCGAGACCCCCACTGCAGCCTCCCCAGGGGCTTGTCTTCTATTCCACACCCAGTACCTCCTCATTTTCACATGGGAGCTGGGCCAGCGTCCTGATGTTTTAATTTTTCTTCTTTATTTCTGTCCAGAAAAGAAAGCAAAACCCACTCTGTGTCTCAAACACTCGATCCACCCCCACCTCCTCACCCCAGAGATTCCGTCGGTGTGGTCCTTGGGCGGGGAGGGGCACCAGTGGCCCGTGGCCCTGTTGTCGGCCCCCCCACCCCGCTGACCCCTGCTCTCGCTCCCCTGCAGTGTAAGAAGATGGACTGAGAGCTGGGGACTGGGTTCTCCCGGCCACTTGCCCTGAAGCCGCAGGTGATGTGACGTTTTAGGAGACCGGAGCGGCCGCGGCCGGGGAGAGGCCACCGCCCCCCCCCTCCCATGAGCACTGCAGGAGCTCAGTAAGTCTGGCTCCACGGTGGGTCTGGGCGGCCCTAAGTCCCCCGAGCTCAGGTTCTTATCTGTGAAGGGGGAGCAGTCATAATCCTGCCTCCCTGTGTCTTTGAGACGGTTAACCGAGTAAGTACCAGGGCAGGCTCTGTGTAAGTTACACCGAGCCCTGAGAGCTGTTACTGACGGAGCGACATGGAGTGCTGAGATGGTGGGGCCGCAGGGGAGAAGGGGCCGCGGGGGGAGAGGGGCCACAGGCAGCCCTGGGCCCCTGAGCTGAGCAGGCCTCGGGGAGAGGTAGGTGGCCATCACTTGCCTGGACAGGCTCGGCCAGTGCGTCACAGCCTTGAAGCCCTCACCTTGGCTGCAGAGGTCACACATCCTGGTCTGGAGGTGAGGCCCCGGCAGGGGGGCGGGGGGATGTATTGGAGCCGTGTAGCTGAGAAGGCAGGAGGCAGGCACAGAAACCATGATCTCTCTACAGAGTTAACAACTAACGTGGGTAAAGCAAACACTAAGGGCATCGAGACACCCTCTGTCCTTCTGCCGTGTGTCATGTTTTTGTGGGGCTGTAAGTTCCTCCCGGACAGCCCTTGCTGTCTTGGGTTACGGGTCTGCACCAAGCCTGGCGGACACGTCCACTGAGCACGTGGTACCCGACTGAGTGACTGGAAAAGGACAGGAACAAAGACCAAGGGAAACAGAAGAAGAGGTGACTCTATAATGCGTTGGGTGGAAGGCCTGAGCTCGGGGCTTTTGTGCTGATTGGGGCGCAATTTAAATTCGACTTCCTGCCTGTAAAGAAATCACACCAACAAACCAACTGCCTCACACGCTGTGTAGCTGGCAGGTGTGGGTAGGATGGGCCGGGGGTGGATGCACTGCTGGGTCGGGATTAGGGGAGGAATAGATTCAAAGAGCTGCAGAGCTGAGACAGCAGCACAGAACGTCAGGATGGGCCAGCTGGCCTAGCGACCACAGAAGGGGACACTGAGGCCCAGACACTCAAGATCACCCAGCTTGTTGGTGGCAGAAGTGGGAACAGCACACAAGTCTTCTGACCCCTCATCTCGAGCTCTTCCCAGGCCCCCAGACGGCCCCCTAAGAAGAGATTCCAGCAGGGGACATGAGGCCAAACACAGGCTGAGCTTGGTCTGGCATGGAACGAGGACCAGACGGAGGCAGAGGGAGCCCATCCCAGAGGGAGGGGAGCACTGAGGGCACCCCCCACGGCGATCCTGGCCCGGCCTGTGGATGTGAGGCCTTCGAGGTACGGAGGAAAGCTTGGAGAGCCACAGCCTGCAGCTTGGGGTGGAGACCTTGTCTCCAGGCCCTCCTTTGCACTCAGGCTTGGTGAGGACCCCAGTCTCCCCTCTGCCCTGGTCAGGGCAGGAGATGGGGCGAGAGCCTGGCTCTGGCTTCTGCTTGTCGGCTGAGACTCCCAGTCTCCGGCTTGGATGGAGCCAGGAGGGTGGGAAGAATGGGAAGAGAAGCAAAGGTCTCTGGAAGATGATGGACCTTCTGTGAGGCGAGGGGCCCTGCGGAAGAGGAGGCTACGTGGACTCCCAGCCAAGGGGCCAAACTGGGGGTCTCCGTCTTCAACAGCCACGAGGAGCAGCTGTTGTGTGTGGGAGGTCAGAGAACAGAACAGAAACCAGGCAGATTTGGAGCCAAAGATGCCTGGGCTAAAGTCCCGGGTCAGGTTACCGACCTCTGTGAGCTCTGCGTCTCACTCCATCATTTGGGATGTCATTACCAGCCCTGAAGGGTTACTGTGAAGGTCAAACGAGTGAAGGCAGCAGAATCCCTGCAACACAGCAGTGGCCCCTGCGGCTCGCCCCCCTCCTCCCATAATCCCCGAGGGCAGTGCCCGGCGTCGTCCGGGAGGGCTTGTTCATGCAGCAGAGGGCCGCACGGCTCCTGTCCAGGGTCCTCTCCTGGAGTGGCCACTGGGCCCCGAGCCCTGGTCACAGATGAGAGCCCCACACGGTCGTCTGCGTGTTTTCAAGGCAATGATGCAGAGTGCTGAGCGCAGTAGGTCCTGGGGTTCAGAAGAGACCGGGCTGCTGGCCGAGGCAGGGTCGGGGGAGCACTTTGGCCAGGAGGGCCCTGAGCCCCAGGGCTGGCTCTGAGGGTCTCGCCCTTGTCTGGACAAGTGAACAGATCCCAGCCTCTCAGCCGTGTCCCTCTGCTCCCTGCGGACTTGCAGGCAGACAGGGCGAGTTCCAGGCTCGGCTCCACCACTTCCTGGCGGCACAACATGGTCAGTGATCTGCCCTCTCTAGGCCTCGGCTTCCCGTCTGGGAAAGAGGACAGGGGCCCACTCAAATGAGGGACACAGTGGGGCCCAGCGTCCCGGCGTCTCCCGATTGGCTCTGCCGGATGTGCCCCACCCCCCGGCCACTGGCTCGCCTGGAGCACAGCCAGTAGGTCTCCCTCCTCAACGAGTCCTTGGGAAGGAGCCTGAGCTCCCTAGGAGGAGGGGCCGAGCCCCTGGAAGGGGACAAGCATCCTGTGTCCCAGGCTTGGGCCTCTGCTTGGGGGCCCATCTCTGGTGGCTTGGCCTCCTGGGGACCCTGTCCTGCAGGACACGCGACCAGCCCTCTGCCCTCTGCCCTCTGCCCTCTGCCCTCTGCACCCAGCAGGCCCTTCACACCCCAATCAGCCACTTGGGGAGAAGGAGCGAGCAGGGGCTGCGGAATCTGTCCAGATGCAAAGAACAGTTTCCCAAGCCCGCCGTTGCCATGGCGGCCAGCTGGGAACACCGTTTCCAGGGCCCGAGGTGCTCAGGCCTGCACAGGGTCGGGAGGCTGCCCTCCTGGGCTGCGGCCCCCTTGCCTCCCCCTACCCAGCCTCCTGCTCCTTGGCAACCACTGTCACCATTGTCATGGCAACCACGCTTCGGCTTCTGCTGGGGGGGGCGGGGCGGGGACAGTGTCCAGAGGAGACTGGGGGAGGAGGGAGCGTGTGTGTCAGACAAGGCATGAGGGTGACCACGGGCTCTTTCCTGATGATACGGAAATGTGGCTCGTGAACTTGGAGTTGGACGGTCACCCTGGACTTCTAAGAACATGTTTGTATGTTTTGGTGTATGTGGATTTTTCTGCGGAATGAGTGTATAGTTTTTATGTGACTGTCAGCGAAGACTAAGGTCCCCAGTAGGTAAGATCCATAATTACACGGCCATTTGCTTTCAGAATCAGAATTATCTGAGGGACTGGCTGATCGGGAGGCTTGAGAGATGCGGACAGAGGAAGGGGTGAGTGCAGCCGGGGGGCGGCAATGGCATGCTGCCTGGGGGCCCCCACAGTGTCCCAAGACCTGCTCTCTGCCCCGCTGTGGGCCTCTGGGACTAGGGGCTGGAGTTCTCCTCCTGAGGCCACCCGAAACACCTGCCCTAAAACTCCGCCTGCAGCTCTGCCCGGGGTCACTACAGACCCCATGCCTGCTGTGCCCCGGCTCTGAGTGCGGTGGTCACACACACTGAGCACAGCGCCCGTCACCCCTACACCGACTGGGAGGAAGTTCTCTTATTGCTGCCTTTTAGGGACGAGAATGTAGAAACAAGAGCCGTAGCAGCCAAGGTTATGGGTGAGGGGCAGCCAAGTGGAGGGTTAGGGCAGGGCCTGGACCAGGGCGCCCACCTGCCCCGGCCTGGGGGTCTGGCCCAGCCTCTGCTCTCTCTGCACAAGCAGGGTCCTGATGAGTCCTGCCTGGAAGGACGGGCACGAGAGTTAAAGAGGAGGCGAACAGCACCTACGGTCAGAAGAGCCAGAGTCAGAGTAGGGTCTGACCATGGCTCTGCCTGGTTCTGGAGCCCAGATGCCACCCCGTGGGGTTTTCTGGGCTCACCACTGTCACGCCGGGGCCGAGCCACGCCGGGTGCAGTCTCCACCCTCACTGGTGCTGCACCGTCGAGGAGGGTTCTTGTAGCCTGAGCCACAATGCAGAGAGGCACCCTCACCGGCACCCAGAATCCTGCTGGCAGCTCAGGGCAGGGAGCCCGGTGTGGCACCCCAGGTGGGTAGGTGGCATGGTGCCTCCCGGTACCATGAGCCTGGGTCAGCTGCCAAGGTGTGGGTGCTTGGGAACTCTGCAGAGGGAGGGAGCAGGGGGCGGCAGGGGCCTGGTTGCCCCAGGCTTCCTTCGCAGGTAGAAGGGAGGCAGGTGTTCACAGGAGGCCAGAGAGGGGAGGGGGGGGTGCAGGGGAGCCTGGCACACCCTCTGGGGCCGGGCAGGCTGTGTGGCATCCTCTATAGGAAAGGTGATGGTGGAAATGGTGGCTTTATTCATCTCTGCTGAGGAGACACACAAGGTCCCATCGGACCTGCTAGTGGAGGGTTTGCAGTCCGCTGCGGGCCCCTGGGGGAGCAGATCCACGTACCCCTTCCTCCTGCACCGAAGGCACGGAGCTGAGAGCAGATGGTGAGGCGGGGGGGGCTCAGCCTTGAGTCACCTGTCTGCCTGGCTTCCTTTCTGGGCTCTGGCAAGTGCAGAACTCACCAGCATCTTGGACAAACAGGCAGCTGGATGGCTGGAGGCGAGGGTCAGACAGCGGAGGTGACGCTGCGAGTGACTCGTGCGCAGTCAGGAGCCGTAATTGGAGGTGATTCATCTGCGGAGGAGAAACCCTGGGAGTCATCGCTGACTCAGGCTGAAGCTGCCTCACCTGCCGCACCACAGGCTGGGCGAGGAGGCTGGCGGAAGAGGGGACTGACTCAGAGGCACTTTAAAAAGCAGCGTTTCTTGGGAGGCTTTGATCACAGTTTCCCCTAATTTCCCAATGGTCATGCGAGGAGGCTGGGGGTATTTTCTGAGGATGAGGGGCAGGGCCCAGCAGGGACACTGCCCGGGCCCCGGACAGGAAAAGCAGAGATGTGCCCACATCAGAAGTGGGGGTCCGGGGACATCTGTGACACGGGAGGCTGACGGGCCGCACAGTTAAGGAGACCTGGCTGTGAACCCTCGCAGGGGACCAGCCTCTCTGAGCCGGTCTCCTCACCTGTAAGGAGAGAAGGGAACGCCCGCTCGTGGGGACCGTGGGGACCGTGGGGACTGGCTGCAGAGCAGGGAGGGCAGGGGCAGCACCGCGCACGCACCTTAAAAGAAGAAGCAGTGACTTTTCTTCAGATTCTCGCCCCCATTCCAGACAGAAGTAAGGAAACCTGGCGTCTGGGACCAGGTTTACAGTAGCATCGTGGCCACAACGGAACCACGAGATGGGTGATGCAAGATGCAAACTGCCCCAAAACACAATACATATTTAATGAAAGAGGCTGTGTTAACACCGGCAGCCGCCTCTGGAGAAGGCTCGAGAGGTGCACGTGTCTTGAGATGGCCGGTTGGCTTCTGAGGAGACCTAGGTGGTCCTGCTTCTGTTTTGGGTTCGGGGTCTTAGAAACTGGAGGTCAGGAAACGGTGAGCACCCGGAGGGGCAGAAGGCGGAGCGATCACGACGCCAGAGCCTGGAGGACTCGTCTGTGCTCCTCTCCGGCCAGGGCTGTGACAACTTACGCCTTGAAAGAGGGCCTCATTCTTTCTTAACTTTTCTTTACCCCAGAGGAGAAGTAGGAAACCCCGGCCAGCAGGAAGGAACACGAGCGTCTGTGCGGCGGCCAGAACGCAGAGACGGATGACGTGAGCTGCAAACGGACAGAGTCAGGGAGGCTACTTCCTTGACCTCCCAGATGAGCCCAGGGCCCTGGTGAGGGGGTCAGGGCTCCGCAGGGCCCACGCAGAGATGCTCCCTGGTCTGGGGGTGTCTCTGGGCTCCCTCCTGCCTGAGACCACCCCTGACCACCTGACTGTCCTGGGCACTGTCGCCATGAGCTGGCCTGTCCAGCAGGTGCCTGTAACTCCCGACAGCCTTCCTCATTCCTCAGCGTTTGCTATGACCTTGGGAAGAGCACAGGTCACCCTCTGCAGGGCGGTCCCTTGGCAGGTCTGGGCCCCGGGCCTGTCTGAATTCTGGACAGACTGCATCCAGAGCACTCGACCAGCACAGAGCCCTCCAGGCAGGAAGCTGTAACCGTCAGACTGGAAGCCAAGCAACCGAGATCCCAGCGCTTGCACCTGCTGGCGGGAGGGGCCTCCAGAAGCCCAGTTCTTCCCCCAAAGCCCCCTCCTCACACACCCCTACCAGCGCAGAGAACACGGAACCCTCCCCACTCAAGTGCAGGGTGGCAGCTGCTGGCCGGTTACTGCATGGACCACAGCCCTCACACACAGACAGAGCTGCTGACTTGGGGAGAGCAGAGTGAGATGGAAGAGGAAGGTCTCGGAGCCAAGCTGGCTCCTCTGGGGAGAAGGTGGCTCCTCAGACGAGGGGTGAACGTGCTGTGTCTGCCCTGTGCCAAGATGGGGAAGAGTCTGAATGGGGTTCCTTGCTGTGCCCCCAGCACGACGGAGCCGAAGGGAGACCAAGCCAGCCGCGGTGTGTCCCTCCACCTGCCGGGGCTCAGAACACGCCTCCCTTGCTGGAAGGATCTCCACATCCATCCTCTCCTTGAGTGCGATGCTGGGATGTTGGGTCTCCGTCCTTGTCCTCCTTGAATCCACCTGTGTTGAATTTCTGCCACAACCAGACCTTTGATGAATCTGACCACAAGGCATTTAAGATGCAGTACTGTCCTCTGGGGGCGGGAGCCAACAGGACAGCAGGTGGGACACAGGCTCACACTCAGGTAGGGAGCTGGAGTGTCAGGTAGACTCAGAACATACCCTTGGGATCCCAGACGAGGGAGCTGGCACCTTCGAGAGGAAGTGGTCTGTGAAAGACCGTGCTCATTGGTGGAGGAACATGGCTAAACTCAGGTCGTCCGACTCCCAGGCCTCCCACTGCCGCTCGGGCCCATCTGGGCAGGGGCTCCACTGGTGACCTGGCCCACAGTGCTGGTGGGTGTGCTCAACCCTTTGTCACCTCCACCCCCTCAGGCGTCCCTCCCAGGTGTTCTGAGGTCTGCCCTGGCCTAACAGCCTTGGGGCAGAGGGGGGACACCCAGAGGGGTGACACTTTGACATGGAGCCTGGATGAGCCCCCCAGACTTTGCATGACTCAAAGCTCGGCGTGAAGTCATGCCTTCCCTGCACCCAGGGTGGCTCGTGGCTTTCCTGGTGGCGGCTGTCACTCCCTTACACTTGGACTAGTCATCGCCACCCTCCCACAGCTGATCCCAAGAGTGCTACCCCCCGCCCCCAAGGTGCCTCCTCCTCCCCACGTGCTTTTCTACTCTGCGCTCTGCACGGCTGCTCCCTACCCCCAGACACGCTCCCCCCCGGCTGGGAGCGCACAGGGGGCTCACTGCCCAGAAGTGGGGCCCCCTCCTCTGTGGACCAGACCCCTGCTGGCAGCGTGAGCAATTCTGCACATGATCAGCAAACGTCGGTTGCATACCTGCCCTGTGCCGGGCACTACGCCAGATGCTGGGTGTGCACGTCGCATAAAACAGGGCCTCTGCCCCTGTGCACTGCTCAGGCAAGTGAGGAGGCCACCGAGTGAACCAGTGACGGACCCACGTGGGCCATAATGGACCCAGACGAAGGGAGTTCAAAACAAAGGGGTGGGGGGTTGGGCCAACCTGAGGCAGGAGAGGCCCAGAGAGGGTGGTGCTTGCTGGACCACTGGAGGGTCCCCGGGTAACCTGGGCATGTCAGGCTGAGGGGAAGGGCCTCAGGGAAGGCTGCCCCTGCCCCATCCGGGAGAGGGAAAAGGCCACGAGCCCTGGGCAGGGGTCCGGCCGCCTGGAAATCTCTCCACCCAGCAGATGGCTGGGCTGCTGGTGAGCGGCCTTTTCCCGGGGGAGGGTGTCATGAGGGAAGGGCCCTGCAGCAGGGAAGGTCAGAGACACGGATGTGGGCCCTGCTCCGCTGTGCACCAGCTATGTGAACGCGGCCAGTCACTGACCTTGACCTCACAAGAGACAAGAGGATTGGACCTGACAACCTCTCAGTCCCTTCCGGCCCCAGAACCACAGCTCCCTCCAACACGCTCCAGAAAACCAAAGCAGGTAGGGGTCGGGGGCCCTAAGACCTCCTCCTAGGGCGGCAGGTCCGGGGTCATTAAAGACGGCGATGAGAAAGACTGGCCCTTCCTGGTGGGCAGACAGGGCCGGGGAGGAGGAGAGGGCTCGTCCCCTTGTCCGGCAGGGGATGAGCAAGAGGACACGGGGGCAAAAATCCCGCCACTGACTGAGCTGCCAGCGGGATCCCCTCCTGTCACGACGTTTCACTCCAGCGCCTTCATGTCTATTATTGCACCAGTGGTTTGTTCCAAAAACATAAGCCAAGCAGCAAAAGAATAACCGGCTCCCTGGGGAGAGGTCTCTTCCCCAACCCCCTGCAAGCTGCCTCCCGGCTCCGGGCGCCCACTCTGGGGGGAGCAGGCAGGGGCGGCCGGCGTAGGGTGTGCAGCTCAGGGTTCTGTCTCGGCGTCTGCTCAGGACCCTAGGCCTTCTCAGTCCCCACTGCATCTTGTCCTCTGACGGACTGGAAACCTGGGTAAACGTGCTGTTCTCGGAGCTGTAGTTGGCTCAGCTCTGAACCGGGGAGGAGCCCAGGGGAAGCGAAGACTGGGGTGCTGGCCAGGTGATGGGTTAGATCTCAGCCGTGCCCTCTGTCTGCTGCCGGCTGCTCTGAGCTGTGCCCCTTCGCCCAAGGCCATCGCAGGCCCCTCCCGCAGGCATCGCCCCCACACCGCGGCTTCCACGGAAGGCCCGGCCTCGGGACGCCTTCCGTGTGGTTGAGATGGAAAAGCCTGGGGTTTAAAACACCCTCCCCACAGTCCCTGTTGCTTGGCCTCCTCTGACCGAGCAGGAGAGCGGGGAGGCCGGGCGGGTGGCGCGTGGGCGGGGCGTGGGCGGGGCACTCGGGGTGTGGGCGGGGCACGCGGGGAGGTCTCCTTCTGGTTCCATCGATTGTCGCTCCGCATACGCTCGCTTATATTCTCGCGATTTAAAAGATACGGCCCACCTGTAGTTCACGCCTTTCTAGGGAAACAGCAGACTGACACACAGTAGGTTTTCAATAAACGCCGCATTTTGTAACTGCAGATGATCAGACCCCAGCTTCAGGACCTGTGGGTCTGCGAAAGCACTAGCTTTGCGAACCGTCAGAACACAGGGCTCAGAGTCTCGGGCAGCTTCCTTACAGACCCGCGTGGCTCAAGTTACGACATTTAGTCTCCAAGACCCTTTAAGCCGCGTGTCCAAGCGGACGGTCTACACCTCTCACCAGTCGGTCCTCACTTTTCGACTTGCCCGCGGCAGGCTGGTGGTCACGGGGCTCAGGTCAGAACACGGACCCCAGGTCACTTTCTCTCCAACACGCCATGATTCTTCTTGGTCAGCAGACGGAGGCAGCTGTTTGCCGACAGTTCTGAGACCTCTGTCACGAATCAGGAGACTGAGGCTACGGAGGAGAAGGCAGCTTCACCAAGTTCAAATGTGCAGAGAAGGGCGTGCAGACATTCTAAGAGCACCAGGCTGCCGGGCCCTCCGGTTCTAGAGCGGACGGCCGCCCCCAGCCCCGCTGCTGCCGAGTCGCCTTCCCGCAGGGGAGGAACACGGTCATGGCCACGCCCTGCTGGCAGCAACGGGCGCCGGACACCGCTCTCCTGGGGTGTGTATTGTACCTGCAGGGGTGGGAGCCACCAAAGGGAAGGCCCTGCAAAGCAATGAAATGGCAGCGAGCTTTGAAGAGGGAAGAGGGCTTTCCGACCACCCAGAAGCCAGTCCTGCGCTTGCATGCTGTGTCACTAGCACCGACCGTCTGCCCTGACACCATGGAGCTGAACAGCAGAGCGGCTGAAACAGCCGTCAAAGGAGAGGGAAATTAAGACACCAGCAAAGGAGGGAATAAGACAGCAGCCAGCAAAACAGACAGAAGCAAGATGTGTGTCCAGGTGGCGAGAGGCAGGGACGCCTTTCTGTGACAACCGAGTCTGGGGTGACGGAGTTGCTCAGAGAGGCCGGTGGCAGCAGCCCCATCAACAGGGAGCATCTGGTTAACGGGCACTTTATCCCGCCCCGTGACTTGGGGCCAGCCACATGGCTAACGCACTCCATGGTTCTGACTCTGTAACTTCAGCTAGAGAAGGCTGACCAGAGAAGAGGCCGTGGGGAGGGCAGATCCACCCGCTGGACGCCTGTCGTTTGGCACATGGGAAAGCAGAGTCCTCATAGGCAAGGGTGGACGCGCGTGGAGCCCAGGCATGATGCTCTCTGACCAGGCTGTACACTCAAGCCTGAGCCGATAGACTTGCTCCAAGGACACAGAGGGGGGATTTCCAGATGATGAGGGCAATGCAGAACAGGCACTTGGCACAAAGGGGACAGGTGTCTGAGACCCTGCAGGCTTCCAGCCCAAGGGACTGCTATGTGTGGGGGTGGGGGTCCGCCCTCCTGCCATCTGCCTCGTGTCCAAATGCACACTGAGGACCCGGCAGGAGTGCCATGATGGGGTCTCCTGCGATCTGTCAGGAGCAGGAAAAAACACTGCACATCTTCCTCTGACATAATCTTCTCTCTTCCTTGGACAGGTGTCTGCACAGGTCCCCTCCCAGCCCCTCCAGGTCCCCAGATGGGCAGCTTTCTCAGAGGAAGGTCTTGGTTCTCCTCCCATATTTTCTTCTCTCTGTCCCCACAGCCGCCACCCTCTTCTCTAACCCCTGCCAGGTGGGTTTTCTGAGAGCTCACATTCTCCCTGGCCATGGTCTGCTCTTCTTTGTGGGGTCAGAGGAGTCCAAGGCTGCCATGAATGATTGAGAGAACTGACTTGCCAGGTATCAGTGGGGCAATCTTACCGACCCCAGGACTCACCATTCAGAAAATCAAATGCTTCTCAAGCCGGTTAAGACCTCCAGCACGATACAGGGTCCGAGGCTGGAGGAGTCTTCAAGATTTTCACCTCGACGCCTTCTCTGCCGGGAAAGGAGCCTGAAATCCAGACGCAATAATGGGCTTGTCACTTAAAGTCACTCCTTCCTTGATGTCCTCCCTCCAACGCACCTGCAGTTCACCACACCCTCTCCTTGAGGTATAATGGCTATGAGCCGTCTCTCCTCAGCCTCGGCTCCAGCAGGGGAAGCTGGTGTTAGGCTTGGTACGTGGAAGACCATCCAGGCACCTCTAAATCTCCTGAGACAGGGCGCGTTCTCCTAACATCAGCAAAGTCTGTCCAGCTGTCTTCCACTTGTTTTGCTGCCGTGTTTCCTAAACGGTTTCAGTAAACAGAGAGGAAAGGGGTCCCAACCTTGTGCATTTTCCATGGGTGTCAAACAGGCAGATCCACCCTTGCTGTGGCCTTGCCTCCACCTCCGGTCTAGTGCCCCTTGTTGAGCTGACGTATGAGAACTTCCCCACTCGTAAGCCATCTGTGCAGCCCCCTAAAGTCAAATGAAGGTGGTTAGTCTTTTGGAGAAATGACTCTTTGCCTAATGACAGGAAAGTAATATCTCTAAAAGCTTTCTCTTTCATTTCATGCCAAGGCTCAGATTGATTTATAGGGTAAAGCCAGCCTGGGCTTCTGGCACCCACGCAAGTCAGAGAGGAAGGCTGGGACAAGAACAAGATGGAGACCCTCGTGGGCAGGGCTGTAGAGTGAAGATGCTGGGGGCGGGTTTTGGGGGAGCCCCCCGTTTTGTACTGTGTGGTTCTCAACATGTGCCCATAAGCATCTTGAAAAGCATTTGAGAAACTGCTAAGAAGCCAAGCTAAAAATACCACGGAACAGCGCGACCAAGGAGAAACACAGAGGGGGTGTGAGCCCCCCCGAAGGGGTGGGACTGCAGCGCGGCGCCAGCCTGCAGCTCACACCTCGGGCTCTCACTGGAGGGGACGGAGCCATGAGTCGGTCTGGCCAGCTGGGAGGAAGGCGTCCGTCTGGCTTTAGACCCTTTATGTTTGAATCGTCCAGTACGGTCGTGCACGAGAGTCTAGCAGGCACCCACCTCGTGCCCAGAATTAAACGCATGGAACACACCACTTGTAGGGCACACGTGTGTGAGCTCTGACACCCCGTGCTGCCCTCGCCCTCCGCGACGACCATAACCTGGCTGAGATGGCTCCCGGCTCTCTGTCCACCCCAGCTTCAGGGCCCTACTTCTTCTCACACTTAATTAGGCGTCCCTGACGAATATTTTCTCCTGCCTGCTTTTCTAGTTACGAACCGTCTGTTCCTAATTATTGGGAACATCTTGTCATCGGCACACCTCTCCCCACCCCCAGGGCTTCCATCAGGAGTTTTATGATCTCGGGGCAGGAGGGTCCCTGCCCTTAACCTTTCCACTCCAGGTATCACTGAATTTCATTAGTTTCCCCCCAAGTTTCTCTCCACTCGAGAAGCAAGGGTTGGGGAGCAGAGGAATGGCGAGCAGGGGGACAGCCGTGCTGTCTTCCCGAGGGTCCTGTTCACCATGTTGATGACAAACATGCATAATCATGTACTTTTTCACATTTTAAAATAACAATTGTTACTTGAGCCAAAGACTTGACTTTGAGGAATCAGTAGTCTGAAGACAGTCATCATGATGCGGGCAACCATCCACAAGACAAAGAGCAAAGTTTAAAAAAGTAACAGGAGACATTAAGAATTTATATCATGCGCAGCTCAAGGTAAGTGCGTGTGTCACTCTGACATAATTTGTTTAATCTGTCCTGGCTGTTCCCTTAGGAAACCCTCCCTCCCTCGTACCCTAAATTATTTTCAAAGACTGTTCCTTTCAGAGGACGGAGGTGCAGACCGTGTGGCCGCTGATTTGTCAGAGGTGCCCGTCAGACGCTGACTTGTCATTTGTGGGAGATGTGCGGAGCGGGAGGTCATGAGGGGGCTCGGGAGAGCTGAGCACTATTGATGAGCCGTTGGGCAGGTTTTCAAAAATGCAGATTACCCGTTTTCGTTTGTTCAGCCTTGGCCCATCTCTATAATTTTCCTTTTGAGCCGTATGGGACGACTCTGTACGCCATGGGGGTGGTCCCCCTTACAAGCGGGCATCTAAGTTTTCCTTAGGGTAGGTAGGTTTTGCTTTATCTTGAAACTCTGAGGTGCTTCACATTCTGTGGGTGGAGAATTGCTGAGTTCACTGGGGGCTAGAATCCTGGGATGTGGAAGCGGCCCTACTTCTCCTGGAGCCAAGATCCCCGTGGGGCCCTATGTGCCCCCAACCAAAGTGGGTACAGGGAAGGAACTGAACAGACTCCCTCTCGCCCAGCATCCCAACTTTTTCCCGAAGCTTTGCTCTTTGGGAGGTCCCTCTAAGAGCCAGAGTGCCTTGTCCGTGAGTTGGACTGAGAGCTGAGCCCGCGAAATCCCAGCATGCAGTCACTACAGCAGGGGGCTCCGAGAGAAAACGGGCACACAGAAACCCGCCCAGCCCGAGGCGGTGTGTCGGGGTCCGCTGGGGGGTGAAGCCAGCCTGTGGGCCTTGCGTGTCTGCAGGTGGGGCTGGCCAGGGGGCAGTTCCGGGCTGGGACCACAGGGAACCGGGCAGGAGGGGCTGAGGAGGGAGGAGGGGACAGATGGGCCGTGATCCCTGGGAACAGAAGCACCGTGTCCTCCCTCACCGAGAGGGTACGCCTCTGGGCCTCTCCTTGGCTGAAGAGGATGGTTTGAGGTGTTTATTTCAGCCAGTGAGCTGCTTCGAATGACTTCTCTGAGACTCATGTTCTTTTTCCTTCTGAAAACTGAAAACCGCCCCAAATACTCATGCCCTGGGCTCTGTGCTGGGTGCTGGGTGCTCCCATAAACACTTTTTCATGTGACTTCCTCAGCCCTTTTGTCAAGGAGGTCCCATTTTTCTCCTCCCTACAGATGAGGAAACTGTGTCTCAGAGAATAAACATCTTATCCCACATCCAACAAAAAAAGAGCAGAAATAGGATTTAGACTCAGGACCACCTGACTGACTCCATTCGAGTGTGAATCCCACTGTGACGCCCTCCCCAGAAGCCGTTGTTCGGCCGAGTTCCCAGGAAGGAGGTTCTTCCACAGGAAGCACGTGGAGGTGCGAGTACGTCGGGACTGACGCAGCTGGAGGCCACGGTCGTGGGGGGGCACAGTTCTGGGTGGAGCAGCGCTCACTCAGCAAGTTCACCAAGGACCACACTCTCCTTCCGACAGGGCCAAGGGGGACAGTGCTGCCAGCATCTCCAGTTTACAAAGGAGGAATCCAGCAGACAAGTTACATTAAGTAACTTCTAAAGGACATGCAGCGAAAAGATGCTCAGCTTCACTGATCATCAGGGAAACACAAATCAAACCACAGCGAGGTGTCTCCTCACACCAATCAGAACGGCCACCACCGAAAAGTCCACAAACAATAAACGCTGGAAAGGACGTGGAGAAAAGGGAGCCCTCCTACAGTGCTGTCAGGAGTGTAAATTGGTGCAGCCACTGTGGAGGACAGTATGGAGGTTCCTTAAAAAACTAAAAATAGACTTACCCTATGATCCCGCAATCCCACTCCTGGGCATGTATCTGGAGAAAACTAATTCGAAAAGACACCCCCCCCCGCCCCAGTGCTCACAGCAGCACTACTTACAACAGCCAAGACACGGAAGCACCTAAATGTCCACCGACAGATGACTGGATAAAGGAGCTGTGGTATATTTATATAATGGAATACTACTCAGCCTTAAAAAAGGATGAAATGCCATTTGCAGCAACATGGATGGACCTGGAGATTGTCATACTGAGTGAAGTTAAGTCAGATAGAGGAATGAAAAATACCACGTGAAATCTGAAAAATGATACAAATGAACTTATTTATAGAACAGAGATAGACTCACAGACATAGAAAACAAATGTATGGTTACCAAAGGAGCAGGGGAGGGATAAATTAGGAGTTTGGGATTAACAGATACACACTACTATATATAAAACAGATAAACAACAAGGACCTCCTGTAGAGCACAGAGAACTATATTCAGTATGTTGTAATGGTCTCTAATGAAAAAGAATCTGAAAAATACATATGTACAACTGAATCACTTTGCTGTACACCTGGAACTAACACAACATTGTAAATCAACTATATTTCAATTAAAAATAAAGTAATTAATTAAAAAATACAGGGCATGCAGAAGTGAGTGGTGGAGTCGGCCTCTGAACCAGGCAGCACTCACTACTCGAGGCGGCTGCACTGTCAGAGGCAGGTCTCCAGAGCTCACATGTGGCCTTAGTGATCTCAGTACCTGGGGCAGATCTTTTAAATGGCTGCAAATTATGTTTCCCCACCCCTCGAATAAGGGCACGTCCGTGATTGTTTAAAGCAACAGATTCTGGGGAAAATGATGCCAGCTGACACCCAAGAAAGACCAGGGCATGTAGCAGCGCGGCTTCTGCCTCGTCCACCAGGCTGCTACCTCTTGGAGCCTGGGGGCCCCTGTGTTCTGAGGAAACCAGGCCAACTGGGGAGGTGACGTGCAGGTGCTCATGGGCAGGGGTCCGCCAGCGAGTGTCGCCTCAAATGTTGTGGCTTCAGTTGACATAAGGCCCTAAGTGAGACCCCTGCTGTCTCTGCTTCCCTGACCCCCAGAGAAGCTGTTTCCAGCTGCTGTGCTGGCGGGCGTGGAGGCTGCCTCTGGCTCTGGCTGCGTGTCCTTGCTGACCCCTGGGGCTCAGCCGTGCCATCACTGACGCCAGCTGGGTGGCTTCCTCTCTGTGTCACCTGTTCAGGCTTCTTGCCCGTTTTTCTTTTGGGGTGGCTGCCTGTTAAGTGTTCTTTAAATAGACATTTTCTAGCGTGAAATTTTCTTAGGCTACGTGTGTACGTGCGTGCGTGTATATTCAAGCCCTACGTCAGGGTAGGGGGGCCTTGGCCTGGCCATCGGGTAAGGGAGGAGAGACTCAGGGACACCCCCCTCCCCTGGAGGGGAAGATACGCAGCCCTTCCTGGGGGGGGTCGTGCTGGGGGATCCAGTGCGCACGGAGATGGGATGGCTCTGCAACAGGGTGAGACCCCCCGGGGTGACACTGTCCATGCACACAAGCAGAGCAGAGCTGGGCACTCCCTATAGCTCTCGGGACAGCGGCAAGGCCCCGAGTCTGCCTCGGGTGGGCGTCGAGTGACTAGAAAGGCAAGGACCTAGAGGCTAAGACCCTCCCGTGGGCCTCCCATGACTAGGGGTGCAGAGGCAGTGGAGTTGGGAAGGGCTGGGGTGGCTTCTCCAGGCAACTAAGACGTACCTGACGGCACACGCCCATCTGCGGGCCGAGGGCTCCGGGAGATGCTGCTTCTCCGCCCTCAGGACTCTCAGCTCTTCCTACGGCAGGGCCACTGTCTGCACAGTGTGACTTTGCAGACATCCGCCCTGACCCGCCTTGGGCCTGAAGGCGTGGGAGGCGCTTGAGAAGCTCCCCCAGGGGGTCTGAGGTCAGAGGTCCCTGCAGGCTTCCCGGATCTGATGACGTCACTTCCTGGCGACAAGGTCCCGGCTGCCCATCCATCTCCGGTCGGCCTTTTCCGCCCACTTCTCCCTCCAGGGACAGAGCCCAGTTCTGAGCAGATCAGCCCTGACTTTGTTGAGCATCAGGGTAACCAAGTCAGCACAACCCATGATCTCCGACCGAGTTCAGACTCACTCCCCAGGGAGCTGGGGGCCGGGTCACTCCTGCTCAGTGCCGTCACCCGGGCGGAGGGCAGTGCCTGAGGCAGGTCCCCCATCCTTCCTCACCTTCCTCTGCTTGGGAGCTTCGGGACGGACTGGGAGGGGACGAAGAGGCTTCGCTGCTGTCAGCCTCTCAGACAGCCCCCCATCCCCAAGGCAGCATCAGCCCTGCCACCGCCTCTGGCCCCGTCACCGCTCCATCTTGCCTTCACTCCCTGCACCCGGGCAGGCTCCTGGTGGCCAGACCACTGCCTGCCTCCCTAGCAGGGGTGGAGAGTTGGTGGTTTCTGCGGCTTCTCTGATCTTGTCCCAGTGGACAGCTTTGTTCCTTCCTCTCTTTGTCTTTGGTCAGAGTTGCTGCCCAGTGTCCCCTCCGCGGCCTAAACTCAGCTCTCTCTCCAGCCATCTGTGTGGTCCTTGTCTCCAGTCTGGCCCCCAGTGATCCACACCTCCAGGACCCACATCCTTCGAGGTCCCCTCCCAATCCCCACCCTGACTGGACGGTCAGTCAGAAACTGCAGAGCTACAGAGGGCGGCTTCCAGGACAGCAGAGAGGGTATCTCGCCCTGCTCTCTCCTGGGAGAGCCTGCTGCCCTGTAGAGAGGTCCACCAGGGCGAACTCCCGCCAGAAATCAGGTGACCTTTCCGGACAGGAGACTGAGCCACCTGGAGATGGGTCCTCCTGCCCCAGGCAAGCCTGCAGGTGGTGTGGCCCAGGCTGACCCCTGCCCACAGTCCCGTGGACTCCCCACGCCGGGACCCTGTAGCCAAGCTGCTCCTGGATTCCTCCTGGGTTCCACAAGCGGCGTTGATTGTTTAAAGCCACTGTTTCCGAGTGACTTGTTAGCAGTCGGTGACTGATTTTCACCCTCCCAGTAATGTCCTTCCACGCAGTCAAGCCTGTTGTTAAATCAGAGTTCCTCTGTCCAATCAAGTCAAAGAAATGTTCTTCTCACTTACTTGAAGGGCCTCGCATAATGCATAGTGTTTAAAATTTGGAGCTAGTGCCAGTGAAACCGGCTGGACTGATTAAATCAATGAATTCCAGTGTCTGTCAAATAGGTGGAGATGGTGTTACTGCTGAAGTCAAAACACAATGGAGCTCATTTGTGGGTACCTTCACGCGATTGATGGGGAGGGGAAGCCCGGTTGTCACCCCTTTTTGCTGGGCTGACGTTCAAAATCACTGCTCTTCGCTAAACCCACACCACCTGATGGCGGTCGTGACCTGGAGGCGCGCTTGGCGTCGGAGGATGGCCAGTTATGAGTAACAGAGCGCCGGTGGTGGTCTCAGTCGAGGGCCCTCCCGTGAGTGGCTGGACCTGCACCCAGACCGTCAGGCCGCCTCACTGTCGGGGGGGGGGGGGCGGTCAGCCCTGGCGCTGGTCCTCTGCTGTCCGGAGCGCGGCACCGTGGGGTCAGGGTTGCGGGTTCCCAGCCCTCACTCCTCTCATCTAGTTGAATTCTGTGGCCTCCATCACAAAGGAGAGGAAATTCTAAGAAAGAGGGAGTGAGACTGGTACCAACCCAGGGTCTGGAACTCTGTAATCAATAGAAACTGATGGGAGGCCAGACGAGGAGTTCGTGCTCCTGCTGCCATGAGGGGGCGAGAGCAGGAAATGGGTGCCCTGGTTTGCTCCCCAAGGTGGGCAGGCTGGTCCCTTAAATGGGGTGAGGTCGGGTCTGCCCGCCCCCTGGCGGGGCCGTGTGCAGGGGCACTCTCAGAGCCTCCCGGCACCTCAGCAGTGGCCGCTGGTCTGTGGGCTTCGTGTGTCTTACTGTCCGTCAGTGCCCCCGACGGCACGCGGTGCAGTTATTTTCAGTCCCTCGCGGTTTCCTTGTGTTCTGTTCCTCCAGAAGGCGTTTGCCAGGCGCAAGCTCTGCAGGCCAGGGGCCCAGGTCCCAGCCTGTCTCAAAACCAGGATCCACTCTGCGGCAGACGCGTTACTTACAAAATTGCACTTCATCGTCAGAGCGACCTCGTGAGACGGGCTGTTCCTGCCTCTTCACAGATGGGAGCCAGGGCTCGTACCCTTCAGCCACCCCCCAAGTCCACAAAACGAGTAAATCACGAGACCACCACTCTAATTCGGGGCTGCGGGTTCCAATCTTCCCTCCACCACTGTCCCCAGGGTCCACGGTGGGGAAGGCGACCTTGAATCTCCTCTACCAGCTCCACCAGCTCCGCGAGGAGGCGGGCCTGAGAGGCCACGACCCTGGTCCGGCGAGCTGGCTGTTAGCGGTGCGACCCGGCCGGTCTTGGGCTCTGGTTTCTTTTTCTCTTCAGGCCACCAGGTGAGAGTGAGATGGACTGTGTTCGCCCCCACAGCTCCTGGAAAACCACTCGGCTCACGGGCACTCGATGGGTGGCTGACCAAGTTTACCCTCGTACTCCAAGGAATCCTCTTTGTTAAAAGAAACAAAAATATCGCCCTGTTGAGACGGGGGTGGCAGCGTTCTGACTTCCCTGATGCCCTTTGCACTGAGGGGCGCTGGGCCGCGTGCACCACGCAGCCGCCTGTCCCCTGAGGGGCCGCGGCAGACTCGGGGGCCCTTCTCTGATGACAGCGCCGGTTTAATTATAATCCCGAGTGTAAATCCCAGTTTGCTTACATCTCCAGGATGTTTCATTTCAAATGTGACTTTCCAGCTCCTTCTCTTTCTCTCTTTTCTCTTCGTGCCATAAAATATTTGCATATTTGAATGTCAGATTTTCCAAGTGCTGGAAGCAACAGGCTCTGCTATGTTCTCGAGCTATTTTGTGCAGCAGCGTCTGTCTTGTTTCAGCAGCCACCAGAGCTGAGAAGTGACCCCAGAGCAGCCTGCCAGGAGGGAGCAAAGTGGGGTCCAAGGGGCTCCTCCTAAGACAGACCCCTCCAAGGCCGGGCCCCCAGCCCCAGACGGCTTCAGAGCAGATGTTCCCCCAGCTTATTGTTATTTATTTATTTTTTCAGAAAGTCAGATTACCGAAAGAAATAACAACTGAATGACGGCCACAGAATGTATCTTTGGAACTTGCTAGACTAATTACAGAGGCTCCAGAATCACTTTAAAAGCGACACACTTTGTTTTGCAATATACATTCTTGTTGCCAATTTTTTCTTTTTTTATAATTTCAATCAGAATCCACCTCAAGCTGGATGGTGGGCTGCGGGAGAAGTGGAATTTGGACGGAATACTCTCACGAGGGCAGTCCGCTTCAAGGAATTTCCTGGCTTTTTTCTGTATGTGGAGTGATGTCAGGAAACCTTTCCTACAATGTTTTCTCAGAGTTTTAAACAGCTTCCTTCTGAAATGATGCCTTCTGCTCAAGCAGTTATAATGGTAGCTGCTTCCACGTGCCGGGTGAAGCCGAGTGCAAGCCTCACGGCTCCCCTGGTGGTAGGCGTTCTGATTACCTGCACGTATAGGTGAGCAACTGAGGCTCAGGGGAGCTGTTTCCCAAAGGACACGAGACGGAAAGTGGCGGAGACTGCGTTTCTTGTGTGCACCGTATTATTGTTATTTGTAAAGAGCCCGTGGCAGCAAGATCTACTCATTTATCATCCTGATGTTTGAACGCTCCGACTCTGAAATTTCTAGAGGGCTTCCTAATAATTTCCAGAAAATATGGTTTTCTGGTTAATATTTAATCAAGGAAATAGGATTCTGGCTTAAAACAGAGAAATGCAACTGCTCTGAAGTCACACCTGCTGGAAACATTTGTTCACGTAACAAAAATGTATTAAGTACCTACCGTGTGTCAGGGGCCGTGGTCATCACTGGGGAAATGGTTGTGAGCAGGTAGAGCCGTTCTGGAAATTCAGAATACGATACTGAGCGCGATGAGTGGGTCCAGACGGCCTCCTGGGGCTGTTCTGTCTGTCTCATCAGAGAGAATCTTTGACCCTAATCGGGGATGTTCTTGGAATCCGATAGGTGAGCTAGTTAATCCGAGCCTTTCTCTTTCATTCACTTATTCATTCAGTTGTTTGTGTAACTTATGTTTATTTAGTAACTAGTATGTGCCAGTGGCCAATCAGGTGGAGTTCCTGTTCTCACTGAGTCTAGAGGGGGATGATAAACATGAACAAATAAACATGCAAAAATATACAGTCACGACTTAGCAAGTACTGGGGTCGGGGGACCTCTCGGAGGAATATTTGAGCTTGGGGGCTGCTCCATGTGATTGTGAAGATTGTAGGGGGGGTCTGGTGAGTGGCAGCCAAGGGCAGCCTGCTCCCCAGGCTGAGGGCCTGCAGGCCCAGCACAACCCAGGGTGGATGCCTCTTAATCGCACTGTCGCCCACGGGCAGGTGGCCCAGAGGAGGTGCCGGCCAGGTGTGTGGCAGGGTGACAGGTGCCTGGAACACAGGGAGCAGGATGTAAAGACACTGAAGAAGGAGAGGTTGGAACACACGAGGAGGTCAGGAGGGCGGCATGGACGCACTTGGAGCGGAGCCTCGCCAGCCGCACCCGCCCTGGGACTCAGCCTCCAGGCAGCGAGAGCTGACCCCTCTCAGCCTCTCTTCCTTCATCTGTAAAACAGAGGTTAATACTGTGTGTTTCAAGGGTTTTTTAAAAAAAGGGTTGGTCAAAGTGACAGGTGTCAGATTTCCATGAGCACCTCCCTCGGCATCCTCTGCGCAGAGTGAAAGTAATGGCCAACATTCAGGGGCGCTTTCTGTGAGCTGGCGCGCTCCTGACGGGCGTCGCGAGGAGTCCCACCTCACAGGCGAGGGGGCCGAGGCCCAGAGAAGCTGAACACCCAGGCCACCAGCTTCTAGGAGGAGGGGCCGGGGGAGGGCGGAGTGGGGCCGTGTGTCCAGGGATGGAGAGTGTGTGTGTGGTTGTGTGTGTGATTATGGGTATGGTTGTGTGTGTGGTTGTGTGTGTGACTGTTGTGTATGGTGGCTGTGTGTGTGTGTGTGATCTCACCTGCTGGCCTCAGCCGGTTGATAACCAGCGCTGTGGCCGGAGAGGCCCCTGTGGTTCTCATTAATGGCAAGATGCCCTCAGCACGTGCCCCTGGGGCTCCTGTCTGCACGTCTTGCGAGCAGAGGCGCTGACCCCCCTCCAGACGACCTCTGCCTGGATGTTTGTGGAGCAGGTGAACCTGGGTGGGGGAGATGGTCTCCGCCAAGTCCAGTCAGGGCAATGTCCCCCAGGACGAAGGGCAGGCAGCCAAGAGCCTACTATAAGGACCCCTTTTTCCTAACTAGAGGCTCCTCTCCGGGAACTCACCACCCGTGTGGCTGCCACCCGCCCTTTTCGTGCCATCCCGTGGGAACTGGGGCTTGGGGAGCGAGCACTGATGCTCCGGCCACGGCTACTGCTGGGAGGGGTGACGTCCTCTGTCTCCAACCAGGGGCCTTGTGTCTTCCACCAGCATCCACAGGCCAGCAGCAGGCTACCTCCCGAGCTCGCTAGTGGGTAAGATCTCAGACCCTCCACGGTTCTTACCGATAGAAGCTTCCGCTGTCTATGGGAAGGTTCTTGTAAACAACCTGCTGCTGCCCTGAACCCCACGGGTCAGAATCGGAACCGTTGCCCTCCCTCCTGCTTCTGCCCATGTCTCTTCCTGTCTCTCTCCCTACCACGTCCGGTTCCTCATCACATTCATGGTGACTTCCTCTTTAAAATGTCACCACATCCACTGCTTCCTGCTCCGTGAGCATCCAGGACCCCAGGAGCTGGGCCACCACCAGGCTGTCCTTTCTCCTCCCAAGCAGGCCCAAGGTCACCCTCTCACTTGGTCCTGTTTATGGCTCCAGACGGTGGACACTTTCCCCACGACTACTTTCCTCCTGCACGTGGCCGCAGACAGTCAAGAGCACTCCGTGCAACACTTGAGTGAATGTGACCTCACCGAGGGCAGTGTGACAGTCAACGTCGTGTGTCGACCTGACTGGGGCACATGGTGCAGACAGGAGCTGGACATGGTTCTGCAGAACATCTGATGATTCCGTGAGATGTCTGGGATGAGAGTAACATTAAAATCGGTGGACTTCGAGCAAAGCACATTGTCCTCCACGATGTGGGTGGGCCACGTCCAATCACTTGAAGGCCTGGCTAGAACAAAAGCCTGACTACCCCTGGGCAAAGAAATTCTGCAGCAGACAGACTTGGACCTGAGCTGCAACATTGCCGCCTGGGCCTCCAACCTGCCAGCCCACCCTGCAGCTGTTGGACTTTCCAGCCTCCTCCATCACATGAGCCAATTCCTTAAAATAAACGTCTCCCCCTCTGTGTATACAAACCTGGTTGGTCCTGTTTCTCGGGAGAGCTCTGACTAACACCAGTGAGAATTACTCCCGTTTTATAGACAAAGAAGTTGAGGCTCAGAAAGGTTGAATCGCATATTCCTTGTAGGTTAAAAGACTCAAATTCAGGTCTTCTTAGTTTTAAATCTCCCAGGCTCCTGTAAATGCCTGCTACCTCTGTCCCTTTTGGCTCTGAAGTTTTCAATGGTTTTTCACCTCTTTTGACATCACATCGAAATATAACTTCTCCTTAATGTTGAGGTTCTTCACAACACAACTTTGTTTTCGCCTTTCTGGTCAGGTAGTTTGCCTTGGCCTCTCGGGCACCCGGGCAGTTCCTCGGGAGGCGGCAGAGTTTACACCCTCAACTGAAGAGAAACAGGCCATCCAGCAGGTTAAAGGGATAATGAGAAGTTAAGGATATAAATCTGCTTTGCAAATAGATGAAAGGAAGACGCCTCTTGGACTAAACAGGGGTTTGACAGTCAGACCCCACGCCAGTGGTCTTGTAACCGACAGAGAGTGAAGGGCTGGCCGTTGACTGGAGCCAGACGACGCCCGGGGGCCGGTCATGTCCAGGAGGCTGTGCGGCCCTCAGCTGACCCGCTGAGGTGATGCCCGCTCGCCCGCCTGGCTCTACATTTAAATGAACTGATGAAATAGAACTATAGCCTCAGCCCCGCGGCTGCTCGGAGGCCACACCTGGCTGGCGAGTGGTCGCCACCCCGACCACGTCTTGTTGACTGTCTCCGTCACCACAGAAGGCCCTCTCGGGCAGCACTGAAGTGGAGGGGCCAGTCCCAGGTACAAACCTCACTGCGCCCCCCACACAGCTGGTTAGTGACCGAGAGAAGGCCAGGCTCACACGAGGCCTCCAGGACGGAGAGCGTAGGCCCTCCCATCAGGAGGATGAGGGAGGAATCCCCGTGACTGAATCTGGGGACTGCGATGCCTGTGGGCCAGAGGGAGCGGTCCCTCCATCAGCTTGGGGGTGAAGAGCCGGGCATGTGGATGGCGCCGGGGCTGCGTGCAGAGACAGTCCCACCTGCATCCGTACCCGGGGGCCTGCCCTGGGGGGGCCTCAGCCAGAAGCTACTTCAGGCTGGAGGCCTGGGGAAGCCTTTGCTCCCAGCTGCCTGGTGGTTTCAACAAATATGTTAAATACACTTGATAAAAATTTATAGATCAAATGAAAAGATGGAATATTAGAAAGTCTGCGATCTGTATTGCAATTTATACTCTTCATTAGCGTGAACTGCTGTCGTACAAACGAGCTACACCCCAACACAGTAAAGCTCACTCAGTGGGGCGTTCATAGGCTTGGTATGATTGCAATGTACAGGAATCTCAAATCACGAGGGCACTTGGAAATTCCATCCCTGAGCAGGGTCGTTCCCACCTGCAGATGCTGGAGGAGACCCCTTGCTGCTGCTCCTGTTCCTCCCTCAGCTGCTTTCCTCCCACAGCTCAGGAATTCCCCTTGAACAGTTCCAACCTCGCGTCAACAGACCTAAGGCACAAAGGTAAGTGTTCACCCTCCAGGGACAGCGCAGAGGCCAGATCAGCATCCCGGGAGGCAGGAGGCGGGGGCACAGCGGAGCAGACTGAGCCCCGAGGTGACACCTGGGGATCCCCGCCTGCCTGGGGCTCCTGCCAGGAGAACAGCTCCGAGGGCTGACCCCCGAGGCGAAATCCTGAGGCAAAAGCCTTTGTCTTGGCACCTCCTTCCCCTGCCTTTTTTCCCTTTGTCCCCTATTCGGATCAAATGGGTGAGTGGTAATCCTGCTGTTCCCCTCCTCCCAGTTTGCATATTAAGAACAACATTCGCAGGTTCAACAGGAAGCTTCCAGAGACAGTGCTGAGCCAGAGGCAGGGAGCAGACACCTGAGTCCCAGCCGGGGTGACCAGCTGGGGAGCAGTGGCCCCTCACCCACACGGCTGGGGCCTCTTGTTGGGAACTTTGTCCTGTGTGACCCCCTGTCCTCTGCACACAGCCTGGAACTGGGCTCCCAAGGGTGCCATCGGATGAGAGGTTTGCCAATGCGCCCAAGACTCAGCCGATCTGGAGTGCAGGTGGCCGGCAAGGAGACACTGGGACCAGGTTAAAGGTCACCAGCGGGGCGGCCTGCTGCTGGACCTGAGCGGGTTTGTGCAAGAGGCAGGCTGAGGTTCCAGGAATCCGAGTTGGAGGAGGACAGTGAGGAATCAGGTCCAGACAGCAGGGGCTGTGGGAAGCGGGTCCTGTGGTGTTTCCATAGGGGACAGCTGGCCCTCGAGGGCAGAGTCAGAGGGCAGGGCAGGCTCAGCCAGCCCTGGGCTGGCGGGTGGGGGGCCCTGGGGCAGGTGGGGCCCGCAGGAGCCCCGGTGGGCCATCGACTCCAGGAGTCAGCCATGGGGAGACTGCCAGGGTCTGGGTGGCTGGGGCTGGGCTGGCAGAGCAAGAGTAAGTGAGGGTCAGTCTGGGGTAGGGGCAGCAGCACTCTCGTGGGCTGAAGCCGAAACCTGGTCACACACCCTCCCCCCGGGGGACACACAGGGGCCAGGCTTTCCCCCAGGGACACAGGGGCCGAGGCTGCTTTGCCCCACGAGTTCCAGAGCCCACGCTCCCTGGCATGGGGCTGGCGGGGAGCTTCGCATCTTTCGGCTCCCAGCACAGAGTCCAGTCTCGGTCTAATCCATGTCTCCTGAGCTTCCACTATGCTCTGGGAACACAGGGGAGGGTGACACCACGATCCTGTCCTCACGAGAGTGGAGAGAAAATAGTGAAGCTGGACGCGGTGGACACGGCCACTTCCTGGGGCTCCTGGGAGCAGAGTGGACGCGTCAGGGCGGAGGGACCACCTTGGACAGGGTGGCGACACCTGAGGGAACCGGCCATGCGGCCACCTGGGCCATTTTTGTCACAGTCTGAAAAAGGGCTATTTACCTGACATTTCATTTATTTACAAACACAGGGGTAACAAAGTCCAAAAATACACATATGTATCTTGCATTCATGCTCAATCATGACGCAGTTGGACAGTGGGCGTTTTTTTAAACCCCACCATCGCCACCATCGGGTCTAGCTGAAGTGACGGAGCATGGGGCAGGCGGGGGAGGGAGACGGCTCAGCAGAGAGATGGCGAGGACAAAGTTCCTAGGCAGCAGCGAGCTGGCCGTGTCTGAGGAGGGACAGGAGGCCAGCGTGACTGTGGCTCTGGCGAGGGAGCCGCACGGTGGGGGCGGTTATGGGCAGAGAGGCTGGTGCGTATCAGCCCAGAGTTTCCTAAAGGAGCACGGTTGGCACTGGGGGAGCAGCATGGGTTACAGGCGGCATTTAGCATCTCTGGCCCTGGCCCACTGACTGTCCATAGTGCGTCACCTCCTGGGTCGTTCTGACAACCCAGAACCTCCAGTGCCCTTCCATTCCCACACCCTGCCTCAGGGGCCACTGGAAGGTAAGTGTACTAGTCAGGGTTCCCCAGAGAAACAGCACTGGCAGGTGTGTATAAAGGAAGAGGCTTGTTGTAAGGAATTGGCTCGTGCAAGTGCGGAGGCGGACAAGTCCCCGGATCAGCAGTCAGCAAGCTGGAGTCCCAGGGGAGCCGACGTGTGAGCCCCAGTGAAGGATGGCAGGTTCAGGACCTGGGGAGTGCAGAAGTTTTAGCTCAAGTTCAAAGACAGGGAAAGACCACTGTCCCAGCTCAAGGCTGCCGTCAGGAGGCTTTCCCTCTTACCAAAAGGCACAGCCCTTTTGTTCTATTGAGGCCTTCAGCTGATTGCACGAGGCCCACCCACCTGGTGGAGGGCCACCTGCTTACTCAGTCTGCAGATTCAGATGTTAATCTCATCCCCAAACCTCACGGACACGCCCAGAAAAGTGGTGTCCAAATACTGGGCACCCTGTGGCCAAGCAAGTCGACACAAAATGTGAGCATTAGAATCATGGAAGGCCCTGCTGCTCCCCCTGCGCCAGGGCCCGAGTGGAGCTGCACTTGCTGGGGTGTTTCACGAGCGACTCCAGCAGAGGCCGCCTGGGGCAAGCAGGAGGTGGCCGTCCCGAGGCATTAAAAGTGCTCCAGCACACCTCGTGGTGATCAGATGGGAAGAAGAGCTGTAACAACCGCTTTTACCAGCAAACCCACGGACGTGATCTCATTTCCGCTCCCAGACCCTGGAAGCTGCTTTACTGTTGCTGCTTCACAGGCGAGAGGACAGCCTCAGGCGGGGGTTTGGCAAGCGCGCGCACACAGCCGTGCTGCGGCCAGGGCTGGGCTGGCGCAGGTCTCCCGCGGCTGGTGGGTGCTCAGGGTGCGGGTGCGGGGGCCACACGTGGAGAAGGCTGCGGAGGGCGAAGGACAGGCGTGCGGGCACTGCGGGCAGGAGGACGTCTTCAAGGACGCGGAGGCTGCCGAGCTTCAGAGAAGCAGCAGAGCTGTCAGTGCCAGGGAGAGCATGCTGGTGGTGGCAGCTGGGGTCAGGGTGACTCGGGGAGCAGAGACCAGACAGTGGGTGAGGAGCAGCCAAACCTGTCACCTGGAGCCTCGGAGGAGGCGGCCGGGGAGACGGAAGACGGCGTGGGGGGACATGGGCAGCGCTGTCTCGGCCGCCCTTCCCTGGGGATCCGCCGCGGGGCTGTGCATGGAGAAATAGGGCAAGCTCAGGCCGCGCGGGCTCCCCAGCTTCGTTCATGAGTCACTTCATGTTGGATCCTGGGTGTCGACCCTGCCTGGCACCCAGGGCACCTGATGCCTGCTTGCTGGGGGGGAGGGAGGGTTCACCGGGCAGTGGCGCAAAGAGGAGGGAGGGGCCGTCCCTGGGGCTCACCGCGTGGGGAGGGGGCGGCTCACCACAGGCCTGTGCCGCCCAGGGACCTCAGCCAGCCGTCCCAAGGGCAGGACTGTCTGTGTCTGGGAGCAGGTTCCTGGTCACAGCAGAAAGGACCCACCCACAGCATGGGTGGGGAGGCAGGAGCCAGGGTGCCGAGAGGCTGGTCACGTGCAGAACAGAAGGAAGAAAACCTGGAAATCTGGAGAATGGTGGCCTTTTCTCCCTGCAGAGGCCTCAGGGCGGCCTGGGTGGTGGGGACACCGGCTGGGTCAGGCGGCCTGGAGTGAGGCCGGGTGGGACTCGGACCTGCGTGCCCTGCAGTGTGGACCGCGGGGCTGGCTGGCGGCTGGCTCCTCCCTCTGCGCGTGGTCCTGGCTGCCGCACCCCCCACCTTTCTGAGCCCTGCTCGCAGGCGCGTACGTGAGCCCCCTTGTCTCCCCACAGTATCCGTCTCCCCAAGCCCGGTTTTCCTGTTACAAAGCGCAACAGAGCCGCAGTTGGATTGTGACCTGCCGCAGCCCCTCTGGGGAGTTTCTGACCAAGAAGCTGTACAGAGACGTCCAGGATTTTCTCCTCCACGGACCCCAGTCACCACTTCCTCTTCCCACCTCTAGAGGGGAAAGCGCGGCTCAGACAGAGGGACAGCCCAGATGTCTGCCTGGGCCAGGCTTCGGTCAGTCAGCGGAGCCCTGGCCCCAGCATATTCTTGGGTTTTCGGAATCTCAGGGGTTGGGAGGCCCAGGGGCTCCCGGGGCCCACGGTCTGTCCCAATGGGGAACGGTCCCCGGGTGCCAAGGCAGGAACGGCCCCTGCTCTGCGGTGAGGGGAGCGGTTCCTGTCCTGGTTTTCCCTCCTAGACTTGTGACTGGCAGACCCTGACGCATCCCTTCCTTCCTCAATCTGCCCCCAAAGTGGGGCAGGTGGGGAGGTAGTGGGGCCCCCAAACAGGGGCTCTGGGCAGGCTGAGCAGGTGGGTGTGGGGGACATAGGCCACCCTCACCTGTGACAAACCTGGAGGCCGGGGGGCCGCTTTGAGGCCCCCCTGAAGTGCTGAGGTGTATCCACATGAGGCCCCCCCAGCTGGCGCGGGGTCCTCTGAGCCTTGAGGAGGACGCAAAGGAACCTGGAAACCCAGCTGAACATCCCATCTGAGGCTCCTCTTGGCTTTAGATGCAGATCTGCGGAGGGGGGTCCAGGTGCGACTGCCGTCCTGATGGAATCTGTCTAGGTTCCTTTTCTGACCCCAGCCCTCACACGGGGCTCGAGGCCGCTGCGACTGATGGAAGGCTCCCTCGAAGAGGGGAGAGAGGACGCCAGACCCCTTGCACAAATCACGTCCTCATCGGTGGAAAAGAGCACTTGCCCGCCGCCTTTACAGGCTCCAGCGAGAGAAGCGAACGTGCCTCCGAGCGTCTCAGAAGCGCTGCCAGGGGTGCCGGCCTCTGCCCTGCTGCGCGCGCCTGCGCCTGCAGCCTCCACTCCCGCTGACCGGCGTCAGCCCGCTCACCCATCAACTGCTTCTCCCCTTAAAAATTAATCGATTATTCTATGGAGGCATAACTGGCATGTAACATTGTACCAGTTTCAGGGCACAGCCTAGTGGATCGATACTTGGGCACTTTGCAGAGTGATCACTGCAGGAAGTGTGCTTCACGCGTCACCGCACGTCGCTACAAGGAAACTTTGTTCTTGTGACGAGAACTTCAAAGAGCTACTCTTAGCAACTTTCGGCATCGCAGGGCCGTGCTGAACCTCACACCCCCCGGACTTGCTTGTTTTGTAGCTGGAACTTTGCGCCCTTGAGCCTCTTTGCCCTGCGCCGCCCCTGGCAACCGCCAGCCCGTCTTCCGCGTGTGTGAGCTGCTTGTTTCTGGAGTCTACGGTGAGTGCCCTCATGCAGCGCTGTCTTCGTCTGCCTTGCTTCACCTAGCACAGCGACCCGGAGGACCACCCACGTTGCTGCAAACGGCAACATTTCTGTCTTCTCATGGCTGCACGGTGTTATCCCGTCGTGCGTGCGCCTCATCTTCTGTGTCCACCCACAGGTGGACCCTCGGGGTGCTTCCATGTCTTGGCTCTTGCAAATAATGCTGCAATGAGCATGGGAATGCAGATGCTTTTTCAAATTAGTGTTTCTGTTTCCTTTGGGTAAATACTCAGAAGTGGAGCTGCTGAATCATACAGCAATTTTATTTTCAAATTTCTGAGGAACCTCCATACTGTTTTCCACAGTGGCTGCACCAAGTTCCGAGCACACAAACAGTGCACGAGGGTCCGTTCCCCACGTCCTCGCCCACACGTTTTTCTTGATAAGCCCCTTTCGGTGATAAGGGTGAAGGAACCATGGGCAGAAATAGCAGGGCCTCTTAACCTAGATTCCACAGGACAGACATGAGGCACTTCCCCAAAATGGGGAAGGAAGAGCTTCTTAATAGCAAACCGATGGGAAAAAAACTTAAGGGAGTATATTGTTTGATTTAACCTGCATAGAAAATGGGCCTCTCCAACTTGCTTTTTTTGATTAAATATAACAAACATTTTTTCCTTGTCAATAAAAAAAATCTTTGTTATCAGTTAAAAACAAACAAACAAACCAATGGGGTATTATCAGAGCATAGGCCTCCGGTTCCTTTTCCCATGAAGAAGTCCCAGACAGGACCCCCCTGAGATGCTCCCTATCCTGCCTGACGTCTGTCTGCTGGTCAGGAACACCCTTGCTTGCTGAGGGGAGCCAGTGCCCACTTCCTCCACACCTAGCCTCCCACCCAAGAGGACTTACCTGCCGGCCGAGTCTGAGGGGCCTGGGGGCTGGGCTGGGACCAGCAGGAGGTGGGTGGAGGTCCCGATGGGACACAGGGTGTCACCCTCGTTTGGACGGGCTCAGCTCTGTGCCACTCTGCACTCTTGGGATGCTCACGGGGTCTGAGGTGCTGGGAAGCGGCTGCCGGTGGCTGGGGACCAAAGCTGTTCTACAAAGGATTAATCCAGGTCACCTCCCAGCAGGGTGTTCATGGCCATTTCCCCAGATTCTAATGTTCAGTGTTTATTTTCTAACTGGGTGTTTGTTACTGTCTGCTCCGTCCTTTCTATGGTAAAGAGGGGCTGGGAGCTCAGAGCTCTGATACCCTCGGAAACACCCAGTAAGAAGCCTCAGGGACAGCCCTCCGGTCCACTTCATTCCCTGCCCTGTCCCAGCAAGTCCCAAGTAGAGGAGGTGTGACTGCCTCTTGTCCTCCAATGTGACATCCCAGGACCCAGACACTCTTCCCTTTTATTTGGTTTCCTTCTGAGCGGCACCTCCTTCTGTCTGCACAGCAGGGAAATTAAACCGGTAGACAGGAGTTTGCCCCAAATCCCCAGCTGTTTTCTGTGCCTCGGGTTGACACAGACTGTGAGAAGCAGCCTTCCGGGAGCGGGAAGGGGCTGGTTCCCAGCTCGTGGCGGGTGACCAGGGAGGCTGCAGGCCTTCCAGTGCCTCCACCCTAAGGCCACTTTGTTCTGCCCTCGCCACCGGCCTTTACTGACTGTCTGCTAAGTGCACTGCGCTGGGTCTGGAACCCTTTATGGGGGTGGGGCAGAAAGGGTTGGCTGTCTCTGCCCCCTCCTTTGGGCAGCTCCACCGTGATGACACAGGAAGTCCCACAAGACTCTAGGCCGGCGTTCTGCTACTAGGGCCACGAGCCGAGCCGTAAAGCCGGCTCCGAAACTCTGGAAAGAACCCAAAATGCCCATTAGATGACTGTTATTACGTTGGTGCCTGTTGCAATGATGTAAGTCTGAGGTCTTAATAAAATCCAACATTTTCCAATTAGCTGTTGCTTAATTAGCATCATGAATATTCAGAACCTCACGCCCTTTCGCAGCCTCTCCCCTCCCCCACAAGTCTCTCCCAGCCCAGCCTGCTCTATCAGACTGGACTCATGACCTCTGGGGATGGGAGGTGGCAGCCGTAGAGCTCAGAGCCCCCGGGACCTGGCAAGACTGGGAGCAGGCAGGACGTTTGGGGTCCCGGCGCTCCCAGGGCCGAGGGTTCAGGCTACCAGATCTCCTCACTTGGGAAAACGCAAAACGCACTCGTTTCTTTACTTGCCATGAAGCCTATGAAGACGGTCACTTCTGGAAAAGATCATCCTGTGCACTAGAATACGTGGGCCCTGAAGCACAGGCTGTGGAGCAATGGGAGGCCTGGCTGCTCCTGCTACTGGTGGTTCCTCCCTCCCTCCCTCCCTCCCTTCTTTCCTCCCTCCCTCCCTCCCTCCCTTCTTTCCTCCCTCCCTTCCTCCCTCCCTCCCTCCCTTCCTCCCTCCCTCCCTCCTTCCCTTCTTTCCTCCCTCCCTCCCTTCTTTCCTCCCTCCCTCCCTCCCTCCCTTCCTTCCTCCCTCCCTCCCTCCCATCCTCCCTTTCTCCCTTCTTCTCCCCCTTTTTAAAAATTAGCCCCCGAGCCCCCGGGAACCTCAGTGTGAATACCAGATATGAACGGCCCAGCCCCGTGACCGTGACCGTGTGTCCAGGGTGGGTGTGTTCTGACTTCTCCCCCGCCCTCCAGTCAGATCACCTCTGGGGTACCTTCTGGGATCTAAGGAGCACAGTGGGCAAACATTAATTTTTAGTCTTTCAAATTTGTTTCTGCAAAGAAAATGGAGGGCCGTGGAGGAGAGTTCTGTTGCCCAAGATCGAACAGGCTGTTCGGAACCGAAGGAGGGACAGGGACTTGGCCTGGCGGCCACCTCGTCCAGCATATCTCCTAGGCCACTCAGCTGGGGTACCAGTCAAGAGTGAGGGCACGGCCTCCCACTCCGATGGCTCCCTGTTAGAAAGAGGACCACAGGCCACGTCACCAGATTGGGGCTTAACACCTCAGTCAGCTTCAACCTCTCCAGGGAGTGGAATCTTGAACTAGTGGGTCTGGAAGGAGCTGGTGGGCACTAGGGAGGTGGTCTTGCCGGAGAGACCCCTGCCGCCCCGGCCACTGCAGGAAGGTGACCTTGCCACAGACAATCTGCTTTTTGCAGGAACAACTTCCTTGTCCCACCACCTCAGCCTAGAAAAACCCTTCATTTTGGGCAGCTCCTCGGAGCTCCGTTCTCTCTGCAGAAGGAGTGCAGCTGGCTCACATGTTGCTGAGTGGAGCCAATGAGGCCCTCGACAGCGATCCAGCGGGGTTCCGTCTTGACCACCCCTAACTGCACTAGCACCCGTCTCCTCCCCCAGCCCGCTGTGCGTGGGGGGAGGGGAGGAAAACCCCCGCCGGGTCCTGGGTCCTCGGCCCCCAAGCCCCGCCCAGCAGCCTCTCCCGCACGGAGGCCTGTGTGTGCTGCAGTGGCTGTAACTTGGGCTGAGCCTAGAGCTAATTTCCCAGGGGTGCCTGCGGCTTCTTAATGCTGGCTGTCACCGGGATGTAAAATTGTGCTCCTCCAGCCGCCCAGCTGACTTTATTCAGATACATCTAATGTGACAATTTTGTCAAAGCTTGTTTCAGAGAGCTGTTTTGACTGGGTGTTAACGCAGCCTTCCTAATCAGCCAACCGCAGCATCTCACCCCGACTCTAGGAGTGAGAGGGGAGGATTTCTCCCCGGGTAAAGATCTCTGTCCCCGGGGGTGACCCCTCGGCGGCAGAGGCAGATAGGACAGTGGGCTGAGTCCCGTCTGGGTCCTGCCCTCCCTGAAGATCGGCAGCCGGTGGGCTCAGGAAGAGCCGGCTGACAGCGGAGGGGCACAGGTGGGAACAGCCCAGGGCTAGAGTCTGTGCTAATGAGGGCGCTGAGGGCCTTGGATGTGCTGTGAGAAGCCGGAGCCCAGAGCTGGGTCAGGAGTGAATCAGCTGGAGCCAGCATCTTCACTGGCCGGGGCCTCCCAACTGCGCCAGGGCCGACAGACACACTTAGAGCCCCAGACAGCTCCCGGTGTGGCGTGTCCCCACCTCCCCATGCACCTGAGTTCTGGTTTCCTCACCCGCAAACCTGCGAGGCTGGAACACGATACTGCGGCTTGTGGGCAGGAGACCCAGGAAGGCCGTGGCTCCTGGGTGGGCCTGGATCCGAGCTGGATGCCTCCGTCTGCGTGGACGTGGCTACGTCTCCTCTGCCTCCCCCGCTCGGTGGACGCCGTCTCTAACACCCGCCTGGCTCTCAAGCTCTCTGGGTAAGAGTGGGGGACTTATCCTTTGCACTGCGTCCCACCGCAGAGTCCTGGGCAGCCGACTTAGCAGGAGGCGCTCAGCCGGGACTTTTATCTTCTGTAATTTGAACCAAGTTCTCTGACCAGTGGATCTCGTCTTCTGAGGGAAGCCAACCGTGAAGGGACCAGTGAGGACTCCGGAGCACCTGCCGCCTGAAGGCCCTCCCTGCAGCTCGTGCCTGCATCACATCCGAGCTGAGGCCCCTGAGCCTGCGCCTCGTCCACTCACGCCGCGCGGATGTGGCGGAGCTCGGGCTGGGGCCACCATCCAGCACCAGGTCCGGGCTTGTCCACTGCACCATCGCCAAAGCGAAGGCACTGGTTCAACAGCCCCCACGGCTCTGGCTCCGAAAACCGGCAGCTGCTGTGTGTGCAGGGTCCCGGGAGGCATGTGTGTGTGTGTGTGTGGGGGGGGTGCCTCCCTGCTGCCCTGGGCCGGCTTGCTGCGGGGTCAGAGGCTGGCACTCTCCTTGCCCAGATGTGGGACTTCCCACGTCGTCTGCGTCTCAAAGTGTCTCCTCTTCTCTCCAGGCTGCTGGTTATTGATGTTTATTTTTAACTTGCGTGTGATTAGGATGGATCAAAGCCCTTTCAGCTGCAGACGGTCCTAACGGGGGCGCGGGGGGTTTGGCCTGCAAGTCCGCTTGGGGCTCCTCTCTGTCCCCGTCCGGATGAACCGACTCTGGCCACTTCTGATGTCCTGTCCTGTTCCTGGGCCCCCTGGCAGGACCACACGAGATTCTTTGATCCCGTCTGAATGCCCGGGTACCCTCTCTCGCCTTCCTCTGCGCCCCCAGGTACATCCGTGCTGCTGCGGGCGCGGTGTCTTCACAAAGCAACAGTTAAAAATAAAAATCAGTAACCGCCAGATTATCAAGGGAGGATTAATTCAACTTTTGTAAATGCTAATGAGATCTGGAACCCTAGCCAGCGGCATGGGCAAGGACTGGCGCCCCTTCTGCCCGGCTCTGGGAGGGCTTAACGAGGCTCGCCTGGGGGGAAGGGGGGGCTGCCAGATTCACACCCCTGTGACCTGAGCCTGAAAGGCTGGTGCCCCCAGGATTCAGACTGCGTCTGACCCCTGGCATCTCCCTGCTGACGCGCTGGCTCAGGGCTCTGCTGGCAGTGTGACCAGAATGCCACTTTCCTGGGAGCAGAACGGTCTCTTGGGTTAGGACCCGAGAGTCCGGTTTGGCGGCTGTTTGGAGGGCTGAGTGCAGCCGCAGTGGGGCCGGGGAGGCTGCCCAAGGCTCCCTCTGTGAGCACGTGCTCGCTCTCTCCTACGAGTCTTGGCCTGAGTGTCTTGCCCACGTCTCAGCCCGGCCCCTGCCCCACCCTGCTGGCCCTTCCTGCCCTTCTGTTCTGCCCCACAGCACCCAGCACCTCCTAAGACCCCACACTGACCATCCCCTGGGGTTACTGTTTGGTCGAAGTTGCCTAGTCATGTGACGTGCTGGCCCCTGAGGGACCCCGGGCCACGCTTAGCTTAATCGGGGAGAGTCATGGAAAGTCAGGGAGTGTGTTTCCCTCTCTCTTCCTCGGCCCACAGTGTGAGGAGGGAACAAAGGACTTGTGAGGTGGACCCAAGGGCAGGGAGCATGCTCTGGCCACCCCTGGGAACGTTGCTCAGCAGACAGAGGAGGGGCCACTGGTGCAGAAAACAGGTCGGCAACTCACCAGACATGCTCGGTGGAAGCCAGTCCTGGAAGCTAGGACCCCAGTGATTCCCTTTGTTGGACGTGTGGGAGGAGGCAGCACGTGGTCGCCAGGGGCGAGGGGCTGGTGAGGGCTTGAGTCGGAAGGGAGGAGGGAGTTCTGGGTGGCGGAGCTGCTCGGTGACCTGCTGGTGGTCTGATGGGGAAAAAATTCAGAGAACTACTCACCAAAGGGAAAAAGAGCCACATTTCTGCTGCATGATCATTAGAGGGTAAGTAAGAGCATCTTTGAAAGGGGACGGGTGGCTTCATCCCGAGGCGCGCGTCCTGGGGCCGCCCACCGAGGCCCCCGCCCCGCCCACCGCGGCCCCCGCCCCGCCTGCCGGCACTTGAGACCGAGCGACGGCGCGCCCCTCCGCGCACACCCAGACACGCCGTGGGGTCCGCGGGCCGGCCCGAGAGGACGGCGGGGCTTTGATACCAGCAGTGCCTCCTGGACAGACCATGCTGTCATAAGAAGGAAACACGCACACCGTGAAAGGTCTTTCTTTGCGAATCCCTCTCCTGGCCTCAGACCCAGCCGCGCGTTTCCCGCTGTTAACAGATCTCAGCTCCTTCCTCTCCTCTTCTCCCCGGTGCTGCTGCGGCCCTCGCTGCCTGATGGAGCGGCGGTCTCGGTCACCGCTGGGCCAGCCCGAGACACAGCCAGCAGGAGCAAGTGGGGTCCCATCCTCGAGGAACGCGGGTCCTCCGTCTTTCTGCTCGGCAGGTCCCAACCGTCCCAGTCACCGTGCTGGGCGAGGGCCCCTCCCAGGCTCACATCTGGCTGTTTTTCCTCCAAACCTGCTTCTTCCACCAACCAAGTCAGGGCCATGGGAACCATCCCCAGGCCTCGTCTCTGCAGCCACTTCGCCTGGCTGTCCCCGCCCTTGTGTCCCACCTGCGACCTCACTCAGATCTGCCCTTTCCTCTCTGTCCCCTGCCATCACCTCACAGGTGGCACAGCCTGTCCCCGGGACCCCGGCCCTGGACTCCTGTGTCCCCACGTTCTGTCTCTGGGGTCTGCTTCCTCTGACCCCTCCCCGTCCCGACACCACCGATGCCCCACTTGCCTTGTCACAGGGTTCCGAGGGAAGCCTCCCCGTGTCCACCTGCCTGTGGGACGGAAGTCAGCTCTTTCACAGAGCCCAGTGCACCCGCAGCGCGAGCCCCCCTCCTGCCTGGCTCCGGACCAGAACCCTGAACGCAGCTTGCCCCCCGAGGCCACCCTGGGAACAGCACGGCGGCCGCCTGCCCTTGATAAAGCCCAGCTTTGCCCCACCCCTGCTCCCTGCCAAGGGCCACGGAATTTACCCTCTCCTCCTCTGGGTCCTTGTTCCACGTTGTTCATAACAATGGGTCCCTGGTGCTGCTGCGGGGACCTGGGCTGAGTTTACAGAGGGCCGGACACAGGGCGGGACGGGGCTTTGTTTCCCCTGGAACGCCCGGCACCTGGCGGGGGCCTCCCTCAGCGGGGAGACTTTGATGCCTACAGGTTTGTAGAATCCAGTTGACTTCTGTTGCTCAGACACCATCATTTCCTGGGGTCTCTGCATGTGTGTGCACGTGCCGTGCAAGCGTGTGTGCACGCACATGTGTGTGTCTGCGTGTGTGCGTGTGCATGCACGTGCATGTGCGTGTGTGGGCTGGGGCTGGAGCCGTAGCTGGGGAGTGAGAGGGCGAGCGTGCGGGGAGAGACAGCCCTTCCTCACTACCTGGCCCCAGCCCTCCGATGCCTGCCCTGTAAGCCCCCTGCTGTCCCCCAAGGTGTCGGGTGTCTGCTCACCTCCCTCCAGCTTTCCTGCTCTGACTCACAACAGCGCAGACACAGGGAGGGCTGTGCCTGGCCGGCTGCCCCCTGGTGCTGCCTGCCAAGGCCCTGCGACCCTCAAACTCGCAGCCCGTAGGCGCCTGCCTGCTCCTCTTCAGGAGGTAAGGTGCATCCCTTCCTGACGTGCGTTTGCCTTCCCCCCAAAACACTCTGATGCTCACATCTATGCCAGCTCTTGGGCAAGGGGGAGCCCTGGGAACTCTGATTCAGACGCATTCGGGAACTTCCTGACAGAAACTGTAAGCAAGTTCTCCCCACCTGACACAGGTCTGTGAGCCGGACGCCCCAGCCTCTCTGCAGAGCCAGCCTTTGCACTTGTGTTCAGCCTGGAATGTTCTCCACCTCCCCCCACAGGACTCACTGCTTTTCTTTGCTCAGGGCTCTGCTCACGATCCGTCTTCCCACCAGCCTTCCCTGACCCCCTGCCCGACCGGCACCTTCACGGCTTCTCCACGGCGCCTGGTGGGGGTTTCTGCTTCACACTGGGACCACCGAGCCTCTCACGCACGTATCGGATGATTTGTTTATTGCTTTCCCACCCTGGGACGTCAAATCTCCCGGAGACCAAAGATTTTGTCTGCCTTTGTTTACTCTGACAGCCCAGAGCCCAGATCAGCTAGTGGCGCCCATGACGGTCAGTTTTGTGTGTCCACCTGCCCAGGGCATGAGGCCAAACACCAACCTGGATGTTGCTGTGAAGCTGTTTTTAGATGAGATCAACATTTAAATCAGTGGATTTTGAGTAAAGCAGATTATTCTTTATCATGTAGGTGGCCTCATCCAGTTGGCTGAAGGAAGAGGAAAAGACTGAGGTCTTCAAGGAAGAGGGGGCCTGCCCACAGACGGCCCCGGACTCGAGCCGCACCGCCAGCCCCTCCCTGGGTCTCTGGCCCGCTGCCTGCCCAGCAGACTTTGGATTTGCCAGCTCCAACCTCCTTACAAAATCCCCCTCCATATCTCCACGTCTCTATTTCCATGTCCATCCGTCCATCCCTCCCATTCACCTGTCTGTGTTTCTGTACACTTCACATATGCCCTGTTGAATGAGTGAATGAATCAATGAATGAATGAACGAGGTGTGAGGCCTTGAAGGGAGTGGCTTTATTGCATTTCTAAGGGACTATTGTAGACCCTGGGTCCCCCGAGGAAGTAGAACAAAGCAGCTTTAAGGAACCCTGCTGTGTGGACTTGGAAGGATGGGGTGACCTGACAGACTTGGGAGCAGAGGCTCCCCCCACGCAGGACTCTCTCAGATTCTTGAGTGAGGTCCACGTGGAGGTGGAGAGGGCCTTGGGTAACAGCGATGACCTAGAACCTACGTATTTTGACTTAAAGAAAATGAGGCATTTTGACATTTCTTGAACATCTATGCTGATGGGATGAGGTTTCCTGTTTTTCCAGGTTTTGAGTATCAACTCACAGCCTGTCTGCGAGAAGCTGCGTCCATCCCTTCATTGGCCGCATGTTTCCCGAGTACCTGCTGTGTCCCTGGGACCATCACTGCTGGGGGTGTGTTGGTTATCTCTGCTGCAGAACACGCCTCACCAAAACACAGTGGTTTAAAGTAATCACCCCGTTTATTATGCTGTCGGCCTCTGAGGATCAGGAGCTCCTGGGCGGCCGGCTGGGTGGTCCTGGCCTGTGGTCAGCCTGGGCTGCCACCACGTGAAGGCTGGACTGGGGCCGGAGGCTCTGCCTCCCAGGGGCTCAGTCACACGGTTGCCAAGGACCCTCCACAGGGCTGCCCAGGTGTCCTCGCAGCACGGCAGGGCCTCGCCTGAAGGAGTAGCCCGAGAGCCCATGGCAGGGGCCACACGCCCCAGTGGCCCAGCACTGGACTCCCACGGCACCCCTTCCAGTGTTCTGTTGCTGGCGTGGGTCAGCCCTAAGGAGGTGACTGACTATATAAGAGCCTGGAACCGGGGCCAGGAGCACCGGGGGCCACGGTGACGACTGCCCACCCTCACTCAAGCTCACAGGGCTGACTAAGCCGAGCCGGGCCCTGCAGTGCTCGCGTCCGTGACTAACCTGGTGTGGGCTGGGCCCAGCGTGTGCCCGCGTCATCTCCAGATGACCCGCCTGCCTGCCGAGCCCTCCTCCCTGCTCCTGGGTCATCCTGCCACCGGTCCCGCCTTCTCTGCGGGACGCCAGCCTCCATAACAGTTCAGCACAGGACACGGTGCTGACGCCTGGGCATGTCCTGTGCCCTGGTCCCTCAGTAGGTGAGCACGGGGTAGAGGGACTCCTGAGAACGCGTGAGGGCCCCAGGCGAGGGGGCCGACCTGGAACAGGGCAGATGCAGGGAGTGACGTCCTCTCCAACAGCGCCACCAGGCCCGCCCACCCCTGGGCACGTGCCCCTGGGTCCTGGGGCCCCGTGGCTGCACTGTGTTCGTTTGCACCTCCTTCCTCTAGGTCAGCGAGTGAGTGCCCCCTGGGGGGCACTTGTCCCCTCTAAGTCCAGGCACTGGGGGGACCCAGCTCAGATCCTTGAAGGACTGGTCTGACTCCTCACAAGGAGTCGAGGACCCCGACCTCTCACCGCTGCGTCCCAGGCCTGACGAGCACCAGGTGGGGACTTGGCCTGAGCTGGGCTGGCCACGCAGAGGCTGAGCAGACACTGGTTAAAGGAGCCCGGAGAGCCTGACAGCGGGGCTGCGTCTGATCCCAGAGAGGCCCGGCCGAGCACCCCCGCCCCCTGGACCCCAGCAAACCGTCAGAACACGCATCTCTTCTGGACCTTGTTTCGTCTCCTTGACCTTTTTCCACCTGAGGGGGCGAAAGGGGCCAGTGGGTGGCAGGGATTGGTGGGTCCGAACTCTGGCTTTGGACGTTGTTTGCTTGGAACACAGACACAAAAACTGCCCTCTTGTTACCAAACGAAGTCCGTGTGCCCGCCGCACAGTGAGGCCAAACAAACCGAGACGTCGGAGTTTGGAGCAGAGAAAGGTTTACCGCAGGAGGATGCGTGGCTCATGCCCAGAAAGCCTGCAACTCCCTGAAGGCGTTCAGCTGAGCCTTTGAAAAGGGAGGGGCGGTCTGCGATCAGCTGTGCACAGTTCTCAGATGGCTTGGTGCTGCAATAACAGGGGTCAACAGTATCAGTCCTTGGGCACCAGAAGGTCTGGGGGCCACGTGCTCACCACCATCGGCAAGTGGTTAATTTCTTCCATTTGGCGGTGGTTTCAGCACCTGAAAAACTCAGGAAATCTGCATGAGGTGCTATGATCTGGGTCCTTCAGGGAGGAGCTGCAGCAGAGGGTGGGGGGCCCTGTCCCGGGAGGCCCCCCAGGCTCCTGCTCGGTGCACACTGGCTTCACCTGCAGGAAGGGGTGCTGAGCCCACGCTGGCCTGAGGTGGGCAGGGTGCGGGCTCAGGAAGAGCAGGTGTGGAGCCCAGGATCCAGGTGGCACCTCATCGCAGAGGAGAGAAGCCAGGCGGCGTGCACTGTTACTTTATGATTAATGTATAATAACACGGTAGTCACCAGGCGCAGCTGTGTCCCTGCAACGCTAGGCTGGAAACCACACCCCCGGAAACGGCACCAGAGCCTCCATGGCACGGGCAGTCGGCTTCTCACTGCTCGCTCAGGTGAGGGCGGGGACCCCGAAGACACGGGAGCTGCCCGTCAGGAAGGCTGACCGGCCCTGGGACCCCGGCTGGCAGCGCACAGAGGCGCCGGGGTTTCTCCGCTCTATTCACGTGTATGCGGGGAAGGCGATGGGTCTCCCTGCGTCGAGGACAAGGGCGGTCTGGGGCCAAGGGGCTGCAGGTGTGATCTCTCCCCGCCCAGCCCCGTGGGAGTCCAGGGCCTAGGACCTTCTTTCTCTCCCACTGGTGACCCGTCCTGGCCCGGGGGCTCCTGGCAGCGGCCTTGGGAAGAAACGCTCTGATCTCACGGGGTCCTTGCTTGGCTTCCCTGTGCTCGCTGGTGAAGTGGGTGTAGACAGATGACACCAGACTCTAGCCTGGGCCGCGGAGGCCACTGTGGGTGTAGCCCCCTCCCTGGGCTCTGTCCTCCACGCGTGTCTCCGCAGGAACGCCCCAGGTTCGGGACGGGGCTGAGGACCACAGGATGAGGCGTGTAGGCTCCCTGGACAAGCACCACCTTCTGTCATTGTGACTTGTGCGGAGGGCAGGACACTTCACGTTCCAGGAGGTAGGGGGCGGGCGGCTTGACCTCTGCGTGACCTCGGAATCCACCAGGTCGTCTGCATTTCCAGTTTTCATCAATGTGTGCGGCAACGGCTCAAGCGAGAACAGTTTTCGGAGCGGAGCCAGCACGGGGTCCTCCACCAGCCACAGCACCTGGGGGTTGAAGAGGGAAGTGGGCGACGCTTCGCCGGAGGACGCGGGGGACACAAAGGGCAGAGGGCACAGTCCAGCCTGGGAGACCGGGCGGACTGCACGTGTGCACCTGCCCTGCCCCGGAGCCGCCCCCTCCCCAAGCCCCACCATTTCCAGCAGTTTCTCCCTCACCGTACGGGGAACGGCCCTCACTGTTGCAGGGTGGGACCCCTTCTCCACGGCCGGCCCAGCGCTTGCCCTGTAAACCACAGCTCATCTGTTTTTCGCCTCGCGATGCAGCCGAGGGAGCTGGGGCCACGGTCTGCTTGTCTCCTTAGGAACAGGCGTGGGACGCCCGCCGGGGACCCAGGGCTTCACCACGCTGGCATCCAGGCTCCAGACAGAGCCCCCGGGACCTGCTGTTGCCGCTTGTTCTTCTTGCCAGAGGAGTTGGTCCTTTGGGCCAGTTCCACTCTGAGAAGACCTACCACCTGCTTCGGCAGAGCTTCCCCAGCGCGCAGCTCTTCCTGCTGCGGTGACTCTGGTCTCCTAGAAGTCAGCTGTAGGCGCGGGACTCACAATTCCTAGCTCTGGAGGCGAAAACATCAAACAAACCAAGACTGGAGATTCCTCAAGGCAGGCAGCACGCCAGTCCCTGGGACACAGAAGCCCAGACATCAGGTCGCCCTGGCACTGTCGCCCCTGCCGGAGCGCGAGGATCCAGGCTGCCCTGCAGGGTCCCGGCTGTGTCCTCTCTCTGGGAAGGGCCAACTCGGCTCGTTCTTTCTGGACTCAGCGGTACTGGGGCCTGACCCAGGCGATACCATCCCGGCCTGCTGTGTCTTTACAGGGCTGCCACCACATTGCCGACTCTGTGCCTTCCTGTCCATCCCCGGCTTACGGGGGGAACAGACCCCCCAACAGGCTGGTCCAAAAGAGGGGGTGCCAGGCACTCCCTTGCCTCCTGGGAAGATGCTAAGATGAGGTGCCTTGGAAAACGTGCCCTCTTACCCCCGCTGTGCCCTTCGGTGGCCCACGGCTCCCCCTCACTGTTCAGAATTCACCGCAACCCGAACGACAGGCCTCTTGTGGCAGGTGATGGAAGTCACACCCTGCAGCCTGACAGCTGCGAACTCAACCACGTCTTTGTTACGACCACAGAGTCTTGCCCGCGTGGCTCAGGAGGAGGGCCACTGCGCTAGGAAGCTGCTTCCTTTCCCGTGAGCACATCCTCCAGGAACCCGCAGTGCACTGTCGCCTGGTGCCTCTCACAGCCCCTATCTCGGGCTGCTGCGCCCACCCTGGCTGCTCTGCTGGAGCAGGGCTGCAGCCTCCCCAGCAGGGAGATGCTCGGGAGGTTATGGCCCTGCCTGGGGTGACCGGCTGCAACGCTGACCAGACAGATGGCAGAAGGCCAGCCCTTTCCTCGAGGCGGGATTCATGCTTCGGGACGGTGGGGAGGAGGGCAAGCTCTCCTGGCTCCCTCCCCACCAACCCTACCTCCTGCACGTCTCTCAGGCTCCTCCCGGGGGCCCGCCCTCAGTAAATCCCCTGCACAAGAACCCCACCTCAGGTCCTGCGTCCAGGGGGCCCAGCCTGAGATGGTTCCCCCTGTGTGTGCGTGTCCGCGGAAGTGTTGGAACGGGACTCAGATGAATTCAATCTGCTGAACACTTTCTGTGGAACACGTGGAGGGGCTGTGGGAGAGACTGGCACAGAGCAGAGGCCCGGATGGAACAGATCGGGGAGACCTTGGGAAGGGCACACACACTGAGAGTCTGGAGGGACGAATGATGCAGACAGAGGAGTGCTGGCAAAGCAAAGGGGCACAGGGGACTCGCCCACGCTTGTTGGGTGAGTGCTGGAGCTGGGGCCTGTGCCTGTCTGCCCACCTCCCAGGGCCCCCCTCCACAAGCCCCGATCCCACGGTGGGGCAGAGCCCATGCGAGGCTGCATGGACACTGTGCCAGGGAAACGGTTTGTGCGCATTAAATACCTGTTGCCATGAGCCGAGTCCAAAACTGCCCTTAACCCAGCATCTCCTTGTTTGTCATGGTGCAGAGAAGGGCACTGTCTCCCCTTAGAGGTTCCAAGCACAGAGGGGGCAGTGCACAGACGCGGGGGCTCTCGCTCTTGTTGGAAGGGCAGCAGATGCAGGTTCAGTGTTGAGGCCACTAGAACATCCCAGGACTGTGCGGAATCTGGGCGCTGCAGCCTGGAGGCTGCTGGGGGGCTGAGCCCACTGAGGTCGGAGCTGCCGCTGGCCCCGGAGAAGCCTCTGGACACCCGGAGACGGACCGTAGATGCCAGGGATCAGACGGTGAGATGGAGGGGCTGTGGTTCTTCCAAACGTAGAAGACGAAGAGTGAACACTGGGAACTCCCGCGAGACTGTGTGATCCCGAGGCCCAGCGGCGGCCAAGGCCGCAGCGCCACCACCGGCACGCCGCTCATCTTCCAGACCCTGCGCAGCTGTGTGTGGTGGACGGGCTCTCGCCCACACCCGGAACCACCGCGTCAGGTGGTGCAGAGTGTTTCCAGCTGCTCCCATGGGGGTCGAGGAGGCGGGACGGCGAGGGGGGTCTCCTACAGGCTTCCTGCTCCCTCAGACGGACCCTCTACTGTCTTGTCTGCAGGTGACCGTGAATGGCAGTGACAGCCAGTGGGGCGGGGGCCCGCGGCCTCAGGGAGGGGCTGGGAGGCTCTGTGTGAGTGAGGGTGGCAGTGACCACGCAGAGGAGGTTTGGGCCACGTGGAGGTCATGAGCTCGGAGACTCGCACCTCACGTGCTAAGGGTCAGCTCTAGGCGGGGCCGCGGTGCTCAGGCGAGCCCGGCACTGAAACTCGAACCCCTCATCCGCCACAATCCTGCCGTCTCATTCTGTTTGGGGGGAAGCTGACCCCTCTGTCACCTAGGAAATTAGTCAACAAAATGAGAGTCAGAACCCAGGTCAGGCTTCCTCCAGAGGCTGAAAGCATCTTGGACTTTGTCAACATCGCCTCTTGCACAAGAGGGGGTCAAAATCACCTGCCCGTCCTTGCGAGGTCAGACTGCCCCGGGTCCTGGTCATCAGCCTCTGCATGGCGTCTGCTCTCGGAAACTATGACCAGAAATGTGAACAGTGGTCCTTCCCGGAAGCAGCTGCAGGAGAAGCGCCAGCTGTTTATAATTGAAACGGCGTTCTTCCTGCTTTGTGCCAATTGGTGGACATCCTGGCGAGGACGGTTTTGACTCTGTTTTGAGAGAATCTGAGAGCGGTTCACCCCGGGGGCTGGGTGAGGGCTCTTCATTTCCTGAGCGTCCAGTGAACGGGTTTACCCGACAGTCAGTTTTTGAGAAAGTCATTAAGGAAAGGCAGGCGTTGAGAGGACGGGGTGGGGTGCCTCATAATACCTGGGAGCTTTTCTACTTCTGGTGTTCTGTGCTCCGTGACTTGACCCAGAGGTGGACCTGGCCTAGGGGCCCAGGGGGTAGGGGGTGCGTGGGTGAGTGTGACCACAGTGGTGGGGCCATGCAGTCTGAGGCTTTGCGTATCTGCTTGGGCTGCCCTGAGTGGGGTCCCACTCCACCCCTCTCTGCTCTGCACTGGCCTTTCTCTTTCCATCCCGTATCTGAGCCTGGCCGGAGTGGGCTGGTGGCTGTCGCTCTGCTGTGGCTTCTGGGAGGCTTGGCACCTTGTTTCCTGGTGTCTGGGCCGCAGGTGCAGGTGTGTGCCAGGCTCCACTTAGGATGTGTTCAGCTAAGTCATGTCGGGCTCGGTCTGGTGAAGAAGGAGCAGGCTTTCTCCAACCCCGGCGGGATTAGCAGGCAGGCACATCCCGGAGCAGAGGGGGCCCCATCCCACAATGCCCAAGAGCGGCTTCTGCCCGAAGTGTGTCGTACTGTGGAGCTCAGCGCACTGGGACTCCGGCCCCTGAGTGTGCAGCCAGAGGGGCCGGTGAGGAGCCAGAGTCCTGCTCACCCTCGGCCAGAGCGTGCTTTCCATGGTTGCAAAGTGCCCCTTCTTCCAGCCAATGGCGAGTGCATGTGCCCCGTGGAGTGTGTGTGTGTGTGTACACGGGTGCAGAGTACCCAGGAATGGGCCTCGGACTATGTGTGTCCACATGCAGACAGCTACGTGTGGCCCCTGCCTTTTGTGCACATTCTCATCCATGTGCCTTCCTAGGCACGCGTGTGTGCGTGCGTGAGCACCTATGTACAGTGTGTGCATGTGAGTGGTGTGTATGTGTGAGCGTGCGTGTGAGCACGTGCAAAGTCTGGGTGGGCGGGCCTGCTGGGCTTTGCCTTGGGCCGCTGGCTTCCTAGAGTCTGGATTTGTTCTCCCAGTTCCGGGTCGATGGCGCTGATCCAGGAGGAGTGAAGGATCGATTGTAGTTTGGTTGGAGGGCTGGCGCCAGAGTGTGTCAGAGTCATTAGCAGCAGGAGCTAATGGGAGGCTGGGGGCCTGGGGGAGACTGGGGCGAGCTGGAAAGGAGACCCACTCCAGGGGACCCGAGCGATTCTCCCTGGAACCCTGGAAGCCTGCAAGCCTTCCTTCCGCACTGGGCTCAGGACGGGCTCTGGGGTGAGGACACTGCTGGCAGGTTCCACGCAGTCCCCTCCGCACGCAGGCATCACTTGCATAACAGCAAAAACACGTGTAACTCATTCGAAGATTTCCAGCAGGTGGGCAGAGGAGCGGAGGTGCTGGGGGGCGTCTCCGGCTGCGAGTAAAGAGCGGGTGGGGTCACTTGAAGCCCAGGCTGGCCGGGGCTCACTCACTGTGCGGCCCCTTCACGGTGCCTCCAGCCGCCCCACTTGGGGGGCGTGCCCTAAAAGCCTTGTTCTTTGGAGTTTAGAGGAGAAGCTGCTGCACCCTCCTTATGCAGGAGGGGGTCCAGCTGAGTTGAGGGGGACACGACAGGAGACGGAAAAGGAGCCTTTGCCACATGGCCAATGGTGCCAGGCCCTCAGCCATTCCTATCAGACGCCTGGCTTCACGCTGCCAGCTTCAGGGGCACAAGGAAAGAACTCTGGCCCAGTGATTATCAGCCAGGGATGGGGGCCACTGGGAAAGAGTCTGGGAAGAAAAGAGGGTCGGGAGAAAAGAGGTGGCGGTGGCGTGAGGGCTTTGAAGGACCTCCGCCCCTGCCAGTGACTAGTCTGTCTTAGGTGGAGCCACCTGAGGACAGGGACCTCCAAAAAGATGGGGCTCTTCCTCAAGTCTGTGGAGCGATTCTCCGAGAGGCAGAGAATCTTCTCCGGGATGAGTCAGGCTGGGGATCAAGGCGGGTCCGGGGGCCTCTTTTTCCCGAAGTGCGTGGCAGACAGAGGTCCTGGTCTCTATGTCCTACCCTCTGAGACAGGAAGCAGTGAACGGGGGCCCGGGACTCGGTGGGGTAAGTGAGCGGCCCACCCGGCTTCCGAGAAAAAGTTTGGCAAGGCTGGGGCTTGCACCGCCGGCTCACAGTCTGCATTTCCAAGCAAGTCAACGCTCCCTGCAGACCAGTTGGCTTCTGGCTGGAGGTTCACGGGCTGGAACCCAGAGCTTTTGCCCCCCTTGGGGGCTTCCTCTGCAGCATGGCAGGTGCAGTGCGGGGGCCTCCCGGGCTTTGGCTCCTGTGGTCCCCACAACAGCCCCCAGTGGCAGGTGACTTATCCGCTGTTGATAAGACCCAAAGGCAAGGAGTTGGGACTGGAATGTGTCTGACTGCATGCTGATCTGGCTGCAGCTCAGGGAGGTCCAGGAGCACCCCTCACACCACTGACCATCAGCAAAATGCCTCAGATCTGTCGCTGGCTTGTCAGACAGTAGAGAGGAGGAGGGGGAGGAGGAGAGACGACAAAGGAGGCAGAAGTCCCAGGCCCCCAGTCCGAGACCCGCCTGGGGCCTCTGTTGGCAGGTGGAGGCGCTGTCCGCAGTGCTGACGCTGCGCCGGCCAGTCCTCAGACAAGGGACGCCCACGTTGCTCAGAAATTGGGATACTGTGCTGACTGGGAGCACCTAGTCTCCTGGGCCAGGGCGGTGGGGGTGGGTACTGAGAATTCCCAGAGAAGCACAGAATGTGCACGTGTGTGCACACGTGATGTGCGGCTGGGCCACGTGTGCCTGGGCGCCGGCGTGTGTCTTGGCTGCATCTATATGTATCCCCGTGGTTCTGTGTGGGGCCGTGTGTGTGTGTGTGAAAGCGTGTGGGTGGGCAGGTCTGTACGCGGTGGCGCAGCACCTGTCTGCGCGGGCGGTGAGAGCGCGCGTGTCCCTGGGGTGTGCGGTGTGGGTGGGGTGAACTGCGGTGGCCTGGTGAGGAGTCTCATGGGCTGGGCTTCCTCTCTGCCCTGCCCTTAGCAGGTGCACAAGCACACCTGTCCCCAGGCACACAGGTAGCCCAGAGCATTGCGGGGCGCACTCAGATGTGTGTGCAAGCCTGCACACGCGCTGGAACAGGCGCACACACGTCCACGCCTCTGAAGGCCCCGCTGGCTGGAGGGCCTGCCTCCGCCCTCTGTCTTCCCATCCTGACCTCAGCGTCTGTCTTCTCTGAGCCCCCAGTCTTTGTCTCTTGGGAGTGGCTGCCCTTGGCCTGGGACTTGTGGAGATCCAGTCACTGGCTCCGCAGGACACAGAGGGGAGGGCCACACTTTTCCTCCAGAACCAAGACCTTTCTCATTAGTACCAGACCCATTACAGGAGGCTCCTGCTGGCGCCACCTGCTGGTGGCCGTGACCCAGCGTCTGTAACAGGTTGGGCTGGGGAGCTGGGCCCCTGGACACATGAACTGGGGGAAGCCTGGGCCTGCCTGGACGCCCGGCTCAGGGTGAACCTGGGCAAGGAGGGTTTCACTGGCCAAAGCTCCCTGGGGCCTGACTTGGGGAAGAAGAGAGGGCGGTTCTAGGGCCACCACGCTGGGCGTCCCGTGATGGGAAGGCAGGAGCTCCTCACGCCTGGGGACCACGGGTCTGGTGTGAGCCTCAAGGGGCAGGGACTGTGGCACCCACCTGCCCACGGGGCAGCTCAGGAGGACGTGGCCCCTGCGGATGTTGGTCCGACACGTGTGTGGTCGTCAGAAGCCATCCTGCCTCGTGAATGTGCACCGGCGTCCCCTGCGTCACGTGTGTGATTTTGCATGTGAGTACCCACAGTGGTGTGTGCACTGCGTGTGTGTTTGTGGAGAGATGCGGGTTCCAGCCGCATGCACACGCCCTGTGATAAAGCGGCCTTCCCCTGCAGGGCCTGAGCCTGGGGCCGCCCCAACGTTCCCCCGCTGGAAACTCTTGACCCACCCTCTGTACATGCTACCTAATTTTCAGTTCTCCTAACTTCCCCCTTCTCTCCCTTTGCGCCCTCTCCAAACACCCACTCCACAGGGGGCGCTCGGGCTCCAACTCCACGTGCAGAGGCCTCCCAGCCCATCAGCTCAGGGATCTGACGGCAGCGGAACCAGCCATGGACCCCCTTCCTGCCCGCCGAGGGCAGACGGCCTGCTGCTGCTGAGAGCAAACCACCGCTCCCCGCCCCCTCCACCCTCCAACCCCGCAGTGCTCTGCAGGGCTCACGCCTCAAAGAGCCTCCACAAAGGACAGCAGCCCAGGGCAGAGAAACAGAGAAGGGCCCTTTCTCCCCACAGCAAATGCTCCTTTCAAACCGCCCCCAGCCCTGGAGTGGCGCACAGGCTTCGTGCCCCTCGTTAACCTTGGGAAGCGGCCAGGGGGGCAGCCGTCAAGGCAGCCTGTCCCTCCGGCCCCCTCCCCGCACATTCCTTCTATGGGCGCATTGTCCTGGGTCCCCCACGAGACCCTCTCAGTGCCCCACTGGCCTCCTCCCACAAACCCTCCTGCCCTGGGCTTCCTTGGCACGTGACCCACCCCCCCACCGCCCCGCCAAGGCCGTGGGCTTTTCCTAGTGGGTTTCCTAGAAAGGGAGTGGGGAGGGAGCTTGGCTTCTAGGCCCTCAGCAGTCGAGGCTCTGGGCGAACTCTCCTTCCCCACACAGCACCTACTACTGCTTCTCTCTCCCACCCCTCTCCCGGGGACACGCACCTCTCACGCACACAGCAGAACCTCCCGTGTAGCGGGGCCTTCCTGGGTTGGGCAGTCCTGTCTCCTGTGCAGACAAATCTTCACCATCTCACATTTTGTCCTAGTTTCTAACCAGCTCCAAACAGACATCGGGCTGCAGGCAAGGTTAGAGGTCCAGCACCACCTTCTAATTTTAACCAGAGCAGCTGCAGCTCAGCTCTCCGCACTGGGCTCCTGGTACACCTTCTGTGCACGGTGCCTCGCCAGCACCCGCCACGGACTGGCCACTGTGCTGGCCCCTCGGCTCGCTCTGCTCTTCTGGACAGCCCTGCCGGCTGTTAACTGTCCTGCGATGGCAAGGACGTGCCTGCATTGTTCGTCCTGCCCCCAGTGCAGTGCCTGGTTCACAACAGGTGCTCAGCACACATTGGAGGATGCCAACTGCTGATTAAACAGGTGGATGTTTACAGAACTCCCAGTGAAGCTTAGGGACGCCGCACAACTTTCTTAAGGGTGCCCTGTCGGGGAGACGGGGCAGGGGCGGGACTCAGGCCTCCCCGCTGCAAGCCCAGCAAGTGCCTCTTTACGTCATATTTACCTTGTGTCCAAGCGCCATGGAGACGTGTTGCTGTGGAACCCTCTGGCATGGATGCCTTTTCCAAGAATGAATCGGGTTCTGTCTCCAGGCTCCCCGTACCACTCAGAGCCAACAACGGGAGAATCAGGAGGGGAGGAGGGAGCAGTGGGGGTGAGGCCTCGGGATGAGGGAGGGGCACGGGGCAGGGGTGGGGGGGGGGCCGTTGAGGGCAGACTCGGGGAGAGGCAGCAGAGAGTACAGGAGGCTGGAGGCGGGGAGGGCGGGGCGGCCGTCTCCAGCCGACCTCTGACCTCGGGCTCCTGTCTGGTCCCCAGCCCTCGACCGGCTTCCTGCACCTGGTCGAGCGATGCTCGTGCCAAGGCTGTGGGGAAGGGCGGGGGCGTGGGATAAGGATGCACCGGGCATCTCCTCGAGCTCCCACACAAGGCCCTTTTGTGTGGGGGGCGAGAGGGAGGCCTGGGCGTTGGCCGTGTGCCAGAAACAGACCCGCTCAGGCCCTCCAGCTGTGGCTCCTCACCCGCCCCGCCGGCCCCTGCCCGTCCAGCTGTGGGTCCAAAGCAGAAGCACAGCCTCCCCGCTCCCCTTCCCCTTTGCCCCTGGGTTTTCTCTGAGCCCAGGGGGGCCTTCCTCTCGGTCCTGTTCTCACCTCTGCCCTCCTCCCCTCCCTGACGAGCCCCAGGTGCACACTGTCACTCCTACCTGCCTGCTCCTCCTCCTTGCCTTTCCGGGGAGACCCCATCCCCCAGTGCAGCCCCCGCTGTCCCTGGGTCACGGACATGCCCGCTGTCACCTCGTCACCCCCACTGAACACCCCCACTGAACACCCCCACTGAACACCGGCAGGCACGGGGTCCGGATGGCAGGGAGCGAGGCGGCCCAGCACCGCCTGTCCCACTGGGCCTGTCTGTCGCTGGTCAAGCCCACTCCTCACTCCCTCCACTCAGCTTCTGCAGGCTCGAGCCTGGGCCACGGCCTCTCCCAGGCCCCCCGTCGACAGGGTTTGCCAAGCGTCCCTCAAGTGCTCGGCCTGATCCTCCCAACTGGACGCTAAGCTCTGGGGACAGCTGGTGGCCTGTCCCTCTTCTGCCCTCCTCCTCAAAGGTGCTCAGCGGCTGCTTGTTACTGCAGAAGCCTTCTTCCGGGGCTTCCTGAGCTCAGGTCCTCTCTGTTTTCTTCTCTCCAGCAGGACTTGTTCTCGGGCTGGTTCCCCATAACTGCCTCGTCCTCTGCCCACATCAGCCTTTCGCCGATGTCAGCGAAAGCCATGACTCCGCGTGGCTCTGCGGAAGCGTCTACGCGGTACTGGAATGCCTGGTTATCAGCAGTCTCTGGGGCGAGCCAGGTCCAGTTCCCTCCTGCACGACCCAGGAGGGGCACAGAACCCGGCTGCTGCGCGAGGCCGCCAGAGGGTCTGAGGCAGAGGCCTGGCTCGTGAAAACCTTCAGATTCCTCCCCCGCAGACCTTCATTCCACTGCTGCCCACTGTCCTGTCTGTAGGTGGACAGAGTATGACCCAGACCCCCACCTTGCTAGGTGGGCTCAGCAGGGTCTGGCTCCTGGCTGTCCTGAAAGCCGAGTGTGTGAGTGGGACCGCAGCTGTCCCTCTGCTCTGGTGCCTCGCTACTGGACCTCAGGCCCTGGGGTCCCGTGAGTCACATTTCCTTGTGAGGGGTGAAGGGTTTCTGAGGAGGGGAGGCTGTGTGTTCCTGCGGGCACTTCACAGGGACGGCTGTCATCCGGGCTCCTGAGCGCTGTAGGGTGGATTTGATGCAAAGCAGGGACCTCTTTTCTGCGTTCTTGGAGTAAGCCACAAAACCACGGAACGTGTCTTGTTTGAGATTGTTCAGAGCTGGCCGGGAAAGCCAAGAAGAAGGAGAGGGGTTGGTAAGGCTGAGAGGGCTGGCATCTGGTTTTCAGACAAAATCATCCTACATCGTGGACCCACGGTCTCTTGGGCAAGATTGTGTTCCCTTTCCAGCCAGACAAGAAATGAATACAGTTTGGTTAAAATTCCAAGAACTGGCTTATCAATTGATTTCTATGAAAGATGCCTCAACACGTCTTTAAGAGCTCTGATGTAAGGCTCAGCACAAGAGGACTCTGCTCTGCAGACACATGGCCCGGCTGTGGGCGACGGTCACCGTCCACCCTACACGCGTGGGCTGGCCGTGCGCTGCGCAGCAGTGTCGTGCTTGGCGATGGTGGGGTCCTGGCGGACCCTCTCCCAGGCTCGCAGACTCATCTGGAGGAGCTATCGTAAAGTCACCCTCCATCTCCAGGCCAGGCACCACCACTGTGTAACCAAGACGCAGCCTGCGGGGGAAACCGTGACCGAGTAGGGGAACACTGGATGTGCTGGGAAATTTGAATCATAACAAGGTTTGAGTTTTCAGAAGAGAAGTCTTCAGCATGTATGACTGAAGCACCGAAGGCCGACACAACATTGTAAACTGCCTGCACGTCAATAAAAAAAATTACATATACAAAAACAAGTCTTCAGGGATTTATTTTGGGGCAAAGTGCACTGTTACAACGGCTCTTCAGGCCCAGAAGACATCTGACCGGGGCTGCGAGGTGCCTGCAAAGCTCTGTGAGCATTTTGAGCTGAGATGGAACATTCTCATGATAAGAAGATTTAGAATCCTGCACTGCTTTCCTCCACTTCTCCTGCATGAGATTTTAAGATGAGATATTTATACTTTGGAAATCCAATTTCCTTTGTTTATTTTCTTCTCTCTTTCCAAGTTCTTTTAAAACATGCTGACTGGTCTCTGGCACAAGGAGAGAAAACAGGGTGAAAGGATTTTCTTCACAAACGGGCTAGGGGTGTAATGCGCGCGCCCACATCCCTGGGTGCCTGGGACCAGGGGCGGCAGCCGCATGCCTAGGACCCAGACGCCATCGGGCTACAAGCCCTGTCTTTCCGGGGCTCTCCTCTAGAGTTCACTTTCTGCCTAGAGTTTGGAGACTGTTTTCGTGGTACATCGTGTCATCCCACAATGGCTGCAGCATCGCCTCCCATCCTCCAGGCGGACACGGCTCCCACTGAGAGGTGGGGGTCTCTGTTCTCCGCCTTGGAATCTGGGCAGCGCTCTGGCTCTGGTGGAAGTGCTGCTACGTGCCTACCGGGGCTCGGACACAAAGAGGGGCACGCCTTCCTCCACGTTCTGCAACCCCGCCACCATGCTGGGAGGAAGCCCAAGCCTCCTGCAGAGAAGCCACACGGAGAAGAGCTCGGTTCTCACGGCCAGCGGCGCTTGCTGGCCGTGCGAACGAGCCATCCCGAAGGCACAGTGCCCATCCCCAGCTGGCCAGATGTCACATGAATTAGACATGCTCTGTCCCCACCAGCCCCGGCCCAGGTCGCAGATCTGTGAGCAGGTAAATGACTGTTTAAGTCACGTGTTCTGGGTTATTTATACGGCAGGATAACGAACAAGGCTCCCTAATTACAGGAACACTGAACCCCCTCATTTGTGCCCATGCGGGTAGGCTGCTTCGACCTGGAGCTGCTGTCTTCCTCATAAGCAGCTGCTCCGACGACTGTCCCAGCCTGGATTCTACAAAGAGGTCTGGACCTCCGGGGAAGGTGGAGGTGGCAGAGCGTGAGCTACTGGCTCTGAGTCCCGCCTCTCAGTGGGTATGAGGCGGGCGTAAGTCTCTGTCTCCTCTCCTCGACTCGCAGCCTCTGCCAGCCCTGGTCCTCCAGGGGTCCAGGGTGGGTGGCTAGATGTGCTTTTACATGGAGTGACCGGCAAGACTAGGATTCTGTATTCTCAAAAAGCAAGAGGGACAACACATACACCCTTGCTGACGCATACACCTGCACTTACTAGAGACGGTGACGACCAGTCAGGTACCCTGGGAGCGGCTCCTGGGATGGGCTCCCTTCTTCCCCCTCTGGGACAGGTGAGGTCCATGCCTGTTTTGGAGATGTCACTGGATGTGTCCATGACCGGGAGGGGCTGCCATCCTTCCTGGGTCCAGAGGTGGCCATATGCCAAGAGGGGAAGACTTAACGGGTCTCGTTCCTCACGGTGACCCGATACTGTATGTCTCCTTTGAGCTGCTGTGAAACCAAACTGAGACGTGTCTGATGGTGCTACTGCTTTTCCCTTCGTATCTCCAGTTTTTTTCCTTTCCACTGCATTTCCCATAGACTTTTCTGGAAGAAATGAGTCTCCTTTTTAGATCACTCTTTTGAACCCCTTCCGAACCCAACTCATACACTTAAGCTCTTTGCGTGTTTTTTTTCCTTCTAAGCTGGCAGTGTTAACTCCCTGGCAGAAACCACCACACCAACCACTGCCCCAAGTGGGACAGCACAGGGGCCAGCAGTACGGCCCCGGCGGTGGGAGTGGCCCCCTTCCTGGCCCTGAAGGCCACCAGAGGAGCATTCCTCCTGCACAGGTGCTCCCCTCCTCTGCCGTGTTTACACCTAACAAGGGCTCCAGACGGGGGCATCGAGCATTTTCCTTCAGGCCGGTTAGCTGCTTGGAGGTTTTGGAAGGAGAACCTCGCGATGGCCAGTTCTGCAAGGGTCCCAGAAAGGCTCAGCGCCCCAGGACCCCCGGAAAGTATGCAAATGTGTGCGCATCTATGTTGAGGGTGGAGCTGTTGTTCTGGGACATACTAGTGGGGACCAGCCCACCAGTGGAGGCCTGGAGCTTCCAACTCACTTCACATCCCCAAGACAGGCATCCTGGCAGAGTAAGAGACCTTGAAGTGATGGCTCAGGGCGAGATGTCCCTGCACCCTGAGTTATGCCGGGTGACCGGAGTTGATGGGCGGGGCACGAGGTCATTTAAGCGTTCCTGTCCTCCAGATTACGCCCAGAGGCTAAAACTCTACCAGTGCATTTGCTGCTCTGTCTGGGGGGCGCAGGGGGTCCCAGTTTTCCATCCCCTGGTTGGCGTGTTCGTGGGTTCGTGTTTCAGGGAAGGCTGTTCCTCCTGGGTTCAGGCCACTCTTGATGCATGGAGTGTGTGTGTGTGTTTTCTCAGGAGCAAGTCTCCTTCTTTTCTTTCTTTTTTGGGGTTGGGGGTGGGGAGCTTCCTGTCCCAGAGCCAGTGCTTTGTGCCCAGTGAATGTTTCTCGAGGGTGAAATTCCTGAGTCCCCTCTGCTGTCCTCTGTCCTCCCGCCTTGGGCAACAGCCCATGGGAGGGAGCTGTGCCATGGTCACTACTGCTCTCACTCGGTCACCACCGCTCTCACTCCTTGAAAGAACAAACATCTTCACTGCAGCCTCAGAACGCTGGTGTGAGGTGACTGTAGTAGATGTTTCCATGACACTCGTTTATTTCTTCTGCAGCTACAACTGCACTGGGGGAAGGGATGAGGAGAGGCTAGACTGGAGGGGCTGGGAATTCGAAGACCTTCCCAGTTCCTCCTGTCTTCTTCTGCAGCAATAAGAAGCCCACCTTCCTCTTCCCCTGGGTAGCTCCACCCCAGACCCCTACACTGCTTGCTCCCCAAATCCATCCTGCTTTTGAGCTGCAGAGGTGGGGCCCGGCTCCGAGGCAGGCAGGGAGGGGTGAAGGTGGGGGGAGGAAACTTGTGCTTGAGGAGGCGGCCTTTTTAGGAGAAGAAAAAACACTTTCACTGCTCAAAGTTGAGATTTAGTGCCGATGAGCAATCGTGACCCGCACTGGGGGTGGCAGTGTGCACACGTGTGTTCCCGAGGGGTCTGTGACACTCCCTGCAGCTGAGCCAATGACTCACCCCAAATCTTAGCGACTTTTAGAGGTCATTTTAGTCATCCCCCTGCCTTCGGGCTGGATGGAGCTTAACTTAAGCTCACGTTTGGGTGGAAGGGGGTACGTTGGGGGGGGGGCAGTGGCCGCGTGTGGAAGAGGGGCGGGATAGAGGCAGCGCTTGACCTCTTTGAAAAGATCTGCAGCGAAGGACGTTCCCAGCTTCCCCAGGCTGCCGTTCCCGGGTTTCCCCGTCCCTGAATCAGCACTGGTCTCCCGGGACGGCTTTTTGCCGGATGAAACCGGATGCCGGGTTCTGGGGGTGGGCGGGGCCGTCGTCCCCTCAGGCCCGCAGGGTAGCCGAGACCCCGGGGTCCCGCTAGCCAGCCCGGCGGCCACACTCCCTCCCCCAGAAACTTGCCATGCAGCGGGAGCAGGGAGCCGCGCGCAGCGGAGACGCGGCAGCGCCTTCTCCCCGGCAATGCGCATGACTCTGCGGCTCTGGGCTCGCCACACGTCAACGCACCTTGAATGGGCTCGCCCCCCTCGCCGCGACGGGCAGACGTCCCGGCCAATCGGCCCCCGGGCTCTCTGGCCGCGCCCAATGGGCGGGCGGCGGGGGCGGGCCCGGGGCGGTGCGGCCGGGCTTCTCCGCGGCGCTGGCTGCTCTCCGCCCGGGCTCCAGTGCAGGTGCCGCTGCGCCGGGCGGGAGGCTGTGCGCCGAGCCGAGCGGAGCCGCGGAGGGATGGGGAGCGGGCCGCCCGGACTGCAGGAGCCGCAGGAGCCGCAGGAGCCGCGGAAGCACCGGCGCGGGGCGTAGGCGGCGCGGGGCACTTTGCGATAGGATGAGGCTCCTGGCTGGCGCGCGGTAGTACTATGATTTGGTATGTGGCCACTTTGATAGCAAGTGTGATCAGCGCCCGAGGTCTTGCGGCTCAAGGTGAGTTGAAGTGCAGCGTCCCTCCCCTGCGCCTCCCGGCGCTCCCGGCTCCGTCCTCCCGCCGAGCCCGCGCCTTCCCGGCTGCGCGCTGCGGACGTCGCGGGGAGGGCGGGGGCCGCGGTCGCAGCCGGCTGGGAGGGCCTGAGCCCGGGTTGCCGGCGCTCTGGAAAGGACGCCTCGGGATCCGGGCCACTTCGCCCACCTTCGGCCGCGGGGCTTGGCGCAGGGTGCCGCGCCCAGAGCCCTTCGCGGGCGCAGCTGCCGCCTCCTGCGCTGGGGAGGCGGCGGCTTTCCTAACTCTGCCGCCGGGGAGTTTGCGGGTCCTCGGGCGGCTGTAGCACGCTGGCGCCCCGCGCAGCGCCACCGCTCCGCAGGCAAGTCCGTGCGGGGCTCGGCAACCGCGGCTCGCGGTCGGGGCTTCCGGCTCCAGCTCGCGTCCCCCTGGACCACACATCTTGGCAGCTGGAGGTCGGATCCCCCTCGCAGGGCGGCGGCGCGCGCGAGAAGAGCTGGTTCAGCGCGGGGTCCCTCGGCCCGCCCTGCCCGCGCCGGTCTCCGCCGCACCTGAGCCCGGCCGGCAAAACTTCCTCGGGAGCGTGCCGCAGCCGCGCCGGCCCCACTCGCCCTCGGGCCACGCGGCATAGCTGGCCCGGGGCGAGGGCGGAGGAGAGGCTCCCCCTTGCCGCGTCTCGGGCTCGAAGGAGGTGTTGCTCTTTCCATTCTCTCGGTCTGAGCTGGGGAAGAGGCAAGAGGGAAACCAGCGAGTTGGGTGATGCGCGCGTGAGCGCGCGGGCTTTTGCTTTGGAGACGGCACGGCGACCTGCACGCCTCTGTGTGGCACCCTGGCTCGGCCCTTGTATGGAAGTAGGAGCGGAGCCTGGAGGTGCCAGGACCCTGAGCTCACGGTTCTCAGCGCGCAGACACGGCTCAGCTGCGGCAGGTTCACGAGGCCGCGAGGGATGGCTTCCGGGGAGAACCGCTCGTGGTGGACGTCAGCAGGGAGGACCCGCAGGGAGAGAACCCGCTCCCAGCGGCGCTGGCTCAGAAGGGTCCTCTCTTCACCTTGTCTGGGGCTGTGTAGGGGGAGAGGAAGTGATTTTGGAAAGTTTCTGGAATGGAATAGTCTCCCTGCCATCTGAGGGGCGTGAAAACAGAACCCGGGGAAGGCGAAGGGAAGGGTGATTTTGTTAAATGGTACGTGACCTGGGTGGTTTAAAAACTCTCCATCAGATGGAGAAACAGATCAGAGTGGCCACAGAAGCTGGGGGAGTGGGGGTGGGTGTGTGCTGGGCTGAGTTGTGCTGGAGAATCTGCCTCCAGCCCCAGCCTCCCCCTTCCTCTATTCCCTTGTAGTCTTCCAATGCCCTCATCTTCCTCCCCTCCAGTTTTTGGTATGTTCCTGCTATGGGACTGTCGCTGGAAGCACAAAGGGATGTGCTGGGATCTTTGAATAAAGAAGAGACACTGAAGGGAGGCTCTGAAATAGCCCCCAGACCTGAGAAGTCAGGGTGAGGCGAATTGTCTTTCTGCAAGTTTAAGAGCAGAATAAAGGAAATGGGTGTATGTTACAGCAGCTCACAAAAGGTCCAGGCAGAGGAAGGACTTCCCAGCATCGAAGGGAATGCCTTCTTTCTGGGTATGAGGAGCCCTTCTTTCTGGGTGGCTTGACATGAACCTCTGCCTGCCATCCCTGTGGGTCTTAGGGGTCGTTGTAGCCCAAAGGAGCCCTGTGTGTGGTGGTGAAGGACCTGAGTCCAGTCACATGACTGGACTCAGATCCTGGCTCTGCCACTTGCTGGCCTGTGACCTTGGACATGCTGTTTAGCCTCTCGGATTGTCACTTGCCTCATTGGGGGTTAATAGCTTGTAGGGTTTTTTGTCAATATTAGTGCTGTAAAGAAAGGGCTTCTGTAGTGAGAGCTCGACAACTGCTAACATGATGGTGGTGGTTTCCCTGTTTGGGGAGTTCCAGGCCCCTTCCCAGTTTCTTTCCCTTGGGCCGGTCAGGGCACTGGGGGCTGGGAATGCCTTGGGGGAACGTTCAGATGGTTACCTGTGTGGGGAACCAAGTTTGCTTTCATGAGCTGACCTTGCCCAGGGTGCTGGCTGCTCGGAAATCCTTGGAAAGGTCTGTGACACCCGAGCGTTGTCAGTGGCTTCCCTTGTGGGAAGGATGCAGGGAACCCAGGAGACTAGCAGCCAAACTGCAGCCTCCGGAGGCGGGGTACAGGCTGCCTGCTCACAGGAGAGGCGCCAGCTGCGTTCGGACACTGCTGCTTGGAGTGAGAGCTCAGCTGTTCTCCGCCTGGCAGAGGTGACTTCCGGGAGATTCCTGAGGGGAGGGACTTTGCGATGCCGGAATTAGGGTTTGGCTGAGCAGGGGCTGCTCCAGCAGAGGGATGAAGCGTTGGGACAGAGGGAGGGATGGGCTTTAATCACTTGTGTCTGGGGGGTGGTAGAGCGGTTGGGAGGGTGTGCGTGCAGGAGAGCCTAGGAGGCAATGATCCCAGACGTTTGCTGAACAGTCTGGGGGAGGACCCTGGGCCTTGACTCCCAGCGCTGCCTCCTGTAGACCACAGATTTTGTACCTGGATTGTCGCAGGCCCCAGTGTCCCCTGGTGAAGTAGGGTTCTGACTCCAGTCCTGCTGGTAGCTGGACCAGTGCCCTCTACTCTCTGCCTGGCCGCGAGCCTCCCTCCTTCCCTTTGGCAGTGATGACGGGAGGGAGGAGGTTTAGGCCTGGAGGTTGCTGGGGAGACCGCAGGCAGCCTCTCAGCTGAGAAGCACTTGGCCCAGGCGGTGGCCAAGGGGCACATGTGTGTCCCCAACACACCCGCTGGAGGCAGCGCACGCCTGCCCGGGAGAGGTAAGGGGGGTGTGTGGGAGGAAGCAGCTTCCAGCGGCTGGCCCCAAGCTCAGCGTGTGCTGGGCTGGGAGCTGCCAGGTCCCAAGGCCCGTGGTTTCACATTTGAGGCTCTGAGACAGGAAGCTGGGGTCTGGTTCCCGAGGAGCCAAGGCTGCCTGGGAGGGAGATACTGCAAGCCCGCGGGGCTCTGATGCCCTCTGTCCTGGCTCCGGGCCCTGCTGGTCTTCCCTCTGCCCGCCCCTGCCCCCAGTCAGGGCAAGGCTCTGCTCCTCTGCTCCTCTCCTCCCTCAGATCTGCCCTCCTCAGGCCTGGGAGGCGCTGCCCTCACAGGCTCGTGGGCTGAGCACTGAGGGGGGACACGGGCTCCAGAGGGAGTCAGGCCTGAGGCCGGTTGCTGTCTCTTATCCCTGAAGGTCTCCGTCTGCCCTGCACATCCCAGGCTGCACCCAGGGTCTCAGGGAGACCAGCTTGGGTAGAGCAGCTTGTGTGGAGAATGGGTCTGACTTGTGGAAAGAGCTGTCTCTGGTGCGAGGTGCTGGAGGGGCCAGCACACGCCTGTACATGTGTGTGCGTGTGTGCATGCATGTGTTTGCATGTGCACGTGAATGCAGCAGACGGGGGACCCTGAGTCTCCAGCTCAAGGTGGGGTGTCACCCCAGTCCGAGTGCTGAGGGCCGTGGGTGGCAGTGAGACTAGACTTGGAGCAGACGCCTGGCTTTCCCTGTGCCCTGCTCTGTATCTGAGCCTGGGCAGCACCTAAGCTCCCAAAGTTGCAGGCTGAGGCCAGGGCACGGGTGGAAGGGCATTTGGGCTCCCTGAGAGAAGGCCTCCATGAGGGGCACGCACACACAGGCAGAGGCCCAAGGATGCAGAAGACAGGTCTGCGTCGCCGAGGTGGGCTCCGGCCACGGCTGCCCGTCAGCCCAGACTCCTGAGTGGGGAAGAGCCGGGTCCCTGGGGAGGTGGGAGAGGGTGCCGGGGTGCCGAGGCGGCTGTCGCCTGGCCCGCCGGGCGCTGCCCGAGGCCGCTGACCTACTTTCCTTAGGAGTCTTCCTGCTCTTCTGTCCTCTCGCGCGTGAACGAGCAGGAGACGGTGAGCAGAGGTGGGGCCCCAGAAGGGTTGTGGAGAACAGTTCTCCGTGGGCCAGGGCTTTGCGCAAGGTGCCAGCCAGTCTGCCTGTCCTCCTGAGGAGAGCGGGGACTCAGAGGTCCCCTCAGCACGTCCCTTTACCTGGGTGCCCCCCAGCTCCCTGGTGGCTGCCCCCCCACCCCCTGTGAGGTGAGCCACTGCCCTCATTCCTGAGGCCCCACTCTGAGTAAACACAGGCTTCGATCCCCCACTGGCTTCTGTCCCCCTGGTACCTTTTCTGCGCCCCGCCCCCGCCCCACTGCACTCGCACGCGCTGGGACACAGGGTCCAGGCCTGCGCCCAGGTGGTGGGCAGGGTGGGTGAGGCTCTGCCTTTCTGCCGAGCAGAGTGGAGGTTGGATTACTGGCTGCTTCCTGCCAGCGGCTCCTGGGGAAAGGGCTGTTGGAAATACAATCTAGCCGAGAGCAAATTAAGGTTGCTAATGGCATCGCTGCCTCTGCCTCGTGGGCTGCTGGGCCTGGAGGGTCAGGGAGCAGAGGTGCCCACAGAGGAGGGCCTCGTGGTTCCTGACCCTCCCCCAGGGCCGGGCTGTTGTTTCCCTGCTCACCCGACCTCTGACTTCTGGCCCAGAGGGGGTTGATGGGGAGACGGAGGAAGGTGGGGACTTTCCTGAGGACCAGCCTAGGCTGGGTGTGGGCTGGCTGGAGGCAGAATGCTGGGTGACCTCTGACCCGCCTGTCTTCTGAAAGGAGAGCCAGGGTGCGGCCGGCTGTGGACAGGCTGGGCTGTGTCTCCTTCTCACACTTGGCTGTGGACGAGGTCTCGGGGCCTGCCCTCCACTCCCTCCGCACCTCTCTGGGTCTGCGCCTCCCGGCTGGGGGTGGGGTGTCCGTGGGCGTGGGCTCCCTGGAGTCTCCTGGAACCCCCTGGCTTGCCAGGGAGAGGATGGGGAACTCAGGGGCTGTGCCTTTTTTGGACTCAGTGGGGATTATTTTTAGGCTGGCAGATGGAGGTGGCGGTGGCTGTCGCTGGTATTATTAGACAACAGGCCTGTGGTTTGGGAGTCTGGTGCCCAGAGGCTGGGGGGGTGGGGAGGGAAGGAGGAGGCTCCGTAAGGGCTTGTACTCACAGCAGGGAGGCTGCTCCCCCGTGGGCCTGCCTGCCCACCGCTGCCGCCAGACCCAGCCAGAGCCGGCCAGCCGGCTGCCTTCTGAAACAGGCCGGCCCTGTGTCCCTCTTGGGTTCCAGGCTGTGGGGCTCTGGCTGTGCAGAGTGTGCCGTGTGGGGGACTGGCCCCTGACTCAGCCAGGAAAGGGAAGGGGCTGCTTCTTGGGTCAGCGCTCCCCCCCCCCCCCCCCGTGCTGGGCCTGTGGCCGCCGGCGGGCGCAGTGAGTGTCAGAGGGGGCCACGGCAGCCGGAACCTGCCCCGTCCGCTGCTGAGGGCGCGGCCTAGCCGGTTTGCTCACCTGGGCGATGGAGATGGTGGTACCTCTGCCAGGCGGGCATTAAATGGACTTGTGCCACATGCCTGGCCTGGCACGGACCTGGTGCCTCGTAGGGGTGGGGAGGAAGTCGGTTCCCTGGCGGCTGGTGCACTCCCTGCCTGGCTCCCAGGGCTCTGAGGCCTCATCCATCCCGTCTCCTGCCCCTGGTGGGGCCGGGGAAGAGCTCCAGCCTGGCCTGCCAGCCTTAGATGCCTCGTGGTCCTGTGCTCACAGGGAACTTGGGCTCGGCCACCCACTGGGCACCACCTGGCCCAGAGAGCAGGAAGCTTGTACCCTGTGGGCCTCCCGAAAGGTCAGCCAGACCGCGGGGCACCTCTCGCTCCTCACCCTCCCGCTGCCTCCCTCCTGGACCCACTGGGAACAGCCCCAAGGTGCAGATTTGCTCTGCCCAGCACTGGGCTGTTTCCTGCCTTCCCTGAATCCCTCCTGGGCTCTGGCTCAGCTTGCAGATTCGGTGGGCTTCTGTGGTGGGGGAGGGTCGGGGTCTCTCCTCCGGCAGCCCCCCCTCAGGTCACCATCGTCCCTGCCTTCCCCCCTCCCTCAGCCCCTCTTCCCTTCAGAGCCAGCCTGGCTGGGGAGGAGCCTGCTGCTCCCTGGTTCTGTCCCCTCCTGGTTCTGGGTCCTTCGAAGCCCTGAAGCCCTGTGTCTCTGTGTCCCAGGTGAAGTCCTCTGCCCTGAGCCTTCGCGCTTTGTCTCTGTCTGTCTCTCGCCCTGGCTGGGCTCTGCCTTGGTCCTGACACACCCTGCTCCTCTCTGTCTCCTCTCTTGCCCCCGGTACCTCGCCACTCTGGCCTTGGGTGGTGTCCTTCCTCCTGGGTCTCTCTCCTCCAGCAGCCCCCATCCCCTCTTCGCTGCCAGCCTGTTTACTTTTTTTTTTTTTTTTGCAGTGAGCTTTTCTGGAGAAAGTGTTTTATTAGACATATTTTGGCTCAGAAAGACTGCGGCTGGGGGGGAGTGCCCGTGGGTGATGGAGTGAGAAGACTCATTGTGTGTGTGTGTGTGTGTGTGTGTGTGTGTGTGTGTGTGTGTTTGTGTGTGCTTGCGTGCACGAGGAGCCGGGGAAGCTGATAAATATTTGAGGACTTGGAGAACCAGGGGGCTGGCCTGAGCGAGGGGCTGGCCACCCCTCTGCCTCCTTCCTGGGGATGCTCCTCTTTCTGTCTTGCCTGCTGTCTCCCCAGCTGCTTGTCCTTGGTGAGAGGGGTCCTTGGGAAGAGATGAGGGTGGGGTGCAGACGGGAGCGGGGCTGCGGGAACCCAGGTCAGACCGATGGCTGTGGGGCCCCAGAGCCAGCCCCGCTGTGAGAGGTGGGCCAGCACCCCTCTGTCCCGCCTGAGGGCCACAGCCCTGGTCGGAGGTCCTTCTGTGGACGGTCTCTCCCCCAAGGCGACCGGCCCTGTGTGTCCTCCTCTTCTGCAAAATCTGTGCTGCACATGCTCACGCATGCACGCAAGCACTCATGTACACATCCCTGTGCACATGGACACACACATGCACACACAAGCACACGTGTACACATCCCGTACACGTGTGCACACATCCCTGTGCATGTGCATGCAAGCACATGTGTACAAGTCCCCGTACACACACACGCAGGCACACACGTATACATCCCTGTGCACACGCACACACATGCACACAAGCACACATGTACACATCCCTGTGTGCATGCACACACGTACGGTGCGTACATCCCTGTGCACGTGCATGCAAGCACATGTGTACAAATCCCCGTAGACATGCACACACATACACATCCCTGTGCATGCGCACACACACATGCACACAAGCACACGCGTACACATCCCTGTGCACATGCACACACGTATGCACACACAAGCACACGTGCACACATCCCTGTACGCATGCACACATGTTGCTTTCCCTACTCTTTGCCCTGGGCGCAGGATCAGTGTGTGGGTGCAGGAGGTGGGCTCTGTCCCTGTCTTCTGCCCCTGGGGCTGTGGGGGTGGCGGCTGCAGCTCTGCAGACTTTCCCTAAGGGGCTGGGATTCGAACTTCGCCTAAAGCAGGGCTGGGAGGGTTGGGAACCTGCTGGGGCCTCAGGCAGGTGAGGCCAGCACTCTGCTCTGCTCCAAAAATACTCTGTGATCTTAGCTCTTTCTCTAGAAAACAGTGATGTCACCGGTAGCCAATCAGCTTCAGGAAGGGTTGCCTCCTCCTCCTCCTCCTCCTCCTCCTCCTCCTCCTCCTCCTTCCGCAATTTGCAGGGTGGAGAGGGAGCCGGAGCGGGAGGGAGAGAGGGAGAGACGCACAGAGACACACGGACAGACAGACACGCAGAGACGGAGGGCCGCGGAAGAGCAGGCACAGCCCCTCCCCACACAGGAGGAGCAAGCCCCTGTGTCCCCCAACACACACACAGACACAGAGCGGGGAGAGACAGGCAGGTAGATGGGATCAGCCATGTGGAGGGGGAGCTAGAGAGACAGACAGACAGACAGACATGCAGAAGGAGCCAGAACAGAGAGAGAGACGGTGGGGCCAGGCAGAAGCTCACAGGGTCAGGGGTGTGGTCAGAGGCAGGCCCAGGGGCACGGGACAGTCCAGATGCGTGCTTCTCTCTTGGGTGTCCCCCTTGTCCCCGGCTTTCAGCCCCTGGGGCAGCAGCTGTCCCAGGTGCTGCCTGCAGGGGCCCAGCGAGGACTTGGGGGTGGGGGTGTGGGGACCCCGAGGGAAGGCAGGAAGGAGGGGCCTCCCAGCCGTCCCCTTCAGTGGGAAATAAGCCAGACAAGGTGACTTCGTGGGCGCGGATGCCTGGTGTGGGAGTGAGAGTCAGGCTGGGGTGGGCCTGCAGGCCCCGTGTAGGGGTCCAGGAGCTGCTGCCGAGGCGCAGGAGGTGGTGCCTGGGTTAACCTCTCCTCGGTGGGGGTGGAGGTGGGTCTCTCCCCGCCTGGTCCTGTCCCTTCCAGGAGGACAGCTGTGCCCTAGCCAGCCTGTGCTTTGTCCTCTGCCAGAGGTGGGGTGTCCCCGCAACCCTCCTGTCGTGATGGTGACGCCTGGGGCTTCTCAGCCTGGCAGGCTTGTGGCTTGGAAGCTGCAGGGCTGGTGGCCCCTCCTGCTCTCCCCTCTGCGGCAGGCACAGCAGACGGACGGACAGACAGACGGATGAGGAGGGCAGAGGCCGGCTCAGGCTGGTGGTTTTCCCCCGGTGCTGCCCTGAGCAGCCTCTGCTCAGCTTGTGAGGGATTCCCCGCTCCTGCACGGAGTGCTCTTGTTTTGTGCTGCAAGCCTCAGGCTGAGCTGGGGGTGGGGTGTGGGAGGCTGGCGGGCTCTGCGGCTTCTGCAGCTCTAGCGGGGAGCATCCGGCACAGGAGGATGTCCCACGTTTACCCGCGGCGACAGCGCCCGGCCACAGTGTCCATGGAGGGTCTGTGACCCCCCACTTTTCCGGTGGCCACACCTGTCAGACTTGGCAGGGGTGGCAGGGGAGGGCCTGGCCGGGCTCCACTTTTTGGGGTTGAGTGGGGAGGGGTGGCCCCCGGGGCTGCGGGCAGGGTCTCCTGTCGCTCCTTTCCCGAGTCCCACCCCTCTGTCCCGCAGGTGCCCACGGCCTGCGAGAGGAGCCCGAGTTCGTGACAGCCAGGGCCGGCGAGAGCGTGGTCCTGCGATGCGACGTGGTCCACCCGGTGACGGGGCAGCCCCCGCCCTATGTCGTGGAGTGGTTCAAGTTCGGGGTGCCCATCCCCATCTTCATCAAGTTTGGCTACTACCCACCCCACGTGGACCCTGAGTATGCAGGTAAGCTCTGCACCGTCCGCCCTGCCGTCCCTCCTGGCCCTGGGGGCCCCGCACTGTCCCTCCTGCTTGTGTCTTGTGGCCTCCCGTCTTTCCTGCCGGGTCTGTTCCTCTGTTTCCCAGTCTCTGCCTCTGTCCTCCATCCTTTGCGCCCTGGTAGGTTTTAATTAAGTGGTGGGAGGAGCCAGAAAAGGAGAGGGGCAGATGGAAAGCCTCCTGAACAGCCGAGCTGGCTGCCTGGCTGAGGCCGGAGGGAGAGCAGGAGGAGGAGGAGGGAGGCCCAAGGAGCCCCCAGCCAGGGGGAGAGGAGGCCTGCCAGGAGGGCGGCTCGGCAGAAGCGGCTGCCGCAGGTTCACCCTGTCCGGCTGCGCCCACTCCCTCCCTCTGCCCTGGAGCTGGGGCCTCGCCCGCCTGTCCTTCCGTGAGCCCCTGGGCGCGAGGAAGTGTCCGTGCCGCTCTGGCCTCCCTCCTCCTGGCTGCTGTCTTGCTCTGTAGTTACTCCTGCCAGCGGGGCCTCAGTGTGAGTCAGCGCCGGGGCCTGGCCACCAGGGAGGAGGGCGCGGGCCGGTGTGCGTGTGTGAGTGTGTGCGCACGTGGGTGCCTGCATGTGCCTGAACGTACGTGCATGCGGGTGCGCGTGTGAGTGTGTGTGCGAGTGTGAGTGCGCCTGTGAGCGTGCATGAGCATTTGCATGTGTGAGTGTGTGTGTGCAGGAGTGTGCACGCGTGTGTGTTAGGGTTTAAAGGAAGAGAGGAAGCTGGCAGGACGCTGCTCTTAGCCCTACCTCTGCCTCCCGGGGTCTGTATTGGTCTTTGCTGGAGAGCTTGTCTCCCTGCCCTCTCCCGGTCCCTCTCCCTCCTGAGCCCGTCTCTGCCGCGGCTGGTTCTGGCTGGTTCTGCTTTCAGGCAGAGTGCTGGCGTCAAGGGCACAGGAGGGAAGCAGTGACACTGGGCGAGGGCTGGGCTGAGGTGGAGGCCGAGGGGAGGGGGCCTCTGGGGCTGCTCTGGGGAAGGGAGGCTGTGCCCGGCTGTCCGCTCTGCTCCTGCCTCCTGATGGGAAGGGGCGGAGTCGAGGGTGGCTGGGCCTGGCTCTGGCTACGTGAGCTCTCTGCTCTCCCTGGCCTGGCGGCAGGACTTGGGGGGACCCCAGCACCCTGGTCCCCAGGCTGCCTTTCCTCTGCCCTCTGCCAGGAGGCCAGGCGGAGAGGGTGCTGGGGTGGCAGTCTTGGGGACCAGCTGGGGTGCGGGTGCCCGGAGTCCCTCCATCCTCTGTCTCCCTCCCCACCAGCCCTGCACTCCTCCTGCCTCTCCTTTGCCGCCGGAGCTGGAGCTGCCCGAGGTGGGCTGGGGTTGTGATGGGCACTCTGGCCCTGTCCCTGAGTTCCCTTCGTCCCCTCTGCTGCAGGCCGGGCGAGTCTCCACGACAAAGCTTCCCTGCGGCTGGAGCAGGTGCGCGCGGAGGACCAGGGCTGGTACGAGTGCAAGGTGCTCCTGCTGGACCAGCAGTACGACACCTTCCACAACGGCAGCTGGGTGCACCTTACCATCAACGGTGCGTGAGTGCATTCTTCCTCCCGGCGCCCGAGAGCCCCTGGGCCTGTTCCGAGCCCCTGCTGCAGAGGGGGGCCTCAGCTGGGTGGCCCATCACATATCAGCTCCACTCCCCCAGCCCTCACTGGTACCGCCGGGATCTCCGGGGTCCGTGGGTGCGGGAGGTGAGCAGCTCCCTGGGCACAAGGGCGGTTTGCTGTGGGTGGTGGCGCCAGAGCTCCTTGGAGGGAGGGTAGGTGGGTCTTTGCAGGCAAAATCGTAACAGCTGGCACGTCTCCCAGCCTCGGGAAAACCCTCCCGGGGGAGGGGGTCCCGGGATGTCCCACTTGACAGCCTCCTTATTAAAGGATGGAACATTCAGGTCCCCTGTTAGGGGCATCCCTTGAGTGACCTGTTGGGTAAAATGGGAAACCACTGAGACCAGCCCAGAACCCAGACTGGTTCCTGCTGGTACCAGCTTTGCTGTCTGCTAAAATCTGGGAGTCCTGGGAAGACTAACCCTTCCCACGCGGCCGGCTTCGTACAGCGCAGGGGGGTGCACTGTGCGGTATGTCCCTGCCTGTCACGTGTCCGGCTGGGCCCTGGGAGTCCTCACTTGGAAGGGGATATTCTGGAGGAGCCAGGACATGTTTGGACCCGGAGAGAATCGAAGGGAAATGGTTCCCACGGTGGGAGGGGAGCAGGGTTTCTCGTGTTGTTTTTTTCCTGACCACACAGTTACTCTCTGTCTGATTCGTGACACAGCGTGCTCAGACAACACGTGCTGCAGACGCATGCTGGCTGTCGAGGCTTCTTGGATGTGCCCCGCACAGCCTGGTCCTTCTGGGTTTGGTGTCTGTGGCCGTAGATGTGCTGGTTGGGAGAGGAATCGCTGTCGTTCCTGGCAGGGAAGCTTTTCTCCATATTGACGGGCCCAGAGGGACGGCTGTCAGCCCTGCCTTGTGGGCTCGGGTCAGGCCGGGCTCCCTCTGCCTTGAGAGCACTTCCAGGGACCTGGAGGAACAGACAGGCTTAGCCATAGCATGGTCTCCGGGAAGAGCAGACGTCGAGACGGTGGCCCTGGGTCTGTGGTCCAGGCTGCCTGCCCCTGCGGACGCTTCTGTCAGTCAGTCCCCAGAGACCGAATGCAGGCTTATTTTAAATCTGGGTGGCTGCCCCGCCACCCGCAAGCTTTTGAGTCACCTCCTCCTGGTGCCAGCTGTTGTGTGTGCCAGGAACGAAAACTTGCCTTAATACGAACCCAAGCACAACGTAATTAGGAAGGGGCGTCTGCTGCTGAGAGCTTGACTGACTGGGCGCCGAGCCAAGAGCCCATGCCGCCTTCTCCAGCGCCTGCTTCCGAGCCGGCTGGCGGCCCCCTGCCCGTCCGTCCCCGTCTCATCTCCCCGCGGGGGCTGGTCCAGTGGGCTGGGATGGAGCATGCAGCCCATGCTCCGCTGGGAACCGCGTGTTCCGTCACGTCTCTGCTGCTGCTTGCACATCGTGGGTGCTTGCTGTGGGAGCCCCGATCGCTCGGGGAGGAGCACGTGGAGACCTGATGAGACTTGGTTTATTTTGTGACCCCACCGTGTCAGCTGCCCAACCCGGGCAACCTCGTCACCTCTCTGGGCCCCGCTTTCCTCTTTCCAAAAATGGTGGCTGTTTGCAGGGCTCTCGTGAAGGTGGAGGGAGACGCTGTGGGGGAAACTGTCTTACACCGTGGTCTGGAGCACTGGCTAGACGTGGGCCACTGTGTGGCGTCCCCCTCCCCTTGAGAGAAAAAGAAGTCGGGGCAGTGCAGCCGCAGGGGTGTGGTCGCACAGGAGGGGCCTCGGGCTGGGAGAGGTGGACGGTGGTGGTTGGGGACCTTTGGAAAGCCACCCATCACGACCCCTTCCAAATTCACTCCTGAACGTCCACTCAGTGGCAGACCCTGCGGACACAGCAGTGGGCGTGACCGAGGCCCAGCTCCTAAGGACACTTCTAGAGGCAGTGACATCCAGAGACCATCGCAGTACAGATGGGGCACACAAGAGAGCGGGTGCTTCTCTGAGGAAATGCGCCCTGGGCAGAGAGCCGACAGGGAGAAGTCAGCCAGGGCCAGGGGCGGAGGCAGAAAGGGTGTTCCAGGGCAGAGGGAACAGCATGCCCGGAAGGCCAGAGGAAGGAGCGCGTTCAGGGACCGTGGCGGGTGGTTCGTGTGGAAGGGTCAGGCTTAGCGCTGGGGCTTATCCGCCGGTACCCTCCCTCACCAGGAGCCTCCCTCCCAAAGGGTGGACAGCGCAGGCACCTCCCAAGGTGAGAGCGCGCGCCCTTTCCTCCCCCTCCCCTCCCCCCGAGTCCTGAGGCTCCTTCCAGCGTCAGTGTTTCCATTATCGAAGGGCAGAGCCTGGAGCTCCAACATCTCCTTGCTTCCAAACTAGAATGTTTAACATCACGTTTCTGACGGGAATCATCCTGGGAAAATGAACGGCCGGAGGAAAACGAGAATCACATACTGTCTCAGTCTCCTTCTGTGTTTTCTTGAAGACCAGTTGGAAACAAACCCAGTTATCTCTTTATTGCATGTAAAGTACCTGAGAGGCCCGAGTCAAATCTCGCTTCAAGTCGGTGGGTTACTTGGAGGAGAGGCCAGCCTGTTTCCGACCTGCGCGATTAATTACAGGGCACTTGTGAAAAAGAATTAAGCCTGGAAGTGCAGCTGGCAAGCTCACACTTAATCCAGTAAATAATCGGGAGTCAAACCATTATTTTCCTGAAAACTCGAAATTGTTCAAAGTGCTTTCCTGATTAGCACCTAAACAATAAAGTAATCATGTAATTAGTAATTAATTTGTCACTTCAGGACGTAATTTAATTTACTATCTTTTCTTTGAGCTTGCCACCAGAGGTGCCAGCGGCTGGGGGTGCCGGAGCTGCATATCGAGGGCAGGCTTGGCGGGCGGGCGGGTGCTGCGGGGACGGGCGCCCCGGCCAGACGGGAGGGGGCCTGGCGCTCGGAAGCCGGGTTCCCTGTGCACAGACTGGGAATGAGATTTACCATTACTTTTGGAGTGTTAGACGCTGGAGGAGGATTGGCTTTCTCGAGGCTGTTGTGTGTGGTGAAGCGTGCTTCTCAAGCCACTTGGTCCTCAGGCTCTGGCGCCCTCTTTGCGGCACCCTGAGCTGAGGGCGTGGAAGGTTGTCAGAGAAAGACATCTTGCCCTGGTCTCGTCTTCAGTTTTTGTTCACGTTCGTGTTGTGTGTGCACGTGTGCGTGCATGTACATGCACATGGGGATGTGTGTACACGTGTGAAGGTGTGTGTGTGTGCGTGTGTGCATGTGCATATCTCATTCGCTGTGTTCATCTGTCCCCTGGACAAATGTTTGCTGAGACTCTACCACATGCTAGGCACTGGGCTGAAGCCTGGGCACAGTGGGGTTTACGGGAACCATTGCTGCTCTCAGGAGACTTGGTGATGACCTTTGAACAGTCTAAGGGGACAGAGACGCAGCAAGAGCTGTCTTGGACGGGCTGACCAGGTGAGGCAGAGGCCACAATTCAGCAGAGACACACAATGGAGCCGACAGGGTGAGATCTGGGTCCAGCCCCAGGGAGGGAGGACAGCGGATGCAGAGGTCCCAGGAGTAGATGTTCTCGGCACGTCTGAGGAAGACGAGAGCTGGTGTGGTTGGAACAGAGCTGAGGGATGTGTGACGGAAGGTGAGGGTGGAGCCCAGGGGGGGGCTGTGCCGAGGTGAGGTGGTGGAGGGGACAAAGGGCTCAAACCTGCAGCATCTCCGGGGGCGGGACAGGGCTGTTTTGGAGGGAGGCCCTCTCAGGGCTTCTCCCTGGGGCCTTGGAAGCCCGGGCAGCTGGCAGTAATGGCACAGTGACTAGCGTGCTGTGTGCTTACATTTTGCAGGATCTTTTCGCAGACTTTATCCCGCTAACTCCTTATGTCAGTGTGGATGTAGGGGTTTAGATAAAGCTCAGGGAGGCTGAGCAACTTGCCCCTGTCACACAGCTGGTGGCAGGCTGGCTGTGAGCTTGAGACAGGTCAGAACGGACACCCACCTCAGAAGACTCCAGCATGACCGTCCGCAGGGTTAGGACTGACCAGATGGCTTCGCCAAGCAGTGCAGACAAATGAGTCTGTGTTAAAAGCTGATTATCCAGACAGAGTGGAATTTTAGTGGAAACTCCAATGCAGGTGGGGGGAGCCTGGCCCGGTTGTCAGATGATTCAGAAAGGAGCAGCCTGAGGAGGGGGCTGTGTGCCTTGTCTGTGCGGGGCAGCCGGGGGGAGGGTGGGTGACTTTCTCTGCAGAGTCCAGTCTCTGTGTGTCCCCTGGCCTGTGGTCTGCGTTAGGCCTGATGGGGCTGGGAACCGTGGGCCTGGCTGGCCACAGTCACGGAAGGAGGGGCGTCTGGAAGATGGTGGGGTGGAGGACTGCAGGGTGAGGGGCCATCTGCGGAGCTGGCGGCAGGTGAGCTCCAAGACGGCTTGAGAGAGCCGGCCGGGGTCCCACCACGTCCCCGGCAGGGAGCATGCTGGCCTTGCTCTGGTGCTGGACAAACAGTACTTTACTGGGCATCAGGCAGATACAGTGGGGAAAGTTGAGAGTCTGGACCTGGCTAGACTGGCTCTGAGCTCCAGGTCTCCCTCCCAAAAGGTGGGCGGGCAGAGTCCCCTTTCTCCTTCTAGAAGCGCTGGATGCCCAGGTGGGGCCTGGTGTGGGGGCCCGTGCACAGGGTGGCCGCTGACCCCTCTGTACCCTGTGTCTTGCAGCTCCTCCCACCTTTACAGAAACACCCCCTCAGTACATTGAGGCCAAGGAGGGCAGCAGTGTGACCATGACCTGCACAGCTTTTGGGAACCCCAAGCCCATTGTCACCTGGCTCAAGGAGGGGACACTCCTCGGTGCTAACGGCAAGTACCAGGTGAGTGCGGGTTGGCCGTGAGGCCGCGGCACCCGTCCCCCCTGACCAGCCGGCACCTGTGTTGCTGGAGTGGCGTGTGGGCCGCGGGGCCATCTCCGCCTGGGGTGGTGCTGGCTGCCCCGGGCTGAGTACTGAGCCCGGCTCTCCTCGGCCCCAGGTGAGTGACGGCAGCCTGACGGTGACATCGGTCAGTCGGGAGGACAGAGGTGCCTACACCTGTCGTGCATACAGTATCCAGGGGGAGGCCATGCACACCACCCACCTGCTCGTCCAAGGTGAGGCGTTGCCCGGGGCATGTGGCTTCGCCGGGTATGCGTGGGGAGGTAGGCAGCCCGTACGCAGCTGGGTGGGGGCTCCTCCCTGAATTGTGTGCCTCATGGCCGCAGCTCCCATGGTGGCCCACGGCCGGGCTGGCAGGAGGCCCCGTGCTGAGCAGGTTTCAGTGTCTCTAAACGTGCAGGTGGCGTCCTGGCATGACCCCCTCCCCTGGGGGAGGAGCCCCCGCCAGGTCTCCATCCTCTGGCCTCAGTAAATAAACACAGGAATTCATTTTGAACCCCAGAGGTTTAAGTAACACTGTGGGGCTCGGCCAAGCTGGATCTGCAGGGTAGCACTCGAGATGCCCGTCTGCCCTGCCCGGCCGAGGCCCCCGTCCACCCCCACCTGCGGGAGGAGAGGGAGGTGGCGGTGAGGTGCCTCCCTCCCTGCGACTCCAGGAGAGCACCCCCTCTCTGGAGAGGGGGGCCGGCAGCACCGCGCTGCTGGGATGGCTCCCTGCCCCGCCTGCTGTCCCCTACCTGCTGTCCCCCGCCTGCCCTCTTCACCTCTGTCCGTCAGCACACGAGCCTCTCCTGCAGAGGCCAGACTGTCCCTTGCTCTGGGTGTAGAGGGCGCTTCTCCCCCGTGGCTGTGTGCTGCGCAGGGCCTGCTGCAGAGAAGGGAGGACTGTGTGTGCGTGCGTGTGTGTGTGTGTGGAGGGTGAGGTGGCTGCTTGGGGACCTGGGATTTACAGGGGTGGGCGTCCACCACGGGCTGAGGGTCATGTGGCCACACCTCCGGCCACTTGCATCCCTGGGACCCGTGGAAGAGGGAGAACCTGAACCCAGGCAGGGGTGGGTGTGTCTCCATGACGACCGCCTGGGACCAGTGCCCCTGCCTACCTGCCTGCCCACCCAGGGCTCAGGACTTCCTGGGAGCCCAGAGTGGTCATCCCCTCCCGGTGATGCCATGCTTGTTCCTGTTCCCCCAGGGCCACCCTTCATAGTGTCCCCTCCTGAGAACATCACTGTCAACATATCCCAGGATGCTCTGCTCACCTGCCGGGCGGAGGCCTACCCCGGCAACCTCACCTACACCTGGTACTGGCAGGACGAGAATGTCTACTTCCAGAAGTGAGTGCCCTGCCCTGCCCCTCGGGGCCTCCAGCCGGGTGCTGGGGGGTGGGGCTCTGAGTAGGGGCTGCCCTTGGGCCCTGGGAGTGGGGTGGGGGGGGTGCAGCCCACGGGGCCTGCGTGCTAGCGCTGGTGTCTGCCCAGAGGGCCTGGGGATCGAGGAGGCTCTCGTCTCTCCTCACCCACGGGGCGGACTCGCTGCTTGCTCATCTCATGGACGACTCCGCGTCCTGTGTCCCCGCAGTGACCTGAAGCTCAGAGTGCGCATCCTGATCGACGGGACGTTGATCATCTTCCGGGTGAAGCCGGAGGACGCAGGGAAGTACACCTGCGTCCCGAGCAACAGCCTGGGGCGCTCCCCCTCGGCTTCCGCGTACCTGACCGTGCAGTGTGAGTCGGGGCGAGGCCGGGGGGCTGGCCGGGCTGGTCAGCTGGGGTCTTTGAAGGGCCGCGTGGCTGCCCGTGACCGCTGACCCTTTCCAGCAGCCTCACTCAGCCGGGCTCGAGGGCAGGTGGCCTCCTGGACGCTGGGTCCTTGTGCCGGGTGCTGCTGGCCCCTCCGTCTGCCCTTCAGCGTGTGTGCGAGGGCACGCAGGCTCCACCCTGGGGGTTAGCTCCTCTGTCTCCCCACCTGGACGGGCGTGTGGGCGAGGGGGACAGACCCTCTCCTGCGGTGATGGATCCGGTTCCTGGGCCCCTCGCGGCTTCCCCGCCCCACCGCTTCAGGCCTCCAGGGACCCCAGAGCAGGAGCCATTCTGGGGCCAGAGCTTTTGTGCCCTCTCACCCAGCTTGCCAGTCCTGAGGGCCGCTGCACGGTCACTGCTGCCCCTCCCCTGCGGGCTGGTGGCTGTGGGAGAGCAGATGAGTGATGAGGGTTAATCTCTTCCCCTTGTCTGCCAGGCTCCGTCACTCAGGCAACAAAGGCCCCTCCCGAGGTGGTAGGTGACAGGCTCTGTGTCACGTGAGGGCTCGTGTGGCAGAACCTTGCGCCCCCGCAGTGCGGAGAGCGGTCTAGAGAGGGGTGGCCGGGGCAGCATCTGAGCTGAGGACATTAGATCAGCCGGTGACCCTCGGAGGTGGCTGGTCTCCGCTGCCGCCAGGCGGGGCTGGGTGTCCGCGCTGCTCTGCTGATGCCCTGGTGGAAGTGGGGCAGGCCGGGCCCTGATGTTGCTGGTGGGGCCAAGGCATCCTCTGTCCACTTCTGCTGTCAGTGGCCGAGGAGGGCTTGCAGCTTGCCCTCTTCTGGGTCCCAGGTTCTTAAAAGCTGTCTGTGAGGCACCAGAAACGCCCAGGACATCGGGTCGGTCCCACTCAGGCCTGCAGGAGGAGAAGGCATGTCAGGAAGCTCTTATAAGCAACTTACCGTGGGCCCCGGCTGTGCGGGATGTGCCAGAGCTGAGGGAAGGGAAGGCTCCTTTTGGAGCAGGTGCTGTCTGCTTGTCACCTGCATGAAGGGGGCAGTGGCTGAGGGAGAGGGCCAGTAGGGGGTGGGGCTCCAGGAACAGTGATTCACAGGTTGAAGGCCCCTCCTTCAGGCTGCCTGCCTTGCTTCTGCAGTGGGGAGGGGAGTGTGGTTCCTGCCTCCCTCCCGCTGGTGCCATCACCCACAGCCACTTGTCCTTCCCTCCTTCCTGCCTTCTGAGAGAATCCGGGGGAGGGGGGGGTGAGATTTTTCAGGTGGGTGAGACGAGGATCTTTGTTTCTGCTTAGGAGCAGTATTCAGAGTATTTCCCATTCATAAACCCTTTGAAAACCTTGGAGGAAAAAAATCCCTCTGCCACACAGAAGTGAAGTAGGAAGCTCTGTCTAAATATATAACTCGGCCTGGTGTTTACGTAACGCTGTTCCCCGAAGGGCTCCAGGCGCGCGGCAGAGAGCAGCCCATTCACCCCACCACCTCCCTGGGTGTCTGGATCCTTCTCCCCCGGGGCCCTGGGGGAGCCCGGGGGAGCATGGAGGTGACACTCGCCCACGTCCCTGAGGTCTAGGGGGAGCCGGGCACCGGGAAGCGCAGAGAGGGGAGAAGCCTGGCGGTTCTGGCCCTGGCCTTCATGCAGAGAACCGTGTCCCCCGTGGGCTGAGGCTGTGGGGGAGGAGTCCAGCAGAGACTTGGGAAGGTGTCGTCCGATGTTGGTTTTGAAGTTTGGAGTCGAGGGGCTGAGGGAGTGGATGCTGATGGTGAGGTCCACGGGAAAGGGCATTTGAGGAGTGCTGAGGGCGGGCCCAGCGGGCGCGGGCTAGGTGGCCTCCCGCATTCAGGCAGGAGCTCTTCAGAGTGTGGCAGGCTGGGCGGGCAGACGGAGGACGTCTGCAGTCGGCCCCAGGAGGGGCCAGACTTCACCAGGTGGGCACCTGGCCCTGCATCGAGTGTGAGGACACAGGCAGCGAGCGAGTGGGCTGGGCGGGTGTCCCCGGGGGCCCCTGGGCTGGGTGGCGGCCGGCCCCCATCCAGATTTCTCACCTCTGCTCCCCCCAACCACGCTGCCTGCGCAGACCCAGCCCGTGTCCTCAACATGCCCCCCGTGATCTACGTGCCCGTGGGCATCCACGGCTACATCCGCTGCCCTGTGGACGCAGAGCCGCCGGCCACCGTGGTCAAGTGGAACAAGGACGGCCGCCCCCTGCAGGTCGAGAAGGTGCTGGAGGGACGCCCCGCCCCCCAGACTCTGGGAAAGCAAAGAGCTGCTCTGCGGGGGTCTGAGTCCGGCAGGGTCAAGGCCCTTCTCCAGGGCCCTGAGATGCCCCCGCCCTGGCCCGCCCGTGCCCTGCCCGGCCCGCCCACAGCGGGACGCAGCCGCTCAGCGCAGGTCTGGCTGGCGGGCTGGGCCTGAGCGTCGGCCCCTGACTGCGGCTCTGCTCTGCCTTCTGTGCTCCGGCAGAACCTGGGCTGGACCTTGCTGGAGGATGGCTCCATTCGGATCGAGGAGGCCACAGAGGAGGCTCTTGGCACGTACACCTGTGTGCCTTACAACACCTTGGGGACCATGGGCCAGTCTGCTCCTGCGAGGCTTGTCCTGAAGGTGAGGCCAGGGCTGCGAGGGGCGGCTGTGGGGGCCGGTGCCTGAGATGCCCAGCGTCACGGCAGGCCCCGCTCTCCTAGGACCCCCCGTACTTTACGGTGCTACCGGGCTGGGAGTACAGGCAGGAAGCCGGCCGGGAGCTGCTCATCCCCTGCGCAGCCGCAGGGGACCCCTTCCCTGTCATCACGTGGAGAAAGGTACCTCTGGGCTCTGGGCACCCCGGGAGCAGGGGACAGGGCCTGGCCCAGCAACGGCTCTTTTCTGACGGGGCGGGGGCCAAGCAGTGAGGTGACTTCCGGAGGCTGGGTGCCCTGAGCGGGGCAGCGGAGGGGTACAGGCTGAGGCCTGGCATTGCCCCGTCCCTTCCCGGGCCCTGAGTGTCGGTGGCTTCCCTCCTTCCCTGCCCAACCTGGCTCCTCCCTGCCGCCCTCTCCCGCCCTCCTTCCTGCCCCCGTTTGGCCAAGGTAGGGAAGCCCAGCAGAAGCAAGCACAACGTCCTGCCCAGCGGGAGCCTCCAGTTCCGTGCGCTGAGTAAGGAGGACCACGGGGAGTGGGAGTGTGTCGCCACCAACGTGGTCACCAGCATCACTGCCAGCACCCACCTGACCGTCACTGGTACGGGGCACGGGTGGGCGGGCTGCGGTCTGGGGGCCGGGCTGTCTGCTCCGTGGGGACCTCTCCCAGTTCTGTGCTGGGCCTGGCACAGGCACCCCGTTGCCTGGGGCTCCGGGCATGTGTGTCCATTTTCTCTGCCTGAGGCGTGTCCCCAGGACGTCAGCCTGAACGTTCTGCCTGCCCCTCTGGGGACGGACAGCCACAGCTGTCACAGCAGCCTTAGACTCAGTACCAAGTGGTGTGTCATCGCACACAGCTTCCGAGCTGAGGCTGGAGCTCCCTCGGCGCAGGCACGTGGAGACCGAGGCTGGCCTGGGTCGGACGCTGTGCCCAGCGTCACGGCGCTGCAAATCGATAGGCGGGCCCAGGACTCAGACCCTCGCCGCAGTTGCTGGTGGTGTGCTGGGCTGCCTCGCACGCTGGGTGTGGGTGTCACGAGGCCAGAGAGCTGCTTGGGGCGGGGCCTGTGGCTTTGTCCGTGGCCACAGGAGTGTTGTGTGCTCCCCAGATGAGCGCAGGCCTCGGCCTGGGTTGACTGCCAGCTCCTGGCTTCCCTTTGGCCCTTAATGCTCCTGCCGCCTCCTGCTGGAGGGACTCACCTGCCTGGCGGGACGGGTATCCCACTCCAACTCTGCTACCCCACGGGGCCAGGGCGCCGCTGCTCAGAGCATCCTGGTCCCCATCACCCCACGCGGGGCCCCGTGCTTGCCCTGCGCAGCTCTGTGGGCGCAGCTCTCCATCTGAGCGGTGTCCCCTTGGTCTCCAGGCACCAGCCCCCACGCCCCAGGCAGTGTCCGGGTCCAGGTCTCCATGACAGCTGCCAACGTGTCCTGGGAGCCAGGCTATGACGGAGGTTTTGAGCAGACATTCTCTGTTTGGTACGGACCTCTGTGAGTCGCCCCTGCACGCCTCGCTCTCTGCTCCCCTCCCCAACCCGACCCAGTCAGTCCCCGGGGAGGGGGCGGGGTGCAGGTTAGGAGAGGCGAGAGGCGGAGGCTCTTTGCCTGCTCAGCCCTGACGGTGAGGTGTGTTGACACAGTGAGACCCCGTGGAGGCTTCTGGGCGGGGGTGGGGTGGGGGTAGGTCCCTGAGGGATGGTGGGAGTGGACAGGGGCGGTGCCTGAAGGGCCCGTCGCCCTGCGCCCCACCTGCCTCCGCTGACCTGCCCCCGCCAGTGTCCTTGGCTCGCTCCTCTTCTGCGTTCCTGCCCTCTCCTGATCTTCCCGGGCGCCGTGACACAGCCCAGCTGGAAGCACAGACTCTAATTTTCATTCTGTCCCTTCCTCAGTGGCTCTAGGAACCAGTGTGAGGTGGCACTCACCTTCCCAGCTTTGTCTTCACGTGTGCACCCTCTCTCTATGGCTGTGTGTCTGTTACTTTTGTATCTAGGTATTAATCAGTTGAGCCAGATGCAGTGATTTGAGATCTTTATCCAGACCTTGGGGTAGACAGGCATCTCAGCAATGCCTGAGTCAGACTGAGGACAGGAGGCGAGGAAAAGCTGGAGAGAGCCTCAGCTGAGGTCCACCCATCCCCTTAGGGTTTCCCTGTCCCACATCCCCATCCCAAGCCAGGAACTGGCCACCTGCATCATGGGGGACATCCTTGAGTGGTGGTGGGGGCGGGGGGGTGGACCCTCACCTCAGCTCCTTTCCAGACCTGTCCTATCTGGGTGTGTATTCCAGCCAGGCCTGGGGAGGAGGAAACAGTCCAGGGGCTCCTGGGGTTCAGGGGGAGCCTGCACACACTTCTCAGTGGTGGGGGTGTCGAGAGGGACCCGGCCCATTTCCCAGACTGATCATCGAGGCATTGAGTTCTGGACCCTCTCTGGACTGGGTGGTGAGCTTGGGGGGCTCGGGGTTGAAGCAGAGGACCATCCACCCCCATCTGTTCCCCAAGGCAGGCAGCTGTGTGGCCAGGCAGGGCGTGTGGCGTGGCCGGGCTGCCCTGGGAGGTCTGGGTGCAGACTGGGTCCCTCCCGGCTGCGCACTGCCCCGTCTGCAGCTCCTCTGCTTGCTGGCACCCTCTGCTTGCCTACCGTGGTGCCGGGGCAGAAGGGCAGTCGCAAGGTGGGAGGTCTCCTTTCCTCCTCCCTTTCTGCCCTGACGTCTGGCGCTGGCTTCTCTGTGCTGTGCTTCCCTGTCTCAGCTCCAGTTCCTGGGTGTGGGCAGCCGTGAGCCTGTAAACCCGGAGGGTCGGCGGCCACCGAGGGCTGCCTGGCCAGTCCTGTGGGACAACGTCCCCTCCCTGTGGTGGTGCCACGACACTGCACCTGGTGTGGGCTTCATGGCTGGTGCAGGGTTAGGTGGGCCGCAGAGTGAGGGACGACCCTCACCCCTAGTTCCAGTGCCGCCTTCCTTAATTGCCACTTCTAGCTCGGAAGGCCTTGGGGGTCCTGGCCCCCTCCGTGGGGAAGCCTGGTCGTCCTCGTCACATACCCTGGACCTCCTGAACGACTCAGGCCTGGCTGGACGGGGCGAGCCCCCAGGCCACCCCAGGCCCCAGTCCTGGCCGTCCCCCGGAGGCCAGGAGGCGGAGGGCCCCCGGGCTCCCTGGTCCTGCCCGTGCTCATCCTCACTTCCCACGCTGGCACCTGCCTTGTCCCCAGTGTCCTCACTGCCAAGGCAGTGCCACTCTGGGCTGTGACCAAGGTGAGATTCTCCCAGAATGCAGTTGGTAACTTGACCAGTGTCTCGAGCATCACTGATAACCAAGGGTCCCTTTTAGTAGAGGAGGTGCCAGCTACGGCAGGTGACCTGGCCCCACAAGGTTGGGCACAGCCGAAGCTGGGTAGCTCAGCTGCCCTGGTCATGACCTGCTGTGGGCCTCGAGCCTGGGAAGGCTGTGTTGCTCCAGCACCTCCGGGACCTGTGCTCTCGCTTGTCTCCAGTGTGACCCCCCGCCCCCTTGTCCCCGGTCCTCTCGGGCAGGATGAAGCGGGCGCAGTTTGGGCCCCATGACTGGCTGTCGCTGCCTGTGCCTCTGGGACCCAGCTGGCTACTCGTGGATGCCCTGGAGCCCGAGACCGCGTACCAGTTCAGCGTCCTGGCCCAGAACAAGCTGGGAGCGAGCGCCTTCAGTGAGGTGGTCACTGTGAACACTCTAGGTGAGGCCGGGCGGCGACATTCCTGCAGGAGCCGGGAGAGGTGGTCACGGGGCTGCCAGCGTTTCCTGCCCACTGTATGCGGGCGCCTTGCTAAGTTCCTCACACGGCCGACCCTGGCCTCCCAGTGAGGATCCGTCCTTCCGTTCCACGGGGTTTGTGGACCAGAGTGCCCGGGCCCACCTTAGAGTGCTTTGGGCCCGATCCCTGTGGTGTCCCCACATGGACAGAAGAGCTCGAGGTTCCTCCCTCCCGGCTGGCCATGTGCTAGCATTTTCCTTGGCTTCACAGGGGCCTGGGGACCCTTCCTCCCCCTCCTGGGCACCTGCTGATTCCTACCTCTGGCCTCGGCCTCACTTGGTGGCAGGCGTGGGGCCGAGTCTTCCTTCCGGGCCCCGGCCGCTCACTCCCTCCGCCTGTCTGTGGTGGTTTGTCCCCTTTCAGTGGCCAGAGGGGGCAGCTGTGAAAGGCGGCCCCAGGCCAGCCTCGGCCCGACCCTTTAGTGCCACCAGGGGGCAACGGTAACCGTGCCGCTCACCCCAGCGCAGAGCTCCCTGCACGGGGCCCAAGAGGAACTGAGGAGACAGCAGTGTGCTGTGGGAAGGTGTTCCTACCTCCTTGGAAGAGAACTAAAAATATGTTTTGTAGTATCTTTTTAAAGACACTGTGTTACTAAAAAGATTACAGTTTCTTCCTCCTCCTTCCCAGTGACTCCCATTGGTTTTCCATTTGAGGGACTCAATTCGTGGGATCAGAAAGCTCCGGGCCCACTTGCTCTGCCTCCGGCCCTTGGGTCAGGAGGGCTCTTTATGCGACACTTGTCCCTGAGATGACTGTGCACTGGAGCGAGGGGACGTGGCCATCGCCCTGGGGACACCTGCCGGGTTGGAGGGCAGCATGAGGGGAGGTGTGCAGCGGCCTCACTCTCCCTCGCTGTTGCCCCCCTCCCCCTGCTGCAGCATTCCCTGTCACAACTCCAGAACCCCTGGTGCTGGTTACCCCACCGAGGTGCCTCACAGCCAACCGGACCCAGCAGGGCGTGCTCCTGTCTTGGCTCCCCCCTGCCAATCACAGCTTTCCCATCGACCGCTACATCATGGAGTTCCGTGTGGGAGAGCGCTGGGAGACGCTGGAGGACGCCATCCCCGGCACCGACGGCGACTTCTTTGCCAGGGACCTGTCACAGGTGAGGTGCCTGGCTTTCCCCTGCTGCTCTTCTTGGTTCTGGAGGGGATGTGAGTCTAGAGTCACTGGAAGCTCTGAGTGACCAGGCTCAGGTGTGTGAGGTCAGGCTGTGCACTGTGCCACACATCCACTCCTGTTCTCCCAGATCCACTGCCAAGGTCAGGACCCTCAGATCCCGGCAGCCTCGGCCCCACCGATGCAGGGCCAGCTCTGTGGCCTTGGGGGGATTCCGGCTGCCGACACAAGCCAGGGAGCGCCGGGTGCGCAATTAGCCTAGCTAGGTCACCAGACACTGGCCTCAGCCACCTGCTGGAGTTTGACGGGGGCAGGGCAGAGAGCTTCCCAGAAGGATTGACCTGTGCCTTTGCCCAGGGAAGGGCTCCTCCTTTACCAGTTCTGAGCCCCTGGAAGGAGCACGTTATTTTTTCCCCAGCTGACCACCCTTCAGCCTTGCCGTCCCTCCAGCAGCTCATGTCATGGACGCCAACAATCTCACCCGGCTTCCTTTCCTGGATGCCCTAGAGCTGGGACTGGCTCACAGCGGCTCCTGAGAGCCGGTGTATGCGTTTCTTCTCAACTCTGCTTTCTGTGACCCCATGTTCGTAGCCTGAAATCAGCCATGGTAATTGGCAAACGCTCCAAGCCAGGACTTTGTAAAACCAGAGCCCTGGTTGTTAAACACTTGAGGCACAGCACGGCTGTGGGCGTCCCATTCCGTGCGAGATGCCTGCAGAGGTGGGGGGGGTGTCGTGGTGGGCTGGTGTCTGTCTCAGGCCCCCTGGCTGACGGGGTGCTGTCCTTGGGGCCGTAGGACACGTGGTACGAGTTCCGCGTCCTGGCTGTCATGCAGGATCTGGTCAGCGAGCCCAGCAACATCGCCGGCGTCTCTAGCACAGGTACCCTGGGGTGGGCTCCTCCTGTGGCTGGAGCCATGCATGGGAAGAGGCTGAGCTGGAAGTAAAGAGCACGTCCTAGCCAACTTACGCCCGTCAGATCCGTGCTCTGCTCCACGGTGGGCAGGGTTTCTCCACCTGTTCCTGTCGGGACCACAGAGAGAGACCCGGCTGAGCTTCCCCTTGGAGTAGTCAAAGAGAACTGAAGTCTTTTTGCTGCAAAGTCTGTTCCTCCACCGCCATCCTCTGTTGTGGGGCGGGCTGGGGGAGGGGTGGATTGGAGCAAAGGGCCGGTAAGCAAGTCAGCAAGTCCTTACTGACGCCTCCTGTAAGACAGTGTCGTAACTATGGAGGTTTCCTTTGGAAAATGGCTGTTTGGTGTTTTCCTCCACTCCCTCCTCTCACTAGATCTTTTTAGGCTAAATGAAGCCGGCTCCCTAGCATCTTCTCCCCTTCTCTCTCTTCTCTTGGCGCTGGTCCCATTTCTACACGTCTTCCTCCAGCTCCAGCCCCTGACGGGTCCCTCCCTCAGACGTGGTTCCCTCGGTTTGGGAAGAGGCTCTTAGTGAGTCAGCAGCGTCATGTTTCCTTGGGCGCTGCTCACACAGAGACCCCCCGGGGCTGATTGGCAAGAGCTCGGCCAAGCAGCTGTGTGTGGGGCTCGCGGAGATACTGGGCAGCGGAGCCGGGTGGGCAGATGGGGAGGGCAGGCGAGAGAGCACGGGGGGGAGCGCAGTGTGACTTCTGTCTCGGGTATTAGGCACCGTGGGGTTTATTTTTTCTACACAAAGTACTTGCTGTAGGCAGCAGAACCGAGCATGCTTCCATCCTGGCTTCCCTTCAGGGAGGGGAGCTGCAGCCAAGGCCAGAATAGAGGACCAGAGCATTCTGTGGGCACCTCTTGTGAACTGCTCTGCATTCAGCAGCTTTATGTCTGGTCTTTGAAAGGAAACATCCGTAGTCGGAAGACTCCTCGTGGTGAACGGGGATGCAGCTACCTTAGCATTCCCTGTCTTTGAGTCTCCCGTTTCCAAAGGCTGAGCATGTGTTTTCTGCTCAACCGGTCAGCACGATGTGGATCATTTTAACCCACTGTTACCATTGACGTGGTGATGGATTCTGGCCAAATCTATCAGAACTTGTAGGCTTCCCCTCTGATGAACCTGAAGAGAGGCGCTTGCTAACACACTGTCTTAGTTGGGCCAGTTCAGCCTGGCTCTGTCACTCATGAGCCCGGCAGACTTGGCACACGGCAAGGCTCGCTCCTGCCTGGAGAACACAGACACTGTTTGACGCCACTGCCAGCTCCAGCACTGTTCCCGGGTGGCCGGGACATGCCAGTCTCCCCTGCAGAAGCCCCTGCCATAGTGTGATGACTTAGGATGGGCCTGGGTTCTGGAGCAGGAACCCCTCCCCTGCAGAGTTTCCCCTCAGGGTCCTTGCTCTGTAGAGAGTGCTGGTGGGGGTCGGAATGGCCATGCGGACACTTAGGCTCTGACGGGCAGTGTCCACTCAGCAAGTTACGATATTTTCACGGGGAGAGTGTGCTGGCTGGTTATGGGCAGACGGCACCAGATGAGCACAGATCGTCCCTGGCGCCATCGGCCCACAGGGATGAGGCACAGGTGGCATTTCTTCCTCATGAGCCAGGCAGCGATGCCTTGGCTCCCGGGAGCCCCTCTTGTTCCTCTCCCTGCCATACACACTTCTTCACTGACAGGGCCTGAGCCTTCCAGATGCTGCCGCCTGGGGCGGGGTCAGCACAGGTGGGGCAGGGGTGGGGAGGGAGGGAGGAGCTCACTAGTGCTCCCCCAACCCCGCCCAGACATCTTCCCACAGCCGGACCTCACCGAAGACGGGCTGGCCCGGCCAGTGTTGGCCGGAATCGTGGCCACCATCTGCTTCCTGGCCGCGGCCATCCTGTTCAGCACCCTGGCCGCGTGCTTTGTCAACAAGCAGCGCAAGCGGAAGCTCAAGCGCAAGAAAGGTGGGTGTCCGGCCGGCCCCCACCCCATGCAGCCCATCCTTTCCAGTGCCCCCACCCTGCACAGCCCGCCCCCTCCTCTCACCCCGCCCCCACCAGTTTCAGACAATCTCCATCTGGAGAAATGCCCATTTTCCTCAGGGTCCCCTTGAAAATAGGGACACGGGGACCCTGTGAGCGGAGCTGCCAGTGGGACTTGCTTTGAAAGAGGAAGGAAGGGTGGTGGGGAGCCTGGAGGGACGGGACAGAGGGTGCAGGCGGCCCGCTGGGGGCACAGGGCCCTGCCCCCAGACGTGCTCACACCAAGGGGGCTGCTTCCCTTGCGGCTGTGCCCCCGGCCCTGCTGAACCCCGGTGGCTGTGTCTTCGCGGCCTCAGCAGGCTCCCTCTGCTCCCTTCTCCAGACCCTCCGCTCTCCATCACGCACTGCAGGAAGAGCCTGGAGTCTCCGTAAGTGGCCCCGACCGGGAGGACAGGGCTGCTGTCCGGGGTGCATGGGTGGTGGTGGGAGGCCTTGCTCGGCCTCGTGCCGTGTTTCTGAGCTGTTTCCCCTTAACTCTTGTGCACGGTGGTCTCATGTTGGTGGAGGCAGCCGCGGGGCAGACGATCCAAAAGAGTGGATGAACGTCTCTTTAGTGTTGGGATGTATTTCGGTGATGCTTCCATCCTAACAGATTTGACTGAATGTATTTTGCTTAAGTTAATATTAAAACAAGCTTGCATTTATTGAGCAACCTGGGACTGAGGCTGCAGGTGTGACTAGAGGGAGGTGGCAAACGGTATAGCCGGCAGAACCAGTGGAGAGAAATGGGCGTCCATTCAGAAAAGGGGTGGCGTCCAGACAGTGGAAAGTGGGCCAGAGCATTTCTCCAGAGCCCCGTGGCCCCTGTGCCCCTCCTCTGCTGCCCTCCTCGTGCTTGTGGGGCTGTCCGAAGGGGTACAGAAAGAAGCAGTGCCCCGTGTCCCCCTCATGCCCCTGCTCTCTTCCTGTCCCCCAGCTTGTCCTCCGGCAAGGTCAGCCCCGAGAGCACCCGCACGCTCCGGGCCCCGTCCGAGTCCTCCGATGACCAGGGCCAGCCGGCGGCCAAGAGGATGCTCAGCCCCGCGCGCGAAAAGGAGCTGTCCTTGTACAAGAAGACAAAGAGGGCCATTGGCAGCAGGAAGTACAGTGTGGCCAAGGCTGAGGCCGAGGCCGAGGCCACCACGCCCATCGAGCTCATCAGCAGGGGCCCTGACGGCCGCTTTGTGATGGACCCCTCGGAGATGGAGCCCTCCGCCAAGACCCGGCGCATCGAGGGCTTCCCCTTTGCGGAGGAGACCGACATGTACCCCGAGTTCCGCCAGTCGGATGAGGAGAACGAGGACCCGCTGGTGCCTGCCTCTGTGGCCGCCCTCAAGTCCCAGCTGACCCCCCTGTCGTCCAGCCAGGAATCCTACCTGCCACCACCAGCATACAGCCCTCGGTTCCAGCCACGTGGCCTGGAGGGCCCTGGTGGCCTGGAGGGCCGGCTGCAGGCCACTGGCCAAGCCAGGCCGCCCGCCCCGCGGCCCTTCCACCACGGCCAGTATTATGGGTACCTCAGCAGCAGCAGCCCTGGGGAGGTGGAGCCACCCCCCTTCTACATGCCAGAGGTGGGCAGCCCCCTGAGCTCCGTCATGTCCTCCCCGCCCCTGCACGCCGAGGGGCCTTTTGGCCACCCCACCATCCCTGAGGAGAACGGGGAGAACGCTTCCAACAGCACGCTGCCCTTGACTCAGACGCCCACGGGCGGGCGCTCCCCGGAGCCCTGGGGACGGCCGGAGTTCCCCTTCGGGGGCCTGGAGACCCCGGCCATGATGTTTCCCCACCAGCTGCACCCCTGTGACGTGCCCGAGGGTCTGCAGCCCGCGGCCGGCCTCCCCCGAGGACTGCCGCCTGCCCCGCTGCAGGTGCCCGCAGCCTACCCCGGTATCCTGTCTTTGGAGGCGCCCAAGGGCTGGGCTGGCAAGTCACCTGGCAGAGGCCCTGCCCCAGTGCCCCCCGCCGCCAAGTGGCAGGACAGGCCTGTGCAGCCTCTGGTGAGCCAAGGTCAGTTGAGACATACCAGCCAAGGCATGGGCATACCCGTGTTGCCTTACCCCGAGCCGGCTGAGCCGGGGGCACACGGTGGCCCCAGTACGCTGGGCCTGGACACTCGGTGGTATGAGCCCCAGCCCCGGCCTCGGCCCAGCCCCCGGCAGGCCAGGCGCGCCGAGCCCAGTTTACATCAAGTGGTGCTACAGCCCTCCCGGCTCTCGCCTCTGACCCAAAGCCCCCTCAGCTCCCGCACCGGCTCCCCCGAGCTGGCCGCCCGGGCCCGGCCTCGCCCCGGCCTCCTGCAGCAGGCTGAGATGTCGGAGATCACCCTTCAGCCACCGGCTGCCGTCAGCTTCTCTCGCAAGTCCACGCCGTCCACGGGCTCCCCATCTCAGAGCAGCCGCAGTGGCAGCCCCAGCTACCGGCCCACCATGGGCTTCACCACTCTGGCCACGGGCTACCCCTCCCCTCCGCCGGGCCCTGCAGGGCCCACGGACAACCTGGATGTGTTTGGACAGACGCCTTCCTCTCGAAGGATGGGGGAGGAGCTGCTCAGACCGGAGCCACCCCCGCCATCGTTAACTACTTCAGGGTGAGTGTGAGCTGGCCTCTCCTGCCCACCTCCACCTGGTCATCTTCCTCCGCCTTCCTCCCCTGCCCTCACCCCTTCCACCCACCTGAATGACAGGGCTGGTTCCGACATGCTGCAGCACCCCTTCGGGAGGAGAGCGCTGGTCTTGGCATTGGCAGGGTGTGGTCACAGGCTGGGGGTGGGGCTTACCTGCCCAGGTACCCTGCCAGGGGCATGAGGGGTCTTCTCCACCTGGCCCAGAGCTCTCAGGAGGCCCCCACGGTGCCTGGGGGAGAGGATACACACAGACAAGGGACAGGTTGCAGTGTGACCAAGTGAGTGGTCATCCGGTGCATCTTGCAGTGGAGAGCCCACGTCCCTGTGACCCTGGTTTTGGGTGGTTCCAGGCTTTGCCCAGAGACCTAGAACCCAGCTTCCTTTTCTTTCCTGGACCCTCCTCTTTGCAAGCAGGACCCTGGAGCTTGACTTCCCCAGACCACCAGGCTCCTGTTCCCAGCCTCCTGCCCTTAGCAGCCTAGTGTGTGCTGGGCCCCCCACAGCCTCTCCAGGGGCCGCGTCCTGGAGGCTGGGTGCAAAATCTCAGGCCTGTGAAAAGGGCCCGAGCCATATACCCCATCCCAACCTGTGTGCCTCGCAGGAAGCTGCAGACAGACAGACAGACAGACAAGTCCCTGCAATCAGCCGGCCTGAGCGAGCCCACTGTAAACTGTAGCAGCTGGTGTTCCAGGTACCAATCAACCTGGACGCCTGCCTGTGCCTTCTCTCTGGTTTTTCTCCCACCCTCCTCATCTCTCCTCCCTACTCCTCCTCCCCTTCCTTCCTGAGTCTGTCCTTCTCTGTCTGTCTTTCTTCCTTCGCCATCTTCTTTGGGTTGGCCTGACTTGCTTGGAAGAACCTGCCCCTCCCTGCCTTCTCTGGTTCCGTCCTTTGGTCTCTCTTCTGGATGTGGCCACCTGTGCAGGGAAGCAGAGTCCAGAGGAGGCTGGCCTGGTGGTAGGCAGACGGGAGGTGGCCGAGAGGAGGGAGCCCAGCGCCCTTCCCCTGTCCCCTTCACCCCCACCCTCTCTGGTACCTGGAAGCAGAAGCCTCACCTCCCACCCCCACCGGCTCAGGTGGGGATGAGGCCGGGCAGTGGAGTTGCGCTCTGGCCGGGGCCGCGCGCTGTCTGAGCAGGAGATGCTGGGGGCCTCAGCCCTGTCGTCTGTGCTTTGTGCAGCCCTCATCTGCTCCGTCCCATCGTGCGTCTGGTGCTCTGTCTCTCTCTCCTGCCCCCACCCCATTCTCTGGCCTCGCTTGTCGGCTCTCTGGTCCCTGTCTCCTCTCCTCCCCTCCCCTCTGGGTGTGCGTGGGTGGTTCCCCTGCGCCTGTGTTGGTAACTGCTTTGTTTCTGATTGATCTCAGCTATCTGGGCAGTGTTGTCGAGACAAGCCTCTCTTCAGCTCAATAGGTAAGGGAGCTCCGGCTGGGCGGGCGGGGGGTGGACAGGCGGACGGGCTTCGGCAGGGCCATCGCTTCCTCGACAGGGGAATCCAGACCACAGCCCCTCCCCCCTCTGTGGGGCGGCAGCGCTGACTCCCCGTGGCTTCTGGGTTCCCCACCTCATGCTGCTGCCTCAGCCCCAGGCCCTGCTCGGCACCGCCCGGCTGCAGCTTCTGGCCCTCCCCGAGCCTCCCTGTGGTGCTCCATTCAGACACCTCGCCACCCTGCTGCCCAGAGCTCCCCTCAGGAGCCCGCGGGCCTGCATGCACCCTGAGGGATCTAGAATGCCTACGGCTGCTTTGCACCTCGCACCTGGGAAACCTGTCGGGGCCACACGCTGTCCAGGAACAACCACCCCTCTGGCCTGTTTTCCCAGCAGCCTCAGACATAGAGACCCCTGCCCCCTCACCCCAGGAAGCACATCCTCCCTGGGGGCTGTCCCTTTCTGTCCTCCCGGGACCTTGCTGATACTCTGTCCTCTCAGGAGCCCGACTGGGGCTGTGGCCAGGCCCCTTCCCCTCCTGCTGGCCTTCCTCAGGACCAGTGGTGGGGGGCAGGGCAAGGTCAGCGGTCAGGAGACTGGGCGAGGGCCTCACCTGCAGGCCGTCCGGGGGCCATGGCTCTGGGCAAGGGGTCCTGGAGGCACTCTCCTGGAGGAGAGGACAGCCTGGGGCAAGAGGAAGTTGCGTTGGCCAGAGGCTGAGCCAGCACTGCTTTCCTTCCTCCTCTTTCCACCTGGCGACTCCTCTTCCAGGCAGAGGTCTCAGGCCTGACTCTAGAGGGGCCCCAAGTCTCCTAGAGAGGCTTCCGAGGCTTGCTCACTCTCGTGGTAGCTAAGATGCTTCTTTTTGCCATGGACGCCATTCCCGTGCTTCTGGGACGTGCAGATGCAGGCACTGGGCACCCGGCCGGGCAGGGCCTCTGGGTGCTCTGGCTTCCCAGGCTGAAGCCTCTGCTTCACTTCCCCACCTGGAGACATCGGGAGTTGACTGTCCTAGTTCAGGACTGCCAGTCTCCTTTGGTCATTAGAATGGCCTCCCATAAACATTTCTTCATGGTCAGCAGTTGTAAAAGTGTCAGTAGGCAAGAGGCCCTCAGGACTGTGAGGCGGGCTGGGTGCCACGCTGCGGCCCAGAGACCAGCGTGGTGGCAAGTGCACCTGCTCTCGGGGCCTCTGGCGGCCTGTTGGGTGACAGTGACTGGACTGCCCACCACCTTCTGCATCCTCCCTGCCTGCCAGTTGTGACCCCTCTGCCGCCCCTGGAGGAGTGGTGGCTTCAGGGCCAGCTCTCATTCCACTCCCGACAAGTGCCTGGGCCCCGTTCTCATTTGTGACCCCTCCCCAGTGCCCCCACCCCAAGACCTGGGGGCTGAGCGTCCTCTCACTGCTGTGGCAAACGAGAAACCAGGGGTGTGGGGCAGGAGCACTGTTTCCGCCCGCCTGGCCAGCACCCACCTCGGGACTCAGTCCTCCACAGCCCAAGGGTCTGGCCTCGCCGTGCTGCCTGGAGAGAGCTCTGAGTGGGGCTACGGGGCCCTGGGCCAGGCTCCTGCTCAGATGCTGCCCTCAAGCTGCGCCTCTGCACGTGTCCCACTCCGTCTCGTTGAGAAGGTGTGACTCGTCCTGTCCATGTCTGTTCTTGCTCTGTTCCTGCTTCCTCGCTTTCTCCTGTCCCTTGTCCCCACCTGTAGCCGCCCCTCCTCCCGTGCCCTCCTCCAGCCCCGCCCAGAGCGCAGCTGAGAGCCAGCGGCACAGTGTCCTCATTTCCTGTCTGGTGCCCTGTCCTTGCATCCCCTCTACTCCTTCATACTGACCTGGGCCTCTGTGATGGGGAGTGTGCTGGGGCCCCATTTCTCGGAAACCATGGGAAGGCGGTCCTACTGGTAAAAGCCTCTCCCGAGTTCTGAGGCCTCTTGGTCTGTGGGCTGCCTGCCAGAGAGGGGCCTCTTGTGGGCACGGCTGGTGGGCGCTGAGCTCCCGGCGCCAGGCTGTCTGCTGTGGTAGAGAAGGGATTCACCATGTCCTGCCACTCCTTGTATGCAAGGGGTCTCCTAGGCCTTGGCGCCCGGCCTGTAGTCAGACAGGCATCATCTGCGCTCAGGAGATGCGGAGACAAGCAAGGTGCTTCAGCCACAGCGCAGCCCACCGGCTGGGGCCCAGTGGCAGCTTGTAGGGCAGGAGAGCAGGTGACGTCCGGAGGGTTCTGACGGTCCTGTCCTGTGGTTCGCCTCCTTTCTGAACCTGGCTGTCTTTCCTCCCCTGCTCTGAGTGAGCACAGAGATGCACAGCTGAGGCCTCTGGGGCTAAATGGTTGTGATTTGGATTTTGTATGAATTTTATGACAAATGAGAGAAAAAGAGCGTGAAGGTAAATTCCAGGCCGGTTTTGGTAGGTCTGAGCCACAGAGAAACACCCGCAGGACAGAGCGCTGGGGCTCACAGGGAACAACACACGGAGGGTCTGCTGGCCTGTGAGGCCTTCACCTTTCAGCAACCCTGGCGCTTCCCAGGGGAAGGGCAGCCCGCGTTTGCTGAGTTCCTGTGCGTTTTGGAAGAATTGAGGCTGACTGGAAAGAACGGGCCTCACCGCCCTGGAGGGCCCAGGTTGGTTCTGTCCCTGTAGGGCAGCCGGCTGGGCAGCTGGGCTACCTGCCCCCGTCGTCCCAGGGACAGGCTGGAGCTGCTCTCCCAGGCTCCCACTGTCCGGGAGTCAGCACCAGACGCTCATGGCCTGAAGAGCACCCCGGGTGGGCTTGGCCTTGACAGGGGACATGGCCCCCGGCTCAGGGAAGGGAGGCGCTTTGATTCCAGTCTGCTGGACATTTTCAGGTGGCTTTTCTGCATCATTAGCTGAAAATAAAGAGCCGTCCTGCCCCCTTCCCCCACCTCCCGTCCTTCCAGGCCCTCGCTTTCATCTCTCCCTCCTGTCCCGGGACAGTGTCCCCGTGCCTTCAGGAGCCTTCCTCCATCACGTGTGTCTGAGCACGGAGCCAGAAGGGAAGCAGGGACAGCAGGTGTCCTGGAAGGGCTGGGTCTTGGCTGTCTGCCCAGGGGAACTGGCTCACCCGCCTCGGGGTGGGGGATGCGTGTTGCCGTTTGGGGATCGCTGCCTGCGGACATGACTTCAACCAGCATTACCATCCTGTCCGCCCCCCGGCTCTGCCTCTGCGCAGTCGGTGACTGAGGCAGCGAGCGCGTCCAGGGCAGGCTGATGGCTCAGGTGAACGTCGAAGCCGCGTTCTCCCTCCACGTGGTGTCTGTGCCTGTTCTCATTAGGAAGAAGCTGGACAAGTTTACCTAATGTTGCGGATCGTGGCTCTCGTGGGAACTGGGTTACTAGACAAACTGCCTACCCTCTCTAACTTCAGTTTCTCCATCTGGAAAAGGGGGGTCACTGTAGTACTTACCTCTTAGGGTTGTTGTAAGGATTAAAGAAAACTATCGCAGGGAACACAGGTCAGCGCCTGGCACGGTGGGTGGGCAATAACTGCTTCCTGGTGAGAACGACTACAGCAGTGCCGTGTCGGCCGTAGGAACCACCTCGTCCCCGAGGTCTCAGCTGGCCTGGGGTCCCGGGGGACTGGGAGGGCACCCAGTACCAGACTCTCGTGCCCTGTGCTGCTAACACGCTGGTGCCTGAGCCCCCCTGCCTGTCTCAGGCCCCCTCAGACCGCACATCGCTCGACATCTCTCAGGTGTACCGTCTTCCGGAAGAGGCTGGCCAGGACCGGAGGCAGACGGACTGAGCCCCGGGTTCGCTCTGACTTCCCCTTTAGGCAGCATGGAGGAGCCCAAGCCCAGGATGAGAGGGGGCGAGCACGCTGCAGCAGCACTGGGAGGTCGTGCTCCCTGGCGCCCCAGCCGCCTCCGTCCTGTGTCTGCCTCCCAGGCTTCCCTCCAGCCACCGCTGGGCGGGATCTGTGTGGGCAGACTGCGGAGTCCATGAGAGCAGAGTAGGGGGCTGGCACTGGGGTCTTTGAGGGTGGAAGGCCTGACGTCCAGTGGTGAGCTGGGCTACTTCTTAGACTGGGCACGTCGGTAGACCCTTAGCTCTGTGGTGTCAGGGCTGTGGAGAACCGAGACGTCTCTGACCTGAACTGGGGAGGAGCTTCTCGGGACCTCACGGGCTCATGGGCGATGGAACGATGACACCCCTTGTAGAAGACAGCGGCTGCTTCACTGTCAGCTAACGTAGGAAAGCCCCAGGACCAGAGGCTCACCTGCAGTTAGTCTGTGCCTCTTCCTTCCTTGTGCCTCTTCCTTCCTCGTCACCCAGAGGTGCCCGACACTGGGGAGATGTGGCTGTAGTCCCCTGCTCCTGTTTTCCTTTTACCTCAGACTGCTTGCTCCCCTGGCAGGTCTGGCTGTCCTGCTCCTTTAATCAGGAGTCGTCCAAAACTGACTGTGCTGGAGATGGAAGAGGGCGACGTGGGCTGAGGAAGAGGGACTCGCCCTGGCCAGCGCGGTCCTGGAGTGTCCCTGCTTCCCCGATGGCATGCTAACACCAGCACTGCGGGAAGGAGTGACTTCTCTCTCTTTCCCTTTATTCCTCAGGCTCCAAGTCTGGCTTACTTTGAGAAGAAAAGCATTGATAACAGGTCTTCTAGATTTCTTCTTTTATGACTCTTGAAAAACCCTCTCCAATAAGCACAGATCGGCACAGATGCCCACCCTCCCAGCTCTTGGGTCCCTGTCACGCGGGCTGCACAGGGCCCAATTACGTTGTCGCCCTTGTCCTAACTGTGCACCTGGTCTCAGGAAGACGGCGCTGTCCACTTCCCTGGTCGGGGGAAGACACACCGACATCTGTGGTCTCCTCTCCTGAAGGCCTCTGTTTCTGTCGGATCTTAGACTATGGATGTCCACCAGATACATGCTACAGATGTTAAGGGCTGGGCCAGGCTGCCCGATGTGGATACTCTGAGCATCGTGATCCGCTCCCACCCTCTCCTGTGCTCTTACGGGACTGATGAAACCTGAGCCCCGTCTGCTGCTCAAGTGTTGGCACGTGACAGCTGTTTGTCGTGCTGGCCACCAGGGTCTGCCTGCATCTTGGAGGTGGGAGGGAAGAGCCCTGTGAAGCTCCATCTTCCTGGGCCCTGTGTTCCCATCTGGCCTGGCCCTGTCTTTCCTGAGGACGGTTAGTGGGGCTGGAGCTGCTCTCTTCCCTTCCTAATCTGCCCTTTAACTTTTCATTTCAAGGTTTTGACTGTGATGATTTCTGAGAACTTCAGACATTGAAGCTGCTTCCTCCTCTGACCTTACTTGCCTCAGCTTGAGTGACATGTGCTGGGCTCACTATTAAAGCCTGTCTCTCCTTTCCTAGGTCTTCTGATGGCTCCACAGATGGGTTTCCACATGAGGCAGGCTCCTGCTGCTGGAGCTCCCCACTGGGTTTCTCTCTTTCAGGAGCAGTAGGAAGGCAGGTGTTGGGGAGCCGTCACGGGCACCTGGGACTCTGTGGAGCTGTGCTCTGTCTCCTCCGGGTCAGCTGCTTGGCTTTCTTCCAGAAACTCTTCAAAAGCTCCCTCTTCCAGGAGCTGACCTGTGCCTCTCCAACATTCCCTTCCAGGACACAAACACCTGCGCCCGGGAATGCTGCTGTCCCTGAGAGGCTGGAGGCTCTGAAATACCAGCGGATAAAGAAGCCCAAAAAGTCATCCAAGGGCTCCTCGAAGTCAAAGAGACGATCCGGTAAATGCCCAGGAGCCCCCGCTCCTCCCTCCCACCTTGACCCGCCATTATTAGGGGCCGGTCTGGCCCAGGACCCCAGATCTGGGTTTTCTGTAGCATCAATCCACCAGTGTATCCTGTTCTTTGCTTCTCCTTAACGCGAATGATCAAGTGATACGGAAACCTAATTCTCATGTCAGAGAGGAGAAGAAAGAGGTTAAAATCTCTGATCATCCTCCTGGTTCTGTTTCCTCCTGCCTGGGAACCACCCATCTGTGTGTCCGCCTATAGAGAATGTATTGCATCGTTTTAGGCAGCACTCACCCTTCCCAGTCTGCTGTCTGCTCTGCCTTGAAGATGTCCCTATCTCCTTGTTATTTCCTCTCTAACGTTTTAGGCCTCTAGTTGGACATGGGAATTCTGGGGTCCTAGTTAGTGTTAAGGGGACACTGTGGCCTGGACTCAGCCTCTGTGGGCTGGCCAGGCTTTTCTCCATGAGACACAGTGCAACTGCCTTATCCATGGAAGTGTGTGGTGTTTATCCAGCAGCGATAGGTAGCTTCTAGGATAGTGGAAAAATAATTCAGGCCTTTTTCAGACTTGGAAAATTCCCTGGTATTTATCACGTGCTTTCTTTTTCCAGTGATTTAGGAGTGCTGTGACAGGCTTCCTGGCTAGTCTTTCGTGTCTACCATTGGGCGCCTTTCCTTGCTGGCCAGGTGATGGGAGAGTGTCCGTGAGGCCCTGGGTCTCGGGGCGGCAGCACTGGCTCTCCCTCAGCCTTCAGGCGGCACTGTTGGCCTCTGAGCTTGTAGAGGGGGGACTGAGGGTGAGAAAAAGATGAACTTTTTAGGTTTTGGCTGAGAAATAGGAGCCCAAAGCTGAAATTTCAACCCACCTGCCTACCTACCTACCTACTTACCTACCACATGTGTCATCCTTTTTTTTCTTGAAAAAAGTCCCATCCGATGCCTATGTTCTCCCGTTCTGTTTGCAGTGGGCCTGTTCCCTGTCAAGTGGTCACAGCTCCCAAATGTCCCCATCTTTAGCCCAGATCTCTTTCGTGAGCTCCAGTCTCGTTTCCAGCTGCCACTGAACATGCCTGTGATGCTTCATAAGCCTTACAGTGTCCAGAATGGAGTGACTGACCGTCTCTCCAGACCTGCTTTCCCTGGCTCCTCCCAGGGCTCGCAGGCAGCGTGGCTTCTGCCTGCCGGCGGCTCAGGCTGCTTCAGCCTTGTTTCTGTTCTTGCTCTCACATCTTATGTCCGGCGACGTGGTAAGGCCTGTCAGCTCAACTTTTTCTTTTTTTTAACTTTATTAAAAATTTTTTTTTGGTGGGTGAGAGGTAATTAGGTTTGTTTACTTATTTATGTGTATGTATATATAAGCGGAGGCACTGGGGACTGAACCTAGGACCTTGTACATGCTAAGCACGCACCCTACGCCTGAGCCTCCTCCCATGTCGGCTCGACTTTTAAAACAGCCTGAATCTGACCACTTTCTTTCTGTCTCAGCTGCTAAACTACTGAGTCACTCCCATCTCCCATCTTGGCCAGTAGCCTCCGAAGTGGTCCTCTTGCCTCACTCATGGCTCCTACGGCGAATCTGATATACAGCGAACAGAGTGACCTTTAGAGAATTTCGTAACTTCCTCTCTTTTTTTTCTTTTTTAAGATTTACTGAGTTATAGTCAGTTTACATCCTCTCTCTTTCAGTCACTGGAGCACACACTCACACACTTCTGATTAAAACCTTCCAGAAGCATCCCCCCGCAACCAGGACAGACTCCTGCCTGCCCTGCCGGCCTCGCTGCATCTGCCCACTCTGCGTTACCTTGACAGGCCTCCTCCAGTCTCACGTTTGCCCTTGGCTGAGGGCTTTCCCACTGGCCATCCCTTCTGCCGGGGACGCTGTTCCCCCGGGTCTGTGGAAGGCTCACAACTCAAGACTCAGTCGCGTGTTACCGCTCTGGAGAGCAGGAGGAGCACCTCGATCATTTGCCGTCTCAGGATCCCATTTTGTCTTTCGCAGTACCTGAAAATTTTCTGTCTGTAGTTTTTAAGTCTTTACAGTCTGTTTCTTCCTCCCCATCCCCACACTAAAGCATAATCTTTTAGAAAGCCAGGGCTTTACCTCTGTGTCCCCAGAAGGACCATGAGGCAGAAAGGTGGCCCTGGCAGTCCAGGTAGGGCCAGACCTGACTCTGATGCAGTTGTGTAAAATCTTGTGATGTCGAACACTGCTGGGGGGAGGGGACAGGGGGAGTGTGCACAGTCCGATCCCAGTACCTAGAATGATGCCTGGTACCCAGGAGGCACTAAAAGAGACGTCTGGATATTTCTTTAATAAAAAGAAAAGAAAAAATATTAGGTAAAAGATACTAAATACATACATTCAGTATTAAGTACAGGATGAAAGAGAGAGGTTGCTTGACTAGGTCTGTGAACCTGCAGGAGGTGCAGCCACACCTGTGCCGCTTGCTGGATTCTTGCTACACTAGAATCGGGGCGGGGCGGGCCGGGCGGTTGGCAGCCCTTGGTGGTTTCTCTGCTGCACTCTCCCTCCGGTCTCTGGGGCAGTCGGGTGACTCCTGTGTGGTACTGGAGACTGAGGACAGGGGAGTGTGCAAGGCTTCCTTCTCCCTTTCACTGCTGTCTTCTCTTTTCATGTGCGTGTGCACCTGCTCCTTCCTAGATGGTTCTGCCTCCCAGGCTCAGCGGCTTCCAGACCCTCAGGTCCTGTGGCCCGATGAAGCTGTCTGCCTCCGGAGGAAGAAGAGACACTCCCGGCCCGACCCCTTCGCCCGCCTCTCGGACTTGTGTCACCGCCAGCTTCCGGAGGACCAGACAGCAATTCTCAGCAGCGTGGAGCATGATGACCCTGGCCATGCCACTCTGCTGTGATGTCACCACTGGAGTGTCCCCCGTGTGAGGACGCTGGCTGAGGGTCAAGGGTAGGATGCTGGGCGATGGGTGTGCGGGGCCTCGTCCTGCCCTACCGGTGGAGGGTGGCCTGGCCTTTAGTTTCCAGGGCTGCTGAGACCCTGGTTCTGCTGTTCGCCCTCTGGCCTGAGCTGGCGTCTCCTCTGCATCTGGCCTGCTGGCCGCATGTCCGGGACAGAGGCTGGGGCAGACGAGTGGCAGTGGGCGGAGCAGGGGAAGTGAACTGGGGACAGGAGAGACCTGCCTCCTCCTCCACCCCACTGCCCTCGGTTGATTTTCCCACCTCCTCAAGTGTCTCTGGAGTGAAGAAGTGGAAGCAGAGGCTTTCACTGCTCTTCAGTTTCAGTTTCCAAGTTGTGGAGGGGCTGGACTTGCCGTCTTCCAGACTCTTCTTGTAGAGATACAGATGCACGTCGTGTGTAGCTGGTGGGTTTCCCTCTGTATATATACATGTACGTGGAAGCGAAGTGCTTTTATTTCTGTGGTCAGTGAGGGGCTGAGAGGGCAGCAGGCATGTGGGCTTGCAGCAGGACTGGGGGAGCTGGGGGGCGCTGGCGCCTGTCTCGGGCACGACTCCCGACACAGGACTCATGGCTCCTCAGCTGTGTGACCCGTCCGTCTCCCTCTCCCCCGCCCGGAGCAGAGGCAGGGGCTGGCTGCTCTGGGGGCTCAGCGGTGAGTTACCACAGAACTAAGCGCAGCCTTTGTTTTTCGGTCCTGGGTGAGACGGGCACCTTCCTTCCTTCCTCCCTCCCTCCCTCCCTCCCTTCCTTCCTTCCTTCCTTCCTTCCACGGTTTGGCTGGGAAGTGGAAACTGCTTAGCAGCGGGGCTGGGAGGCGGCCCTGTGCGCAGATGCAAGCTCTCCAGCCGCTCTGGTCCAGCCGGGCGGGGCCCTGAGGCTGAGGGCTCCCACTGCAGAGCCATCTGTGTGGAGTGCCGGGGCTCTGCTGTAGCCCAGCCTGGCGGGCACACTCTGGAGTGCTGTTCCAAAGCTCTGACTGGATTCCTCCTTTCCTTCTGTGAGCGCTGATCCCCTAGACTGACTAACTGCCACGTGTGGGAGCCTGCCCACGCCCTCCTCCGTGTTCCCTGCGGGCCCCCACGGACCCAGGCTCCCATAGGATGGGACCAGAGCGTGGGTTCTGGGGGTGCTCCAGGCCCCCCTTCCCCAGCTCTGTTTACGCGCACTGGTTGAGGCCTGGGAGTGGAGGTGGAGGTGTGGAGGTGGGAGTCAGGCTGTCCCTTCTCTGCCGAGTTCTGTCCTAGTTCAGACTGTCAGCTCCCAGAAGCTTCTGCGAGGTCATCTTACATCACTGAAGATGTGTCTGTCTCTCCTGATAAGGCGACGGTGCTGCCCACAATGGCAGGGGCCCGAGTGTGGATGGGGTGCGTCTGGCCTCCTTCTCTCCTCGTTCAGGAGCTTGCCCTTCTGGCCACCCGAGGATCATGGTGGCTGTCAGATTCATCAGAGTCCTTCCTTCTTGGTGCTGCTGTCCTGGTGGATTTGGGGACATCCCTGTCCCCAATTACCTGCTTAGACGATGGCCCAGTCAAAACAGTGGAGGCTCCAGAGAGTCTCAGCCTGATGACCCTGGCAAGGTGGCCCCAGAGCGAGGAGTGGCTCCTCCCGGGTGCCTCTTCATCGTCCCGGGGATGGTCCTCTGCCCTGCAGACCCTGCCAGCACTTCCTCTCTCTAGCGCAGTGAGTGGGGGCCAGTTCCGCCCTTGGGTTCTGCCTCACAAGTCACACACCACAGCTCCTCTCCGAACACGACACGTCATGGAGAGAGGGGCGTTGGGGCAGCGTCCGTGGCTGGCCTTGCCCACTGCCCTGTGCCCCAGGGGAACCTGCACCAGCCCACTTGGCTGGGCGCCCCAGTCCACTCTGCCACCGGGTGGCAGCTCCAGCCAAAGGGCGACTCTGTCTCCTTTCTAGAGGCAGCACTACCTCTGCCACCGTGCCCGACACGTGACTCACAGGCACTCGGGCCCGAGGGGCTGGTCGTGGCCTTGTGCGTACTCTCTCGGTTGCTGCTTCTCGCGCAGAGCAGGGCTGTGGTGGGGCGTCAGGGCGGTGGTCTTCAGGATGAACTAGACACGATTTCCGAGGCTGTGCTGGGACTGCAGGTCCTGAGGTCGCCAGAGAAGAGGAGACGCTGTGGGGGCCCTGCTGCCTTAGGGTGTCGCATAGGGCCGGGGGCTGTGCTCCTCCGGGACCCTCCTGTGAGCCATCTCCACTGGTAACAAAGGTGCTGACCCCTTCCTCCCTTCCTCCGGCTGCGCCCTGTACCTCAGCACATCAGACCAGGTGGTTGGAGCTGTGCTTTTTGCTGGCCGCTGGGTGGCAGCTGTGCTGGGCGTCCCTGAGGGCTTCCTCCTGGGGACAGTGTCTGTGGAGCCGGCGGTCTTCCTGCACCCCAGGGAGCTGGTGCAGTCCTTCCTTCAAGGACTGCTATGGAAACTGGCAGAACAGGTCCCCTCTGTCCCTGAGATGGAGGCAGGGGTGACACAGGCACACACTTGGGTGCTGGCTGTGTGCATGTGTGTGGGTGTGATGATGCGTGTGTGCATGGTGCAGCCATCCCTAGGGACCATGAGTCCTCTGTACTCGGCCGTGACAGCTGCAGTGCCGGCTCTGAAGCTGCTGCCTCCAGGAGATCCCGTGTCTCCGGACTGGCCCCCGGGTGGTCTGGTAGCTGTGCTCGTGCGTCTCAGACTTCTGTCTGCCCCTTCGTCCTCCGTCTCGCCTGGAGATGTCAGCTGTTTCTGGTGAGGTAACTCGCAGACCAGGGGGAGGGTAAAGGGATTCCAGACGGGGTCTGAGGCTGCTGTTGTTGGGGAAGAACAAGCAATAAGGAGAAGGCGGGTCCTGTTTCTCGACTTGCTACTGGCTGACCGGGTGAGGTCAAGCGGGGGTGGTCACGTGTGGCCCCACCGGCACAGGGTGGTGAACTCTGCTCTGGAGCTCCTAGCCTGTCTCCCCACCAGCTTTCCTAGATACGCGGGTCTGTGAGGCCTCTGAGACTCTGCTTTCTCTGCGGGAAGGGTCTGCGTCCCTTGAGGAGGGGCCTATATCTCATGTTCATGCTGGTGGGGATGTCTTGAGCAGGGGTGGATTGGGGTGAGTCATTATTAATATTTTTCAGTGCTCTGTTTTCGATGTGGAACCTAAAATATTTGGAGTTGAACTGATTTGGCTGTTTTCCTGTGCCCTTTTCATGCAGAGGAAACCTGGCAGGAGTCAGATGTGTGATTTCCTGACTAGGGACTTTTTTTTCTTCCCTTTTTTGCAAAGTTAACAAAATAGCTTCAGGGAAGAAACAGACTTCACAGAGCATCGGGGCGACGGTGCCACTTCCCAGGACCAGAATCCAGGGCTGAAGTGTGCGTGGCTGGAGCTGTTTCTTGCAGTTTTGTTAGAAAAAGCCTTTGTGGGCCTGGGAGGAGTTGTACGTAAAGTACGTTACTATGCAGAGAAACATGGAAAGAAATGCTAATGGTTCGTCTTGGCTTGCTTTGCTTGCATGTAAAGGAGCTTTGAGGGACACTGCAGTGTTGGGGGCGAGCAACAGGAAGGCAGAGGTGGACAGGCACCTGGGGCTTCCCTGAGTGCGTTCCCCCACTCCCTCTGCCTTTCTGTCTTCTCCCAAATAAAGGGAGGGAGGCTGGAGGCTCGGAGCTCCAGGGGCCTGCATTGTTGCTTTGGGAAAAGGGCCCAGGGGTGTGTTAACGTCCAGGTCCAGACTGAATGAGGTAACTGGTGGGGGTGTTTCAGGAAGGGGTAGAGGGTCAGAGGCTGGAGATGAGGTCAGCTGCTTTGCCAGGAGTCTGTAAGGCCAGATGGGGAGGAGACAGCCAGGTGGCCCTGGAGTGGAGGGGGTGGTGCTGGGACAGGCAGCAAGACCAAGGCCACCGTTCTCTTTGGGCACGTGGTGACTTGTTTACCGCTCGGGGCAGCGTCCAGGTTGGGAACAGTCCCAGGAAAAGAGAGAGACTGCCTGGAATGGGGTAGGCTGGCAGCGGAGGCAGTGAAGACCACTTTGGGGGCAGGTGTGGGGGTGATGTAGTCACTGCAGAAAGACCGTAGGGGTGGGTCCTGGCACTGCATCCTGAAGGGGCCCTCCTTCTTAGCGACACCTCCTTGCTCTCTCTAGAATTAGCCTTTGACACTTAGTGCCCAGACCAAGTGTGGATGTGTCCTCTGTGATGTCTGTTTCTGGGGGCTCCTCAGACGCAAAGCGGGACACTTGTCTGGAGGTTCGTGAATTCGTGTCTGTTCTTCTAAGCAGAAGGGGCAGGTGACCTCTCCTTCCTCATCCATGATCTGAAACTGGTCCTGAGACACTATCACTGGGGAGGGAGTGGAGGGTCTGGGGCTTGGCTGCACCTTCCTCCTGGGGGCAGGGGAGGCTGCTTCAGACCACGGAGCTACACGGAGGCTCTGTACCTGAAGCTTTCGTCCCCACCGTGTCTCCTTTTGTGAGGTGGACATCAGAGGATGAAAGGCTCACCCTGGAATCAGACCAGCCATTCCCTTGTCCTCTCTGATGTCTCCAAATCTGCCTCCTTTAAGATCAAGAGGCAGAATTAAAAATCTCTCCTTTAGAAGAAGTGGATAAACCAAGGATCAAAGCCCAGATTGGACTTCAGCACTCTGGAGCAACTGGATGCTTGTTTAGGGGTGACCATGACCACCCACCTCTGACTGGCAGTGAACCCACACTGGTCCAGTGCTTCATTTCTGAGCCCCCGTCTATGCGTTTAAATTAGTCTTTCATGAGCAAACAGAATATCCATACTAGTTACTCTGTGTGCTGGGTCACTGACAGGGTAAGAGTGTTCTTGTGACCCCACTTGAAGCTGATGGAATACTTGTCAGTAGGCCGAGTCTGATCCAGAGACCACCCCGCCCCACCCCCCAATGCCCCAGTGGTTTCCACCCTGGCTGCCCAATGCCTCCCAGAAGAGCCTGGGCACCCTGGCTGTTAAATACCCAGCTAGAACAGCAACCAGTAACTGAAATCACTTGGATGTTCTCTTCTGTGGTGGGCCCGTAGGTCTCTGAAGGCTGATGACACAGTTATCAGCTTTGGACCACTGGCTGGGAGAGCTAGACCGGGGAGTTAGGGGGAAGTGGTCCTGTTCTCAGTGCCTGTCCCTGGTTCCTTGTCATCTGTCTTTCCCACCCCACTAGATGGTGACATGAGTGGCTGCTGGGCCTGGTGTTCTTTTGGGTCTTGAAGGAATGTGCTCCACCAACCCCTCCCCTCCCTGGCACGGGACTCCCTGGATTCACTTTAGGAGCGAGGGTGTGCGCTCACTTCCACCCCGCAGACACACCAGTCACTTCTCTTTCCTTCCTACCCGACTTCTTCACGGCTCCGGGATCTTGACCCTGTGCATGGTTTATGGTGGGGAAGGGAATCTGGGAGGGGGGGAGGGTTGGGCTGGGGAGGGGGATTTGCATTTCCAGCCTTAGAAACACTGCAAGCATGCTTTTGGGCAACGTAGGGTCTTCACGTGCAGAAGGAAGGGGCAAGTGCCGACTATCCTCGTACTGGAGATGACGGCATAGGGGCTTTTTGCTTCCTTTTGGCAGAGGGCGTCAAAAAGACCTTGGTTCTGGCATGGGGAATAGACCTTCTCACGGCCGTCTTGTAGTCCTTGGAAGGGAAACTGTCAATCACTCTATCAACAAGTATTTTTACTGCCTACTGAAAACAATGGGGGTCGGCAGTGAGCAGACTGAGTCCTGGCTGGGGCAGAGAAATGGGTTTGTCCCACCTGCCCTCCACAGTCACCAGGTTATCTTCCTGGCCTCCAGCCCCAGCCAGCTGTCTAGTCCCTGTTCCTTCCCTGGGCTCAGGAAGTAAGAGTGTGTATGTGCCCACAAACACGCGTGTGCTATGCGACGTTTGTGTGGTGTGTGGTGTGAGTGGGGTGTGCACTTGTGTGTGTGGTATGTGTGCGTGTATAAGATTTGTAGGGACATGCTAATTTGCCTGAGTAGCCTCAGGCTAGGAGACCCTCTTTTTGGTTGACTCTTTCTTTGCGAGGCAACTCCTATTTTGGTAGGAGGGTAAAATTAGTAATATACCATCTTTAGTGTATTTTTATGGAGACTGTATATAAAATTATATAAATATATATAATGTGTTCTATTTTAAGGAGAGAGGGGAACTTACATAAGTGGATGGGTGGGTGAAGGGGTCGGACGCAGTAGTCATGCCTGGGAGGCTTCAGGCAGTGGGACCCCTAGGGAGGGGGAAACGGGAGGGCAGGAGATAAAGCCGCGCCAGAGGAGCGGGGCTCGTGCCCTTGGCACACATGTAAATAGACAGAAAACCTATAAAAAGTCTATCTATCTAGCTTATCTCTCTATCTATATCAAGTCATAGTTCGCTTTATTTTTGTACCTGTGCTTAGAGATGTTTGGAGCAGGACCACCCGGGGTGGCCTGGGATTCCAGCTCACACTTTGATGCCCACCCCATCCTTCCTCCATGCCCCGTCCTTTGAGACACTCTCTGTTCAGAGTTGCTTGGGTCTTTCTGATGGAAATGTGTACATATGAAAATGTACAAAGTAACAAAGCAAACAATCCTCTTGCAGAAAGGACAAGAGAGCCGAGGGCTGTGGGGAGCTCCTGGACCTGACAGCCCCAACAGCCAAGGTCCACAGCATGTCTTGTTACGGGGAGGGGGCGCTGTGGCCTGAGTTTTGGTGCAGGTGCTCACACAGGCAGCAGGAGAGCTCAGATTCTGAGTGTGCCCCCACACTGCCCACATGGGCACCCTCAGTGGTGCCCAGGTCCTTGGAGGGACTCTGGCTCAGCAGCACTGGGGAGGAGATGGCTGAGATCACCTGGGGGGCTGATGGTGGTACCTGGCCTGCTCTGCAGCGCCTCGACTCAGGCACCCCTGCAGGGTGCAGCATCTCAACAGAGTTTTGTGAGGCGGACGGCATGGGCTCAGTCTTGGGGAAGAACACCCTGGTCATTCTTTGCTGCAGATTCTGGGAACCAGTGTGGCTGTGGTATCTGGTGTAAATACACCATGCATGATTTTTCCAGTTACAATTTTAATTGGAAATAGGCGGCATTGGAAATGGAAAGGCCTAATCCTGGGACCCTGAGTGGAGGTGGGGGAGTGAGAGGAGAAATTGGGGCACCACAGAAAGGATGGGGCCGGGGCGACCTCCTTCTGGCATCTGGCCTGGGACCTTCAGAACTGAACACTGTGCTGGAAGAGTCTGACCTGGAACTGGAGAGTCTGGGGAACAGACACTCGCTTGTATTGAGCAGGAAGTTCCGTGTGCCCTGAAGAATACCTCTCTGAGAACCGCAGACCTCACATACGCTGCAAGGGCCTCAACTCTCCTCCCCGGGTGCTAGCTCTTTCTCTGACTTGCCGAGAGCTCAGAGCGATGTGTTTGAAGCTGGTGCAGGGTCAGGTGGTGCAGGCAGCCAGGAGAGACTTGTGGCTGCAGTCTCTCTGCCCATGTCCTGCTCATTAACCAAAAAAAGGCAATACTAACCCCTATTCCCCAACCAGAGAGTCATGCTAGCTAAGAGCTTTTGTCTTAGGGAGTTTGGTCAGTAGAGGCGCTCAGGTGCCTCAGCCATGCGAAGGGCTCTCTTTACATTTTGGGGGATTATGAGGAGAGTAGGGGTTGGGGTGGAGCTTGAGTTTGACTCCGAACCCTCCTGCCCCCACAGTGCAGACTTGAAGGGGCCCTTGCATTCACTCGGGCACTGTCCTTAAGTCCCTGGCACACCTGCTCAGGACATTTCTCATTTTCCAAGGTCACCGAAGGAAAATGGGCTCTGTCCACGCAGCACTGGGGGCCCCGACACTGGGTCCAGCTGGCCGTGCGCCTGTCCTTGGCAGGCAACTAATCTCTCCTGCAGTCTTCTCCGGAGGCCAAAAGAGGTCTTCTTGTAAGACTTGGCAGGGAGGCTGAGCAAGAGGAAGAGCAGCACACTCCACGTCCCTTCCTGGCCTGCAACCTCTTCCAGACTGCCAAGGCCTCCACACCCAGAGGGCTTCACAGCGTGGCTCTCTAGGTTCCTGGAGTGATCCTCTCTTTCTCTATGGGCCCTGCCCCACCTCCAGTACACATGTGACCAGCATCAGAGGCCCCTCATGGGGTTAGTACCCCCACTGGGTCTCAGGTTACTCTAAAACTCTTCCTTCCACGTGACACCCAAGGCTTGGTCCTTAGCTTCAAGGTACATGAGACCAAAAGATTCACTGACCCATGTACTCCCACCCCATCCCTCAGCCTCCAGGTGGGCTCTTCATTTACGGGAAGAAAAGTGAAGGTGAGGGACATAGCCTTTACCTTGAAATTTCAGAGCCTGGATGGGACGTAATGCTTCTCTCTACCCTTTCTGCGATCCTGGCCCTGAGCCTCAGGAAGACGGTGAAAGGGTGGCATCCCTGGGGAAGAAAGCAGATAGACCAGTAAGCCCCAATTTCTCGGAAGAGCCAGCCTTTCACAAAGGCACCTGGGGCAGAACGGACTGCGATCCGACCACATGGGGAGTAAGCAAAACTTGCCATCTTTGATCCTCTCGGTTAAGGGGACAGGAGGTGGGACGGGTGCTCTAACTGGGTCTTTGAGGCCCGAGGCCACTGCCAGGAACATGAGCTGTTCCATGTGCTTGTGCCACACGTCTCGTCCTCATGTGGAAGGGGTACTGAGTTCTGGTGCTTTTCTCTCTGGTAGGGGGTGGAGGGATGTACAGAGCTGTTCCCGTTTTGTACCTCTGTGTGCTTTATGGAGCAAGAGCTTGGGGCAGGCAGACTCACGGGGAGTTGCTCACCAGGGACCCGTGTGGGCCACGTCCTCTCCCCTGGGCATCGACCAGCAGCTTGGGGAGAGGGGTCTGTCCACTCCTCTCTGCTGTGGGTGTTCGGGCAACATCACAGTGGGAGGCAAGGGAGCTGGAGAACCCACACAGCACACACCTGTCCGTAAGGGATGCGGCCCAGTACTGGCGCGTGGGGCCTCTCCGGTGCTGCTGTGCCCGGGGCCTGGGAGGGGATGCTCTGTGTGGTGGTCTTGACTGCCGGGACCTGGCAGACCGAGTGGCTGGCTTAGGGAAGAACAGCAGTTTAAGGCTCCACTTACCAAGTCGTATCCACCAATCTCAAAATGTCTTAACGCCTCATTCAGACTTCATTTCTGAACCACTATCTGTGGGGCCAGAGGGAGGGCACGAGTAGGGTGTGCCCTCACCACCTGCCTCTCCTCTTCTGCGGACACTGACCTGAGGGACGACATTAGCTTAATGTCAGCGATGCCCGGTCCCTCTCGTCTCCAACTTTTTCTCTTCCACCAGGAGAGACTTATCACCCTGCGTATGATTCTTCCATCGCACACCTGGAAGCAAGGTGTAAGGACTTCTTTTCCCCATTTCTCCCAGTAGTCTGTAGACAGAGAGAGGGCAGGGCAACCAGCGGTCTCAGCGCCGCTTCCAGAGACACGCCAGCTCCGTGCCTCTGGACGCCTGTGTGTTAGCTCTTTTTTGAGGACTCAGTGTTGTCATGGGAGCTCCTGCTCTCATAGCAAACCCTTTCCGTCTTTAGCTTTCTTTGAGGGTTGCCCTGACCATGCCAGGTCTTCTTGTGAAGCCCCTTCAAACCTCGTTCCATTTCTTGAATGTCGAGTCCTACAACGCCACTGCGCTAGGGTGCTTTATGGTGCTGTTCTTGAAGAGGCCAGCTGGGCTGAACCTCCTCTGTCCCACTGGGTCCTTAAATCTTGCTGTATTTTGTCTTCTATTTGATTTTTCCCTTAGGGGCTTGGGGTGGGAGACATGGGGTGGGCTTTTGTGTTCTGTCTCTTCTGTATGTATGGACTGGCTGAAGTCACTTATCACAGGCAGCCGACTTCATGGTTTGGTTGGCTGACTTCGGTTAACTAGTCAAAACAAGCCAACAAGTTAAGTTGTACCGCTGCACACAGAACACCTGAGTGTGGATCTGACTGGCAACTAGAGGCTTACTTTTTGAACTTCAGGTGTGTAACTCAAAAGTAAATAAAAACACTATTTTTTCAGTAAGCTTTTTTTTCCTTCTAAGAGACAACTTAGCAATCAGATGAGAAGAACGTTTATCCGGTGCTGTACCAAAGCCTTATACGAACACATCCTACACTCTGTATAACCTGTCTCTGCTGAGCGCCCTGCTCTGTCTCCCTCTTCTCAAAAGCCTGCGAATGCCAGCGTGTGCCAAGCCTCGGTCTGGGTCTCAGGGACCCCTTGGAGCAGAGGATGATGGTGAAGATGGGACACCATTCTGCTTCCTGAGTGGACTCTGGAAAGACACCAGGCGTGTGTTTGTGCACGTGTGGGGGCTAGGGGTGTGCGTGGATGTGCGTGTGTGGGTGTGTTACAGGTACACGACGCCAAAGTGAACGCACTAACTGGGCGCCCGACAGGGAGACCCAGGCTGGCTCTGGGAGTGGGCTGGCTGTAGAGAGGGGAGGGCGTCCTCCCCTGTCTCCTGTCTCCTTCCCTGTCCTCTCCATCAGGGAACGGAGGTTGATGGAAAAGGCTGCACTCTCAACCAAGTGCTTTTTCCTTCTCCAAAGGAATCTCCGAAGTTTAGGCGTTTATAAAGAGCCTGTCCAAGAGGCAGGCACCCCCAGCCACTGACTCGCAGACTCACAGACTGTCAGGGCAGGGAGGGGCCTCCCTCCGCCCCAGCTCCGGCCTGCTTTCTCGGGGGAAGTGCATTCTGCAGGGCCCCCTGACCGCCCGGCCTGGGCCTGGGCCTGGGCCTGTTCTAGCAGCTGCCCCTCGGGGCTCCCTGCCCCCTTCTTCCCACTCCACAGAGAAGACCGGGCTGGAGGTGCCCCTCAACCACGCCTGCTCTGTGGCCTGAGCAATAACGCCTGCCCCGCCTACCACAGACAGTAACCTTTTGGCCTTAGATTCTTGCCAGTTGAAAGCCGAGTGACACCCCAAACCCAGTTAGGAGAGGACCCACGGCCTGCCTCGGCATTCCCGGGCTCGCCGGATACTAACCAGTGCATCGCCAGTAACACTGCATGTTCACATAGGAGTTAAAGAGCAAAATGAGTGAATGCAGACCTGGGGAAACAGGCAAACAGAGAAAAAGGGCACAGCAGGCCACCAGCTGTGGAGCCGGAGGTGCGCCGGGCATGCTGCAAGTTGGACTAGCAAGGCTTAGGGCTTAACTGCTTCTCATGTAACATTACTCTGCTTCAGAAATGTTTTGTATTTTGATATAAATAAACATTTGCTAAAAAAGTTCATTTTCTAATTTTTATTTATACCTAGGAGGTACTTTCTGATGGCATCTAATCTCACCTCTGGCTTTTGGTCTCCCTAATCAACCCCAGGTTTTGAACTCGGGGCTCAACAGGGCTCCAGAAGAACTAGAGGCTGGAGAGTAAGGAACTAGTCTTCATTCCCTGAGCACCTAGTCCTGAGGGTGGTCTATGTGAGTCACTGTCCCATTCACCTGGGGTCCATCATGCACAAATGGTTAATAAGGGTCTTGCTCTCTTAGGCTTATATTCTAGCAGGAGGGAGACAGAAAAAAGCAACTCTCACAGTAGAAAAACTGCACAGACACTGAGATGAAAAGAGCTTTGGAAAGACCCGAGGGCAGGATGCGGGGCAGGTGGGGTGAGAGGGAGGCGGTGGGTGAAGTTTGAATCGGAGCTGGGAGTGGGCCTCACCAGGAGAAGACAGCCCCTGAGCAAAAGCTGAACGGGGCCACGTAACGTCATCAAGTTCTTTAACCTGGTAGACCTGTCACCATGCCTGAATCCCCAAGAGTGGCAGCAGATACACTGACTCCTCAGTTGTATGATGAAGACAGCTGTTTGGGTTGACTCTGTTGGACTAGGGAGTCCCAACCCTTACAGGCTGGCCCACAGCAGCATTTCCTACAAGAGTTGGGGTGTGGTGACTGTCCTGTGATGTCCTCTCACTTGAATGGCTGTCGTCTCTGAGTGGGTTTGCTGGATTTTGCTGCCTGGATCAGCAGCCCGGGTGTGCGCCCCTCACCACACACTGCTTCTGTTCCCTGATACTCCTTCTCTGTTATGTTCTATATTGGTAACACTCTGGCAATCGATCATCTCCTACTGTACTTGTTTTTAGTTTCATTTGGTCTTTAGGGTGGAAGGTACATACCAAAATATGATATTCCTATGCTCATGGTTCCAAGAGAGGAAGACAGCCAACTCACTGGCCAAACAGAAAACAGGTCCATCTACAAATTTTAAAACATCTACCATGGTGTAAAAGGTCTGCATATAAAATTCCTGAGAAGTCATGAACCAGGGCTGTTGTGCTGGCAGAGCCCCTCTGAGTGTCTGCAGGGCTTTCTTTGCCTCAGTGAACAGTCTCATTTCTCTGGTTTCTGTTTCCTGTTTCCTCGGTCCTTCCTTTTTCCTCTGTCCTTCCTTTTTCTGATTGGGCCTTACTGAAAATCTTTTTGTTATTTCATATATTTGGCCTTAATTTTTAAAAGCAGATACTTGGAGTGTTTTTGGTATCCAGTTTACATACAAATGAGAGTGGACAACATTGCCAAACCCGCCTGCGAGAGCCAACCTGTCCAACTCCTTTGCACCAGGCTGTGAGCTGGGACAGTCCCCTGAATTACTCATGGCTGTGGATGTGGACAGAAATGAACCTTTTTGGTTAGATCTGTCAGCTCTGTGGCAAAGCTAAGTTAAAAAAAAATTAAGTAGTGAAAAGAAACAGTTTGGGTCAGGAGGTCCTTCTCTGTGTTAAACTGTGTTAAGGGCCTTTAGTTATTTATTACAACATTTTTTTAATTTAAGTATTGTCAGTTTACGATGTGTCAATTTCTGGTGTACAGCATAATAGTTCAGTCGTATATACACATACATACATTCCTTTTCATTATAGGTTACTATAAGGTATTGAATGTAGTTCCCTGTGCTGTACAGTAGAAACTTGTTTATCTATTTTACATATAGTAGTCAGTATCTGCAAATCTCAAACTCCCAATTTATCCCTTCCCACCCCTTCCCTGGCCTTGTAACCGTAAGTTTGTTTTCTATGTAACAGTAACGATTCTCTTCTTTTTTAAAAAAACAACCTTATTGAGGTATAATTGATGTACAAAAAGTGAACATACTTAATGTATACAATTTGATCAGTTTGGACATATGTGACTCCATCACTTCCAAAAGTTTTCTTGTGTCTCTGCGTGTGTGTGCGCGTGTGTGTGGTAAGAACACTTAACATGAGACCTACCCTCTTAACACACAGCATTGGGACGACAGGCCTTCTGCAGCCCAGCAGACCCCATCTTGCATAGCTGAAACTCCACATCAACGGAGCAGCTCCCCTTCCCCTGCCCCTGTAACCACCATCCTGTTCTCTCTCTGTCTTCATGTGGGTCAGATATTTGGGAGCAGCTTCCATGGATGGTTCTGGCTTAGGAACTGCCAGAACTCTCTCTTACGGAGCTGCTGCCAAGCTTTTAGCTGGGGCTACAGTCATGAAGGCTTTCCTGGGGCCGGAGTTGATCCTGCTTTTGGTGGAAGGCCAGGGCCTCTCCATGTAACTTCTCCACAGGACTGCCTGGACGTTCTCCAGGTTCCCCCAAATCAAGCAACTGGGAAGACTGAAGCAGAGGCTGTAATGTCTTTTACAAAGCAGCCTTGTGTCCATACAGTCCAACCATATTCAGAGTGGGGGCAGACTGGATGAGGGCAGGAGTACCAGGAGGGTACGGCGGCATTTTCAAGGCCGTGTGCATGTATGTATGTGCTTTTCCAGTAAGAAGGAAGGGGAAGTAAGGGGACTTCCTAATTTCTGCTTCTGGGCTGGATGACAGCAGCCCAACTTTAAAAAGCCAGATACATGGCACGAGTGTATCTGAAAGACTTTGGAGGTGATGTAAGCAAGGAGGAAGAAGAAAACTGGATCCCAGAGAGCATGGGGCCCCTCTGAGGAAAGCTGATCACTGCCAGTGATTTTCTTCTCCGGAGGCAGTTACTGATTCCAGGCCCAGCCTTATGCTCAGTCTTGGCCGCACAGAGGGACCTTGCTGGGAGAGCAGAAATCAGGATGCTTCAGGATCACACAGAGCCGGTGTGACAGACTGGAAACTCAGGGGACTCCAAACGCATGGGAGGTTCTTCCTATAGGATGTTTTTCTGAGACTGAGGCTGTGCATAGTAGGCTGGGGAGCTAGGCCAAGGACTGGAAAAGGCAGAATAGAGGACTCTGTATCTCATGGCACTAAGGAGACCAAGTCCTGCTAGAGACAGGGGCCTCTGCAAACACACACACTGCCTTTTCCTCAAGATACCTGCCTGATTTTGAAACTGCATGGGGGAGGTAGCCTAAAAAGCTAAACTTAAAATCTTCAAAGGGGAAAACTAAATTTTTAGCAGAGAAATACACTTCAGAGCAGACTGGACATGGCAGAAGACAGGGTTAGGGAACTGGAAGCTAGGATAATAAATATCCAAACTGAAGTGCAGAGACAGAAAAAGAAGAGGAAAAGAAAAGAATGGAGCAAAACAAACAAAAAGGTTTAATATACACATAAATGGAATCCCAGACAGAGAAGAGAGAAAAAGTGGGCAGAAGCAGAGAAAAGATCTTGTCTGAGAAACTTCCTAAACTGGTAAAAGGTATCCCACAGACTCAAGATGCTCGATGAATCACGAGGAAGAGAAATACAAAGGAAAACACGCCAGGCACATTACAGTCAACCTGCTGAAAACCAAAGAAAAAGAAAAATCTTAAAAAGTAGGAAAAAATCATCTTCCAAGAGGCAACAGTAAGACTTATGACAGCCTTTTCCACACAAACAATGGAAAACAGAAGACAGTGGAGATACCTTCAGAGTGTTGAAAGGAACAAGCAACCTGTGAGTTAGTAAACAATGAAATGGCTTAAAACATCTGATCAAGAATAAAATAAGGGAAGGATAATAAAGATAATATAAGTAGAAAAACATAAGATAATAATCTTAAAACTATCTAAAATATATTAATGCTTACATTGGCTTAAAATGGACTAAATGATCAATAGACATTGTCAGACTGGATAAAAAAACTACAACTGTATGCTCTTTATGAGAGCATATTATATAAGTAAACAAAAAGATGGGAAGTAATAAAATTAAAAAATATATGCCACATAAGTCCTAACAAAAAGAGACCTGTTATAGCTGTATTAAAATCAATTTTAAAGTAGGAAATACCATTCTTAATCAGTAGAGCTATTTAATGATGATGAAGTAACAGTTCAGTGGCAATATACATCAATGCTAAAGTCATATGTACTTAATGACATACTTCCAAAATTGACAGAACTAAAAGAAAAAGTAAATGCATTTAGTTGGAGATTTTAGCACATTTTTCTCAGTACCTTATAGAACAAATAACGAAAAAATTAGTAAAGATACAAAGGGAACAACATGATCCATTAACTTGAACTGACACATGTAGACCCCTGCACTTGGCATCTGCAGTGTACATATTCTTTTTCAGTGCTACCAAAATAGACTATGTACTAGGCCAGAACACCAATCTTAGTTAATTTCAAAAGACGGAAGTCAGAGGAGTCCTCTGACTACAGTGGAATTAAATTATAAATTCATAACTAGAATATCTCCCAAAGTTCTTCCTTCTGAGGCGAGCTGATCATTTTGACCACTTATATAAAACGGATACATTCCTTGATAAATAACAGTATTAAAACTTACACAGCAGAAAAATAAATCTGAATAATCATACACACACATATATATATATATATTAAAGAAGTTAATTCTGTAATTTAAAACTATCCAATAAAGAAAACTCCTGGTCCAGACAGACGCATTCACAGATGAATTCCTCCCAACACATAAGGAAGAGATAATACAAATCTTATATTAATTCTTCCAGAGAACAGAAATAGTGAACACTCCGCAGTTTATTTTATGAGTTCAGCATAACATTAATACCAGTATCTGACAAGGAAATACAAGAAAGAAAAACTGCAGACGAATATCCCTTATGGTCATAGGTGCAAAAGATCTAATGAGGCTACACACGTATAATGTGTATGTGCGTATGTAAATCCTGAACAAGTGGGTTTGTCACAAATTTCAATGGTGGTTTAGCATTTGAAAATCCATCAATGTAACTCACTATAATAACAGAATCAAAGAAAGCTCATATAATCATTTCTACAGATGCAGAAGAAAATTGGTAAAGTTCAACACCTTTTCATAACAAAACTCTCAGCACACTAGGCATAGAAGAAACTGTATTTAACTTGGTGAAGGGAATCTACTGAAAACAGTACCTCTTTGAGGGTGAAAGAGTGAACACTTTCCCTTTAAGTTTAGAAACATGGCAAAGGTTGTTTATACCATTTCTATTCAACATTTTACTGAAGGAATTATCTAGAGCAAGAGGGCGAGGAAAAAAAACTATAATTAAAAAGGAAGAAAAATGATCATTATTCACCTATGACATGATTGCATATGTAGAAAATCCAAAAGCACCTGTAAATAATCATTAATAAGTGATTTTCACAAGGTTACTAAATACCTGAACAATATAAAATTTTTATTTACTATTAACTAAGCAATTGAAATATAATGGAACTGAAATAAGAAATACAATTGAAAGTAGCAATAAAAAAAATCAACTACCTAGAGATAAATCTAATGAGATACGCAAGCTTTCTACACTGAAAACTGTAAAACACTGTTAGTGGAATGAAAGACTTCAAGTGGAAGGATACAGCATGTTCAAGGATGGAAATCTTGTTTAAAAAAGCCATTTCTTTCCAATTTGAGCTACAGAATCAATAAAATGCTAATCAAAATTTCAACAGTTTTTTTGTGATAATTAACAATTTGATTTTAAATATATATGGAAATGCAAAAGACCTAGAACGACCAACATAATCACAAAGAAAAATACAAAAGCAGGATTTACATGACTAGATATCAGGACCAATGATAAAATAAAAATTAGCAAGTGTGCTATTGATGTAAAAAATAGACAGATTAACAGAACAGAGAAGAGAACCCAGAAGTAGCTCTATGATGCACTGCCATCTGTTGATGACAAAGGCACTACTTCAATTCACTGGATAAGGATTATCTGAATGGAAAAAATAAATGACTTTTTTGAGTTAAGCACTTCTATTTATTAAAACACAATAAGAATGCAAAGAGTGAGAAGAAATTTGTAATGTGTATATACAAGTAACAGAAGACTCCTTCTACGACGTGTAAAGAATTCCCACAAATCACTAAGGGAATACAGAAAATTCAGGAGCACCCTGGGCAAAAGACCTGCAAGGGCAGCTAAAGAAATGCATGCAAGCGGCAAATAAGCATGTGAAAGGCACTCGACCTGACTAATAGTCAGAGGAATGCAAATGAAACAACACCAGATGTGGCTAAAACGTATAAAAAGAGTAAAATGCCAAATATTCCAGAGCATACGAATGGACTGGAAACTGCTGGAAAACTTCGTCTGTGCCCGCTAAAATTGAACATACCCATACTCACACGCAGCAACCACACCCTTACGTTACACTTAATATATATATACACCCAAACATATATACACCATGAGACCAGCATGTTCCCAGCAGTACTATTCCTCTTTTCCACAACTGTCAACCACCCAAGTGCCCATCAGTAGAAGACTGGATGAACCATGGTATATTCACATAACAGAATGGCATTCAGAATGCGAACGAAAGTTCTACAACAACACACAGCAATGAGATAAACATCCGAACATAAAGTTTAGCAAAATAAGTCACATAAAACACACAGTGATCATATAATTTATATGCAGTACAAAAAACCCCCAAACACAGGCAAAACTAACCTATACTATTAGAAGTCAAGACAAAGGTTACCCTTAAAGGGTGGAAACAACCAAAGGGAAATGTGTGCAGACTTTTGAGGTTTCGGTAATGTCATTTCCCCTGAGCTCGATGCTGTTTACACAAATGTGTCAAGATTGTGAAGGTTCTTTGAAAGGCACACTTGTATGATATCTATACTTCTATGTATGTTGTACTGCAAGATAAAATGTTTTACATATAGGATGGGATGTTTCCAATTGCAGTTAATTTCCAAGTTCAAAATTAAAATAAAATAAAATGATAAAAAGACACCCCAAGCCACTGTAACCAAAACCAAAAAAAGTCAGAATTACAACTTGAATATTGGATTTAGGGACAGAAAAAGAAAATGAGAGAGAGGTGAATACTTTCGTAACAAAAATGGGAGTGTAACGGCCTCTGAAAATTTGCACTTCTATAAAAGCAACAAAAAATGGCAACAATTCTCCTAACACCTTCAGAACTCCAGAAATGAATCAAAGGCTGGCTACAGCAATAAAGAGTGGTATGGTACTGCCACAAGAACAGACAGTCCAGTCCAATGAAACAGAACTGAGAATTCAAAAATAAACCTGTACATCCACGGCCAATTGCTTTTTTTTCATTGAGTTATAGTCAGCTTACAATGTTGTATCAATTTCCAGTGTAGAGCACAATTTTTCTGTCATACAAGAACATACACATATTCATTCTCACATTCTCTTTCGCTGTGAGCTACCACAAGATCTTGTATATATTTCCCTGTGCGATACAGTATGAACTTGTTTATCTATTCTATACATACCTGTCAGTGTCTACAAATCTCAAACTCCCAGTCTGTCCCTTCCCACCCCCACCCCCCGGCAACCACAAGTTTGTATTCTATGTCTGTGAGTCTGTTTGTTTTATATTTAAGTTCATTTGTCTCCTTCTTCCTTCTTCCTCCTTCTCCTTCTCCTTCTTCAGATTCCACATATGAGTGACTCATATGGTATTTTTCTCTTTCTGGCTAACTTCACTTAGAATGACATTCTAAAGGGTCATCCATGTTGTTGCAAATGGCATTATGTTGTCATTTTTATGGCTGTACAGTATTCCACTGTGTACCACCACTTCTTTATTCAGTCATCTGTTGATGAACATTTAGGTTGTTTCCATGTCTTGGGTATTGTAAATAGTGCTGCTATGAACATTTTTAGATATGAGTGATATCATATTGTATTTATCTTTCTCTTTCTGGCTTACTTCACTTAGAATGATCTCTATGTCCATCCATGTTGCTGCAAATGGCATTATTTTATTCTTTTTTATGGCCAAGTAGTATTCAATTGTATATATATACCACAACTTTTTTATCCGGTCATCTGTTGAGGGACATTTAAGTTGTTTCCATGTCTTGGCTATTGTAAATAGTGCTGCTGTGAACACTGGGGTGCAGGTGTCTTTTGGAATTAGGGTTCCTTCTGGATATATGCCCAGAAGTGGGATTGCTGGGTCACATGATAAGTCTATTTTTAGTCTTTAGAGGAATCTCCATACTGTCTTCCACAATGGCTACACCAAACTGCATTCCCACCAGCACTGTAGGACAGCCAATCGATTTTGGGCAAGGATGGCAACACAGTCAATGGGTTTGAAAAGTCTCTTTAATGAACAGCGCTCAGAACAACTGGATATCCCCATGCAAAAGAATGTCAGTGGGCCGCCTACCCTAAACATACACAAAAATTACCTTAAAATAGATCAATAACCTAAATATAAGAGCTAAAACTGCAGAACTTTTGGAAGAAACTTAGTAATAAATCTTCCTGACCTTAGGTTTGGCAATGAATTCTTAGATACGACACCCAAGACATGATTAACAGAAGAAAAAACAGATAAACTGAAACTTTAAAACTGAAAACCTTTGTGCTTTAAAGGACATAATCAGAAAAGTGAAAAGACAACCACAGAATGGGAGAATATTGTTGCAAATAGTAAATGTAAAGGGGGTTTGCATTCAGAATGTATAAAGAACTCTTACACCTCAGTAACAAAAAGACAAATGTCCCACTTAAAATACAAGAAAAAGACTTTAGTAAGCGTTTGTCCAAAGTTACATACTTGGCCAATAGATACCTGAAAAGATGCTCAATGTAACTGGTCATTAGAGGAAGGCACTTCAAAGCCACAGTGATGCACCCCTTCACGCCCACCGAGATAGCCAGAACAACAGAACACACAAAAATCTAATTAAGTGTTAAATGACGTGTCCCCGGAGAGGTGGGGAACCGGAACCTTCACGCGGTGCTGGCGGGGATGTAGACCAGGGCGGCCGCAGTGGGATCAGCTTCCCCAAATGCGCAGCGCAGGGTCATGACCCGCCCCGCAGCTCACTGAACACCACCGCCCGCACAGACCCAAACGGACCCATCAGAGGGAATGGTCAACAGTAAGTAACTACTGCTGTGGAGCCCACTGGAAAAATATCAAATTTGTATAACCTGTATCTTAAGTCAAAATAATTCTGAGATGAGAAGCAAGGTCGGAGATAAATAAACAAAATCGTAAAAGAACCAGCAAAACATGCGAAGTCATCTCAAATCAGAGACCAAGCAGAGGAGGTAACTGGAAACACAGGTGAGAGAGACGCTGGATACACACACCTTCGCACACAGTCTTCACCACCGAAACCCCAAAACCTGAAAACCAGCAGCACCGTGGACGGCGTCGGGGTTCCGCTCCAGACGCCCCGCAGGAGGGCCCGAGCTCCCACCCCCGCGGACTCGGAGCCACGGAGAAGCCGGACGAGGCCGCGGGCTCCCAGGGGCCTGCAGGCCAGGGACAGTCCCGCCCCGAGTCCCCGCCCCCGGGCGGGCCCTCACCCCCGGGAGCGAGGCCGCGCCCCCACGACAGCAGCTCTGAGAACCCGGGGCACCGCTGACTCACCGGAGACGACGGCTGTCCTGTCAGCGGACCATCCGGGCGGGCGCGGCCTCCTGAGGGGCGGGCTTGCGTCAGAGACTCCTGGGGTCGGGACTGCGGCGGGGTCGGGGTGACGCGGGAGCGCTGGGCCTGGCCGGCTCAGTCTCCGCTCCAGGGCGCGGCCTCCAGGGACAGACTGGATGGGCGTCTGAGGCTCTGGGTTCTGTCTGGGCCCAGGTTGACATCTGGGAGGTTTACATCCGGTCCCCCGGTTTACGTCCGGGGGTTTACGGCGGAGGTTTACGACTGGGGGGGGGGGTTGGTTACGACCTGAGGGGGTTTACGACTGGGGTTTAGTCTGGGCCCCTAGTTTACGTCTGGGGGTTTACGGCAGGGGTTTACGACCTGGGGTGGGGCGGTTACGATCTGGGGGGTTTTACGACTTGTGGGGGTTTACGACTCGGGGGTTTAGGGCTGGGGGGTTAGTCTGGGCCTGGCTTCTGTGGCCACCGCCAGTGGCAGCCTCTACGGCCTGGCTCTGGCGGCCCCGGCGCTCCGGGCCCTGGTTCCCACGGAGCGTGACCAGTGGGAAGGAGTTCTTCAGCGGCCCCGCCCGTGGGGCACGGGAGAGGCCGCAGACCCGGCAGCCTGATCTTCGTGGGGAGAGGCCTCCGAGCTGCGGCCTAGGGGGCGAGCACACTGAAAGGCCGAAGGTAACCTCTGTCCCCTCCCTCCGCGCGGCCTCCGCACCGCTGTCTGTTTGGACTGTCGGCCCTCAGCAGGTGTGAGGGGTGCGGGTCCACCTGCACCGCAGTTTTCGCGTAGCCGCGGGCTGCGGTGGTGCCGCGTCTTCCCGGGACGGGGGAGGCGTGAATGTGACGCACAGCTCGTGACAGGACACGGGAAACCAGTCGGACACGGATCGTAGGTGTAAAGCATAGAAGAATCAAAACCAAAAAGCCGTTTAGTAGTTCTGCCGCGAACTGGGCTGTTGTCTTTCCGGTTGACCTTGACCACAGGCCGCAGTGCTGGGAGACCTTCCTCCACTGTGGGCAGCCGCCCAGTTTCCTCTCGCTGTTTAGGACCCGTCACCCCAGCCAGCACGGAAACTCCCTCCTTTGCTTGTTGGTTCCGAGGCATGAGGAGCCCAAGGTGGCCAGGTGGCAGTGTTAACTACCATTTCAGTGGGATCGTTATGTTTTCTGGTGGAAGCTTCCCTCCGTTTGGAACTAAGGTCTCTAGACCAAAAAAGCATAGGATCACGGGGACAGGGAGGCAACATTTTGCTCCTGGGTCACTGGGGGTGATGGTGAGCGGTGGCCCTGCCGTTTCCAGCCCTTGGTTCACGGACCCGGGAACCCTGGTTATGGGAGGAGTAACACAGTGCTCGGGACACTGATGTGCACCACAGTGTTCCTGGAGAGCGTTGCCCCAGACCTGCAAGGTACTGCCACCTAGTTGGTGCGGGAATCGAGGCTTTAAGGCCATTCCGTGTTCTACCAACTCAGCTGCTTGGAGGGGTGTGGGAGGGTGGTGAGGTGAGTGAACTCAGGAGAACAGGCGGAGTGCTGCCCTCACCTGCCCGGTGGCCCTGGGTAGGAGGCAGTGCTGTGCAGACCCCCTGACCCCCTGACAGTAGGTGAGGCGCCCTGAGTCCGCACGTGGTAGTCGGGGAGAAGCCTGTCTGGAGGGAGGGTAAATCCACGTCCAGAGCGAGTGTCTATTCCAGTGAGAACAAAGCATTGTCCCCTGTGTAATGGAAGTAAGCAGTGCCATCAACCTGCCAAGACAAGTGGCTGACTGCCCCCGGCTCTTGCCAGGGAAGGGCACTCCTGTGGGACAATGTTGGTCCTGGCAGACCAGGCCCTCGGCAGTGGCTGTAGTCAGGTCGGCCTTGGTGGGTGAAGTCTGCATTGCTGAGCCCACGTGTCACCTCCATCCCTGCTGCCATGGCCCCTTGTCCATGCATCCACTGGACGATGACAGGGTGGATGGGGTCCAAAGAACTGGTTATCTTATCCTCTTGATTAACAAAATCCTCCTCTGCTGGGGTCACCCTTTGGTGAGCGCTCACATGGGACCCAAATGTCTTTGTGTGTTGTGCCCATGTAGAGAGCTCTGTCCACGTACCTCTTCCCCAGGCCTCCTTGTCACCAGTTTTCCAATCATGTTCCTTCTGAGTCCCTGACCACCCACCCAAACCACTGGCACAGCCGCTGAGTTAGTACAGTGTAGGGCCTGGCCCCTTGCCTTCCAGGCAGAGTGCACGAGCAGGCGCACTGCTGCAGGCGCTTCCGCTGGAGGGCCTGCCTTCACCCTGTCCTTCAGGGGCGTGCAGAGAGGGCTGCAGCTGCCCCTTCCAGGTGGTGCCCTGCATCACGTCTGTGATCAGGCCTGAGTCTTCTCTTGGACAGCTGATCGTAGGGGGCGCTCTGTGAGGCTGCGGGTGTGTGCGGCGAGAGAAAGCAGTGCCACAGGAGTGGGGCCGTGGCATTTGAGCCCTGTAACTCTTTTGTGCCTTCAGGACCTGCCTGGACCTGTTCTCAACGACACCACTTCCATTTTGATGATGAGGTGCTGCTGTGCACACCCAGCCACATAGCTTGTGGGTCAGACAACACCGGGTTCCTGAGGCGCTCAGGTCACGTGGTAACTTGGTAGCCCCTGGTTAAGCACTCAAGTCTCTGGTAGGGCTTAGTAGCAAACCAAAAGCTGTGTATCAAAAGAGGGGTGGCTATCCACTGACGATGGCAAAGCTTGGCTCCCAAATCCTAATGGTTCCCACTGTGACTCACCTGAAGGGGCTGCTAGAGGTTCCAGGTAGCGTCCCTGTCTGCCACCAACACTGAGCAACTGAGAGGATCCTTACATTGCTTCCCTAACCTGCAGAGTAAAGGCTATTGTGGTGGAAATGGCCAGGTGGAAGCTGCGAGGACTGCCTCTATGCAGAGAGCAAAGCGAAAGTGCCACATTTCTGGAGGGTGCGGGATTGATGACGCCATTAGGACCTGAAAGACCCAGGAGCAGCGTTTCCCACCATGTGCACATCGACCTGCCTCTGGTCTGTGCCGAGGACAGCAGGACTGGGAGGACGGCAGTGGGTGATTGCCAGCTTGATCGGGTGGTGACCCCAACTCAGCTGCTGTTCCAGATGTGGCTTCATTGCTTGAGCAAAGTAGCACATTCCCTTGTACGTGACACGTAGAAATTTGTCTGGCAGGTGCTTTTTTCTCAACACCTGTGAGTGAAACCACCAGCAGTGGTTCTGCCACCTGGGCCACATGGCCATTCAGAAAACTCGTCCTTACGCCAAACAACCAGACTGTTAGGACCTTTTCTGACTCCTTAAGCTATCTTATTAAGTGACAATTTCTGCTCGGTGGAACCACATGAACACATCTGTCCAGGTCTGGCTTCAGGTTCCTTCCCCCACTATCTTACACCCTTGTTATTCACCCACACACATTCCCAGATTCACGTATGTAAAAATTGGGGAAGGCATGTTGTTTTGGAGAGTAGTATGACTTTCCATGGGTCACACTTTGTCCCTCACCTGTTAAGGACCGCCAGCACTTGAGTGCAGTTACAAATGCAGTTATAAATGTAGAAGCCAGGAGGGGCAATGGGCTGTGTCTTGCTAGGCAAGTAGCCTGGGGTAGGCCGTCACAGTCTCCTCAGGCAGAGCGGGATTAGTGTCTTCAGGCTGGGTGGAAGGACTGCTTCTGCTGGCAGAGAAGATCAGCAGGTGTTTAGGAGCTCAGTGTTGCCGGCTTCATCAGGGCCTGCCCGTCTGTCCCCATTCCAATTTTCAGGATCCCATTACTTCTCAGTTAGTACCTTCACGTTACCAGCAGACACCTTGTAAGGCTGGAAATTCAACTTGTGCTGTAATTTAGTCACTTGCAGGATGAGACTCTGGCACCACGACAGGAGATGAAGGTTTCTTTCAGGGCAGCTGTGGACACTTTGAGGTCATTTATGTGGTGCTTAGACTGGGAACCTGAGTCCCTGAGCTCATCCTTTTCTTTCTCCGCTTTGTCTGCTGTAATTAGGAGCAACCAGCAAACTCATTATACTTGTCAGTTTGACAGAAACGTTCCAAAGTATCAAATACAAGGTCACCCAGAACCTTACCTCTTACAAGTATTTGGTTAGAGAGGTCCACTGTCTATATTTTGTGTGTCTCTATTGCTGCATCTTGTCATGGACTGTTGGTGCTGTCTCTACTACTGGAGAACCAATTCCAGAACCCTCAGAGCCAGTTCAGAAAACTTGTCCTTCAGATTCTGTTCTTCTGGGGCTATTCTTGGTACTAAGCTCTGATTACTAGGCTTCTCTAGAGAAATGGAATTAATAGGATATCTGTATCGTCTTTACATCTATATTATCTATTTGTCTTTCTGTCTATCTGTCTATTTATCTATCTAATTAGAGGGACTTATTTTAAGGAATTGATTCATGTGATTGTGGGGTGGGGGGCTGTCATATCCAAAATCTGCAGGGCAGGCCAGCAGTTTGGAAACTCGGGCAGAATTTCTACATTGCACTCTTGAAGCAGAATTTATTTCCAAAGCAAGCAAAAGGAAAGGGAAAAAAAGAGATTAGATTAGAAATCAATGAAATAGAAAACCAAAAAAGAACAGAGGAAAAAAAATAGGGAAATTCAATGTAAATGAATAGTAGTCTTTGAAAAGATTAACAACAAACAAAAACATTCAGCTAAGATAAGCAAGAAAAAACAGAGAAGACACAAATTGCCAAAATCAGAATTGAAAGCAACTTCACCACTGAAAAAGGTTCTGTGTGAATATTGTGAAGGGCTTTATGCTAATAAATTAGGCAACTTAGAAAAAATTGATTTATAGCTTTGAAACAATGCCTATCAAAATCCCAACAAGATTAAAAAAAAGTAATTGGCAAGCTAATTTTAAATTTTACATGGAAATTCAAAGGACCTTGAATAGCCAGAAAACTTTGGAGGAGAAAAGAGGACTTTTACTACTTCATCTGAAAACTTACTGTAAAGCTACAATTACCTAAACAGTGTGGTGCTGCTGTAGGGATAAGCATGGAGGTCAGTGCAGCGAAGTTGAGGCACAGAAATAAATTCTTATGGTCAATTGAATTTTCAGCAAAGCTGCCAAAGAAATTAAGTGGGAAAAGGATAGTCTTTTCAGCAGATGATACGGGTGTAATTATGTATTTATATGCAAAAAGGTATATTCAGATCCTTCCTGATGCTATACACACAAAAATGGCTCAAAATGGATCATAGGCCTAAATGTGAAAACTAAAATGATAAAGCTTATGGAAGAAAACATAGGAAGAAAGTCTTTATGACCTTGGAGTTCTTAGATATGATATCAAAAGCATACTGCATCAAAAAAGTAGAATTTGATTTTATCAAAATCAAAGGCTTTTTCCTCTGAAAAATACTAATAAAATGAAGACAAGCCACAGATTGAGAGAAAATATTTGTAAATCATATATTTGATTAAAAAAACTTGCATTCAGAATATACAAAGAACTTAAAACAAAAAAGAAGACAAACAACCTAATTTAAAAAATTGAATAGATATTACACCAAGTGAAATGTATGTGGATAATAAGCACATTTGAAGATTTTTGACATTATAAGTTATCAAGAAAATACAAACTAAAACCAAATGACAAACCTCTTTTTTTAACATTTTTTTATTGAGCAGTAGTCAGTTTATAGTGTTGTGTCAAATTCCAGTGTAGAGCACAATTTTTCAGTTATACATGAACAAACATATATTCATTGTCACATTTTTTATACACCGACGAGAATAGCCGTGATTTAAAAAGACAGACAACATGAGTGTTGTGAGGACATGGAGAAACTCAAATCTTCTCATGCTGCTGGTGGGAATGTAAACTTTTACAGCCTCTTTTGAGAGAGTTTGATGTTTCTTAAGAAGTTAAATATATACCAAATATTTAAATATTTAATATTATCCACCTTTTGCGATCTCTTTTAAAAAATACAAGAGATGGGAACATATCCCAACTCATTCTGTGAGGCCAGTGTTACCTTGATACCAAACCAGACAAGACCATCCAAGAAAATAAAACTACAGACCAATATCTCTTACAAATCTTTAACAAACTGCTAGCAAACTGAATCCTGCACATATAAAAAGGAGTATGTACAAGTGGAATTATCCCAAAAGGACAAGATTCATTTAACACCTGAAAATCAAAAACTAATGTGACATACATAAGACAGATAAACAAGGTCCTGCTGTACAGCACAGAGAACTATATTCAATATCTTGCAGTAACCTATAATGAAAAAGAACATGAAAACGAATATATGTACATGTATGTATGACTGAAACTGTACTGTGCACCAGAAATTGATACAACATTGTAAACTGTACTTCTATTCAAAAAATGGTTAAAAAAACTAATATAATACACAATATTAATAGAATGAAAGACAAAAACCACATGATCATCTCAAATCCAGAAAAAAACATTTGGCATCTTGTAATAACCTACAATGGAAAAGAATCTGAAAAGATATCTATGTATCTGTATATCTGTATATAACTGAATCATTTTGCTGTAAACCTGAAACTAACACAACATTGTAAATCAACTATACTTTGATAAAAATTAATAAATCGTATAGAAAAAAGAAGCATTTGGCAAAACCCAATGCTTTTTGGTGAGGAAAACACTCAATCTAGAAATAAGAAGAAAACTTCCTCAACCTGATGAAAGGCATCTACAAAACCCCCTAACTGAACACCATACTTAGTGATAAAAGACAGTGCTTTTCTTTTAAAATCAGGAGCAAGAAAATATCTGCTGTATCCAGTTCTATCTAATGATACACAGCCAGGCAGTTCCACAAGAAAAGGAAAGAAAAGGCATCCAGAATGGAAAGGAAGGGATATCATCTCTATTTACAGAAGACATGATCTTGTAGGTAGAAAATTCTCAGAAAACCACTAAAAACTATTACAATGATTTCAGCAAAAGTGCAGGATGCAAGATTAATATTAAAAAATTGAAATAGAAATGACAAATTCAAAAATGAAATTAAGAAAAGAATTCCATTTACAATAGCATCAAAAAGAATAAAGTGCTTAGGAATAAACTTAATGAATGAAATGTAAGACTTGTACATTGAAAACTACAAAACTTTGTTGAAAGAAACTAAAGAAGATATAAATAAGCAGAAAAACACTCTGTGCTCTTGGGATGGAGACTCGTTGTGAACATGACAACACTCTACATGTTCTTGGAATGGAATATTTGTTGTGAACATGACAATGCTCTCCAGATTGATCAACAGTTTTAATGCAATCCCTGTCAAAATGCCAGGAGGCTTTTTTTTTTTCTTTTTGCAAAACTTGACAGGCTGATCCTAAAATTCATATGGCAATGCAACAAACTCACAGTAGCCAAGACAATCTTTAAAAAGGAGAACAAAATTGGAGACTCACACTTCCCATGTCAAAACATACTAGAAAGCTACAGTAATCAAGACAGTGTGGCACTGGCATAAGGACAGACAGGTATAAAATCAGTGGAAAGGAACTGACAGTCCACAAGTGAACCCTTACATTTATGGTTAATTAACTTGACGAGGATACCAAGACAATTCAATGGAGAAAGTAACTCTTTTCAACAAATGGGGCTGGGACAGCTGGATTCCATATGCAAAAGAATAAATTTGGACACCCCCCTATGCCATAAATAACTAAAAATGGATCATAAATGTATTTGTAAAAGCTACAACTATTCAACTCTTAGAAGAAATATAGGAGTAAATTTTCATGACCATGGGCTGGCTAGTCAACAGTTCCCTGGATGTGACACCAAAAGCACAAGCAACAGAAGTAAAAATAGATAAACTGGAAAGTCCAATTCATCATTTGTGTGATAAATGATGACTTTATTCATCATTTTGTTCTTCAAATGGTACAATCAAGAGAGTGAAAAGACAACCCAGAAGGGGAGGAAGTATTTGCTAAGCATGTATCTGAGAAGACACCTGTACACAGAATATGTAAGGAGCTCTTACAACCCAGTAATAAAAAGACAAATAGTTCAATTATAAAATGGCAAAGGATTTAAATATACTTTTCTCTGAAGAAGATATACCATTGGCCAGTAGCACCAGAAAAGATGCTAAACATCATTAATCATCAGGGAAATGCAAATCAAAACCACAGTGAGATGCACTTCACAGTCACTAGAATGGCTGGTATCAGAGTGACACGTAATAACAACGTTGGCAAAGATGTGGAGAAATTGGAAGTCTCACGTCTTCATGGTGGGAATGTGAAGTGATGCTGCCTTCTGGAAAAGGTTTTGACAGTTCCTCAGAAACAGAGTTAACACCGTTAACTACTTAAGTGCAAATTAAACTCTTCTTGGTTATCATTTTATCTCCAGTCACCTGTCTCAACTTTAAAAGAGTGACAATACCAAGTGTTGGGAGAAACATGCAGTAACTATTACTCTCATACATTACTTACAGGAAGTAGTTGATTATGTACCAGTACTCAACGTGTGTGAAGCCTGTGGCCGCGCAAGTCCCCTCTTTGGTGTGTGTGCAGATCCTGTGCCTGTGTCACGCAGAAGACAGGTACAAGGATGTTCACAGCAGCATTAAACGCCTCAAACTGGATGCAACACAGAAGTCCATCGGTTGTGAGTCTGATACGTGATTTGTGTTATGGTAACACAGTGGGATACTAGGTAGACTATTTACGGTGATAAGAGGTCAAAATGTTGGTCCCTTGTGGGTCAGGGGACTGCTGGGGTCCTGGGAATGTTGTGTATCTTGATCTGGGTGGTGGTTAAAAAATTATATGTGTGTGTGTGTGCGTGCGTGCGTGTGTGTGTTTTTTCTGAGCTGTGCATGTATTTATATGTTTTACTGTATGCGTTTCATAACAGTAATAAAAAAGTGAGAATAGGTTTATGTATCTTTCATCTTGGAAACAAACACAGATGTGCAGCGTAGAAACCTATGAAAATCTTACTTCTGAATAATAAGGTTGAAGAGACAGGGAAGGAGATAGAACTTCCCTGAGTTTATCCTTTCATGTAGTTTTAACTTTTGAATAACATTAATGTTTTTAATATTCAGAAAATAAAATACCAGTAAGGATGGAAAGAGTTTTTAGGAGACCCTGGCCCTGCTGCGCACAGCAGAGGCGCTGATGAGTGATTTCATCTAGTTTTAGAACTTCAGTTGGAGTCCGGTTAAAAAGCTTTAAAGAAGCCTTGGGCTAGAACAGAAGAGCTGGTTCTGTTTCTCCTGGTGTTCTCTTCCTGTGCTTGGGCAGTCATGGGGCTCACGTCCTGACACCCTGGAGCCACCGCACGGGGTCACCCCTGATCTCTAGGTCACCACATGGAGCACAGCTACCCTGAACTTACGTGTATGTTGAGTGAGAAATATGCTCTCACGTGGGGACCTGTTTGTCCCCTCAGCATGGCCTGGCACACCCTGACCACTAGAGAGGCTGTGAAACAGAGGCGATTTGTTGAGAGTGGGGAGACAGAGTGGCTGTTGTAGGGGAGCTGGGAGAGTGAGGTGAAGGTTTTCTACACGCTTGAGAAGAAGGGGCATGAGAACATTTGTAGACTGCTGGAGCTAGAAGAGAACTAGACACAGGAGCCTACTCTTTTCATTTTGAAGACAAACAGGGACGACTGGGTCAAGGTCACACGACAAGTCAGTGGTGGAGACAGGATTACAACCCTCACCTCTGGGACCCTGTGAACAGCCTCAGGGTTAGGCTGCAGGTACTTCTGAGAGCAGCTAAACGTGTGCATTGGATGTTCTGAACCTCAGTTCCCTGCGAAGGCTCTCTGAGCCCCGGGCTTGTGTGCCCCCAACCCGGAGGTCGCAGCTCGTCCCCTCCCACGTCCGCTTCGCTGCCCTTTCACCTGGCGGCTCCGCATGCGAGACTCAGTAGTCAGGAGGCACCTTTCACGAGGAATGGCACGTTCACGTCTCACGCTCTACCTCTCGTTCTTTGGGTTGTTTTCCATGATGTGAGGCACTTGTGTAAACAAAGCAGACACGAAAATGAAGAAAATGTCCTTGCTAGGGATTTTGCTCCTCTGCCTTTGAGGTTTTCTGGGTGGACAAGCCCTTTCTGTCCCTTTGTGTAAGAGTAAGAGTAAGAAATGCCTGTGGCATGGTTTGAACAAGTGTCTGGAGGGCCCAGGCCATTTTGTTTACAGATTTACTGTTTTGACTGACAAGTTCTCCGTCTGCTTCAGCACTGCTCAAGACCAGATGGCCAGCAGTCAGCCACCCCGCGTAACTTCTGTCTGTGATTGTGGTGTGTCCCCTTGTGTCTTCCTGGGGCTCATGTCCTGACCTCCCACCCCCAGCTCTCCCTATCTGAGCTGTGGCCATCAGTCACTACGGTGGACACTTCCTAACCTCTCTGGCCCTGGAGATTAAAGGAGGTCATTGTCACATCATCATTGGCTAGCCAATCAGGTGGGCGCCTCCCTCCAATGACTGCCTGGTTCCAGAGGAGTACTCGGGCAGCTTCAATGGAAGGAGGGAGCCACAAAGGAGGCCTGGCATAAGTCCAAAGATGATCATTACAACATGGATTGTGTACATTTTTGCCCGGAAAGGTGCCGGGTTCCCCTTCCCCCCAAAAGTCAGTTCGGTGAGTGGGGGTGCTGGTAGCCAGGTGGACAGTTCTCAGGTGTCCTCTCCCCTCTGAGCCCCAGCTGCACTTCCAGGTTGAAGGTCTTACAAGGTTGACTGGCTAAGAAGGGAGGAGGGGCTGGCCTCTGTGTATGCTGAGAGCATCGACTTGCCACTTTGTTGCAGGACGTGGAAGTGGTGGAGAGCGAGGCTGTGTCTGTAGTGCAGCACTGGCTGAAGAAGGTGAGGATGGTTCCTCCCTGACATCCTAGAGGGCTGGTCTCCCCTTTCCCTAGAACTAGGAAACCCAAGTTCATGCCCAGTAGGCTGACCAGAGCTGTGTCCAGTCCACCAAGCATCCTGGAGGACACGGCGTGTCTCCTTGCGAAAGACGTGCGGGAATCGCCGTGCTTCTCTAGCACATGGGGTGGGGGGCTTCAGGTGCGTGGCCCCACCTGGGGTGTCTCAGGAGGACTTTGGGAGAGGGCCCAGGACTTAGTGAGTTCCCTGGAATTCCACGAGCTTACTGCAGGAGCTGTGTGATACATGTGTGTGTGGACATGTGTGTGTTGTGATGGAGAGGAAGAAAGGGAAGAGGAAGAGGGAGAGGAGGGAGAACTGGGGACCAGAGAGAGAAACTGCTCACCTTTCAGACTGAAGAAGAGGCTTCCAAGGACATAAAGGAGAAGATGTCCGCCAGCTGCCCTCCTTCGCACGGCCAAGACGTGCACGTGACCAGAGATGTGGTAATGGGGCCTTCACAGAGATGTCCTCCTGGGGGTGGTGGACAAGGGAGGGGAGATGGGGTCCTGCTGCAGAGGGCCCTGGCAAGGGGGCGGAGCCTGCCCAGCCCGGGCTGCGCCCTGGTCACGGAGGCCTTGCTGGGCAGTAACCGCTGGGCCCTGCCTGGATTTCCCTCCCAGGTGAAGCACCACCTCTCAAAGTCTGATTTGTTAAAAAGCCAGAGTCAGGAGGTCCTGGAGGAAAGAACAAGGATCCAGTTCATAAGATGGAGGTAAAGTATCTCATTTGCCCCGAGCCAGGCAGTGGGGACTCAGGGCCGGCGCAGACCCACAGCTGTCCTTCTCCAGAGATGGGGACTTACGGGGAGTTACTCTGGGGTCTTAAGGGAATGTTTTTGCTGTCTTGAAAGCCCAGCTGGCTCCTAAAGTTTAAAATGACTGGAGGGTTTGGAAGAATGGGCTAGCTTACCACATCTTAAATGCTCTGAATAAATTTCAGACTTCTGTTATTTCTGCATTTGATTTGTTCAGAAGTGGCTGCTCTTTAAAGAGCTGAAAGAAAATAAGCTCTTAAAATGCAAAACCCAAAGCCCTCACTTACCGCTGAGGTGAGAAGAGGTTTCTGAGAGCCCGAGGCTAGAGTCTCGTGCTGCCCGGGGAGGGGCTCGGCCAGCCTCCCGCCCCGGCAGGCTACGTGGAGAGGCCGGGCCCGGAGCTGGGAGCCGGGAGCCAGCAGCTCACTCCCTCGCAGGGCACAAGCCTTCCTATCTCCTTCCGGGACGTGTGCTCCGTTGGGTCTCTCTTCCCAGGAGGGTCGTTGTGGGACTGCACTGGGCTCCCCCAGGCTGTGACGGAGCCCCCTGGTCTCCGGTGGCCCCATTGCAGCTTTGCTGTCTTCTCTGGAGGAAGATACATTTATCCAAAATGTGTTTTTGCTTCAGGATACACAGGTTTTTTTTGCGTTTACCCCTTCAGGTGGCGTTAGCATTTTAAAAGAAGATTCAAATACCCGGGGATTGCATAAGAGGAAGGCAGTTACATAAGAGGACTGGTGGAATTCCAGACCTGGTGGCGGCTGGGGCGGGGAGGAGTACTATTTGGTTGAGAAAACATCCAGGGTCCCCAAGTCATAAGCGTGGGTGACTGTTGTCCAGCCGCCGCCCTGCACGTGGGAGGCTTGTCCACGCCCGACACAGCCGCACTGCAAACTCCGGTGTTGCAGTTCCTCGGCTTGGAAACATGGACATGGTCCGCTGGTATTTTAAAGCTTAGCTGTGTAGTGTCGCTGGGTGAAAACTTTGGAGTCAAGGGACAAGGGACCACAGTCAGTTATCTTCGTACAAGTTTTCACTCGGTTTCCTGTGGAGAGCTTAAACCGGTACCTGATGCCTGGCTCTTTCCACGACCCACTGGTTTTGGGACCCTCCTGATAGTTTCATGAGGTACTAGCTCAGGGTTGCAGACCCCCATCCAGCACCGCCCAATAGTCATTTACGTGGTAGACGCTTAAGGCCGCCCTATGTTTCCTAGGCTCCTGGTAGAGAGAGGAGCATAAACGCAGCCCCTTTCAAAGGATAAAAGTGAACTGGGAGGAAGAGTGTGTGGATGCAGAGGGACGTGTTGCAGAGGCCATGAGGGACACCTCTGTGAGCACAGTGTGGGGCCAGGCTGCACAAGCTCTCAGCTTTGCTGCCCAGGCCTCGATGCACTCCTGGAAGGACGTCACCTGGGCTGACCCGTGTCTGGGCGGGGCCTTCCACAGGTGGCAAGAGCCTGGCAGCCTGGCCGCCCCGTCTGGCCTTGGGGCCAGTGTTGTGGCCTCTTCTCCCTTTCCCCTCGGGCCTCCATCTTTCCTTCTCTGTCTCTGGGCACCGACCAGCTCCACCTTCTGTGAGCCGTGTTCTTGAGCACGTTTATTTCCCCTGGGCTGGGCTGTGGGTCCTCGCAGGCAGTGTCCATGCCGAATTCACACGGAAAACCCCAGACACCTCGAACAAGGTGCTACCCTGAAGGCACTTTCGATAGACACAAGACATAAGAATGTGGGGTGCAGTGGGCACAGGAGTGGGTGCAGGGGGCACGGGAGGGGGTGCAGGGGGCACGGGAGTGGGTGCAGGGGGCATGGGAGGGGGTGTCCAGGGGGCACGGGAGGGGGTGCAGGGGGCACGGGAGGGGGTCCACGGGCACAGGACGGGGGACACGCCGGCTGCTTTCACTGGAGTGGAGGATCTGTTAGGGGAGAACAGGATGTGGAGCTTGAAGGGTGGGAAGTAGACCGAGAAGAGAAAGGGACAAGGCCGGAACAGGGATATAAACACAGCAGAGAGGACCTGCAGCTTCTTTGAGAAAGGTCTAGAAGGGTCTCTGAACCGTTGTGAGTGTGGCACAGTGCTGACCATAAGGAGCTGGTAATTAAGCTGGAGCTGAATCCAAGGCTTTGAGACCCGCTGTGCAGCTCCAGTAAAGGTGCTTAACCTCTGTCTCCTCGACTCTCCTGAGGACCACTTGCTGCCAGGATGGTTGGGGTGCTTGGTTAGTAAAGAGAGCGCTTTGTGTTGCTGGTACAAGGTGGGTGAAGGGCCAGCTCCAAGTTCACGGCGGCGGGGTCAGAACTGTGGCCCGCAGGGCTCTGGTGCCAGTCAGTAGGGAAGGCACGCGGGGCCCCAGTGTGTGAATGGTGTTTTGCAGCCACACCCGCATCTTCCAAGTGCCCAGTGAGGTGAGAAATGACGTCATGCGAGATCGGATAGAGCAGGTGAGACGCAGGTAAGCAGTCTGGGGCGAGGTAATCGGTGTCCTGAGCAGGTGGGTGGGGTGGGGCTCCCTAGCTCCAGTCCAGACCTGGACCTGGCCCAGCCTGGAGCCCTCTGGGCTGAGGGCCTCTTCCAGGGACTCAGCTCCTGGGCCTGGAGGCGATGGCCCCTGCTCAGGCGTGCTCTGGGTCTGCTCTGGGGGCTCTATGGCCTTGCAGCCCCCCCATCCCCTGTAGCCTATGTCCCCCACCTCCATCCCCTGCAGCACCCCCCATCCCCTGCAGCACCCCACCTCCATCCCCTGCAGCCTGTGCCCCCCCACCTCCATCCCCTGCAGCCTGTGCCCCCCCACCTCCATCCCCTGCAGCACCCCCCATCCCCTGCAGCACCCCACCTCCATCCCCTGGCAGCCTGTGCCCCCCCTCCATCCCCTGCAGCCTGTGCCCCCCCACCTCCATCCCCTGCAGCCTGTGCCCCCCCACCTCCATCCCCTGCAGCCTGTGCCCCCCCACCTCCATCCCCTGCAGCTTGTGCCATCTTTCGGATGAGACATCTCAGGAGCTTCATGACAGAAATTCCTGTTCAGACTGCTGAGAGCGACAGGTGAGAGGGCTGGCAGGTGAGAAGAGGAGGCCTCTGGGTGGGAGACGTGCCCTGGGTGGGGAGCAGAGCATGCCAGTAGGGCCTCCCCAGGCCAGGGTGGGTCAGGGAGAAGGCAGCAGCTGGGGCTCCTTCGATGCCTCTCAAACTTCAGAAGGGACTTGGAGTCGAGTTCAGACTTGTGTCTGTGGCGCTGCACTGTGGGGTCACAGACCAGTGCTTCCAGGCGGTCCCAGGCGCAAGGGGCTCTGGGGTCTTGTGGTCCGGGCTGCAGTGGGCCTGCAGCCCCGCCTTGCCAGCACTCTGGGGCGTGGCCACCGCTGGTCTGCTGACCCCATTTTGAACCACGAGGTGACACAGCGCTGGAGTAGGGTGTGAGGGCGTACAGACTTTGACCCTCCCTGCCACCAGTTAGGGCCGTGACTCTGGCTCACATGGCCTCTTGGCGCACACGTGGTACCAGTGGTCATAGCGGTGGCTATTTGTGCAGCTCTGGAAGGCAGCAGGCCAACAGGTGATGCCTCTGCAGGACGCAACCACCCAGGGAAGGTACTGTGCCCCTGCTGGGTGGAGAGACAGCGCTGGTGACATGGGGGTGACAGGGACCACCAGCACTCCGGGAGGAGGGCCACAGAGGTGTATGCTGGCATGCATTGAGCACTTACGGCATGTGGCTTCCACACAAGGCACTCTGTCAGGGTTTCTCACTCGATCAGTTGACTGTAAGAGGAGGGTGATGTGCCGTGCATCACACCCGCGGCAGAGGTCAGCCGCCTGGGGCAGATGCTGGCTTCTGCCCAGCTCCGTCGTGGGTGCTTGCTTCATGCCCCAGTGCCCCAGTTTCCTCAGACTTCAGGGCGGTGCCTTAAGGCCCACGTGGGCCATCCCCTGGCAGATGCCGCGTCGGTGGTTTGCCAATGTCAGTAGGGACACGGAGTCCGAGGTGCCTGCAGGGACCTCTGGTTGAAGGAGCAGAGCCAGGCCGCTGTCTCCGCTCTGCCTGACGCCCCCTGCCCCTGGGAGGGTGTCTGTGCTCTCTGCTTCCAGCTCTGTGACGTGAGAACAGTGGCCTTAGGAGGCAGCGCCAGCCCTCCCGTTGGCCATCCCAGTTCCACGACGCGCCCCTGGGCGTTTCCCTGCTTCCCAGGTTGATGTCCTTCAGGGTCAAGGGGCAGCCTGTGTTGGAAGGACGTCCACCCCTCCTTGACCGGAGGAGCAACCACCCTGGGCAGAGAGAATCCAGCGGGCGAGCCCTTCCTCGTGACAGTGGCAGCACTGGAGTCTTCCTGCTGAACTGCTGATAAAGAGACACTATTTAACCACCATCCTGGCCTCTGGTGTGAGTGCTTTGCCACCGTGCATTCATCGGAACCCAAGCCCCTGATGGGCTCATCTCTGGGGAAGTGGCTCGCAGCCTCGTGGGGAGACAGGCATGCTGCTGTGCCGGCTCGGCTCCTGGAGCATTAAGGGCGGGGCCGGCGGGGCCGGAGGACTTCCTGGGGGAAGTGTGGCATCTGTTTCACTCAAGTGCTTTATCTCCGTTTACTCCTCCTTTGGAAGTGTGCTTCCTGTCCTTATGTAGATCCAAGGTCCTGACCTGTAGCCTTTCCCTTTCTCTGAAGGACTGTTCACGTTCCTTCAAGGCAGGTCTACTGGCGGCAGTGGTTTTGTTTGGGAAGGTGTTTCTGCTTCACTTCTGGAGGACAGTTCTGGAGGATGCAGAAGCGTAGGTTTCTCCCTTTCAACACCTGAGTCCCTCGCTCCGCTCCCTCCTTGCTGCGGGGCTTCTGGAGGGGGGTGGGGTGGCTTCATCCTGCTCCTCCCTGGGCGAGCTCTCCCGTCCCTGGCGTCCGCGGTTTGGTCTTTGGCTTTCTGCAGTCTGAACGCGATCTGCGCGGGTGGATGTGTTGGCACTCCTCCTGCTTGGTGCTCTGTGTTTCCTGGTTGCTGTTTGGGGTCTGGCAGTGGTCTGGGAGAGTCCTCAGTGCTGTCACTCCAGTTCGTTGCTGTTGTTTTGTTCCCCCGTTAAGCACACGCTACGCCTGGGTCGCTGTCCCGCGGTTCTTGGGTATTTTTCCTCTTCTTTTTGTTCTTTTTTCCCTCTTTGCCTTCTCCTGGGAAATTCCTGCTGACGTCTTCTGACTCTCGGATTCGCCCCGTCCCCGTCGAGCCCTTGCTGCCTGCCAGAGGCCTCCTCTGTCTCGGTGTTCGGTGCTGCTGGCGGGCCCCTTCCTCTGCCTGCGCCGCCATCTGTTCTTGCGTGTTGTTCCATTTTCCGCTGGAGCCCTTAGCATGCTGATCAAGGTTGTTTCAAACTTCCAGTCTGGTAGTTCCAGCTTCTCTGCCGCATCCAGGTCTGGCCCCGGCGCTTGCGCTGTCTCTTCAGACTGTGCTTTTTACCTTCATCACACCTTTTGTTGAAGGCAGGTAAGATGAGCCAGGAGAGGAGCTGAGGCAGAGGGGCCTTCTTCTTGCTCTTCAGCATGAGGTTCTGGATCTGTCTGGTCTGAGGTCAGGCTGTGTTTACTCTCTTCAGTAGCTGTGGTGTCAGAGGCTAAAGTTTCCTTTCATGTCCTTTCTTTTATCTTTGGGTTTCCCTAGTGATTCCTCCTTAAGTAGGGCCCGAGACTCACAGTTCTTCGAGCTGCAATCCCCTTCTGATGTGGTGCTGTGGTGTGAGGGGCCGGGGCAGTGTCCTGTCAGCCTCTGACCTGGGCTCAGCCTCGGTGAGCCTGTGCCCTGGCCTGTGCCCTTCACACGGATGTTTCAGCGCCTCCCCCGCCCCCACCTGCGGAGAGACAGGAGGCGGGAGGGGCTGCAGTTGGGAATTTCCCTTCCCCCAGCTAGGTGGGCTCTGGCAAGGTGGTGTTCCTTCAGGACAGGCCTTTGTTAAGGAAACCAGTGCTCTAGACGTATTTCAAAATGGCTGTTTCCCCCTCCTCTTGCTGGGAGATGGGGTGGATTTTCTCTGATGGTCACTGTGAGAACCTGATGGGGCTCCTGGAGGGAAAACTCAGAAAGTGTGGGAGCCTCCCTAAGACCAGCCCCGAGACTTGTTAACTCAACCTGTCCACACGGAGTTCCATCGACTGTAGTCTCCTGGCCCTGGTTCCTGGAGGTCTGCTCTGTACGCTGGGAGTCTGTCCACCTGTCTGTCTCTCTGATTTCCGGGTCAGCACCTCAGTTCTCTGACGGATCTGGGAAGAGTTCTTGCTCTTCCGTTTGTTCAGCTTTTTTTCTTATTGTGAGGGTGAGTGAGGACTTCCAAGCTCTTCACTGACAGTCCAGAGCCGGGAGGTCTCATTCTCGTGTTTATCAAGTGGTGACTAGAGCAACAGCCAGTGTTTACTGAGACTGACCACGTGCCAGGGACTGACTCAGCACTTAATCCAAGCAGGCCTTTGATCATCAGCGAGGAGACAGCATGTGACCACGAGGTGGGCACCCTGACCAGAGTTGCTTGTGGCCGAGGAGTAACGGAGCCGGCCTGGCCTCTGGCTCCAGGCCTCCTTTCTCAGCTGCTCGGTTACCCTGTGTGCGGGCCCTGGGCTGGGCTGGGGAAGACAGCAGTAAACAAAGCACTGTCCCTGCCTGGTGGAACTTCCGTGTTGACAGGGGAGGCAAGTCTCGATTTGCACAGCTGCCGTGAAGGAGGAGTGCTGTGTCCGGGGGACTTGCCCTAGCCGGAGACGAGCACTGGCGTTTACTGTGGGTTATTTAAATCATCACCCCATTTTACGGGTGAAGAACTGGAAGCCTTGAGAGGTTAAGTAGCTCTCCTGACGTCACAAAGCCATTAGCTGGCACAGCTGGGACTGGAATCCAGGCAGCCTCAGGCCACACCACTGAGCTGCTGCGCTGGGCCCAGGGGTCATTTTGGTGGGTGGTGGTAGTGGTGGCCTTGGCCAGCAGGGCAGTGTAGAGGGGAGGGCAGAGGCAGGACGGGTCCTTGCCCACCAGCCCCACTACTAGTCCCTGCACGCCCCTCCCCGTCGTCCCCTCCCTCTGCCTGCTTATCCAGTGGAGGAGGCAGGGGGTGGGGGTGGCCGTAGGACTGGCCAGGCAGGGCCCTGAGACCGGAGGGGAGTGTGGGGTGACAGGAAACGGGAGAGGCTGCCCTGGCTGGAGGGGGCAGAAGAGGGGTACAGAGGAGGCGGTTGAGAGGCGCCTGGGTCAGGCTGCATGGGGTGTGGGCCCCGTCCCAGCAGAGGTGGGCAGTGCAGGGCTGTTACCTGCAGAGCCAGGCTGTGGTGTGGGATGGATCTGAGACAGGACGGAGGTGACCTGGTGACAGTGGCACCTGTAGAATCGGGGGAAGAGAGGTGGGGTGCAACTGGCGTGGGTGGCACTGCTCAGGCAGGGTCTCAGGGGGTAGGTCCAGTTTGGGTCTGGATGTGACCTTGTCCAGCAGGTGGGTGGACGGACAGGGCTGGGCTGGCGGGTGGGGTCAGGGAGGAGGGGTGACCCGTGAGGGGGAGGGAGGGAGGGACAAGGTTGGCAGGCAGCCCTGGGGGCTTTGCCCTCCTGACCCCTCCTCATGCTGCTGGGAAGGTGTGAAGCAGGCTCAGCTGGCCTGATCTCCTGGCCTCAGGGCTCCAGGGTCACAGCCCAGTGAAGGGAGAGCACCCACACCGTGGTCCAAATGGGCGCCAGTTTTGCCAGAAGCCACCAGATGGTGCCACTTCCCTGCAGAAACAGGTTCCCTGAAGGTGAATAGCCTCCACTTTGAGTCAGCCTGTGGGAGGACGCAGGGCTGGGACTTTGTCCCCATTTGGGAAGCGTGACCAGGTGTCAGGCCTTGGAGCACGTTCGTTTAAGGATGAGCACAGCTCACACCCACACACGCGAGCGTGCAGGGCTCTTCACTCAAGTCAGATGGACCGAGCTGGGCGCGAGGATGCCGGGGGAACATCCCGTCATGTCCTCAGGGACTCGGGGAGCTGGGGGGCTGATGGCAAACACACGATGCCGCGCTGTGTGCAAGGAGGCCTGAAGCACATGGACGGCAGAGCAGAGGAGGCGTCGTTTCTCTGCTTGAGAGAACGCGCGACTTTCAGCAGAGGTGACACTTAGCAGAGGCTTCTCTGGGCTTCAGCCATGAGGAGGGGCCTTCTCTGCAAAGGGACTCCCACACGGGAAGGCGTGGAGGCCTTCAGGGACCTGGGCCTCACCCTGAATGTCTGGAATGCAGGGCAGGGTGGGGAGCCTGGCAGGAGAGGAGGCTGGGAGGTGGGGCCCCACAGGTGGGCGCAGAACAGCCCCATGGAGCCGCCAGGGGCCCAGGGAGGGGAGACCTGCACCCGGTTCCAGCTTCAGCTGCTGGCCGAGGGGAGCCATAGCCCTCAGGGAGGGAAGGAGGCTGCGGTTCTGGGCTCTGGCCCACGAGGCGATGGTAAGGAGCTCACCGCTCTCAACTCCTGGAGTTTGGGGACCGAGGGACCTACATTGGTATTGTAGCTGCAGCTCCTCCAAACCGAGGGTGGAAACGGAATCATGCAGTGGCTCAAATAGAGTTTTGTTCTGTGAGTGATTAACCCCAGGAGTGGAGTCTGGGAACAGATACGCCTCCTCTACCTGTGCTACAGGGGGACCGAGCCACGGTAGGTTAAAAGAAAATCACTGGCAAATCTGGGGCCAGTCAGCTGTGACCAAGCCGTTTGTGTAGTTGAACGGAGCCGAAAGAGCCAGTCAAGGCTTCGTGGGTCATGGATCCTCCCGGGTGGCCGGGGCGGGGGCTGGGCGCGCTGGCGCACGCGGGAGTCTCACCTGGGACTTCGTGGTGGTGGCGGTGCCGGCAGTGTGTGCGTGAGCTTCATTCTGGACAGAGACTGGACCTGGACCCAGCCTAGGCCTCTGGTGTCTCAAAAGACAGACTGGTCTCTGCGAGCGGAGCCTCCAGAGTCTGTCACCCAGAGTTCGGTGCGAGGGGCCCTCCAGTGAGTGGCCCAGCATTGTGGGGGCCCCAGGAAGGAGGCCCAGCCACGCCCTGGGTGTCCACCTCACAGGAGGGTGTTGCACACCTAGCCAAACCGGGACATGAACGTGGGGAGCTGGTCTCAAAGGCCTGGGCGCCAGTGGGGGTGGGGGGAGAGGTGTGGAGACGCAGGGAGGGGTCTGCAGGCGCGTTGCGCAAGCTCTGAGACCACCCCAGGGCACTGGGCGGGATGCCCGCAGCCTGGAGGCTGGAGAGGGAGCTGGCCGCACCCAGGCCCCGCTCAGGGATCCACGGCGCGCTGCCCCCGCGGCCCCGCTGGGTCCGCACCCTCCCCGCGCGCGGACACCGGCCTGTGTCCTTGAGTTCCGGCCCCTGGGCGGATGCACACCTGGCGCGCTGGGCTCTGCGGCCCGGGGGCCACGGGCGCCCAATCGCTGGACAGGCGCTCGCGCACGCGCAAGGGCGGGTGGGCCTGGGCTCCCCGCTCCCCGCTCCCGCTGCCCTCCTGCCGCGCCCTGTCCCCGCCTCCGGTCACCACAGGAGGGGCGCCCTGGCTCTGTGGAGGAGGGTGCGGCCCAAGGCCGGCGGACACAGGGCCCTGGCCAGTGGGCCTGGCTGGCGTGGTGAGGCCGTGGGGCCTTCGAGGGGAAGGTCGCGAAGGGCAGCGGGAGACAAGGTACCCGAACCAGCAACTGCCTCCAGCCGTCGGCGCGGCCGCTGCAGAGCCGTCGTCTCTGCCTTCTCGGTGGCTCGGCGGAGGGCGGCAGGCACAGGCGCTCCACGCACCTGCGGGAGGCAGGCGGCGGCGGGTCTCGGGTGAGCGCGCGGCCCCGCGGCTCGCGTCTCCGTTTTCCCGTGCGCCCCTCCGTGCCGGGGCGCCTCCACCCTTGCCGGGCCGTCGTTCGGGGTGCGCCCCACAGGGCTCCTCTTTGGGGGCGGGCCTGGGGGCCGCGGACGGAGGACTTGGTCCCGAGAGGATCGGCCAGGTGTGAGAGCGCCCTCGAGGGAGCCGCAGGCGCCTGCCTGCCCGGCGGACGCGGGGAAGGCTGGGGCGCCGCGGGCGTGTTTTCGCTGATCTACTGGCGGCGTGTGCTGTGTGCTTTTTCTGGGCGGGGACGTGGCGTACCTGCTGGACCCAGGCTGCTCCAGCTTTCGAGCGTGACCCTAAGCAAGCTGCCTGCCCTCCTGTGACCCAGCTTCCTGGCGTCCTTGGGGAGGTCAAGTGAGAGGCCCCGTCCCAGCACCCCCTTTCTGTCGGTGAGGGGCCGTGGCTGTGTTCTCGGCCGCAGAGTATCTCCCCGGCCCCCGCCCGGCTTTGCGAGCTGCTGAGGAACCCTCAGCCACCGCCCTCTACGGTGGCGGAAGATCTTGGGTGCGTGTAAAGGGGCTGGGGTCCCGGACAAACCTTCGGTAAAAATGGAACACTCGGGGAGCGCTCGGAAGCCAGTGTGTGAGGGTGTGTCCTCGGAGACCTGTGCTCCTGAGTGGGTGGCGTTTGCCTGGAAAAGCCAGTCCCAGCTCTGCAGGCTCTGAAGACCTGCTGCCTTGGGGACCAGCCCGCACCCTGGGGAGGGGCCTTCTCCGGGCCTGCGCGCCAGCTGAGGAAGGCAGCTCCTTTGGCCGCAAGCTCCGCTGGGTCTGCGGAGAGAGGCCCCCAGCCTGGCCTGGACCAGGCAGGAGGGCGCCGTGGCGTCCTGTGGCCAGCAGATGGTGCTGTTGACCCAGGGTTGCCAGCTGGCCGTCCCTAGATGGTGCCTCGGATCTCAGGTGTTTCCACTGCGCAGGGCGCCGCAGCCGCCAGCACCCCCTCCACCCACTCAGGACCCCTCGTTTTGGGGACAGGCAGAGGACAGATGGCCCTAGTTTTGGGGAGAGTCCGGTTGCTCTCTCTGGCTGCAGGCAGAGGCTGGGGCAGTGAAGTCACCATCCTTGTCCACAAAGCCCAGCCCCTGCCTGCATGTCCCTCGGGGCTTCCAGGACCCTCGTACTGAGGGGAGGAATGGGGGGTACACGGGTGTCAGCTGGCAGAGGAAGGAGCAGCGCTGTGAACAGTGCTGGGGCTTCAGGGCTCCTTTTTGGGACCAAAGTCCTGTTTCCACGTTGTGCAGAGCTGGTGGGCTCTGAATCCCAGCGCAGTGTGAAGGCACTTGTGGACGACGGGCATTACTGAGCACCCCTGATTTGCTTTGCCGGGTGGGCTGCATTTTCTCGGGCTCACGCAGTGGTTCTGAGACAGCCGTCCTTGGGCCTTTTCTTCCTGGGTGGGAGCTCCCAGGTCAGCAGGCGGAGGGCGTGCTGCTCACAGCAGCCACCTCCTCTAGCCGGTCTTTGGGGACATCAGTTACCCGGGACCTCCTGCAGGCGTCCTGCTCTGCTTTGGTCCGAGAGTTAACAAAGGGAGAGAGGCAGCGGCAGAAGCAAGTCACAGAATGGGGTTTGCCCCGGGGCTGCTTCAACGTGAGCCCCTACACGGCCCCTTCTCCCTTTCCTGGCCCCTCACCTTTGATCCGGCTCATCCGGGGCAGCGTAGGTTCCTAGCTTTTCCTGAGTTTTCCCTGCGGGGAGTTGGCTCTGCCTCCTGCAGGGGAGACGCCCGATTGTCAGCCTGGGGGTGGGCGTGGGGGTGTGGGTTTCCCCACCCGGGTCTCCTGCCTTTGGGACCAGTGAGGCCTCTCGAAGCAGAAGGGGCAGTGAGGGCGCCTTCCTTGGGTTCGCACCGTTTGTCTGGGCTCCCTTTTATAGGGGCCTTGCCTGCTCTTCAGGGAGCCAGGAGGGGGTTGGGGAGGAGGAGGTGGGACAGCAGAACCTCGTGGGTCCCTGCTCTGCCTGCGCTGGCTGTGTGACCGTGGTTCAGCACTTAACTTCTCGAGAGGTGGGCTTCGCCCTCTGTTAGATAAGAGGGTCCCTGTCTCAGTGTTGTCATGGTGTGAGCTGAGCAGAGCTGGTTCCCAGTCGGCTCCTGTCCCCCTAACGCTCCCATCGCCAAAGTTCCAGAGCCTGTGGGCAAAGCAGTCCGTGGGTGCAGACCCCCGCTCAGCCCTCTGGGGATGGGACTCCTGAAGCCACTGGTCGTGGCCGCGTGGTTGGGGCAGGGAAGGATGCTGTGCTTTGACGGGCACTTTCCCTCCTGCTCTTCGGGCCTGGCAGGAACTCAGTGCCCGGCTTGTCCTGGCTCTGTCCTGTCCTCCGAAGCCTGTTCTTTGTTCTGTGCTGGGTTTGCTTGCAGGCTCCAGTCTCCCGGCCTTGGGAGCCGCATGGGGGCACTCCACAAAGTGCCTCAGGGACTCAGCCTTGTATTGACGGTGGCCTTGGGCTCACGGGTGAAGTGGGAGTAACAGTCTCGACTTGGCAGGGACAGAGCAAAGGCACGTGTAGCTTCAGGCTTGCGAAGGTCCCAGTAGGTGTGGTGGTGAAGGAAAGGAAGCTAGGTAGCTCATTGGAGGAGTGGGGAGAAGGCTTGGGAAGTGTTGTCAGGGACCAAGTGTAAGTTCCCAGCGGGCAGAAATGCAGGTTTTCCTTTCCACGACAGGAGAGGAGACCCCCCCCAGATCTGAGACCTTCCCTGCTTGGATCTTGGGTTCTTCTGGCTGAAATGTGCCCACCCACCCCCTGTTCTGAACATTCCCCAAATGCCACGTTCCCTATGGAATGTTTCCTCTTTTCTCCTTGCTCCTAACTTGCCAAAAGGATCATGTTTCTTTCCACATCCCATTGTACCTCTGTTTAGCATCATTTCTTTTCATGTATTTTTAATAGTTTTTTTTTTCTCACTTACGAGCCTGTCAAACTTGCTAGGTGGTAAGACTTTAGGGCAGGAGGTGCCCCACAAGGTGAGCTGCCTCAGTGCAGCCTCGCCGACCCCATGGAGACGCAGGCCCGCTCGCCCGCTCTGTCCCCAGACCCTGGCTCACTGACACCCTGTCTGATCCGTGCGTCTCTCCACGGCCGTCCCCCATCCTGTCCATGTCCACACCTGACTGGCAGACCGTGGGCCTCCTCCCTGAGTCGGGTCCCGCTGCGGTGTGAGTCCCAGAAGGCACCCCAGTGGCGGAAGCGTCTTCCCCAGGGCCGCTTGGGGGATGGTCTCCATGGTGACGAGCAGCTTCCTTTGGGGTTGCCGTTTGCGCTGTTGCTGCACACCGGGGGCCTTTAGGAACATGGAGGCTGACAGACAGGTGGGCGGGGGACAGCTTTCACAGACGTCCTCCTTTTACGGCCCCTCACCCTCTCTTCATGTCCCTTGCCTCCGCTGGCCCTCCCCCTTCATGCCCGGGTGCGGGGAGAACAGGCACAGGGAGAAGGCAGAAGTCCCCAAAGAGGGCCCTTGCGGAGGGTCACTTGGTCCCCTGAGTACAGGCCAGTCCCTGCCGTCCTCCCACCCTCGGTAACCCTAAGTGCTGCCGGCCGTGAATGAGGGGCTGTAGGATCGGCCTCCTCGTTCCCTGCGGGACATCTGTGACCCTGGGCGTCCTCTTCGAGTTGCGCTTACGCAGAATTCAAGTTTTCCTGTGCTGGAAGGAGCAGCAGACTTGAAGTCCCAGCTTGTTTCTTCCTAGGCGTGTAATCAAGGGCCAGAGTCTCAGTCTCCCTGAGACTCATTTAAAGAATCAGAAAACACTTGCTCTGTCTGTCCTGCAGGTGATGGGAGGTGACGTGGAAGACCCGTGACCATGCCTGCCCGAGACAAGGATGGTCGTGCTCCCAGCGGCCTCCCCAGTGGCCAGCAGGTGCCTGACCCGCTGCAGGTATTCGCTGATGAGCGAAGGCCACAGGGAAGGGCCCGCGCGGGGCGTGAGCTGTGAGCCTGGCAGGTGACGGCAGGGAGCAGTGGAGCTCGGAGTGGCCTTTCTCAGGAGACGCTGGGCACAGCAGGGTGAGTCCCACAGTCAGTAAAACAGGCTCCGTCCCTGTTTCCGCGGTGCTGGTGCGGACTGGCGTTACAGTGGAGAGACGGAGAGCCAGACGAGCCCTGTGGGGTGATGCCGAGGAGCGGGGTCCCAAGGCGGGGGTGGTAGCGAGTAACAGAACACAGACCAGCCGTGGCTGAGCAGCCAGGCCATGTGGTCACCTCACGCCGTGGCCACCTGTGTGGTGATGACATCAGGGCCGCACCCGGTCCTTCCTGCGTCCCCGCCGTGCCCGCGGCGCGCTGCGCCTCCCCACCATGCAGATGGCGGCTGCAGCCAGGGTCCCATGGCAGCGCACAACAGCATTCCAGGCAGAGGGGCAGAGGGGAGCGCGTGGCCTTCTCTGGGGGCAGCTCTGTGTGTGTGTGTGTGTGTGTGTGTCCGGGAGGAGGTGGTTCCCACAAGGCCCGGCAGTGTCCCCTTCCGTCTCGTGGTGGGTAATGGTACAGGAAGATTGCGTTTCCGTGGTTGCCTCGGAGCAGCAAGGCTTCGTCAGCGCGCCTAGGTACACAACTGCAACGAAAACGAGGTTCTGTTCCAGGAAGGAAGAGAGGAGGCGGCTGCTGGTGGCAGCAGGTACGCCTCTGACGGGACGGGGCAGAACAGCATGGCCTGGCCACGGCCGCTCTGTGCGCAGTGGGGACGGCGCCGGGAGAGGGTTCTGCTCCCTGCACCACTGGGCACCCACCATCCACCTGCGCAGGAACCCCGGCCGGCATGGAGGTGAAGGGGCTCTGGTTCCTGTTGTGCTGTTAACTTCTCTGAGTCTTCAAGGTTTTATTTTTATTTTGTTTTTTAAAGGATCATTCTGTCTGTGGTGCCTAACCTGGGGTTAACACTGACGATGACAGTCACAGTCTTAGTCACAGGGGATGGCCACTCAGCCTTTGTTCTCAGTGTGACTGTGTCCTTACTTCTCTAAACAACCTTGGGTCGTTGGTGCCATCGGTGTCCACACTGCTTCCCGGGTGAGGAGACAGACGCTGAGAGGTTAGGAAGCTGGTGTGTGATTGTCCGGATCACACACGTGGGAGCCAGGAGTTCAGCTCTGTTGTCTGGCCCCCACCTGCTCGTCTCCCGCTAAACGTCCTGCCTCTAAGTAGTTGAGGTCGCCGTGAGGGCCAGGTGTGGCGACGGCAGTGCCGGCTGCCCCTGTGTGTTGAGCTCGCTCTGTTTGCCGGCACCCTCGCGGGCCCTGGCTGTGGCGGTGGTGGAAGAAGTCGAGGGAGAGAGACAGAGATGACCGGAGGTCTGGTGGTGCTCCACGCTTTGAAGGAAAGACAAGCAGAGAGGGAGGGAGGATGACCACAGGCTGCTCCTTTATGTCACGTGGCCCCGCATGGCCTGGCCGAGGACTTGAGCCGAGCATGGACTGCGTGAGGTGAGGAGGTGGTCTTGGCCTGTCCAGGCAGCAGGTGTATGGCTGGAGCTAAGTGGGCAGCAGAGGGCGGCGTCCATGGGGAGGTGGATGAGGCCGCACAGCTGGTGTGGAGAGTGGGGCTGGCCGGCCCAGCAGGGACCGTGAGGGGTTCTGGGCCAGGTGAGCTGGGCCTCAGCTCTGACTGCGACTCTGCTGCTTTCTTCCGAAGGTGAAGGTTTAAGGAGAAGGACACGCCCAGCTTTGCATCTTAAAAGATCTCTTGGCGGCTCTGTGACTCAGTTTCCTCATCTGTCAAATGAGGACGGTGACAGCTGTGCTGCCAAACCTTGGACCAGTTTGTTTAGATGGAACGAAGTCTTTGCTAAGCCGTGAGGCACAGGTGCGAGTGGCTGTCGCAGGGGCCGGGCTCTGGCCTGACATCGCGTGGTTCCGTGCTGAAGGCCAGTGGCCACATGACAGTCTCAGAACTGGAGGAGCACTCTTCTCAGCATTGTTCCACTCAATCTTTACGCCCAGCCTAGGGGGTTGAAATGACTGTCATTCCCAGTGTCCGAGAAGGAAGCCGAGGCTCGGAGAAGCCCGAGGGATGCACGCACGGCTGGACGAGGTGGGGGCGGGTTTTCCAGCAGCGCCTTCTGAGGCGGGATTCCCTTCCCAAGAAGAGGCTGCTGGGCATTTGTGGAGTGGGCTGTGGGAAGGTGGGGCACGAGCTCAAGGAATGGATTCGAAATCTGACCGTACGTGGGTGGACATGGACTGGCTTAGCATGACAACTGTTGTTATGGTCACACACGCAGTCCCTGGAGAACAATGCAGCTTACGCAGCACAGACTGATGCACAATAGGAACTGCTGAAAATGCTCTGAGCAGATGCTGGCTGTAACACAGAAGGCTTAGCAAAATAAGGTGGTCATAACACACCAGCTGATGGCAATTAAACGCCGAAGACAAAAGAACAGTGTGGTTCAGCTAAGACCTGAGAGCCTGGCTCTAATCCTGACCGTGGCCACTGAGAAAGATGGCGACACAGGGTGTGGAAGGGGCGAGGGAGGTGCTCCCACCACCGAGAAACGCCACACAGGCCCTCAGGACAGTGCTCAGGGGCTAGGAGGGGCCACGTAGGTCTCCAGGAATCTCGCCCCGAGTGCCACTGGTCTACACTCTGACGCTCTGAAGTTCCTTGAAAATTGAAGTCCCTAGGGCTTTGGCTTTGGTTTTGGAAGTGTCAGAGGGCTGAAGAATTCTGTGAGGGCCCAGCCCACGATGGGAAGCCTAGCAAAGAACATCCCCCAGAGGCCACTGAAGGCTGCCCTCGTCTCCATGCAAGAGGCTCCTCCACGAGAGGCCCTGAGCGTGCGGCCCGTCCTCAGAGACTGTGGGGGGGGCCTTCTGCCGCCTCGATGACTCCTGCCTCCCCAGAGGTTCTCTGCCGGCACAGAGACTCGCTGGGTCCTCTTGTCCAGGCCTCATCTCCCGTCCTGGCTCCAGTGGTTCTCAGAAAAGCCCACGGATGCTGAGTTTGCATGCTTGTGGGGAAGGGACAGGGGTCCGGAGTCTGGGTGAAGAGCAGAGGAGGAGGGAGGGAGAGGGGGTGGCGCAGGGCTGCTCTCCTGGCAGCTCAGGGCCGCAGAGGTGGGAGGCGTCCCTGGTGGGCCTTTGTCAGCATCGCCATGCAATATCCCCGCCGGCTTTGTCTCTGCTTTGCATTTTATCAATACCTCCAGCGGACCCTGCTGTCCCTTCCTGTGGGTTTATTAATATTGCCCTCTGATCTATGGGTAGCTTTATATTCCAGCCCCATCCCGGCTTCTCCATACTCAGACACCATATTTAATTAGATTTTCTCCCTGGCGCAGGCAAACAGAAATTGAACTCCTGGTGTATCTCTATTGCTCTGGAGCCCGTGCCTGACAGAAGTAGACAGCTCTCTTTCCCTCTCTGGCTTCCTCCGCCTCGTCCCCTCCAGTCCTGCCTCTGACATTAATATTCCGACACAGGCCCGTTTCTCGGTTCCATCGCTGGCCCTAAACTCTGAAATTCCTCACGTCGTCACCCGCAGCCACTCAGATGAACCATGTGCTGAAGGCTTCACGGCTCCCACTGTCCGATCTTCCTCCAGACTTTGGGCAGACCTGGGTGTTGACAGGTGGAGGGGGTGGAGCGGGTGGGGACCGTCCCGATCTGTATGCAAAGCTGACGAGTGGTTCAGCCTGAAAACAAGGAGACAAATTAGACATCCTTCCAAGGGGATGACTTCACCACTTACTCTGTTACAGTTTTTCCATCTGTAAAAAGGAAAACAAAGCAGAATTGGCTCTTATTGAAGTTACGAAGAATGAAGATGTCTAAGTTCACTCTCGGTCAACCAAATGTGAAGGCAGGGAGGCGGGTTAAGAAGAGACATGGAGTGGAGAGGTCCCACGATGGCAGGGGAGGAGGCCCTGAGTGATCCTCCTCTCACAGACACACCCACATCACACCAATCTGCAGAGCAGCTACCAGCGAGAAAGAGTGGAGCCTACCAGAAAAGATCTACAACTAAAGATACAAAAACGGAACCAGCGAGATGGGCAGAGTCATGGGTGTAGCCAAGACCCTCACCCCAGGCGGGTGCCCCATGAACAGAAGAGTGATTACAGTTGCAGAGGTTCTTGTCCCCAAAAGAATAAAGGGTTCAAACCCCACACAGGCTCCCCAGCCCAGGGGTCCTGCACCGGAAGACGAGCCCCCAGAACATTTAGCTTTGAAGGCCAGTGGGGCTCACATTCAGGAGTCCCAGAGGGCTGTGGGAAATAGAGCCCTCTCAGGGTGCACACAAAATCTCACATGCGCCGGGACCCAGGGCAGAAGCGATAATTTGAAAGGGGCCTGGGTCAGACTGACCTACTGATCTTGGGGAGCCTCTGGGAGGAGGCAGGAGGCACCTGGGGACACAGACACTGGTAAGAGCCTTTTCTGGGGAGCTCATTTTGCCATGTGGACACTGGTGCTGATAAACACTCTTTTGGAATCCTCCCTGTAGGTTATTAGCCTCAGAACCAGCCTGCCCATGCCAACCAGCCTGTAGGCACCTGAGTACTCAGTACTCAGGTACCAGAACTCACCAGAACCGGTACTCAGGGATGCCTTAGGCCAAGCAACTAATGAGATGTGGACACAGCCCCACCTTCCAGCAGACAGGCTGCCTTAAGTCTCCCTGAGCCCACAACTGCCCCTGGACAAGGCTTTGTTCACCAGAGTGCTCAGTACCTGGCCCCACATACCAGTGTGCAGTCACTAGACCCAGGACCCCCAGAGCCCTGCAGCCAGAGACCCTGGGACCCAGCTCCACCCACCAGTGGGCAGGCACAAGCCCCAGAATCCCTGGCCCCACCCACCAGCAAGCCTGCTGTAGCTCCTGGACCAGCCTCACCTACCAGTGAGCTGACACCAGCCCCAGGAAAACCCAGCCCAGCAGCCTGCAGACTTGGCTCACCCACCAGCAGGCCAACACAAACTTTGGGACACCTTGGACCCTGCGGCCAGCTGTGTCAGTATCCGGCACTACCCACCAGTGTCTGACATCAGCTCTGGGACCCCTTGGCCCTACAGCTAGACCCCAGGACCCAGCTCTGCCCAACCAGTGGACTGGCACTAGCCCCAGGACCTGACCTCACCCGCTGGTCAGCAGGCACCAGCCCCGGGATCTCCTGGACTCTGTCTCTGCCCAGCAGTGAGCCAGCACTAGCCCCAGGGACCCCAGGGTTCTGCAGCCAGCCACCTCATGACCTGGCCCTGCCAACCAGCAGCCAGCAGCCTCGACATACATCAGGGCTTGGCAACCAGCTGGACCAGGGGCCAGCCTCATCTATCAGACTGCCCATAGTAGTCGGCCCACCACAACAGAAGGACACATGCAGCCCACATAGGGGGCAGCCCTAGAGCACATGGCTCAGGTGATGAGAGGGGAGTGTGCTGCTGGGATGCACAGGACGTCCCCTGCAAAAGGCCGCTTCTCCAAGGTTGGGCAATGCAACCAACCTACCAGATACACAGAAACAAAACAGCAAGTTAGGCAAAATGAGGCAACAGGAGCATGTTCCAAAAGAAGGAACAAGATAAACTCCGAAAGAACTAAGTGAGTGAAGATGTGCGATCTACCTGAGAAAGAGTTCAAGGTAATGATAGTAAAGATGATCAAAGAACTTGGGAGGAGAATGGATGAACCGACTGAGAAGCTGGACGTTTTTAACAAGCAGTTATAAAATATAAAGAGCAACCAGATAAAAAGAACACAATAACTGAAGCGGAAAGCACACCGGAAGGACTCGGCAGTAGGCTAAATGGTACAGAGGGATGAATCAGCTGGAAGACACAGTAGTGGAAGTCACCGAAGCTCAACAGGCAAAAGGAAAAAAGGATGAAAAGAAAGAGGGGCAGTGTGAGAGACCCCTAGGACAACACCAGACGTGTAACGTTCACATTATAGGCGTCCCAGAAGCAGAAGAGAGAGAAAGGGGCAGAGAACATATTTGAAGACATCGTAGCTGAAAACTTCCCTAACCTGGGAAAGGAAACAGACATCCAGGTCCAGGCAGCACGGAGAGTCCCAAACAGGATCAACGCAAAGAGAGCCACACTGAGACATGTTGTAATTAAAATGGCAAAAACTAAAGATAAAGGGAGAAAATTTGAAGCAGCAAGAGAAAAGCAACACATTTCTTCAAGAGAATTCCCAAAGGGCTGTCAGTTGACTTTTCAGAGAAATTGCAGGACAGCAGGGAGTGGCATGATGTAATCACAGTGATGCGAGGGAAAAGCCGACAGCCAAGAATACTCTGCCCCGCAGGGCTTTCGGTCAGATTAGATGGAGAGGTGGAAAGACAAGCAGAAGTTGAGAGGGTTCGGCACCACCAAGACAGCTTTACAAGGAATACGAAAGCGACTCCTCTAAGGGAAAAAGGAAAGGCCACAACTAGATACGTGGAAAAGCTCCTTATATAGCAAAGGGGGTGAAGCGACCACGTGCAAGGGCTGGCAGGAAGGTCAGAGACCAAAGCAGTAGAGTCACCTGCGTCCACAGTGGGCAGCTAAGGGGTGCACGGAGCAGCTGGGTGAAAAGTGCGATGTCAGACCGGTCATCGTGAGGGGGGGGAGTACAAACGCAGGGCTGTTAGAAAGTGTTTGAACTAAAGAAATTGGCAACTTCAAGTAACCACACATGCATGATGTATAAACGTGTCGCATGCATATGCCTACGTCGTGGCAACCAGAAACCAGAGGTCTATAATAGACAGATTCGCAAAACAGAGAAAGGAATGTAAGCATGACACTAAAGATAGTCACCAAATCGCAAGAGAAGAGGCCAAAAGAAGAAGAAAGGAGAAAAAAAGAGAACCACGAAGACAACCCCCAAATACGTACAAGTCAGTAATTACTTGAAGTGTCGATGGACTGAATGCTCCAATCGAAAGACACAGAGTAGTCGGATGGATACAAAACAAGACCCATGTGTAAGCTGCCTTCAGGAGACTTACTTCAGATCTAACGGCGCATGGACTGAAAGTGAGGGGATGGAAAATGGTGCTCCACGCAAAGGGAAATCAGAAGAAAGCTGGGGTCACGCCGTATGATGTCACTCGTATGTGGAATCTTAAAAAAAAAAGAGGACACTAATGAACTCACCTATGAAACAGAAACGGACTCGCAGACACAGTAAACAATCTTATGGTTACTGGGGACACGGGGTGGGAAGGGATAAATTTGGGAGTTTGAGATTTGCAAATGTTAGCCACTATATATAAAAATAGATAAAAACCAAATTTCTTTTCTATAGCAGAGGGAACTTTATTCAGTATCTTGAATAACCTTTAGTAAAAAAGAGTATGAAAACCAATATACGTACGTATATGCATGACTGGGACATTGTGCTGCACACCAGAAATTGACACATTGTAACTGAGTGTACTTCAATGAAAAACAAACAAACAAAAAGCTGGAATAGCATTACTTACATCAAACAAAATAGACTTTAAAACAAAGACTATAACAGGAAACGAGGACATTACATAATGTTCAAGGGATCAATCCAAGAAGATACAGAAATTATAAATATATATTCACCCAGCATAGGACCACCTAAACACGTAAAGCAAATGTTAACAAACAAAGGGAGGAATTGTCGGTAACACAGTAACAGTAGGGACTTTAACACCCTACAGAGATCAATGGACAGAACCCTCCAGACAGAAAATCAGTAAGGAAACACTGGCCTTAAATGACACATTAGACCTGGGGGACTTAATAGATCCACACAGACCATTCTGTTTGAAAGCAGCCGAATGTGCGTTCTTTTCAAGTGCACGTGGAAGGTTCTCGGGTGGATCACGCGCTAGGCCCCAGGTTCACAGCAGCATCGTTTACAGCAGCCAAGATACGGAAGCGGCACGTGTGTGATGTCCTCAGGGTCCATCCACAAGCACATTCTGAGCCGCGCGCACCCTCCCTGACCTTCTCAGTTCCCTGTCCAGATGTCGGCTTCTGGGGGGCTTCCCCTGAACCCCCTGCTGCAGCGTCTCTGATCTCAGGACCCTCTTGCTCTATCTCCTGTCGCACTTGTCCTCACCGCCTTCACACGACGTGTGTGGGTCCCTCGCCTTCATGCTTATCGTCTGTCCCTATGTGTGCACTCCACAGGGACAGCAGGGTTTGCCTGCTTGGTTCCGTGAACTGCTCTCAGTGGCTGGAGCAGCGCTGGGCACGCATGTAGGCTCAGGGGATGTGTGCTGAGAGATGAGTTGAGGGTGTTTGGTCCCACGTGCGGGACTGGGCAGCAGGCCAGCTCTCAGGGGCTGAACCTGTGTTGTGGGGAAGTGGACCGGCCCGGGGCGCCCAGGTCCTGTGGAGTTCCAGCTCAGGGATTTACCCCGTCTGGGGCCTGAGGGGAGATAAGTGACTCCAGCTTTCCTTGTTGGAAAATGTGGGTGATAACAGCCCTCCCCCGACAGGAACATTGGAGGGTTAACAGGATGCACGAGAAACACCCCCCGAGGGCCCGACACGTGGCCCTGCTGACGGACGCCGGATCTCACTCACCCTGTGGTTGGTGGCACTGACGCTCACGCAGGGAGGTTGGGCTGCCTTTTCTCATGTGGTTTGGCCGTTGCTGTGTTGTGAATTGGACCCTTTATCTCAGAGGACACGAAGTGATGCCTCCACAAGTATGAGGGCAGAAGACGGCTTTTGCAATAAAATACTCAGTTTTTATCTACTTTGTTCTTCTTGGCTCCTTGGACAGTTACCGAGTCGTGTGCACAACTCTGAGACCCCTGGACTGGCCGACTGTGAACCTGGTCTCCAGGTCCTGCTCCCCCACCCGGCTGACCACCTCGGTCCTTGGGCCCTGCCGTGTGTCTTGCCTCACTTCTGTATTTGTGAAGTAAGAGGGCTTCTTTCTTTGTAGGTTGTGAGGAGAATTCTGACCTTTGGGGCGTCACAGGGTTGTAACAGAGATGAAGCCAAAGGGCTTTGAAGAGCGACAGCCCATTAATAGTTTTTATTAAACAAAGGGAACCAGATGAGTCTCCTGATCCTGTTCTCTGTGGTTCAGCCAGAAACACATTTCTCCCCAGTTACCCTCCAGTGCTCAGGTCTCTAGATTGTGCAGGCTGTGTTTGCCAAACTCCCATGTCTCTCCCGGTGCCGCCTGGGCCAGATTCCTCCTTTGGCCTCAGGAAGGGCTTTCCCTGAGCCTCGGGTCTTCACCTGTGACCTGCGGGAGAACCGGTGCCAGGCCGGCCTGCTCCTGCCCGCCCGTCTGTCTGGGAGGGATGTGTGGGTGTGTGTTGAGGGTGCAGGGACACGGGGCGGGTCAAAGGGCGAAAAGTTGCTGCCTGATCCCACTCTCCCTCCTGTCCCTCCTACACATGGGAACTAACTCGGGTCGCGGGGACAGGACCAGACAGGGATACCCTGAGTGGTGGTGAGTTGATTTATGAGGTGAGCAGACAACAGAGGAGTGAGATGGCGTCACAGTGTGTCTGATCTCACTTGCTGATGGATTTCTGCGGCTCAGCACAGGGATCCGCCTGGGCTTGGCTCAGGGATCCCCCAGAGGGCCCGGAGAGGCTGTGAGGAGAGCAGCCCGAGGCTTGGGGCCGGGGTGGGACGCTGCCCTGCAGTTCCCGGCCACTGTCCACTGTCTCCCTGTCCTGGGGAGAGGCCAGGGTGGGGAGCGTGTGGTCCTGCAGGGGCAGCGGAGGCCTGGGCTGGGCGTGGGGCTGCTGTGGGCACCGTCCCTCTGCGCCCTCAGCATAGCTGGCTGCAGGCCGAGGCTTGGCCCTCGTCAGCCCACCCTCCCCGCCCACAACTGTAAGGCACCTTTTAACCCCTGGAGGGCTCATCTCTTGACTTTGGCCAGAGGTCACCCAGGTCTGGGCCTTGTGCTCAGTTCTTAGCTCTTCCCATCTCCTTCCCCTTCTCCCTGCAACTGTGTGTGTGTTCATGGAGGGGCTGGACTTCCTCTGTAGCTGGGCAGTTATAACAATGCTTGTTTAAGGCATCCTGAGAATGTGCAGAAACCCAGATAACCGTACTTTTCACCTCATCAGCTGCCTCAAATTCCACACTTCACTTTTTGGACTGAAGTCACTCACAGGACACATGGGTGAACCCTCTGTCTGCTCCAGAGGGTCTGCTCAAGGACATGCGTCTGGATGGACCCCAAGGTGCCTGGCGGCCTCTGTCCATCTGCTCTGACAGATCCCAGGGGCAGGGCCGGGTCTCACAGTGTGCAGCGCAGAACGACGCTCAGAACCAGAGTTGGAGACTCTAGTCTCAGAGGACGGGAGAGAACGGGGGTGGAGCAGCGGGGTGTGGACAAGGCGGGTCTGAGTTCTGGCAGACTTTCCAGGTTCAGGTCTGAAGACCGCAGAGCACATTTCTCCGGGAGCATGGGGCACTGAAGGCGACTGAAGCGGCTGACGCGGAGTCTAGCGTTGAGAGCGGTTCCTGGCTGCGTTTGTTTTCTCTTTTCCTGTTTGCCATGCAAGTCACCACAAACGTCGTGGCTTAGAGTGCACATTTGTTACCTGGCAGGCCAGTGGGTCAGAGTCCTGCGCGGGGCAAGGTGTCAGCAGGGCTGTTCTCCTCCCGGGGGGCCCCTTTCTGTGCCCTGGCTCTTCCGGCGCCTCAAGTCCCGGGGCTCCCAGCCCCTCAAGTCCCGGGGCTCCCAGCCCCTTCTTCTGTCTGCAGAGCCAGCCTGTGGCGTCTCTCTGGCCTCCTCCCACTGTTAGCCCCTTTCTGACCACAGCTGACCGTTTCAAGGGCGTACAGGTGGCACAGGCTGAGCCACACGCCCCCGGCTGGGGCACGTGGATTGGGGGTTCACTAGCTGGTGTGGTGCATCATGGGTGCGGGGAGCCAGCAGGGCAGCCTGGTCGCTGCAGGGCACAGACGGGGAGGACGGGGCACCGCGCGCCTGCAGAGCGGGGGCTGCCCTTTCCTGGGACCTCTGACAGACTCCTGGTTTCTATAACGAGTTCCCTTTGTGCCCACTGTCAGCGGGGCTCACTTGTCGTAAACCACCATTGACTGCGACAGGAGCAACATGGGGGAGGGCCCGTGGTACTTAAGGAGGGAGCAGTTTCCAGGCAGATTGCACGTTGTGACCGTGGCCGTGACAGTCCTTACTCCACGTAGATCAGGAACGGAGAGTGCACCCCAACATACGGACAGTGGTTGTCTCTGGAAGAGGGGCAGTGTGGGTAATTCCTAACTTTCTTGTGCTCTCAGTATTTCAGTTTTGTGCGCCAGCTCTGGGCCTGGGGGTTTCTACTCTCTGCTCTGACTCCTTTTGGAGGCTCACTGGCCAGATTGGAGGCTGGCTTTTACCCCTGGGTGCCTATTGAATTCTTTAGCTTTTGTTCCAACCTTGACCATCTGGCCTGTCCACATCTTCTTCCCAGGAGCCACTTGGCTTGGATTTGTTCATTTCTCAGAGCAGAGATGACGGTCTTACCCCAGCCCCAGGAGCGTCCCCGCCCATTCCCACCTGTGCCCCAGAAGCTCGGTGTTAACAGAGCTCTAGCAGTCACGTTGCAAAAGCAGCAAACCCACAGCAGAGGGGACCAGGCCCGGAGAAACAGGCCCTCCCCTGGCGCTCCCCGGGCCCAGCCAGACCCTCTTCTGGGAGGAGGCTTTGGGATGTTTGCCAAGATAAAGTTGTCCCGGCTCCGTGTACAATGCTGTTGGTTGGGGCTCATATTCTGAAAATGCTGATGACATTCTCATTTTATTGTTTGTTTTAATTATCGTCCTCTTACTGCCTTGCAGCAATGTTCTCTCTCCCCTGCAGGAATGTGAGCCCAAACACAGCTGCATCCTTGGGTTATGTGAGACCCACGGGGCCCAGAAGGAGTGATCAGACTGCAGGCAGGAAATGAGTCTGACCTGCAGTCTGCACGGGCCCTGGGTTTGGGCAGTGTCTCCATCAGTAGAACAGGCACCCCCCGGGGAGCACTGAACCTGGGGGCCGGCATGGCTGGCGGGTGCTCCGGGGCCACAGTGTCCACCCCCGGGGATAGCTGGCCTCGAGCGGGGGTAGAGACGTGTTTTCAGTCTTCTTTCTGGGAGACAGGGAATTTATGTATGAAACTAGAGGTCACAGCTATGCAGGAACCCATGTTCACAGAGGCAGGCGTAACTCTTGCTCCAGTGCCGTCTGTGCTTCCTCGTGAGGCACCTTACGTGATTTGTGGTGATGTCGCATCACGTAGCAGGACAGGTGAGCACCTGCGGCTTCCGCCTTCCTGTGGCTTTGCAGGTCCCAGGGGTGCGCGGCCTCACCGGGCGGGCAGACCCGCACAGTCCCAGGGACAGATGTCGCTGGGAACAGCAGTTACTCGCTTCGGAACAAACCAGCGAAGTCAGTATGCTCCCACGCCGCCTCCTGTTCCTCCCTCAGCAGCCAAGGCTTGCAGAAGTAACGTGCTTTATCAAAGGTCACAGCATCCTGGGGCCTGCAGTGAAACTCAAGACTCTGGCTCTGAGGCTCGTGTTTTTTTCTTTAAACACAGGAACAATGGAACCAAAACCCGACCCAACCCAATACAGGGCAAAATAGCACAGCCCAACCCAACTCAACACAGCACAGTCCAGCCCAGCGCGGTCCACGCAACCAGAAACAGCACGAGGCCCTGCTGCCTGGAGGCCCCGTGCTTGTTTCCCAGTTCCTCTTGGACTTACTCTCCTTAGGGTGTTAGACTCTGACGTTTTAAGGAGAGGGACGCCACTTAGGGCATCTCAGTCCTCTGAAGATGCGAAAGTAGCTGTTCAGGGGGCGTCCTGAGGAGGATTCGGGCAAGCGTCCTGCGTCTCGCGCTGTGGAGTTTCTGTTCGGCGTTAGCCTTCGCTCACGCGGGCAAACTGTCCTTCTGATCCCCACTCTGCTCATGAGCACCCAGACCCTCCTGCTGCTGGGGAGATGCAGCCACATGCACTGCCCTGGCTTCAGTGCACAGAGGGCTGTGTGCTGAAGGCTTTCCTCACCTCTCCCTGTGGATCCTTGGAAATCTCATTGTCTCATCAGAGGGCGGAATCCAGCGAATCCTTTACGTTGGGTTTCTGGGGGCCGAGAGCTTTCTGAGCCGGACACCGAGATGCTGAACATCCTCAGTCTCTAAGAGCTCAGGAGTGGGCCCGACAGTCGGCAGGACAGCTTCCCTGCCGTGTCGGTTCGTGTTTCTGCCGAGGACCCTCCTCGGTGCAGGCGGGGGCCTCTGTCAGAAGCAGGCTCAGCGTGGCAGCTGTCCCAGCCTGGCTCCGTGCCCTCCCCTCCCCCTCCTCATGGGCCTTTCTGTGGGGCTGGGCCCTCATGGGGCTCATCAGGTGCACCTCATTCACTGGGCCCTACTGTATGAGATGGGTCTCAGCTGGAGGCAGCAATGTGGGGGGAGAAAGGGCTGATTGAATTTGGTTTGGGACCAGCTCCAAGTCCCGCAAGGCTTGCTAATGCTTGGGGTGATTTCCATGTCACTCTGAAGTTGCTTGTCTTTCTCCCGGAGGCGGAGGCTGCTGCCGGGGGTGGAGGACTTAACGCTGGAGGCTGCCTGAGAGATGGGAATGAGGTAAACGCCGTGTCTAGAGCTTGCGCTGTCTGCGCGCGTGCGTGTGTGCGTGTGAGCGTGGCAGCTGTTGGCTCCTTCTCCCTCCCGTAGGGGAGGTCACAGTGCCGAGGAGTCGCCCAGGGCGTGGCTAGGCGTCTGGCCAGTGACAGAGGCGCCATGTGACACTGGGAGAGGGGCTCTTGGGGGAAGCGGAATGTGCTGGCGGGAGCCGATGGTGCGCTGGAGGGACGTGCAGGGCAGGGCTGGCGATGGGTTCAGAGGGACCCTTGGTGAAGCTGGAAGAGCCAGGATGAGCACACCCGCAGCTGGATCCGTTGGCGTCCCTTACGCAGGGCCCATGCCGGCTCTGCACCGCGTAGTTTCTAGGTTGTGATGGAGAAGTGATCCCCTCGGAACTCTCCAGTTAGTGACCCTGTGGAGGGAGGAGAGACCGAGGCTCCGAGGAGCCCCCAGGTGCTGGGGGACAGGTGCGCAGTCGGGAGGAGGCTGTGACGTGTGTGATGCGTGCATTAGGTGGGAGGAAGCTCAGGTGGCTTCTGAGGGCCTTTTCAGTCTAGGGTTGAGTTTCTTCTGCAAGGACAAGCTGGACACAGCATGTGTTCATTCACTTGTTTCTTCAGCAGTGATGTCAGTAATCCACGCCCGGGGTACAGCGGGAGGGGGTCAGCAGCGCCCCAGCACGCGTGGAGCCTAGCGTTCAGCACACGTTGAAGGGGCAGTTGGTGTGACACGCAGACCTGGGCAGACCCGCTCCTCCGGGCGGTGCAGCTGTGGCTTCTCAGAGCAAGTGCTGTCTGATCGACACTGACAGTAATTGGCCAGACGACAGGCTGGGGGGACGTGTGTGCAGGCAGGTCCTGACACGAGGAGGAGGACGGCATTTTCAGGGTCAGAGAGGGTCCGGGCGGCTGGGAGGAAGTGCGGAGGACGCAGGGCAGGGAGGGGCGCAGAGGCCGAGTCGTGTCTGCTTCGCCATGGCTCATCTTCATGCCGAAGAGGGAGCTTATTAAAGGTTTTAAGAAGGGCCTGGGACTCTACCAGCCTCGGGTCAAAGGAGAAGGCTTTCCCGAGGGCCTTGGTGCACTTGAGGTTCCCTTGGGTGAACAGTCTCAAAGAACAGCTCCCGCAGAAGACCAGGTGAGACAGGGCGGGGTGACGCAGGTGGAGGGTGGCGGTGACGAATGGGAAAAAGTGGGCAGACAGGGAGAGGCACCAGGTTGTGGTGGGTGAGACGGGAGGAAGGGGAAGGACTGCCAGGGTTCTTTCTTTTTTTCTTTTTTGAGGGTGAAAGTTACTTTCTTTTCTTTTTCAAAATTGAAAAATAGTCGATTTACAACGTTGTGTTAGTTTCCGGCGTACAGCAAAGTGATTCAGCTACACACACACACATAAATATCTGTTCTTTCTTATATTTTTTTCATTATAGGCTATTACAGGCTATTGAATACAGTTCCCTGTGCTCTACAGGAGGTCCTTGTTTATCTGTTTTATATATGGTGGTGTGTATCTGTTAATCCCAAACTCTTAATTTATCCCCTGCCTTTCTCCTTTGGTAACCGTAAGTTTGTTTTCTGTGTCTGTGAGTCTGTTTCTGTTTTGTAAATAAGTTCATTTGTGTCATCTTTTTAGATTCTACATATAAGTGATATGTGGTATCTGTCTTTCTCTGTCTGAGTCACTTAGTATGATAATCTGTAGGTCCATCCATGTTGCTGCAAATGACATTAGTTCATTCTTTTTTATGGCTGAGTAGTATTCCATTGTATAAAATATACCACAACTTCCTTATCCAGTCATCTGTCAGTGGACACTTAGGTTGTTTCCATGTCTTGGCGATTGTAAATAGTGCTGCTATGATCATTGGGGTACAGGTATCTTTTTGAATTAGTGCTTCCTCTGGATATATGCCTGGGAGTGGGATTGCTGATCATACGGTAACTCTTATTTTTAGGTTTTTTAAGGAGCCTCCATAGTGTCCTCCATAATGGCTGCACCAATTCACCTTCCCATCAACAGTGTAGGAAGTTCCCTTTTCTCCACACTCTCTGCAGCATTTGTTATTTGTAGACCTTTTAATGGTGGCCATTCTGACTGGTGCGAGGTGATACCTCATGGTAGTTTTGATTTGCATCTCTCTGATAGTGACGGTGAGCATGTTTCCATGTGCCTGTTGGCCATCTGGATGTCTTCTCTGGAGAAATGTTTGCTTAGGTCTTCTACCCATTTTTGGATTGGGTTGTTTGTTTATTTGTTATTGAGTTGTATGAGCTGTATGCATATTTTGGAAATTAACCCTTTGTCAGTTGCATCATTTGCAAATATTTTCTCCCATTCCATAGATTATTTTTTCATTTTGTTGATGGCTTCTTTTGCTGTGTAAAAACTTACAAGTTAAATCAGGTCCCATGTGCTTATTTTTGCTCTTGTCTGTTCCGGCTGGAGCAGCTGGATGGGTAGTTTGCTGCTTACTGACGTGAGTGGCTTGGGGGCAGCCATGATGCATCCAGGCTGGGGCCTGGCTCCCCAGAGGTCGGTGTAGGGTCTTGTCTGGCCTCTTTCTCGTCATGTGTAGGGAGTCTCGGCCCAGAGTGGATGACTCTCCATCTTCCCGTCCTCTGTACGTGGATGCTTTTCCATTGGGCTCTCTCTTGTTCATCAAGTCTGCTGTCCGTGTGGTAGTTTGAAGTGAGGAATTCTCTGTTTTCAGCTCTTCAGGTGGTCACTCAGGGAGTCGTGTGGGGAAGGCAAGATGGATGCTTCAGCCGCATCCTCAGTCTTGATTTCCGGGTGGGCTTCTGTTCTAGCTCCAGTGCTTTCCTCCCCATTTAAACCGGGTTGATGGGCTGGACAGGGAAGTTTATGGCTTTACCCAGATCCCTCTCGAGATCCTGTCTTGCCCACAAGCTCCCAGCAGGGTCCTCACTGACCGTGTTGCTCTTCTCTCAACAGAAGCTGCTTGAATTGGAAGTGGGCACTTGACCTGAGGCCAGCTGACCATCACAGGGGTCAGTCGGATTCTCTCAGGAGTCTGAACTAGGAGCACAGGGAAGGCTCAGTGTAGGTATTTGAGCTGAACAGTCTGCGGACTTGGGATTAGGGTGCTTGGGGACCAGGCAGGTACATGAGTAGATAGACGAGCCTTGGTGACGAGAGACAAGAGGGACATGGAAGCCAGGTCGCGACGAAAGACCAGCGGAGGGCAGGCGCGAAGAGACCGGCGACCATTCTTGTTTCAGTGTTGAAGGGACCTTACTTCCTTTGTCCTCACGTGTCACCTGCAGCCCACAGAGGACGGGACTTCTACCTTCTCCCCTTGAAGGAGCAAGCTGGGGATGGGGTCTCCGTGCCTTGTTTCTGTTTGCCTGAAGAATTCCAGACATGCTGCCGAATAAAGAGGACAACAGAATGTGCTCTCACCAACCAGATTTACCAGATCTTCGAATTTTCTCTTTTGCTGTGCTTCACTGAGGTTCCCTACACTTCTTTCCAATTCCATTCTGTTCCTCCCTCCGCAGAGGTACCCATTGCTGTAAATTTGTTGTTTGTAAGATAATTTCACTATGTTCAATATGCACGTTGACATTATAAAGGTTTTTGGGGGGCTTGATATTAAGCTTTTTACACTTGGTTTTATTCTGAAAAAAATTCTGTCATACTCTTTTCACTTAATGCCATTTGTCATTAACACATCGCATGTGTTTGGATTTGTCCACGTTACAAACTGCAGGCCTGGTTTTTCATTTGTGCTGCTGTAGAGTGTTCTGCTGCATGACTGTGTTCCAAGTTCCCCATTCTTCAAAGCTGAGGGTCTTCCAAGTGGTTTTGCTGTCTTTTTCCAATTACAAAACGGTGTTAAATGGATTTTCTCAGGCCGGGCTCCTGATGAACACCTCTGGGGCTTCTCAGGGACTGTGCTCAGAGCTGCAGTCACTAGATCTTGGGGCCTTGCATGCCTTCGACGTAACTAGACGCAGCTGGACTGCTCTCTGCGGCTGCAGGTCCCCACCGCTCCACGCTCTCACCGACACCTCAGTGTCATTAGACTTTTGTCTTTGCCAGTAGATGGGTGTGAAGTGACAACCGCGGTTGCACTTTACGTTTCTACGGTTACTAATGAGGTTGGCTGCATTTTCACACGTTGGCCGTTTCAGCTTTTTCCCGCGTGAATTGCCTGTGTATTTTAGTTGCCAGGTTCTTTCCCCCGTGCAGAGGATTGCTTGCCGTTTGCTTGTTTGGCTGCAGTTACCATTTGCTCTGGGTAGGAGTCCTGGTTGGCTGTACGTCTCACACAAGTCTTTTCTTTATGTGGGATTTGTCTTTTCAGTTTGTATGTGGCAACTTTTCATGTTCATAGGTTTTCAGTTTTAGTGTGAAATTTATAAGCCTTCTTTGTGGATAGTGCTTTTCCATGTCTTAAGAAATCCCTTCCTACCCTGAGGTCATAAAGACTTTCTTTAATTTTCTTCTGAAGGTTTTTAAAGACTTGTTTTGCGTGTATGTTTTAGATCCATGTGGGATGTACCTTTGATCTGGAGCGAGGAGTGTGCTTTTGGCTCTTCCACGCGAGCGCCCAGTTGTCTCGCTTCACTGGTTTGTTGTCCCGTGCTAACCTCTCACTCCAGCTTTCTTTACACCCGCGGTCCTGGCTTGGGCCCTCTACTTTGTTTTCTTCACCTCTGCAGCAGTGTTGCATTATTTTAATTTTAGCTTTAGGTTTTCTTAACATCTGGTGTAATGATTATATCCACTTTGTTCTTCCTAAAAAGTTTTGGTCAACTTTCTGTCTTTTGATTTTTTTATACACATTTTAGAATTAGTTTGTCGTGGTTCTTGAAGATCCTTGTCTGATTTTTACTGAAATTACACAGAATATGTAGATTAGTTTGAGGGGAATGATCCGTTTCATAACATTATCTTCCCACTGATGACACATCTCTTAATGCTTTCTTTAACATCTTTCAATAACATTTTATTATTTTCTTCAGAAATGCAGTATGCAGCTTTTGTTGTTATTACTTTTTTATACCATAATTATTTTTCTATTATTTTATCTACTTTTTGAACAATTTAAACTATTATTTTAAAACTCTCTTTGCTTGTATGTAGGAGCACAACTGAGTTTTAGAAGTTAATTCCACCTTAATCTTGCTGAACTTTCTTATTGGTTCTACTTCTTTGTTTTTTATTTATTAGTTTTGTTTTTGTTTTTTAAATTATTTTGTTTTTTAAAAAAAAGGTTTGTGTGTTGCCTTGTTATCTTCCTACGTTTCTGGTATTTGGGTATTTCTCAATCTTTGTTTTCTAGTAAGTGTTTTTTTAAGGCTATACATTTACCTCTAAGTGCAGCTTTAACTGTATCCTAGAAGTTTTAATACACTATGTCTTTAATGCTCAATTCTAAATATTTTGTCAGTTAAGTAGTGATTCACTATATCCAAGAGGCTATTTAAGAGCACATTGAAATGTCTGGCTTATGTTTATCTTGGACTATCTTGGTCTGTCCCTTTATCATTCATTTTCATATAAATACAATTTGTTCTATAATATTGATACTTCTAAGGTTTCTGAGATGTTCTCTGCACTGGTTCAAGCTCAGTTTTCATGAATCCTTCATGGACGTTCTTTGTTTGCTGGTGCAGTGTTCCATGAACCATGTCTGTGTGGTCAAACTTGCTTACTTTGTTGACTGAGTCTTGAATATCTTTATTACCTTCAGCTACTTGCTTAACTTTTTTGGATGGAAATATTCTAAAATATCCAAGTATGACTGTAAAACATTCATTTTCTTAATGTAATTTTGTCATTTTAAAAATATATTTTGAGGCTAAGTCATTATTTGCATAAAATAACAATTTTTGTTGTTGATTATTCTGTAGACTCTGTATTATCATTAAAATAATGGCATTCTACTTCCCTTCCTTTGACATAAAGGTTAGTTGTGTGACTTGGTTAGGGCAGTGGAGTTGAGTGGACGTGAGAAACACCACTTTCAAATAGAAGGTTTAAAAGCCAGCACATGACTCACGATGCCCTCTTCCTTCCTTCTACTGTGGGACCAGCAGAGTTTTAGGTAGAGGTGAACCCATCAGCCAGGGTCCGAGGGTGAATGCGTTGTAAGGCAGCGCTGCTCCCAGCCTGTGCTGGTATGTTGCTGAGTGGGAAATAACCCTTTTTTGAGTGAGTCACTGAGATCTTTTGGGTTGTTTGTTACTGCAGCCTAACGTAACCAGTCATGACTAATGCTTCCAACTTACTCCTACGAATGCCTCTGCCTGAAGGTTGATTTTGTCTGTCATGACTACAGCCACTCCGGCTTCCTCTGAAATAGTGTTTTCCTGATGTATCCTTTTAAACCTTCCCTTCAGCCTTCTTGAGTCTTGTAATTTTGGTGTGTCTCCTGTAAACCATGTTTAGCTATATTTTGGTTTCATTTCATTCTGAGATGCTCTGGCCACTAAAATTTATAGCTTTGCTGATGTGTTTCTTCTGTCTCATTTTGTGGTTTCCTCTTTGCATGCTTTTCCCTCCTGCCTTCGGCCTCTCTTGTCACCCATGACCTGGTGCAGTGGGCGGAGTGACAGCCTCCAGAACAGGCGCACGCACTCCCTGGTCCCTGGGGCCAGGAATGTTTGCATGGCAGAAGGTGAGTGTTACTTCTGTGTGTGGTTAAGTTAAAGGTCTTTGGAGAAGATGCTTCTCCTGTGTTATCCTGCTGGACCCCCTGTGCAGTTGTGTGTGCTTTGTCAGACAGACACACAGGAGAGAAGGAGGTGCAGATTGGAATGCCGGAGCCGCTAATCAAGGAAAGCCGACGGCCCCCAGAGGCAAAGAGCAGTTTCTCCCCAGAGCCTCCAGAGGGAATGTGGACTTGCCAACGCCTTTATTTATGGCTTCCAGCCCCCAGAACCATGAGATAATACATTCCTGCTGTTTTAAACCACCCGGTCTGTGGTAATTCGTCACAGCAGTCACACAAAACTAATACAACACGACATAACGCTGTTCTTTCTCCATTGGGTCATTGTGAGGACTAAACAAGGCTGTACAGATAAAGCGCTTACCAGTGCCCAGCCCACATTGAATGCTGAGTAATTTTTAGCCATTGTTCTAATTATTATCATCTTATTAACATTAATGTGTCTTATCTCTCGTTCCCTGGAAGAGCCTGGGATGGAGACTTTTATCCGACTTGTTTACCGAAGGGGTAACACTGTAAGAGAGTGAGGGATGTAAGGTTTAGAGTCTCGCCACTGGACAAGCTGCAGTCGAGTCTTAGGCTGATCCTGTGAGAATCTGTGGACCTGGAGTTTTCCCACCCTGAGGCAACTGAGATAAACTGCTCTGTTCCTGCATTAGTCAGTCACTGGGTGGGGAAACGGGGGATGGGGCGGCAGGGGGAGCTGAGGTGTGGAGGTGGTGCAGCCTCCTCGTTGCTTCAGGGTGAGCCAGCGCTCCCATCCGAGGGCAGACCTCCGGAGAAGGGGGCAGCTGTGGGCTGCGGGCATCAATCCTCACAGCAGCCCAGGTAGGGACGTGTGGCCAGGATACCACCAGTGTCTACTATATGGTAGAAGCTGAAAGACAATGGGGTAATGTCTTCAAAGTGCTAAAGAAAAGTTACCTGTCAACTCAGAGTTGTAGCCCCAATTCAAGTATTATTCAAGTGCTAGAAAAAGACACAATAGCATTTTCACACAGCAGAGTTTTTCCATCCGTAGGCCATCACAAAGAATATATTAAAGGATGTATTTTAGCGAACAGAAAAGTGAATCCAGCAATGAACAGATGAAATTTGAAGTTAAAAACTCGTTACTATTTACATTAGCACCCCCACCCCCACTGAAAGGGAAGTACTCAGGTATAAATCTAGCAAAATATGTGCGGGACCTCCACGGGAAAACCACAAAACTCTGATGAAGGACACCCAAGCAGAACTAGGTAAACGGGGAGACGGTCCTGCTTATGAGGAGGAGGACTCGTGCTGTCAGTCACTGATCTATAGATTCAGCGCAATCCCAATTGAAATGCTAGCAAGTTACCTTGGGGATATCGACAAGCTGATTCTGTAGTTTGTGTGGAGAGGCAAAAAGGCAATACGAGGAGCAAAGGCAGGCTTTGCAACAAATGGTGCTGCAACAGCTAGACAGCCACGTGCAAAAATTGAATCTAGACACAGGCCTTGTACCCGTCACAAAAATTAATTCAGAACAGACCAGAGACCTAAGTGTGAAGCACAAACTGCAGACCCCCTAGCAGATGAGCGGGGGGTGTCTAGACGGCCTTGGGCGTGGAGGTGGCGGTTGTTCTACAACGCTCGAGGCACAGCCCACGAGAAATGGTTGATAAGCTGGACCTCATTACAGTCCAAAACGTGTGCTCTGTGAAAGACGACGTCAGGGGAATGAGAAGGCAAGTCACAGACGGGGACAGAATGTTTTCACAAGACACATCTGATGAGCAATAGGAATCTTCATTCGTTACTGGGGGAAATGCAGAATGGTGCAGCTGCTTTGGAAGATGTTTTGGAAGTTTCTTATAAAACCAAACGGCCTCTTACCGTACCGGCCGGCAGTCACACTCCTTGGTATTTCCCCCAAGGAACTGAAAACTGTGTCCACCCGGCAAATGCATGTGGATGCTCATGACAGCTTTATTTGTAATTGCCAAAAGTAGAAGCAACCAGGATGTCCTTCAGTAGGCGAATGAATACATAAATTATGGTACATCCAGACAATGGAATGTTACTCAGCTCCCAAGAAAAAGAATGAGAAGAACTATCAAGCTGTGAAAAATCATGGAGGAGCATGGATGCAGACTATGAAGTGCAAAGGCCACGTGCCGTGTGATTCCAACTACGTGGCAAAACTATGCAGGCAGTAGAAAGCTCAGTGGTTGCCAGAGGCTGGGGGCGGGGAAGGATGGAGAGGTGGAGCACGGGGGACTTCTAGGGCAGTTTTAGGACAGGGAGACGGCTCTGTATGAGACTGTAAAGATGGATAGATACCATTGTACATTTACCAAAACCCAAGGAATGTGCAACACCAAGGGTGAACCCCAAGCCTAAACTATGGATCTGAGGTGATAATGACGTCAGTGTAGAGTCACTGACTGTAACAAACGTGCCGTCTGGTGGGGGAGGTTGATGGTGCGGGTGGTTGTGTGTGTCGGGGGGGGAGGGGACATATGGGAAATCTGTACTTCCAGCTCAATTTTGCTATGAACGCAAGACTGCTCTAGAAATAGTTTATTAATTAAAAATGAGTAAATCCAAGAGAATAAGTGGGATAGAAGATACAAGGGAGAACACGGCAGAGAGGCAAGAGTTGAAGAGATAGTAAGTGATGCTTTTCTAAAATTAAAGAAAAAAATGAACGTTCACATTGGAAGTATGTTCCAAAACAGGGCGGAGTGCGTACAAATATGAATCCGCATCTAGATGCTTCACAGTGAAATAGCCACATGCCACGGATAAAAAGAAAAAATACAATTTGAATTTCTCATCTAAAGAGAGAAATCAGACTACTTACAAAGGAATCGAATTAGAGTGAGAGCTTACTCGTTATCAAGTCTTTGTTTTGAGAGCAGGGATTCAGAGACGAACAAAAAGTGTGTGTCTGTGTGTGTGTTGGGTGTGTGGGTGTGTGTGGGCGCGTGTCTGTCTCTGGGTGTGGGTGTGTCTGTGTGGGTGTGTGTCTCTGGGTGTGTGTGTCTCTGTGTACGTCTGTGTGTGGTTGGGTGTCTGTGTGTCTCTGTGTGGGTGTGTGTCTCTGTGTGTGGGTGTGGGTGTGTGGGGCGTGCAGTAGGGCCAGCGTGAGGTGGAGACGAGAGTTGAGAGGATGGGGGGTGGTTCGTTGTCAGATGGGAGCTCACCTGCAGATGAGCTGAGTGAGGACGGGGCATTGAGGCGCCTGAAGGAACAACAGGAATGATCAGGTGGTCGGATGTGGCTGGGGACCAACGTGGGGTGGTGATGACCTGGCCAGCTGTGTGGCCCACTGGTGAGGAATGCTGGGTGCTTCCTGCTCTGGACCGCCATCCAGGCCCCTGGTGCAGGAATTCTTAAGGTGCTACCTTCTTGGCAGGATGCAAAATAGAATGGGTATGTTTGTGTGTAGATCTTGGCGGGAAAAGCCGGGGGCGGAGGTGGAGGAGCAGCAGCAGTGGAGGCAGGGCCTGGGGGTTGAAGTCACGGGGGCGTTGAGCATCCTTGACATTGATTCGTTCATCCCTATGACTTCTTTGTTCAGCAGTTGATTGTGGTGGACAAAATTCTAAGATGACCCCTCAGTCTTCCCGGCCTCTGGGGTACCCGTACATTTCCCAGTGATTGAAATGTTAATCTGGATGCTGCTGTGAAGGGTTGCAAATGTAAGTAAGGTCCCAGATCAGTAGACCTTAAGGTAGGGGGTTATCCAGGTGGGTCTGACCTGACCTCTTGAGGCCTGTGGAAGAACTCAGAGACTTGAAGTGGATGCATAGCCCAGTTGGACACAGAAGAAATTGTTGCCCACTTGAAGATGGAGGGGCCTGTGAAAAGGAATGTGGGCAGCCTCTGGCAGCGTGACAGCCACAAGGAAACCGGGGCCACTGCAGGGCACTGACTTCTGCCGACCACTTGTCTGAGCTCAGTAGCAGACGGTACCCAGCCCCACAGGATGGCCATGGGTGGGCAGCACCTGGGTTTCACGTGGTCAGACCCAGACTTCTGCCCTACAGAGCCTTCGAGACCACAAGCCGAGGTGGTTCTGCTCCACTAGGTGTGGTCATTTGTCACACAGAACAGGAAACTGATGCGGTGATGGGGTGATGATGAAGAGAGAAACCAACTTCAGCTTGGCCGGGGCCCCAGGGGTCAGCTCTGCCTCCTGACTCAGCCTCTTGTCCTCTAAGCTCTGGAGCGGCTTCGGGTCGTGCGCCTGCTCTCGGCCACTTCCAGCAGGTTCTGGAAACGAGGATTCAGACCCGATTAGCGAACGAATGTCTTCCTATTGTCTGATTTTTCCTTTTAGTCTCAGAACAGAGGCACACGCTGTTTCTCCACTGATCCTTCTAATAAGTGTGCCGACCTGAAACAATTGACCTTAAAAGATAAAAATAAGTAACCAGCTCCCAGAGCCCTAGCAGCAGCATTTGCATTCTCCCGTCTCCCTGGCTGTGTCCGGGGAGTCTCAGAGAAATGACTCTTGTTACTAGTCTGCTGCCTGTGACTGCTCCTGACGGCTCCCCGCTCCTGGCCCCAGCTGCCGAGGCGGGGCGGGGTGGGCGGGCGGCGCCCAGAGCCTGCAGCCTGGAGCCCTGAGCAGGCTGCCTGGGCTCCCCCAGTCAGAGGAGCCTCCCTCCAACTCTGTGTTTCCAGGGCTTTCTCAGCAGACAACTGGCAGGCCATTGTCATGAGTGGTGACAGGACACACCGCTCAAGCCTTCAGACCTCTTTCTGTTGTGAGGTGCGTCGTTCCACAGAGGAGCACGTGCAACGTGGGGCCACAGTTCTTGAAAACTGTAAAGCAAACAGCAGTGTAGAAGGAAAGGCAGACCTTGCCGGCAGCCCGGGAAACCCCGAGTCCCGTCCCGCCCACAGTGGGAGGGAGGCTCGCTGTCCTGATGCCCAGGAAGATAGTTTCCTGGCCCCCGGGAGCGCCGGCAAGTACTCCCGCGGGCCTGCCTGGGCAGGAGCTGGCCCGCCCTGCCCGGGTGCAGACCGCAGGGGGCGTGTGCGCTTTTGTGTCCTGCTGCTTTACTCAGTGCTGCGTTTTTGAGATTCATCCATTTTATTTATCATGAAACTGGTGTGTTCATTTTCATTGCTGATTGGTGTTCCATTTTCCAAGTGCATCACCGTTTGCTTATCCTTATCCTGATGGCTATTTAATGTAGGTAGTTCTTAGCATCTGGCTGTTTAATCCGTGCTCCTGTGGACATTCTGGGACACGTGCACCTGGTAGGGGTTTATCTAGGGTCGGTCCCAAAGCGCAGGATTGGGTGGATGCAGTGCGTGTGCATCTTCAGTCTTCCTAGATAGTGTCAGACTGCTTTCCAGTTGGGATCCAAGTGCACTGCCATAAACAGTAGGTACAATTTCCCAATTCTGAGTGTTTTTGCCAGCAGTTGGTATATTAATTTTCTATTGCTGCAAAACAAATTGCCATGAACTTGGTGGCTGAAAACAACTTAAACTCATTCCCTTACAGTTTTCATTAGCCAGAGTCTGGGAACAGATTACCAGGTCCTCTGATTAATTTTTGATTGTCTGAGGTTAAACATGTTTCGTATGTTTACCAGCGACTGGCATTTCGTGAGACATTTATTTCATATACTCCTCATTTGCAGATATTTCTGTGACCTGGTTGAGCAATATTCTCTAATAATAAAATTGTATGATGTAATGTTTTTTAAGTGCTAATTGTTTGTCAGCCATTTACACACATTACCTCTTTAAATATACTTAGTGTTTGGAATGGGTAGTGTTAATTTCTCCGTTTTACAGATGATGAAACCGAAGCTCAGACGAGGTAAGTGACCTGACAGAGTCCTATGGGAATCAGTGATTTGGTCTCTGAACCAGCTCAGCGTGACTCCAGGCCCCACGTTCTCAAACCCGAAGGAAATCTAGCATGCTGATTCAAGGGACAAGGAGACTTGCTCTGTGCCAGATTAGAGGGTCAGGTGGTTTCTTATTCCTTTTATGGTGAAAATGATTGCTTTTGTGGGTGAAAGGGTGACTGTGTACGTCTGCAGCTCTGTTCCTTCCAGTGGCGCCCAGCAGGCTTCTCTCCTCTTCGGTCCATCTCCTGTACCATTGCTAGTTCATCTCTGGTCTCTGGGTTCATCACCCCAAAGCCTGTGGGAACAGCTGGGAATATGGTGTCTGAGTCCTTCCTCCCGTCTTTGAAAGTCTGACTCCAAACTCCTTCCCAGCCTCGTGTCCCACAGACGCTCTTCTGGCCCTTGGACAGGGCTCGAGCACACAGATCCCAGTGCTCAGACCACTGCCCCAGGTTGTAAACTGTCCCACTTTCTTTTTCTTCCAAATTCTGCTGAGCCCTCAAGGCTCTCTTCAATGTGTAACTTCTAGATGAATCACCACTTACCTTCTCTGTCCCTAGAGACCTGATCCTCTGTCTTCTAAGTTCCTGCAGCATTTACAATTTTTACCATTTGACCCCTAGTCCGACGCTTCATTATGACGCCACTTAAATTGTCACCTGCCTCAGTAAAATCAGGCACTCACTGCGAGTTAGTGCATCTCCTGAATCTGCCCCAGTTTATACCTTACTTGAACTTTTGAAGCATCTAATATTATTAAGAGAGGAATTGTTCTTGAAATTTCCTTCTCTGTCAGTTTCTGTGACATCTTTATTTCTTGTTTTCCTCTTAATTCAGATTCTCTTTTCACCCGTACCCTTAAGTCTGTTGGTTGAGGTTCTGTCTTTGGCTCTTTTCTCCTTTGCCCTGGACTTCTGTGTTGCTCCTACGTGCCGTGACCTCGTTGGACTCTCTTCCACTGGTCCATTAGCTCCTTGAGGTCAAGGATGGCAGCTTTTCAAAAGTGGAAATAAAGCCTCCCCAGAGCTTCTACGGTGGACCGTCAGTTTCAGCAACAAAGATAAATTTCCAGGCAGGTTCTGTCACCAGAGTGAGCGACTCCATAATTTATGGGAAAACAGATGGAGGAAAATATTAGGAAGAAATGACTTTGATGGCTCGTCCACAAAGCTGTAAAGGCGAACACCCGGCAAACATGTTTGGTTGAAATGGAGTGCAACTCTACTCAGGTATGGGCGGTGCACGGTGACTTCCTTCCAAAGAGTATGGCACGAAGAGAGGGACACAGTGAGCAACTGCATTAGAGAAACCTGAAAGCACTACTGCAGTCAGGTGGCCCAGGTGAACGTCAGGAGTGGTACGTGGTATTAACAGTGTGCAGCCCTGGGACAGGGGGCGTGGTGGGTGTGCCCCCTCCCCCGTCTCTCTCCCCACGACTCCAGTATAATCATGAGAAAAACACGAAACAAACACAAATTCAGGGACGTTTTACAAAATACTCGTCAAAACTGTCAAGGCCATCAGAAGCAAGAGAAGTCTGAGAAAGTTGTCACAGCTGAGGGGAGTCCAAGGAGATTTCATGAATCCATGTCACGTGGTATCCTGGATAAGATCCTAGAACAGAAAAAGAACATCGGGTGAAAGCTGAGGAAATCTGAATAAAGTATAAACTTTAGTTAATAATAATGTATCAGTGTTGGTTCATTAATTGTGACAACTGTGCCATACTATTGTAAGATGTTAACAGGGAAGCCTGGGTGTGGCGTATACCAAAACTCTCTGCACTGTCTGCTTAATTTTTCTATGTATTGAAGCTGTTCTAAAATGAACAGTTTATTTTAAAAAAGGCAAACAAGGGGGCAGCATCTTGTCTTCAGTACATCCCAGGGCTGACCCCAGAGATGGGCAGCCTGCGTTGCTCATGGGTCCCCGTGGCTGCTCTGACACTGTGGTGGCTGAGGTGGTGGCCACGGAGGGAGGTCCGTGGGTGACTTGGACAGGCCCTCTCAACTGATGGACCGGGGTAGAGGCACAGTGCCCTCTGGAGAAGACCCTCTTGGGAGTTTCTCTTTTGACTTGGAGTGTGTCTGTGTGGGGAAAGCTAGTTGCCTTCAGATATTTGAAATAAATGTTTAGAAAGCTCTCATGCCTTTAGCTCTATTCATGCATTTCAGATCGCCTCAGATCTATTCTGGTCCATTGCTTCTAAGATAACAAGAGCGCTATCTCTGACTTGGCTCCCAAAACCAGACACAGAAAGTTAAATCAGATAACTCACATTTGGACACGGATTTTCTGTCCTCAACATGTTTCCACATCTCATTTGGTCTTCATCAGAATACCCTGTGTATGAATTCATTCACTAAAAATACTCCGCCACCCGGGAACTGTCCGCGGTGCTGGAGAAGCTCCACCCAGGCACTGTCCGTGGTGCTGGAGGAGCCACGGAGAACGGCACCTGCCGTCCTCGGTCCCAGTCGAAGCTGGGAAGTGGAGGCCCCGGCAAATTACAAGGTTTCTAAAAGTTCCTCTTTTGGTGAATGAAGGAGGTGGAGCGCGCTCACTCCAGGCTTATAATCTGCCCGTTACAGCGCCTTGCTGCGAGACCTTGCTGCCTGACCCGCTGAACGCTGAAGGTCGGTGGAAACGTGCTCTTATTGCCACATGCAATTTGCAAGTTTTGTCTTTTCCCGAAAGAGGAGCATGGAGGAGCATCAGGGAGAACGTCTGAAGCAATGCTTAGCTTTCCCTTTCAAGTTCTTTAATGTTGAATGGCCCAGGTTCCAGGGAGGACTTCCGAGGAATGACCTGACCGCCAGGCCTGGGGGATCGAACAACCTTTGCAGCTATCCAGGCTTCTCAGCCTCTGATGTCGACGTGCTTTCCCGGAGCGCAGGCAGTGGGCAGAGGGCAGGCAGGAGGTGTGCGGACCCGCCCAGCTCACACCCTTACTGCTTTCCCTGCGCCCCCGGGCCAGCGCCAGCCGCAGGGGTCTCCGCCCCACCCTGCGAACTTTCCTCGGAAGAAAGCAAAGGTTAACTGAGATCACACAGCCAGGTGGATGCCTGGATTCGCTTTCCCTGGGGTAATTATGGAACTACATTAGATAAAAGTCAGCATATGTTGTAAAAGGCTCTGTGTATCACTGCTTGACAGTTCCTAACAATGTGCTCATGTAACAGCTGTCAAAGGCAGTGCTAGAGAATGAGTAATATGTTGATTTATGTATATCAGATCTGTCCTGCGCTCTGTGCTGGAGCAGACCAGGCTCTGTGGGTGGAGACTCGGGGAGGGTGCGGAGGAAGGAAGGAAAGTCCCTCATCTTCAGAAGCGCCGGGAAGGCAGGGCTGAAGCCTGCAGCAGCTGTTACTTTCCAAGGTCCTTTGGGGAAAAATTGCCAAGGGGACATCTGTGCCCTTCCTGTGCGCTCCTTGGCCTCCGGACGGCTCTGAGGACGGCACCACGGGCCCCATTCTGGTGGCTTTTGGGAAGGTGTTTCTCATGAAGTAACCGCTTTGGGTTTCATCACAGGGCATTTTCTTAAAGACCAACTCAGTTCTCTTATTTGTTTTGTAAGAATCTCCTTTTGTTTACAAAGTGCATTGAAAGTGGAAGTGAAGTAGGTTTTTCTTTGCATCTGAAGTGCTGTCTCCATTTTCTGTGTTGTTTTCTCTTGACGCCGTTCAGAGGGCCCGCTTGTCTCTCAAAGAGCCTGATTAGTGCGAAGGGGAGGACTGTTTGGTGAGCCTTTGGACTCTCCACTGGGCTCCGGGCTCACCAGCAGCTCCTCTCTCTGGCCCCATTCTCCTGCCTTTTCTGAACTGTTTGCTCAGGCATAATATTCTCCTTTTCTGAACGGTAACAAGTGTCTTACTTAGAGAACTGGACCCAAAGCACAGAGCCAGCCCCTGAACGCGAACAGCAAATCCAAACTCTGAAATAATCACTTCTTAACTTGTAGTTTGGGGGGATCTTTCACTAGTAAACACAAACAAATATTCTACTTACTTGTTGGTATTTGTTGGGACAAAAATAGAAACTCCCTCCTCATTTCTGTAGCCTCCAGAACGGCGCCCCCACAGTGAGGTGGGGGACAGACTCCAGAGCACACTTGCCTTTTGTTTACAGTGGGAAACGCTGATCAACGAAGCAGATCTGAGGGCTCTTCCTGTGGATCTGAGGGTGTGAGCAGATGGGGCATCTGTCCTCTCTTAGAAGGCCGTGGCACCGATTGTGTTGGCCAAGGCACACTCCTGCCCCTCTGCTCACACCCACACCAGCTGGCAAGAACCATGGTGGGGGTCCGGTGTCCCGGGCGCCATCCTTCCCACGCCTAGTCCCTGGATGCTGCCTGCATGGAGCACGTCTGTGTCAGGCAGGTGTGCCTCCAGCTCCAGATATGATGAGCTCCCAGGGGCTTGCACATCATATCCAGGCAGAGCCAGACTCCCACGACAGAGCCAGCTTCCAGCAATCCAGTTAATGGAGACAGCCGCTTGCAAACCCCTCCTGATCACTACGATGCTGTAGGAACAGTTGATTGCACACCCAGTTAATGAAAGTTCACGGGCACTGCACACTTATTCGGCCAAGAATTTAGAGAGAAGTGAAGATTCACAGTAGACCAATGGTAATTCATGTAGCCAGTTCAAAGTTTTAATCTGCAAAAGTGGGTGTTCTTTCCCCAGAGATGTGTGATGGCGTGAATGGCGTCAAGCAAGTCACTCTGGGACCTGTTAGCCCTTCAGTGATCCTGGTCTCCTGGAAGCCTGCGTCTTGTTGGGGCAGCTGAATCTCTATTTAACCCATCAGCCACAATGATTACAGAACTCAATTTATGTCAACTTGATTACAGTTGGTATGAAGACAGTCTGAGCTAGGCATGGAGGAATTTCAAGCACAGTTATAAAGAATCTACTGTAGCAATCTTTGAAAAAATTATCTTTCCTTACTGGCGATCAGCAAAATATTTTAGATAAGAAAATTCTACTAGTTTAAGTCTGAAAGGTAACATGGGGTGGTGGAAAGAACATGGAATTTAGAATCAAAGATTTAGAGTGCAGGGTTATTAAGCTGCGTGATCTGGAGTAGGTTACCTAACATCTTGGAAGCTTGGCTCTTTAAGTGTGTGAAATGGCAATAATAATCCTAGCTGCCTTACGAAATTGTGGTAAGATTCAGTTAGATAATGAGTCCTTCAAAGTGCTCTTCAAAGTAAGTTTAAGTTTTCTGTGTCTTCTCTCTCCTGAGACACATCCGCCATGTTTGAACATTTCTAAATCAATATGTTTCTTATAACGGATGTGTACATTCGGCGGTAGTGCTTTCCTTTTCCCCTGGAAAGTTATTAAATTGTTGGCATATCTTGCAATCAGTGACTTTTTAGAGACACGAGCATATCGTAGCTCAATAAAGAGAGGTCACATTTGTTACTTTTCACTTGAGTATTTAGAGTCAAATGTTCATATAATGCAGTTGCCGCTTGTTAAGTGCATTTCATTGTTTGTGATGAAACACTACCTAAGGGTTAGTGCTTTTCTACAAAATTTCCATTTCCACTGAATTACGTTTGATTTCATAGTTGGAACGACACTTGGTTGTCAACATTGCTGCCGCCGGGGAGTCCCGGAGCGGTGACCGCTGGAATCTGCTGTGCAGCAGGGCCTTCTTTATTGATGGAGGGAAGCTGGATGATTTGGGGCAGAAAACCCCATTTCTGCACCGCTTTGGCAAAGTCTTAGAGGCAGCAGAGGAGGAGCGCTGTGAGGGGAAGAGCTGTGCTGCTGCTGAAAGGCGAGCTTACATGGGCACCAGGACGCAGCCTGCTTTCTTCTGGACTGATTTTTACTAACTTGAAGGCAGGCTCTTCTTTGTGCCTGATTGCACCATTTTATCTCCAAACTCACACACACTGTGTTGACAATCTTACTCTGTCTCCGAATTTTCTGCAGGTTTTTGTTGTCTGTTGTGAGGCTATTCCAGTGAGGGAAGAAGTTAAATGGAATTTATGGTGATACAATTACCTGGCTAGATTGTAACTATTTCTAAAATAAATAAAACTTCTAAGACAACAAAACTGAGAAGGTGCAGGTGTCCACTGAGGCCTTCTCATCTCCCCTCGGGAGGTGTGAAAACATATCCCACTTACAGCAGGCCCTTCCTAAGGCCCTCTGCGGCTTCCCCAGATACTCGTTGTCCGGATGGAGTAGCTGGTATGAAACTGCACACCTGGTGGGGGCCCTGTACGTACTCGTTAGTCAGATGCACAGAAGGCCCTGCTCTGGGGGTTTCAGTCACAGGCAGGGTTTCAGCAATGAGAAGTTTGATTCTGATCTCCTGGGTAGAGTCCCTGCAGTCCTCGTGTCATGATCCCGAATTCCAACCGCTCCCTCCTTTTGGAACTTGAAAAATATATTAACAAATTTGGCCCAGAACGAAGCTGAGATGACTTGACAATGAAGCCATAAACGCTGTTAGAAGCCAAGTTCAGAATTCATCGGCTCCCGTCAGGGCCTCGTGGTGTTTGCAGTGCAGATCCCGGGGTTATGCCTTCATTATTACCGCAGGGAGACAATTAGCGTTAAAATATAGATTTCTGGATAACAAGAGCAAATAATAAGGAAATACACACACAAACAGAGCCAGCTCGCGCGACTCACTTCCGGCAGTGCTTTGTTCAGAGCCGGGGGGTCTCTGTCTCTAGGACGCGGGCGTTCCGGATGCCAGGCTGCCTGTAACTTGGCCCCGGATCTTAGGACGGGACCGTGGGCGTGTCCTCTCAGGACCGTGGGCTCAAGGCCTGTGCCCGAAGATCGAGGCACGTGAGTTGTTTGATGTTTCCCACTTTGTCCTTTAGGGGCTGAAAGCTCAGGCGTCAGTTAGACCCAGCCCGGCTGATTCAGGCTGTGGCCTTGGGCAAATTTCTAAGCCTCTCCGGGAGCTAAGACTCGAAGGCTCCGCATCCGGGGTTATCACCCTCACTGGCTTGATGGGAAGATCAAGAGAATGTGTGTGAACTTTCTGAAGTTGCTTCTTTCCCCGAGACGGCCTCGTTGAGTTGGTGCCCCCCGACCACTGTCCCTCCAGCCCTTCTTCCCAGTCTGAGCTTTAAAGGACCGACCTCTGCTGCCCACGGCCAGCTGTCTGGGGGAGCAGTCGGACGTCTGGGACTGGGGATCACCTGGGCCCCTCCCCGCGGTAGTAACAGTGACTCTCCCGGAGGCCGTCTGCCCATCCACTCCGAGTGGAGCACCTCTGAGGGCCTCCTGGGAGCCGCTGCCTCCCTGGACGGGGATTCAGGGGCGCAGGCTTCCAGCAGCCCCGACCTGCACTGTCTCAGCTGTTGTCCCTGTCCCGGGGCTTCGGTTCTGTTCTTGCGTTGGGGAGCTGCAGTCGCTGGTGCCCCCATCGTGGCTGCCTTAGAGTCGCCAGGGGAGTTTGGAAAGGCCCCCTTCAGCCCAAAGAAACTGGGATCCTGGGGTGGGGTCTGGAGTTGATACTTTTTAAAAAGCCCTGCCGGGTCATTCTGACGTGCAGCCAGGGCTGAGGGCCACTTGCAGGGGTTGCTGGTCTCCGAGCTGTGCTGCTCCGGCCCGGAGAGGAGCTGGTGTCTGGGCTCGGAGGCCCCGCCGTCCTCACACAGGGGGGCTGAGTCCCAGAGTCAGGGCTTCTCTCCTGGAGTTTTTGTTAAAAGAAAGCTCTGCTGCTTCAGTCCAAGTCAGAACCTTCAGTGGTAAGAACGGCAAAAATTTCTTCTACCTACAGTCTAGCAAAACCCATTAAACCGAAAAATTAAGGGACTCAGTCGTCTGTGATGTTTTTTGGCTCATGAACTGACTCAGTTTACCCTGAGCGTTACTGTTTTTTTCCCTCCCACTTTTCATAGTGGAGGCTGACGTATCACTCTGTGTTTTACGTGGCGAGCCTTAATAAGCAAGAAAATAATGAGGTTTTGTTTACTTAATCACTATTAAAGCCACCGGCGTGGTCTACTGACATCTAACACCTTAAACCCCACCCTGCTGTATGTGCTCACCAGCCGTTCACATAGACCAGTCGAATAAAGAATCCGAAATGTGTAACAGATGGCCCTTTATCATGTGCCAACTGGAAATAAGGTGGTATTTACACAGAAGCTGCGTATCCGTGTATCTATACACGTGAATAGAGGTTCCTCATCTTTCAGTTTCAGCTTCTGAGCATCCCATTCATCGATGCCTCCCTTTAGGAAGGACTTCCTGTTGGGTATCTGCTTTGTGCAAGATTCTGTGCTGCAGGAGATTTTGTGTGTGTGTGTGTGTGTGTGTGTGTGTGTGTGTGTGTGTGAGAAATAAGGATGTATGTTTCTAGGTAAACACAGGAAAATATTTATACTCTTAGAAAGCATGTGCCTGCAATTGTGAAAGACGCCAATTTATTTCTAGATGCTCTGGACTCAGATTCTTGTCAACTGGATAAGGAGAAATAATTTTCAAAACTACCTTGGAAAAAAGGTTTCAGAAGACTTCGACTTTGTCCACGTGCTTAGTTCAAGACACCTGAGATACGTTTGGTTACAAAAGAATGAAAATCAAATGAAAATGCAAATATATGTAGAACATAACCGAAAGAGATGATGGCAAATGAATAATAAAAAAATATAAAATCAGGGTCTGATGTTACAGAAGCGCGTGCCAGCTAATCCGGAAAAATGTGTCTGTTGGGAGGAGGGGAGCCGAGGCTGGGTTTCCCAGACCCCAGCCGTCTCCCGGGTGAGCTCGGACACATCACCGCTTTCAGCCTTAGGCATATTTTAAAAATACTGATGCCTGGACCCCTAACTCAGACCAGTTGAACCCGACTCTCTGGGCGAGGGTCTAGGTGTCAGTGACGGAGATCTGCCCGGCTACGCGTTAGATGCAGCCTGAGTGGACGACGGCTGAGGTGCCGATGCCTCCTGTCCCGGGCATGTTCTCCCCGGAGCTCGGCTGGGATGCACACTGTTTTTGCAAGAAGCAGGCAAGTTCTGCCATGAATTTTGCTGTTGTGGGAGGTTAGCTGGGTTATAATTGGCTCTCATTGGCTCTCCCAGCAGCTGAAATGGTCTACGCCTTAGCTGGGGGAGAGACGTGGCCCGACCTTTGGAAACATCAAAGGAGTCACTCCTGCAGGCTCACAGCCCCGCGGGGGGTGCCAAGAGGAAGCAGCGTTTGCCGAGTCAGGTTTTCATCTTTCCCCAGAACAGTGGTGGCAGTGGACTCGCAGAGAAGGGGGTGGCTGGGGAGCAGGCAGAACCTGGACTTAAAGTCTGCATCTGCCTGGAACTTCTCCACCACCAAGCAGAGCCTGGGAGGCTTGCTCCCGTCTGGCGGTGCAGCCAGGCTCCGCTCATGTGTGTCTGAGTGTGAGCGTGCAGGGGTTCGACACGTGTTACACGCCAGGCGATTAGCGTGGCCTCTGAGGCACCTGGGTTCTCTCAGGCCTGTGCCCACTTTCCTCTCTTATGACTCCTCGCGCCAAATGCATGGCGCCGTTTCTCTTTCCGTGAACGAGCCTGGTCTCTCTGTGTCTCTGGTCTGCGTCCTCCTCTGCCCCGGCAGCGCTGTGTGGACAGGGACTCGGCTCTCCTGTCGGACACGGGAGGGCTGGACACGCAGAGGGAGTGGAGCGTGTGATGAGGCAGAGCTGAGACGGGCCGTGATCTTCACGTGGCCTGCAGGCCAAGTCAGGACTCAGAGACGCAGAGACGGGAGGGAGCAGACGTGAGGACAGTTACACTGTAGGTGCGGTGGCCGGAGGGGGTCTTACCCCTTCTCTTGGGTGGGCCTGGGGAGGTGGCGGAAGGGGCTCAGCCTGGGCTGGGACCCCAGCGGGAGGGGACAAGCATCCGGGCTCATGAGATATGCTGGTGATGGGGGGGGCAGGGGGGAAGGGAGGGGCAAGGCCAGTGGTGTCCTGTCTGAAGGGAAGTGCAGGATCAAGACGGAAAAAGCATATTTGCAATTGAATCAGGCGATGGGAACAAAGCCCGGGGTGGGCTGTGGTGTAGAGGAGTGGGGTGAGAGGTGGCACTGCCCAGAAGAGCCCCAGCCCCGAGCAGCCCAGATGCCGGAATCCTCGTGTCACTAAGCGGAGGTCAGAGCGCGGTTTTGGGGTTGGATGGGCTTGGGTTCAGCTCTCACCCCAGCCACACGCCAACTGTGGGTCCCTGGGCAGGACCTCTGGGAGTGGGTGGGATGCTGCTGGGCAGAGTCTGTCACGGGGCAGGAGGATCTGGGATGGGCAGGCTCAGGTGCCGGAGGTGAGGGACCCTGGCTGTCTGCTTAGCCATCCTCTTGGGTCTGGCCCGCCCGCGCGCGGCCCCCCTCTTGTTTGTACGCGGTTGCCGTCTTTCCCGAGACCAGCAGCAGAAGGGAGTGGCTCCATCTCGCGTGTCTTCACCCTGAGCTGGCTGAGGGCAGCCGTCCTGGCCTCCTAGGATTGCTGGACGTGCGGACCACGGCGCGCACCTGGAGGCTTAGAACAACAGACGTTTTTTGCCGCACGGTTCTGGAGACCAGAAGCCTAAAGTCAGGGTACCGGCAGGCCTCTGTCCAGGCACCCCCTCTGTCCTTGCTGCTGGTGGCCCCTTCCCTGGGACAGCAGAGCTCCAGTCTGCACATGGGGTCCTCCCTGCCCCATGTCTCTGTGCCCAGATCTACCCTCTAATCAGGACACCAGTCACCTGGGATTAAACCCTAATGACCTGGTTTTAGCTCGACTGCTTCTGTGAAGACTCAGACTCCAACAAGGTTGCATTCTGAGCTACTGGGAGTTGGGATTTCAACATAACTCTTTTTGGGGAACACAGTTCAAGCCCTAACAAAGCGCACCCCTGAATGGAACGCTGCAGAGGGAGAGACTTACAGCTGGCTTGTGTCGGCTGGGGTGGGGCTGGACACCGCGGACCTGTCTGTGCACACTCCCTACTCTCGGGTTCGGGGAGGGCCCCAGGACCCAGCCCCCACAGAGATGAGGCCCCGGAGCCTGGCCTTGGTGTGTGTGTGACCTGGAGTGAGGTGCTCAGCCTGTGGAACCTTCAGCTGGAGCAGCTGTGAGAACAGCAGGCGGATGGGCGGCTCTGGAAGCTGCGGAGCCCAGCACGGAGCTGGCCCACACGAGGCCGGTGGGCGGCCCGTCACTGCTGTGGTGGTGGTGCTATTAACACCTTGCTTCTGGCCCTGCTGCAGGGGCTCGCTAGTAAAGCCGGTAAGCAGTGTCACCGAGGGAACAGGGCAAGTGACAGCTTTAGAATCTCTGAGTTAAGGACCTTGGAACATTCACGGAGCACCCCTGGCAAAGGTGCAGGCCCGGAGCTCTGGAGAATGCTGGGGACTGGAGGCTCTGTGCCTGAGTGACCGACACCTGTGAGTGCAAACCAGTGACCCAGGGCCAGGCGGGGAGCAAGAAGGGGCGGATGATGTGGACAAGCCCAGGTGCTGCTGTGCTCAGGCGGGGGCCGGCTGGAAGGAAATCAGGGACCCGGAGGGAGGTCCTGACAGCCCTGTCTCATTTGATGGTGCACAGAGGAAAACACCGTAACTGAGTGGCATGAGCTCGAAAGAGGAGGGGTCACTGGGCAACATGGGGGGCTGGCGTCCAGTCCCTGTGAAGGGCTGACTGAGCCGTCCCTCTGCCTCGAGACATCCAAGGAGTGGAGGAGAAAACAGAGCCGAGGGGAGGGGCTCGGGTCCCACGCTGAGCCCTGGGCAGGAGCTGGGGTCTGGGGCAACGCCCAGGGCAGGGGCAGGAGCACAGGGCCGTGTGCTTTGCAGCACAGGGATGGGTGCTGAGATGCGGCCGGTGAGGGGTCCAGGCTGGGCCGGATCCTGAGGGAGGTGCAGGGTGGGGATCTGGCTTTGGGCCCCATGCCCTGGAGGGGGAGGAAGCCCCCGGGGCTCTCAGAGGGTGTTGGGGCATCGTGTCAGGTTCTGCCCCAGCAGACACGGTCCAGCGTCGGGGGCTGAGGACACTGCAGTGGTTCTGGCCCACACGGATGCAGCCACAGAGACACACAGAAGGCTAAAATTGTAGATGCACATTTGGGGCTGGGGGTGGAGAGATGACGGCTTTGGAGGAATGTGCTGTAAGAATTCTGGGCTTTCTTCCTGTAGCCTGGACCAAGTTGAAGGCTCCGCAAATGTTAGAAACTGAAAAGAAATGGTTTCCAACCTTGTCGTAATACTCTGAGTTGGGAAAAGGAGTGCACGCTGTAACCATTTAGTGGTTTATCTTCATTTCCGGGCTTAAGCATCACGCTTCTGCGAGAAGTCTCGGCTTGTCGTCGGTTTACTTCTCCACCGTCTCTTCTGGGGAATGATCCCCGGGAAGCAGGGACGGGGTCTGGGTCAACACACTCCGTGCTGTCCAGCAGCGTTTGCAGCTGAAGATAATTCAGTGTGTTTCTTTTGGATTGTGCAGAGATTGAGCAGGCTTTCCTTTATTCATGGAAATCGTTTCTGGCAGGGAGATAGCATTCATGTGTCAGTACGTCCACGTCCTTCAAGTGAGGACCGCGGGGCAGTGAAGGAGCTGGCACTGCAGCCCAGGGTTCCTGGGCTCCTGGGTCTGCACCAGCATCCCCTCCTGAGACAGCCACTCCTAGACTTTGCTGCACGGTGGAGTCACGCGGATGGTTCTAAATAATACAAATGCCCAGTGGCCACCCCCGTTGGTGGTGTTAGTGCCACTGAGGCTCATTGTCTTTACAAGCCCCTCAGCTGGTACTGATGTGCTGCGAAGTTTGGGAATCACCATCCTGAGGGCTTCTCTGTGACAGGTCAAGTGAATAATGTCACTCATCTTTCAAAACACAAGTAACAAGACATATTAAAAGTCTGTACGGTACTGACTTATGAACCGGTATTGCAAGTGGGGAGTCACAAATGTTACCACATTAGATAGTAGGGCTAGCACAGAACAGAACAAACCAGTGTCACAAACAGAACCTACAACAGACCAAACCCCTGGGACTTAAGGACATAAACGCTCACAGAAATAACGAATATTCAAAAATGAGAAATGAAGGAAGACTCATGGGTTGGTGAGGAAGGGACCTGCTACTTAGTCGGAAATCAGATTAGATTTGGGGGATGTAGGACCTCCTCTTCACTGCCCGCGGTTACGCTGGTCACCGGGGAGGACTGGTGGGTCCAGAGCCGCTGGGAAGTGGGGCTTGCTACCCCTTGCGCCTGGGCTGGGCAACTCGCCCAGGTGAGTCCCCGGCAGCACTGAACACCTCAGGTCCACTGCAGGGGCCAGAGATCTCGGGGGGGACGGCAGGGCCACAGGGGCGAGGGGACGGGCCGAGGCAGCTGCCGGTGGGGAGGGATCTGGGCAGGGAGCAGGAGGGGGAAGGCCCTCAGGTGGAAGCCAGAAGGCGGTTCCAACCCTCCTGCCACAGTGACTGATTCCTCGTAGACCGTGGAGCTCAGTGTTGGAGCGTGAACCCTCGGAAAAACAGAAAGCCGTTTAGGTAGCCATTTGAATGAGGATGGTCTTTCTCAGTGCTGGAGTGGTGGGAAACATCACAGAGGAGCAGATCGATTCCTGCCGACACACCATTCGGGGCTGTCAGCTTATTGAAGATTCTTAAACAGGAGATAATGCACATTGGTGGGGCGTGAACTGAAGCAACCCTTCTGTGTATGAATCCGGCAGTTTGTTTCAAGAGCTTTCACACGTTCATCCTTTGACTCAATAACTCTGCTCTTAGAAACCAGAGAATGTAATCAATGACAGGGTCAAAGATTTATGTCCAAAGATGTTCATTCTGGGTTATTCATCATAATGAAGACACTGGAAACACCCAAATGCCCAGCAACAGGAAGATGATTAAACAGGCGAGGGGGACCCCGTCCTACAGGACGGTTGCGTTTTACCTGCAGTGGACCTTTTGAATACTTTCCGATGGGGCAGATGCTTGCAAAAATTAAGTGAAAAATACAGGACATGAAAATAAATTCGCCACGTGATTAGAGTGGTGCAGACAATTTTATTTATACTGCACGTGATTGGGACTGTGAGCACTCTCCACTTTTCAAAAGCAGGAATTAGGCTTTATGTGTTATTGTTAGCTGAGTGTTTATTAACGGTTTTTAAAAGCGCTTCTTCTTTGTTGAGGTCTCAGCATCATGGGCCCTCAGAATGTCAGCCTGGGGCGCTGGGACCGGAAGGAAAAGCACCTCCAAACCATGTGCGAGAGAAGAGGGTTGCAGCGTCCTCCCCGGGCCCGAGGTCTCGGCGACACCGAGCCGGAGAGGAGGGGCTGTCGTCATCGCCTCTGTGCGAGCAGACGTGCCGTAGTGACACAGAGAGACTCTGAAAGAACAGACAACACTGAAGTAGGCATTCAGCCAGCTAGACGTAAACTTCCTCAGGACTGGAGGTCTTGCTGGAGGCCTGGCGCAGGGAGTGTCTGGGAGGAGAACTTTGGGAAGAAGCCAGTGAGAGCGATGGGGGGACAGGGAACTGGCAGGTGAGGACGCAGTCAGAGCTGCAGGAGCGAATCCAGTGCTGGATCCACGACTGGCTGGTGTGCACCTGCCATGCGCACCTGCCCAGGGGCGGCCCACCCATGCTCAGGTCCCCGCACGCAGGCTGCTCGGCCGCTGTCAGGGGGACACCAAATAGCCCCAGTGGGCCCTCCCCACAGAATGTCAGGCCTGGAGGGCTGGGCCTTGTTCAGATTCAGGTATGACCGCAGCACAACCTAGTGATGTTGAAAAGGAGAGGCACAGCCAGAGACGGGAGCGCAGGGAGAGGCTGAGACGCAACGGACTCAGGTGCGGAGCGCAGGTCCCGGAACAAACGCTTCCTCCATGGTTAGGCTTTGCACTCAGTCTTTGCTCTTTTACCCTTTTTTCAAAAGTAAGTTTTTTTTCCCTTGAGTATATTTTTTTTAAGGAAAGAAAATTCCTGAAAACAAAAGCATATTTACTCAGATTGGTACATGGCCTTGATGCATCACTGGTTGACATTAGGAATATTCAGGGACATTTTATTTCTCCTTTGTGGAGATATGTCCCTTTTTAGAGTTTTGATACTCTTTATTAAAAAAAAAAAAGCCGGGACAAGTGTGCCAGCAGCCCCTCCCTTTGTGGTAAGGTCTCTGTATTCTCAGGGCAGCACTGAGCAGTACTGAACAGCGACCTTGAAAGATCAGGGAGAGAATAACTGCTCTTACGTGTTTTCCGCGTTCCCGCAGAACCGCGCTGCCCTCTTTACATTACGCTGCCAAGGCCAGGCCAGCTTGAGATGTCTGGATTGTTAGATGGTCCCTGGTGTGAGTGATGCAGGACTGAAGCTTCCATGGCAGGAGGCGTGAGGTGGGCCTTTGTGTGATGTGCGGAGACGGTTCAGAAACACATAATCAAACAGCCGGTGTCTGATGCGTCTCTGGCTGCCCCTGCTGGAGTTTCTTCATCGCACTTGGGGGAAGTGTGGCCTATTGGCTGCGCAGTTCGGCCACGAGGGAGGTGCTGCTCCAGGCCAAGGGCGTCTTCTGGAGAACTGGGACCGGTTTGGACTTGGCGACTAGAAAGGAAATGTGGTTCGTGTCTCAGTGTCTCGTTTGCCTCTCCCCCGGACTCCAGCAGGCACGAGGACCTGCGTCAGCCAGGGGACAGCAGGGAGGAGGGAGGGGGGAGGGATCAATCTGTTCTGATGTCTGTCTCACTGATCTTGGAGCAGGGAGATGGTGTCACCTCTGAGCCCATGTGTTCTTGAATGGGGAGGGCGTCCTGTTAAAGAATTAGTCTTCAGCATTCTGTCAATTAGGGCCTCCAGATCTGGCTGAGTAATTAAATGCCAGCTGACAGTAAATACCAAACTGCTTGGGCGCCACAGTGAGGTACAGACAAGTGGGTCTGTGTGATTGCTTTGGTAATTTGCTTTTTAATCTTTAATACCAATTAAATGCAGGGGAGCCGCAGGATGAGTGTTGCCCAGATGACACAGCCCATCCGCCGACGCCCTGAGCGTCCAGCACGGATTTCTGGGCTCCTGTGACTGACCAGGTCCTGGGGGACGGGGGGTCTGACCGGCAGTGACCGGTGGTCCCTGTGCGGCCAGCAGGCAGAGAAGCCCCTGCCCTCAAGGCCTGTGTCACTTGCCTTCCTGGTACTTGCCCCCGCGGTTTCCCCAGCATCGCAGTGTGTCCAGTTTAAGGCCTGATTTTTTTTTAACCTTCTTGCTTTGGGGCAAGAGTAGGGGAGGAAGAAGGGCAGCAGCGCTCACTGGGCACCTGCCAGGTGCAGTTCCGAAGCCGAGGCTGCTCTGTGGTGGCTCCTGCCAAGACACCAGACCACAGGCTCCTGGCGCCGAGGCCAACCCCAGAGGAGCTGAAGGGCGGGTGTCCTCAAGCAAGGGTGCCCTCCTGGCCACCCCAGGGGCCTTTGGCAGCATCTGGAGGCCTGTGCAATGTGTGGGCGGTGAGTTGTTTATTATCTAAGGAGTGTCTCCTGTTACTGTTGCTTCTCTGGGGTCGACAGAAGGTAAAATCTCGACTGAGGTGGTGGTTTGAGGAGCAGCAGGTGACTGACCGCAGTTGACCGTCCCTGAAGTCGTCCAGCGTGGACGTCATTCACTGGAGCCGGTTCGGCTGACGTTCCTGGGGCTCTGGCTCCCCATACCCGTGTCTGGTGGAGGAGCTGAAGCCCTCGGGGGTCACTAACCACAGAAGGGAGGCGTTCGAGAAGTGTACTTGTTTGCAAAGAAAGGTGGTGTGGTGTGCTTCAGATTTCATCTGAAGCAGAAGTCTTCAAACATAGAGACCAAGACTTTATTTAAAAAAAAAAAATGTAAGGGGGGAAGTAATTAGGTTTATTTATTTATTTTTAATGGAGGGACGGGGGATTGAACACAGGACCTCGTGCATGCTAAGCACACACTCTACCCCGACCTATACCCTCCCCCAGACCAAAATTTTAAAATGAGCCTAATAAACACACTAAAAGAGGCAAAGAGACTTAAAACAAGAACCAGAAAGCATAAAATGGACAAAGCAAAATTCTAGGTGTAAAATATGTAACAGTGGAATACTGTGGGGCTATTTAGCAAAAAGGATGGAAAGAGCTGAGGAATTAGTTAGTGACTGGGAATCCCAGATTTAGGAAATTTCTGGGGAAAAAAGACAAAGAATTACCAAAGCTAAGAGAGATGGGAGAAAGAATTAGCAGAGTGACAGTCTAGTCCCTAGGGGTACCGCAGAGGAGATCAAAGGACTGGAGAAATAAAAACAGAAAAGAGACACTCCTGGGGGAAATGATGGATACCAAAAAAAAAAAAAAAGAAAAAAGAAAAAGGGAGAAAGATGGGAGGAGCTCACATAGGGCCAAAGTGGAGGGAGAAGGCAAGACCCAGGCCTTGTTCATCACAGAGGGAGGTGGTGACTTTTCAGCGGGGGGCCTAGAAGACACCCCCCCTTAACCTAGTGACGCGTCCACAGTGTTTACTCCGGACCCGGTGCAGTAAGAAGGTTCTGTCACCTCCATGGTACTCTTCCCAACCTCAGCCTGATCATTAGAGGACACCCAAGTCGAGAGCGGCCTACAAAATGCCTGGCTAGTTGTCTTCGGAATTGTCAGGGTCACGAGGACAGTGGGAGACAGAGTGACCATCACAGATGGAAGGAGACCGTGGAGGCAGGGCAGCGGTGGGTCACGGGTTGGATCGGAACAAGGAGTGAACATTAGACAAAGAGTTAACGACAGGTGAACAATGCCCGTGGTTGACGTAATAATACTGCATCATTGTTAATTGATCAGTTTTGTTAATTTTGCTAGGTTCATGGACAGTGTTGCCTTTGGGGGGAAGTAGGTAAAGGGAACAGAGAGTTTTCTTTGCTATCTTGGTAATTCTTCTGCAAATCTAACATGCTTTCAAAATAAAAAGCGGAAGGAACTCTAACTCTTTATCTCCAGGGTTGAAGCATTTGGTGACACGCTCATTATCGGAGGAGAGCCCCAGTGCTCCACGTTCTCCCCAGCACGTGGTCTGGACTTCTTTGCAGTTTTGGGTGTTCTGATGGGTGAGAGGGCGTCTCGCTGTGGTCCTGGCTGGCAATGCCCTGCCATGCTTGCTTCAGGGCATCTTTTCATGCACTTCCTCGACATCCACTTAATGAAGTGTCTGTTCAGATATTCTACCTGTTTTGGGATTCCTTTTGTGTGTGTGCTTTGAGGATTCGTTATATTTTCTGGAAACACACCAGAAATGTGATGTGCAGATATTTTCTCTGACTTTTTTTTATTTGTAAATCCCTAAACTTCTAAAGGAAAGATAGAATGCAATTTGGGCTACCTTGAGCTGGGCAAAAACTTTTCTAATGTAACACACCAAAAGCACAATCCATAAAGTAAAAAATTAAGAAGCGAGACTCTATTGAAATCAGAAGTCTGTAACATGTTTTTCTGGTCTTCGTGTTTGGGGTAATGCTGGCTGCAGATAACTTGGAAGCGTTTGGTTCTCTTCTGCTTTCCGGTAGAGGTTGTGTAGAAATTGGTACTATCTTTTCCTTAAATGTTTGGTAGAATTTGCCAGTGGAACCACGTGGGCCTGGAGTTTCCTTTTTTTGGGTAGTTTTAACTACAGATTAATTTCACGAATAGACACAGGGCTATTCAGGTTGTCTGTTCCTTGTTGAGTGAGCTTTGGTAGACTACGTCTTTCAAAGAATCAGTCTGTTTCATCTACGACGTCAGATCTGCTGGCATGAAGTTGTTCCTAACATTCTCTCAGCATCCCTTCAGTGACTCTGCAGGCGGCGGTGGTGGCCCCGCTTTCACTCCTGGTGTCGGTAATTTGTGTCTCTTCTCTTTCTCTGATTGGTCAGTCTGACTGGACAGGTATGGATTTTATTGATTTTGTCCCTAAAATCCAGTCTGGGGTCTTACAGATATTCCTCTATTGTTTCCATTTTCAGTTTCATCGATTTCAAATACAGCTGAGAACTGTATTTTCTCTTTCAGTCTTGCTTTGGGTCTGACCAGCCCTTCTTCAGTTGTAATCCTGGGTAATCTGAGGTCTTTATTCTTTTCCAGTATAAGTGTTTAATGCTATAAACTTCCCCCTAAGCACTGCTTTACCTGGACCTTGCAGATTATGATATTCTGTGTTTTCGTTTTCATTCAACTTAAAGTATCAAAAACATTTTCCTGGAGACTTCCTCATTGCCTGATAGGTTATTAGAAGTGTGTTGTTTAATTTCCCTATATTTGGATATTTTCTGGTGATCTATTATTGATTTTTGGCTTGATTTCTTTGTGGTCTCAGACTGTTCGTATAGTTTTTATTCCTTTAATTTTTTAAAGCATCATTTTATGTCCAAGAATGCAGTGCCTTTTGGTGAATGTTCCATGTAGATTTAAGAAGAGTGTGGGCAGTGTGTCAGTTTGGTCAGTTTTGGTTTATGATGTTGTTCTGGAGTTTCATATCCATAGCGGTCTTCTGCCTTCTGGTTCCGTTAATTAATTAGAGAGTGATGAGGATGCGCTGCAATCGTGGATTTGGTTCCTTTTGTTTCAGTTACGTGAGCTTTTACTTCCTGTATTTTGAAGCTCTGTTGCTGGCTACGTACACAGTTAGAATGATTACTTCTTCTTTGAGAACTGAACCCTTCGTGATTGAGCCATGTCCCGATTTACCCCAATAACATTCCTTGTTTGTGAGTCTGTCTTGGTATGAAAACAGCCACCCTGGCCTTCCTTTGGTTAGCGTTTGCCTGGTGTGCAGTGAAGAGTTAACAGGGCCGGCCCGAGGCTGCTCTCCTTGGAAAAGTTACTCTTGGCTCAAGTGGGAATTTGGGTTTTGCAGCTCTGGTAAGGGAGGCTCGCTGTGCCTAGGTGTTCGCACGAGCAGTGTGGTTCAAGCCGCACACCTGCCTCTGTCCGGGAGCCTGGGACTTTGTACACGCAGGCAGAGGCGCCTGCACGCCCAGCCCCGGTTAAACCTTCAGTTCTCAGTCTGTGGGGCGGCGCTGGGCACTGCAGGCGTGTTGCTGCACTTTGTGGGGGGCAGCGGTAGAGCGTGCTGGGGAAGGAGGGAGCATACGGCGGCCTGACGTGGGTTCCCCCAGACTCCACCTCCATCTCTTCCTCGTGACTGTGCATCCCCACCACCCACCGTGACAAGCCTTAGCTGTGGGTGCAACAGGGTCCCTCAGCTAGGCTGAGTCCCTGAGTCCTTCCAGCAAGCCTCCGACGTGGTGGCGTCTTGGGGACCAGGCCACGTACTCCATCGTTTTCACCCTTTATTATTGCTGTCTGTACACTGTTTTCTTTTGATCAACCTTTTGTCTGGAGATAAATGTAGATTTACATGCAGTTTGTAAGAAATAACACGGAGAGGCCCCGTGTATTCTTCCCCAGGTTCCCCTCATGACAGCGTCTTGTAGAGCTACAGAGCAGCATCGCAGCCAGGGTGCTGGCGCGGACACAGGTGACACACAGAGCAGCCCGTCACCACAGACCTCCTGATGCCAGCCTTTCCTAGCCACGCCCACTCCCCTCCTGTGACCACCTCCTCCTTAACCCCTGGGGACCGCCGACCTGCTCTCCGTTGCTGTAACGTTTGTCATTTCAAAGCCGTTACGTAAACGGCGTCATCCGGTACGTGAGACTGACTCCTGAGACTGGCTGCTGCTTCTCCCGCGGTGTGTGTGTTCGTGGTCTGCCCCTTTGTTGCTGGGTGGCCCTCCCTGATGCGGGCGGGGGGCCCGCCCTGTTTCCTCAGGTGTTGGGGGCATCTGGGTTGTCTGCGGGTGGGGACTGTTACGGAAAATACTCCTGCACAGGTGCTTGTGCAGACACGAGTCCTTGCTTCTCTGGGGTGAAAGCCCGGAGAACGAACGCTGAGTCATATGGTAGCAGCATGTTTAGTTTTTCCAGAAACTACCAAGCGTTTCCAGAGTGGTTGTACTGCTTCACGTGTCCTCCAGCGGTGAGTACGTGAGTGACTCAGCTTCTCTGCATCCTCACTAGCGTGTGGCGTGGTCACTTTTTATTCTTTTTAAAAATTGAAGTATGGTCAGTCACAGTGTGTCCATTTCTGGTGCACAGCATGGTGTTCCGGTCACACAGGTGCACACGTGTGTTTGTCTTCATAGTCTTGTCATTATAAGTTACTATAAGATATTGAATATAGCTCCCTGTGCTCTACAGAAGAAAATTTGTTGTCTGTTTATTTTGTGTATGGTAGTCAGTGTCTGCAAATCCTGAACTCCCAGTTCTATACGCCCAGTGTCTGGAAGGAATGTGAGACACTTTTGAGGACAGCTGTAGGAACTTCCTGGTTCTTTGACTCAGATTTGAGCCAGGATTTTATAACTTGCCTCTATCATTTCTTTTTGCTTTGTTTCATTTTGTTTTTGGTTTTTGTTTTTATTGAAGTATAGTGAGGAGTTGTCCCTGCTGTTCATTTTGGCCGTTCTGACGGTGTCTGTCTAGGACTAACTCCTCATGGTTTCCAGCTGGGTCGACCTGGTGGTTGGCGACGCTGAACAGCTTTTCAAGTGCTTCTTTGCAGCATCCTCCTCAGTGAGCGATCTCGTCACTTTTGGGGGCCCCTTTTCTACTTGGATTGTTTGCTTTTTCACTGTTGAATTTTGAGTTCTTTATATATTCTAGGTACTAGTCCTTTGTCAGATACGTGGTTTTCAAGTATTTTCTCTCCATCTGTAGCTTATCCTTTACGCTTACTAACAGGACCTTTTACAGAGCAAATTGATTAGTTTTCCAGGCCTGCTTTCTTTGTTCTCTCTGGGATCCCAGCAACCAAATGTTAGATTTCTTATTATGGTTCCACAAATCACTGATTCTCTTTTTCTTTTTCTCTCAGTCTGTTTCATCTTTGTTGCTCAGATTGAGTGACTTCCGTCGTTCTGTCTTCCAATTTGTCTATTCTTTCCTCTGTCTTTTATATTATATTCTTAAACCTGCCCACTGAACCTTCCCCCTGGTTATCCTATTTTTTAAGTTCTAAACTTTCCATCTGGTTCTTCTTCGTATCTCCAAGTTCTCTGCCAAGACTTTCCATTTCTTTGCTGAGGCTTCCTGTTTTTTCATTTGTTTAACTGGCTTTGCAGTTGCTTGCTGAAGCATTTTTACCGCGGTCGCTTCGAGGTCTTTGTCAGACAATTCTGACATCTCTGTCATCTCAGTGTGGGTCTCCGTTGATCATCTTTTTAAACTCAGTTTGAGGTTTTCCTGGTTTTTATATGATGGTGATTTGGTAATTGAATATTATGTTATGAGACTCTGGATCTTATTTAAACCTGTTTTAACTGGCTTTTTCTGACACTGCTTCAAAGGGGAAAGAGACAGTTGCTGCATTACTGCTGCCGAGTGTGGGCAGATGTCCAGGTTTGCCATCCAGCCTCCACGGACTGTCCAGACAGGACTGTTCATTGCGGCTGGGCCGGCGTGGAGTTCTGCTCCCCGCGGGGCCTCTGCTGACGCTCCAGTGGATGTGGCCTCGTCACTGTTGGGTCTTCAGACACCACGCCAGTGAGGATGGGCAGCGAGCCCTGCGACTGAGGGGTCGGAGTGGAAGCCAGGCTCCCCACACGGGAGGAGCCAGTCCTGACTCCCTGCTTGGCCTCTAGCCCAGCTCAGCAGGGGCTTTAGGTGGCTTTGCACAGCCCGGGAGGGAGGAAGTCTGGGCTCCCCACGGGCCCTTTGTGGACACAGCCACACCTCTTCTGTGATGCTTGGAGCGGAGCAGCCGTGCTCCGAAGCGCTCTGTCTCGCTGGCTGCCCTTCCTGTCCCAGGGAGCAGGTGTCTGTTGGGGCTGGTCCTGTCTGCACCTGTTGGCGTCCGAGGTTGCTGGCCTCTTCAGCTCTAAGTCTGGGACCCATCAAGCTGGAGGGAAACCTGGGGAGCGCGCCGCAGGGGTCTTCGTGGTTCTCCAGGTACCTCGTGGTCTGCTTCCTCTCCACCAGTCAGAGTTTTCTAATGTTCACTTTACTTGCAGTTTCCAGGGCTGAGTGAGAGGAAGAGGGAGAAAGTAGTGTAAACATGATGGATTTTGGGAAGGAGATCGGGGAACCTAAGAGTAAGCTAAAATTCCTGTTTAATTTGGGGGAAAATAATATTTTTTAAAAAGGTAAGAATAGATTAAAATACAAAAAAGGTGGGCTAAACTAAAAAAGTAAATAATATGGTAGGAATGGGTTCAAACATATTAATATTGCAATAAAGATAAACAGACTAAACTCACCATTTATAAGATAAGCCTTGATGTATTGGATTAGGAAATATCCAGATAGAGGTATAACTGCAGAATTCCCCTCTGGTTCAAATTTTCCTGGTAGAAGATTCTTTTTACTGACCAATCTTTACAGGACATACACATTTCCTAGTGCAACATTTTCTTTCCAATGTTGTAACGGGAAAAACTGTATTTATACCCACCAAGCTCAACTCAATTTTAGCAAAAACGATTTCAGGGAAAATAACAAGTTATGTTCTAAATACAATTGGTGAGATCATGTGTAGAGATCTCGGAAATCTTGACAAGTGTTAGCAAGGAGGATGTTGTCTTGGAGTTTGCTGAAAGGCGTCTCGGAGCCATTCTCAGTTGAGCAGTTCTCTGCCATTGTGCACTTGTTCTCAACGTGCTTCCAAAGTGCTTTCATACTTAGCTTCATGTTGTAAAACACGTCCTCAAGAAAGTTGAGAAAATGTGGAAGAAAATTGCAAAAAGGGAAGCGAAATGAGGAAGGAAAATGGTAGGGATGTCACTGCACGGGAGGACGTGTTCGTTACTGCCGTGCTGACTTCTGGTGGTTGAGAAGGAGCATTTAAAATATTTTATGATCTAATAAGTTTGCTACTGACATGCGGGTAGTTTGCTGTGCTTGTGTATATTCTAGGAAATAGACTGGGGGTTTTGACTGAAGTGTGGTGGATTATTGGAAAAATAAAATACAGCCGATGAGGCGTCTGATTATTCTCTTCAGGTAAGAAGCCTGGATGTCAGGAGCAAACTGTGGACCTTGGATGGGTGTTACCAATGCAAAGATGGAACGCGGAAAGCTGCATAAAGTCACATCAGTTAGGGCGGCCTTCTCAAGATTAGATACATAGACTTCAAGACATTTCTAAGAAGGGTGGAGAGAGTCACTGCGTAATAAAACTGTTCATTTCCCCAAGAGGATGTGGCTATACTGTGTGCATCTAATAAAAATCCTTCAGAATCGATTCAGTAAAAATTGACAGAGCTGTGGGAAGAAATTGGTACGTCCACCTTCATAGTGGGAGATTTCTGCATACGTCTGTTCATAATTGGTAGGTCAGGTGGGGAAGAAGCAGCAGCAAGTATGTGATTTCAGCCAGACAGTTAATGAGTTCGGAATGGGACGCTGTATTGTCTCTGCCTTACTGTTTCCAAAGGGTTACTCTGCCTCTTCTCAAATATTCTCAGGTGTTGAGATTTCAACATCTCCTTACTTGGTGAGAGAATTCCTCCGTGTCTTGTGTCTCTGTCTTTTCCCCCTGTGGTTCACATCCAGTGTTCCTTAATTCTGCTCCATTAGATCATGTAGAAAAAGACAGTTTCCCTGCATGTGATGTGGACCAACACGCTTGGAGTTAACGTTTTTGTAGGGTATGAGGTAAGCATCTAAGTATATGCTTTTTCACATCCAGTTGTCCCAGAGCCATTTGTTGGAGAGTGTCCTTTCCCCAGCGAATTTCCTTGGCACCATTGTCAAAACCACTTGATTATAAACGTAAGGTTTGCTTCTGTTTACTTCTGTTCCAATGGTCTGTGTTCCTCCCGGATGCAAGTACCTGCTATCTTGATAACTGAGGCTTTATGCAAATTTTGAAATCTGGAAATGTGAGGGCTCTAGCTCTGTTGTTTCTTAAAAGTCTTGCTTTGGGCTTCCTAGATGTTTTGCATTGCCATGTGGATTTTATAATCTGTCAGTTTCTGCAACAAAGGCTGCTGGAAGTGGGGTGGCTGGTCACCCAGCGGTGGCGACCTGAGCGGTTCTGTCACTCAGTCAGTTTATCCTGTGCTGATGTCCAAGCCGCCCCCCATGAACTGCTTCAAAGACGTCTCTCCTACCTCACACGTGGGTTTCTTTCTCTTTCTCTCCTTTTTTTTTTTTTTCCCCTGTTTGGCCTCATATGAGGCATTTCACCTTTTTTGTCTATTATGTTTTATATGATGGAGTTTTGCTCTTAATTTCGGCCAGTTATCAATTGTATCACCCAGTTCCTCCAGGGTCTCTCAGCTGTGAGTCATTCATGGACTCAGTAGCCACACTTCTGCGGGACTTTAGGCAAGAACAGAACAGAATTGTTGAGCAGACCAGGAGAGAGGCCTGGGCCCGGGGTGGGCCGTAAAGTCCAATCTCCGGGTGACTCGGGGCTGACTGCCTAAAACGATCCTGTAGAAATTGTACAGAACTACTGGGAGCGACAGTGTACCCGCGGGGGCAGCTGAGGGCTATGGAGGATGCTCTCTGTCTCTGCAGGAGCGGAAGGCCGCCCCTCCTGCTGATGGAGGAAGGAGACAGGGGCCTGGGCCCTGCAGCCTCCCCTCAAGACGACGCGGCGCGAGGGCTCCAAGGAAAGGGGCACGTCTTTCCTGGAAACGTGCGGGGCCTCAGAGGACGGAGCTGCACCCTGGGGGAGAGCCGGTGGGAAGCTGACGCTCCCGGTGGGAGAAAGGCCCGGCTCCCCGAGCAAGAAGGACCGCCCAGGAGACGCAGGCTGTCTTTTCGTAGCTGAAATTATATTAAGGGAAAAAGACATTCAAGAGAGAGAAACCGACCTGTGCAATAGTGAGAGGGGAGAATTAATGCCAACTCTGCCCTGGCTGGACACCGGGCATGTTGGCAAGAGAAAGATGGTGATGTGGACAATTAGGAATAATGAAGACCTTGAGGAGCTGGCTGCCAGCAGAAACGGGAGATACCTGGGAAGTGAGACACAGAAAATCTGAGCCTGTGATGAGCTTGCTTCTGTGCTGTCGCTGAGCCTCACCCTGCCAGCGCCTCGCTCGCCATTTGCAGTGAGAGCATCCCGCAGACTCCTGTCTCCTGGACAGGCCTCCTCACACCTCGCTCGCGGGGTTGCCTCTGAAGGGTGGAGAGGGGGGTGGTGGTTACTGAGGGGGGCGGGGGCGGGGGCGGGGGAGAGGACATCTGGGTGTCTCACCGGCAGCGCGCTCTTACGAGACCCTCACCACAGGCACCCTCGTCTGCAAGGTTATCTGACCAGCATCCTTCCCCCGCTGGTGGTGCCACACCCACAGCCCCTCCTGTGGGGGACTGCCCCTTCTCCATCCCACGTGCTTTTGGTGGGGCTGACAAAGTCCACCCTGCTTTGCCGAGTGTAGGGGGGACTCTTATCCCAAGCCCGGGGAGCCTGCAGCGGACGACCTTCCTCAGACTGAGGGAAGGTGAGGACGCAGAGGTGGTCGGGTGGGGCTGTGTCGGAGCCACACCAGCCACACGCCAGGTCACTGCGCTGCCTCCTGGGCTTCCCAGGGCTTGGTTTAAGGGCGATGCCGGCATCCTTCCAATGAAGGCTTTTTCTCTTAAACTTAAGGCAACAAATGTCTATTTGGTAGTTTTTAACCAAAGCAGGTTGTGGGGTATCAGAGAAGAGGACGTCCTAGTGACGGAGAGAGAAAGCCTCGGGTGGAGACACAGGAGGCGGCCACGGCCGTCGAGGTCCCGGCCCGCGTGTTGGTGCCGGCGTCACCGTGGGGCCTGCCGCGATCGCTTTTCTGCTCTGAGCCGTGGCTTCCGTGTGGGTAGTCCCAGCTCAGTGGCTGTCTTCCTGGGGTATTTTTAGAGTAAATAAAACGCTGTGAAGTGCTTTGATGATTTTAGGAGAACGATTAAAAATTAATCTACGATGGTTTGCAAATCTGGGCCCAGCCCCTCAGCCCGCCCCCCGGGCGTCTCAGAGTCTGACGGTCACTCCGGTGAGAACCGGGCTTCCCTGCGTGCCTTACTCTGTGACGCGCGTCCCACCGAATGGCCGGTGTGGGCTGGAAAGGAAGGAAAAGGCACAGAGAAAAAACCCCTTTGCAGCCAATTAGTTATTCTGCCTGTTTGAGAGGGAAGTGGGCGGGGACCTTTAAAACCAAATAACGAAAATTTTTAAAGGAACGAAGCCGGCACATTTCCATAAAGCAAACGTGCTGGACGGGGAAGAGGCAGAAGGAGCCTGAAACTTCTCCAAATCTGCATGTTCTTAAATAGGGGATGAGAAAAGCAAACACTCCAACACAAATAATTACAGTATTTTAATTGCATTTCTTCAGGGCTTATACGCTAAAAAAAATAAACACATGGAAGATGAAGTCAGAGCGAGTAAGGGGCAAGGAGCCTGCCAGAGCCCTCTCTCCCCGGAGCCGCATGAGGACGGAGAGGGCGGAGGAGGGTCGCTCACCTGTTTGATCACAGGCGTGGTTTCAAGAAGGGATTCCAGCTCCTCCTCTGCGCTCAGTGCTTCTGTCACTGACCCCCCTGCCCGCTCACTCCCCGGCCCAGCCCCCGGCCTGCCGTAGGGTGTTTCATAAGCACCTTCGAGGCATCTCACAGGTCCCCTGGGTCACGGATGGGCAGGGATGGGCGGGCGCAGGGACAGACGGGAAGGAAGGACCGTGAGACACCAGGCTCTGCTGGGTCCACCTCACCTGCTCACTGCAAGCTGCCCAGCGAAGCCGCAGCCGTGGGAGAGCCACCCCTGGGAGGGCTGCAGCTGCGGAGGTGCTGTCTGCCCTGCTGGCGGTGGGAGCCTGGGAGCCGGGGAAGCAGGGCTGTGGGAGCGGGGGGGGGGGGGGCAGCGATCACGAGAAAAGCTGAGAGGACGAGGACGTCATGCACATCTTCCAGTTCATTTTGAAGCATGACGAGTTGCTGGACCTCACACTCCCCTCCCTGCACAGACGCAGACCCGGCGTCTAGGCACCGAGTTTGCACAAGAGCACCTCCAGGTGCTGGCTGTTTTCACAGGAGTGTGTCTCCTCCCCCCAGCCTGAGCCGGGACGGTCTGCTGTGCGGAGTGAAGCGTTCAGCCCAGCCTTGGACGTGAGCGCCCCCCGCCGGCTTCGTTCTCTCTGTACCTGCAGCGCCAGCAGCCCCCTCTCTGCTTTACTGTCCAAAGTCCTGTTCCTCCTGACTGTCTCTTACTCCTTCATTGTCTGAAGTCCTCAAGTCCTGTGGGTTTTGAAAGTTGCTCTGAACCCACTATGTTCTTTCCTTTCCACTTCTGCCATGTGGTCTGGCTGCACACCGGGGTCACCGCCGTCCTCTCTCTCCGATCCCCCCCGCTCTCTCCCCCCGCTCCCCGCTTAGTCTTCTTGAGAAGTTCATTGCGCCTGGCGGTCCCTGCTGCTGGTCAGTGAGGCCGGACTATGTAGCCGGTGCTGGTTCCAGACGTCCCTGACGTCTGCGGGGTTGTGCCTGCCCTTCCCCTGACCTGCGGCCCGTCTTCTCCGGCTTTGTGGACCCTCATCCCCACCCCAGGGTGCACGGTGCCGGGGCTGTCCCAGCCAGCGCTGGCCTTCAGGCTCCGCGACGTCCTCTCTTACCTGGGCGCCTAGTCATCTGTCCCAGTCACAGCGTCCTCTGATCTCGGCGGCGGGTATTTTTGTGTTGGGATTTAACGCCCATGGTCATGCACAGGTGCCTGGTCATTTCCTGCGGTTCCTTCCCGGACACAGCCGTGCCCCTCTCATGAGCAGGGACCAGCCGCATGGCACCACAGCCCTGCAGCGGCCTGTGTTTTGCTCCCTTCTTCTGGGCGGGTGTCAGGTGGTAAGTGATCCTGCAGCCGCCCCGTCCCCTAGATCCATCCGCCAGTGAGAAGCAAGGTCAGGCCCTGTGCCACCACTTACCAGAAGTCATGCAGCAACGATGGGGATGTTTACACGGCAGGTGTCATGAAGGTTCAGGGATGGTCTGTGCACTGTCCCCAGGACGGTTCTCAGCCCCTCAGTTACCCACACACATTAGTTCTCATCCCTCTGGGGACAGCAGAGCTTTTCCTTGGGCAGCTGCGGTTGGATGCTCCCCACTCGCTACCTGCACAGTGTCGTCTGATGAAGCCAGAGGAACGCAGAAAACCACATGGCCTAGGTTCCAGTTTTACTTGGAGCTGAGATCACAGGACTCCTGAAGCCCACTCCTTGGTCGAAGCATGTGGCACGTGGAACCTGCTGGAGCCATCCGGTCGCGGTCCGCGTCGCGGTCCCTCCCGGTCGAGGCTGTGGAGTGGCACTTGGATGAGCTCCCGCCCTGTTCACGGCTTTCTCACCTGCTCGCTCGCGTGTGATCACGGAGCACAGAGTGGCCCTCGTGAACCTGGAGTCCGTGCCAGGCCGAGGAGGCAGTGTGGCAGATTGAAGGGGGAGCGTGGGGGGCGGTGCCGACGTCCCCAGAGCAGGGAGCTTGGCGGTGCGGGGGGGGGGCGTCTCTGCTTCTGTGCAGCCGGAGCAGAGTCACCCTCTGTCTTTACATCTCCCGCTGTCTCTTCCTCCTGCCTTTGCCCCGCTCACCCCACCCGCTGCATCCTGGAGGCCCGGGTCAGCAGGAGCCTCGAGGACCCTGTGTGGCCCTGGCGGGGGGAGCAGCCAGAGAGGAGGGGGTGGGTGTGGGTGTGGAAGGGGGGATACGGGCGTTGGGAGTGTGGATGAGAGAGCGAGTGGGGGCCCAGGAGGGAGAAAGGAGCCGTGTGTGTGTGTGTGGGGGGCACTTTAATCATAGGAGCACACCCTCGTCCCGACATTGGAATTAAGGGCCAAAGGGCAGGAGGCTGACAAGGACTCAGCAGCAGCTGAACAGCCGACCGGAGACCAGTGTGACGCTGCCCCAGGGCAGTGGAAGAGCCGGGGTGCACCCACCTCCCGCACCAGAGACGGCTCGCCTCCAGGAGTGCCCGCTTCCCCCCGGGCCTCTGCCCCTCCCTTGGGGACGGGAGGTGGAGAGAGACTGAGCATGCCGTCCCTGTCATTGGGGTGCTGGGGAAGGACGCCCTGAGGGAGCCGTTAGGACAAGTGGCCCCATCGCTCAGGAGTGCTTGTCCCCGAGCTCTCCTCCGGAGCGTGGTCCCACAGGGCTCTCCGTGCAGCTCTGTCCTCCAGGGTCCTCAGAGACACAACCTTGACCTTCTCACCAGCCACACCTCCCTCGGGGGCGCCTTCCCTGCAGATGAGGGGCTGGTTGGACAGGCAGAGGGCACCTTACTCACCTGCCTGCAAGGCTCCCAGGGGTCAGGAGACCACTCAGGTGAGCCTCTGAGGCTGGACAGGAGCCTGGCACCTGTGGATCTGGTGTCATGAGGGCTGCTTCTCCTCCTTACAGCTTTGAAATCACTCTGTTTCTCAAAAAAGTTCTTTTCCCAGGAAACTCACTATTAATCCAAGGACGGTTCTGAGGAAGAGAGACTCTGTGGTTGCACTTTGAGGAGCTGAAGGTTCACCTAGCCTGGTCGTCTTCTGGGTTGGAGGTCGCCTCAGTGTCCCTGGGAAAGGCCGAGGTGCAGAGACTGAAGAGCTGACGGGGCTGAACTGGAGTCGCGAGGGTGATATGGGGTCACGCACCTGGGGGCCAGGCTTCCAGATTTGGGGCTGTAGGCGCACTTGGCCAGCACGGGGCCCGATGACCTGGCCAGACCTCTTCTCTGGAACCTTCTGTAGTTTCCTTAGATGACCAGGAGGCTTGCCCCCTGCCCCTTGCTGTCAGCTCTGGAGACATTTGAATAATGAATTCTGTTTAAGACTAAAACCCTCGAAGTTCCATCTGTAACAAGACTCGAAATAATTACAGCTGATGATTGCCTGGCACACTCAGCCAGAAAAAACAGAACAGCTTTTGGCCGCCAGCAATTACAAGCAGCACCGGCTTCAGCACAGACAGAACTTTTAAATGAATACATGAATACATTGCTGAAGATCAGAAGGCGAGAGAGACTGTTAGAGCTAGGGTGGGGGTGTGGGAAATGAGTTGGCAAAAACCGGGTGACTTCACCCACCCAGGGAGAAGGGGGTGGTCCTCCCCTAAGCCGCTGCCCACCCTGGCACGCTGTGAAACAGCAGCGCCGACCCGGAGGCGCGTCCCAGGGCCCACACCGTGGGGCTCCCGTGCCCTGGAAGGCAGTGAGATGCAGGAGCTTGCTTGTCGTGGGTGTGGTTTGGGGTCACGGAACACGGCGCTTCGCTCCTCGCCTGGTGCAGAGATGCTGTGAGCTCTGGAGTCGGGGAACCCTGGGCTGCAGTGCCGGTTTTGCTACCACCGTTCCTTGATCAGCCGCTGAGCCTGAGCCTCAGTTTTCTCCCCTGTGAGTGCCCGCCTCGCGTGTCCTCCCGGGATTGACCAGGATGATGCCTGTGAGCCCCGGGTGCTGTCTGGAGCGGTCAGTGCTCCTCCGTGTTCAGCGGTCTCCATCCTTCCTTCTCCGCCCGCCTGGGAAGGCTCCTCGCTCCCTCCCCACTGGTTTCATCTCACCCCTTTAATCCTTTCTTGCATCTGAACCTACCTGACCTCACCTGTTGGTTTAGAGGAACCAGGCTGTTCAAGGCTCTGTGAGAAGAAAATGTGGCCAGTCATTTGGTTCGAGACTTTTAGAGATGAAACCACCAGGACTTCTGAGCCGCGGTGGAGGGGCAGGGCGACTGCCTTCTGTCCTGACTTCTCAAAATGTGCAGGTTTACTTTGATTTCCCAGCCTGATTCTCACATCTGCCTTTGACGGCTAATTCCAACCAGGATTAGAGGTAAAAGCCTGAAGCTCTTGGGGACTTTAAAGTGAGTAGGTGAGCCTCAGAGTCCTGGTAATCAGGCCACGGGAGTGGAGCTTTTCACCCTCACTTGCAGGCGGCACGATCGTGGGGCAGGCGCTCCTCACTTGCCTCTGCGGCTCAGCCGCCCGCGCCCACCTGGGACTTGGGGCAGGGTGGAAAGGCAGCTTCCTGGAGCCACCGGAGTGGGGTTCAGGGACGAGCCTCCGTGCTTTCCAGGGCATCGTCTTGGCAAACCCAGGGCAGCCACTTCTCCTCCACCGAGCAGGGTGCCTGGCTCACCCACCTCGTCTGGCCCCTCCCTCCCTTACCTCCCGCTCTCTCACTTTAAAGTGTCTGCACAGGGATCCGCTGTGCCCCATGAACTCTCCCCTTTTATCCCAAACGAGGCATCTTTAAGGGACCCTGGTTCTGTGCCATCCTGATGCCACCCGAGGTCAGAGCTCTCTCAGCCCTGACAGGTGACTTTGGGTTTGTTCACAGAGCCCTTCTGGGCTTCAGGCTCCAGCGCGTCTCAGCCGTGGGGGAGCCGTGCCGAGTCTGGCCCTTTCTCTGCCCACATTTGGGCTGTCCCGTCGCTCCTTCGTGCTGGCCCTCAGAGGAGCGAGGGTAGGTGGACGGTGGCAGAGAAACCATTCTTTACAGCAGTGGGGTCAGCACACATGGTGAGAGGAATGTGGACCTGGAGTCGGGGACGCCTGACCTGGAACAGCGTCGGGCTCTCTGTGGTCCGGTGGGGCTGCCCCGGGGCTCGGACTCCGTGGGTCAGCGCGTGCAGAGGTGACCCAGAGAGGGCGCCCGAGAGGTGGCACACACGCCTCAGAGCACATTGCCCAGACTTCCTGCCCCCCGTGGGGACGTGGGGATTTAGGAGACAGGGCTACGTCCAGGCCAGTCTTGGGCTCGCGAAGCGCTGTGCGTGGCTAACGGTGCAGCCTGGGGGCCAGTACGGCCCCAAAGCTCTGTCTAGGCCAGTAGATACTGGGGTCCAGCCAATTTATTTATTTTTTATTTTTAAAATAAAATAGTTTAGTTTTGTTTTTCCCTTAACAGAGGCCCTGGGAGTGGAATCAGGACCTCGTGCACGCTGAGCACGTGCTCCGCCAGAGCTGTGCACCCCCACGCCCTGGGCTCTCGCCCCTTTAGGCCAAGGCTGGGGGTCAGTGCACAAGAGGACACTGCTCACAAATGGTAACCCTCTGCGGTGCTGAGCAGCTTGCTTCGTCCTTCAGAGCCTTGGTTTCTCTGTTCTGACTTTTACACCAGCTCGACTTCATTAGAATCTGTCTGCCTAAGATTCACTGCTTTGCATCGTTTGCCTGTGTCTGTCCGTCCACGGCTTGTCTGTTCTTCAGGTGAATGTGAGGCTGAGCCTGTGTCACAGATAATCTGCAAACGGTTATTGACTGTTGAATAATCACCACAGAGATGAACGGGGACGGCACGTGATGCACACATTCTGGGGCTCTGTGGGGTGGGGGGTTGCCTTCTACCCTTCCTTGTTCCTACCACAGGATCTTCCATGCGGCGTGCGAATTCCTCAGTAAATACTCACAAACTGACTCGTAAATAAGCCTAATTCCCTCATGACAACAAGGAATGTTGCAAATTGGCAGTGGGATTAGTGACTGGAAGAGGATTCTGGGTTAGCCTTGGTGATGTGAGCACAGGGTTTCGTTTTGGTTCCTCCCCCAAAGTCCTCAAAGTGACAGTAAAGGATTAAAAAAAACCCCAGAAATACCGATAAACACAAAGAGATTAAGAGAAGGGACAACAGCACATGAGAGACGACTAAGTATTAGGAGCTGGAGGCAGATGGGAGAGACGCACCTGCCTTCAAACAGACGAGCTGAAACTTAAGCTCGAGTGTGTGAGTGTGTGTGTGTCATGACGCACACAAAAAGCAGACTGGAGGAAGTCTTGGCCTTGGCTTTGAGGCGCAGGCTGAGCGGAGACGGCTGGACTGACCCCAGGTGACCTGCCCCAGCCCCACCGTGACTACCCCCCTCACCCCCGCAGGGACGGGAGCTCTGCAGGGTGAGGAGGGTGGGACATTGTTCTGAAAACAACGCAGGGCTAAGCCAAAGTCTGCACACTAACCAGCGAGCCTCCAGCCCCTTCTCACAGCCTCCTCCCCAAACCAGGCGCCCGCCCTCCAAGCAGGAGTCCTCCCTGGGGAAACTGACGGGCGTCTAGCAGGAGATTTTCGGATACCGAGCACTGCCTGGTCCAAGGCAAGCCCGCGTGAGCACACGTCCATCACGTCTTGGCCGGGGGTTCGAGCTGTCCTCCTCTGGGACTCAGCGGAGCAGCGTCGTCAGGCACCGTCGTGGCGGAAGGACGTGGCGTGGATTCTGCCGAGCGGGGGTGGCAATGGGGACGGAGGGCTGGACGGCTGCCTGTTTACTCTCTAGGCCTTTTTGTCTCAAAGTGATGTGTGTGTCGTCTGTTCAAAAAAACAAACCCGAAGGTAACAATGTCTTGTGTAGCAGTGGATTGTAAGTGGACCAAACGTGAGCCTGAGTTCTAACTCCGATCGCTAGCTCCCTGGGTGCTCAGCCTCTTCCGAGGAGTCTCACGTCTCCACCGACAGCATGAGGGTGCAGGGCCCGTCCGTGTCCTCCCGGGTTCTCGCTGAGACGGGGGCCAGGCCCGCAGGGGGAGCGGCCAGTGCGTCTGGTTGATGTCGATGCTTTGGGTTGCAGGTCCTGGGGACCCCCTGAGGCTCCCTGCTCCACCGGGGGGCTGTGGGCGGGGAATCTCGTTAACACGCAGCGAAAGCTCTTCTCCCCAGTATAGCTTGACTTCTAAAAAATTCATACGTGCGATTGAAGGAATTAAGTGCAACTGTGGCTTTCAGAGCGGCTCCTGTGAGGGAGGGAGGCTGTGAAATTGCTCTCGTCTGCCTGGTCTTCAGTCTTCAAATTTGTATGTGCAATTGAGTTGGAAATTAAAGAGCACTTTTAAGGTGGGTGTGGGCGTCTAACATGGCACCACGTTAACCGTTTTAAATTTATAAATGTAATTAGAATGGGATTACTTTGGAATTAAGGAATATGGGCAGGAGAAGCTGCGTGCTTTTTCTTGGGGACGTGCCGACTTCCCCGTCCCGTGATCTGAGTTTGTGGTGCGTGTGTTGGCACCAAGGTCTCACCTCGCGGGGAACTGGGAGCCGGGATTTTCCACGCTGAAACGGTAGAGGTCCCCGCCTCACCTGCCGCCACCCTCCCTGCCTGTCTTTCCACGCAGTGGACACGGGCCACCTCGCACAGGGCTTTGGAGGTGGACAAGTTGGACACTTGTGAGTCCTGGGGATGTTGCTCTACCTGAGTGACACTGTGGTGGGATCCAGAAGTGACACTTTCTGACTCCTGGGGCTACGCAGGAGCGGGCTTTCTGGAATGAAGGGAACGGGAGCTGAGGGCCCCTCTAGTGCAGGTGCCAGAAGGAGCGGGGACGCCTCTCGGTGCCATCCCCACGCCCAGCACTTTTTCCGGCGGGCGCTCCGCGTACCAGAGGCACTGCTGCTCGTCAGGAGGGTGCGGGACTGGGGCAGAGGCTGGTGGGAAACGTGGGCGGCTCCAGACAGCACGTTCTGGAGAATTAGAGCGTCACTGCTGCTCCTCTTTCCTGACTCCTTTGACTTTGTCAGGAAAGTCTTAACAAATGTTTGGTTTTGACTGGTTCCTTTGAGACCACCAGGTCTCCTGACCGTTTGGTTGGGACATGTCTGAATCGCGGGAGAACGCCCGTGGCTCTGGGGAATTCCAGGGGGAAGGTGCAGCCCGCTTGAGATGAGGGAAGACGCGGACGCACGAGTGCGTGAGCTCAGCTCGGCATGCTCCGTCCCCCTGTCTGTCACGCCTCCTCCAAGGCCCGAGCTTGTCCGTGTTCTGTCCCCCTCCCCCCCACTGCCCTCACCGGCCCCACGTCCCGCCCAGAGCAGGCTTGGTGTGGGTGGGTGAGCGGCTTCGGGCAGCTCCCGCCGGGTCCGCAGGCGTCCTCCTGGTGGCTCTCCGGGGCCAGACACAAGCCGCGTCTCCAGTGTGCTGAGCCGGGGAGGGGAGGGCACACCGCATGTGCCTGTCCTCTGAGCCGCTTTGTCATTCATCCTTGTCATCTCCAGACGTCTTTGACCCACGACCCCCTTCTCCCCCCCAGTACATTTGCATGCTCACTGAGGCGAAAAATTACATGATTTCAAGATTACCTGGGGTCCTGTTTCCGGCCCTGGGCCCACTGAGCAGGGCGTCCCTTTGCAGTTTGCTGGGACTCAGAATCCGCCTTGGGTCCCACGCTGCTCCAGCCCCCGGCGCCTCTCTGTCTGTCTGGAGTTGTCCATGCGGCTAAGACCCGTCACCCAGGGCAGGTCCAAGGACAGCCATCAGGCACCTGTGCAGGGAGTCGTGGTGGGTGAGGGACTGAGACTGAGTGAAACAAGTCATTAGAAAAATTCTGTTTGAAGAGTTCAGAAGGAGCGGTTAAGCGTCACTGGTAAGAAAGCTAGTCTTGCTGGTAACGAGGCAAAGCACACGAGAGGGATCAGCGACTGCTGGGCCTGTGCCGCTGGAGATGTGCAGGAACCTCCCCGACAAGTAAAAGGCAGTGGGACTGAGATCAAGGGCTCGGGGTGAATAGAAAAGATTAATGTTACCAGGGGGTGGAGGGTGGGAAGGGATAGCCTGGGATTTCAAAGTTGTAGAATAGATAAACAAGATTACACTGTATAGCACAGGGAAATATACACAAAATGTTATGATAACTCACAGAGAAAAAAATGTGACAACGAGTGTGTATATGTCCAAGAATGACTGAAAAATTGTGCTGAACACTGGAATTTGACACATTGTAAAATGATTATAAATCAATAAAAAATGTTAAAAAAAAAAAAAAAGAAAAGATTAATGAGCAAAGGACGGGCTTCCTCCCCTCTTTTTTGAAAAAGGGAAAAGCGTGCTGTAATTACTGGCCAAGAGAAGTGCACACTGTGGTACCCGGACCGGAGGGCGCGGCCGGTGGCCGGAGGGCGAAGTGGCCGCCCCGGGTTGCAGGGAGGCCGGGGGTCCGGTTTGCAGTGCCAGCCGGGCCCCCCTTGCCCGCACTTCTGTGCTCCAGTCTTCACCGGACTTGGTGAGTTTCTCATCTGTCTTTTTCCTTCACCCCAGTTCCTCAGTCGTTTCATGGCTTCTGCAAATCTGTGGTGACTTGAAGGACAAAGTCCATCAGTCCCTGAGTCAGGACTTATTAAGGATTTAGTCCAAGGATGAGAGAAGCCACTTATTATAAATCTTACTAAATTAACCTAACTGAGGGGAAGGCCGAAATGTGTTGTCTGATTTAGTGGACTTCATTTGTGACCATCTTCACCGATTTTCAGTTCATTTAGTGAGAACTGACTGCTCCCTAGTCAGTGCCTGACCCTGCTCCAGCAGGCTCTTGTGCAGATGCTGAGAAGCCACAGGACAGGTCCTTGTCACTCTGGGCCTCACCTTTCTGGATGCTGGGCAGCCACGGTCAGAAACGTGTGGTCCTGAGTCTGCTCTCGAGCCCAGTGGGTCAGTGGTGCACCCCCAAAGGTCAGGAGAGCTCGCTTTTGTCCACGGCTCCTTGAACCGCAGACGCCCCTCGTGTGGTCGGGGAGGCCTTGCACGTGGCCCGGAGCGACCTTGCGGGAGGAGGTCACTTCCGGCTGCCAGGCCTGGGCCTCTGCCCCAGGAGGCCTTTTCTGGTCTGAGACGGTGGAGTTTGGAACTGAGCCGGACTCTGCCGTGGGTGTGCTCCCTGCCATCCACAGGCCCCGGGAAGCACTTTACAGGGAACAGGCGGTAACGTGTAAGGAAACACAAAAGGTGCCCTAGAGTGACTTGTGGTGGGGTGACGGGGGCACTGGGTGCTCAGAGGGATGTTCTCCGAAGACAGTGTTCAGGGCGGAAGAGACCCGGTGCCAAGGCCCCGAGACACCCCTGCCCCTGGGATGCTGAAGGGACTGAAGGGGCTGGAGCCCGGTGGGGGCGGGGAGGGGCACGGGTGTCGGGAAAGGGCGGGGGTCTCGGGGCCAGACTGCGAAGAGCTATTGGGTAAGCAGTTGTTATTCCCAGGGCGACGGGAGGGCCCCGGAGGAGTAAGGTGGGGACCGGTGTCATCTGACTTGTGCTTCCGAAGCGCTCTGACGCCCTTCCTGAGAGTGAGTTAGAAGCAGGGCCTGGCGGGTGAGGCCAGAGAGGCCAGCTCGGGGTAGCTCTGCGGTCCCGGGAGAGGTCTCGGGCGGCGGCGGGCAAGATGTCTGGCCATCCCTTGTTCCTGTGGTGGGGACATTAGACGTTGGGGATGAAACACTCAGGCTTTCTGGGAAAGTCTTTTTACTCACTTCCATCAGCTTCCGTATCTGTAAATTGTCCGTGTTAGACCTGAAATGCCCTTCCCAGCTCGAGTGTGAACACGGGCCCCTGCTTCTGGCTTGGCCATGCACAGCGTCCCCTAGCCCGTGAGCTGCGGAATCAGGAGGTTGCTGGTTACCACGCCTGTGCCTGCGGCTCAGGACTTAAACCAGCTCGGTTCTCCGGCACCAGTCCACCTCTTATCTTGTTTATACTGTTTGTTTGCCCAGAATACTTCTTTTCACCAGCTTCTTCCCCAGTGTTGATGTGAAGGTAGGTTTCAGCCTAAACCAAATAACCCTTCGTAGCCAGTGGGTGAGGTTCTGCTGCGACATCGTAGGGAAAACTGGCGGCCGAGTGGAAGCCAGTCCCGGATGAGGCTGGAGTCCACGCCAGGGACAGTCACGGCCTTGTCCCTTCTGGGCCGGAGCGACTTGAGGGCAGCATCCGTGTCTCTGCGTCTGGTGCCGAGTCGAGCCTCCCTGCAGGCGCTGAACACCCGCTCCTGGTTACCATGGAGACTGACAAGCCGGGGACCCCTCCTGCACATGACATGTCGGGGGGGCTTGTGGCTGCGCTGGCACCAGCCCACCCACCACGGGCGCGGGCAGGAGCGCGCCCGACTGGAGCTCCAGCCCCGGGAGCTGCAGGCTCTGCTGGTGCTTTTTAACTGGGCGGCACATTCTCAGCAAACACATCAAACTCTTAACGGAGTTTTTGAAAGTAAGCCTCCTATTTGAAGTGAGAAGGAAAGAAATGGACGGTTTTTATTCAGTTTCTCTTCTCTAAGAGAGACTCCTTCTGGTCTGGGGCGGGGCAGTCGAGTGCAGTCGGAGTGGGCGACACGATTCCTTAGAGCGAGCAGCGGCCCCGTCGGGGGACCGGCTGGTGCAGCCCGTCTGCCCCGAGCTGCGCGGAGAGACTCTTCCGAGCCAGGGGAGCGGCGCTGTGGTTGCCGTAGTCGTGATCAGACGTGTGGCCCAAGGTCTGGCATCCTTTAGGAAAAACAGATGATTGATCAGCGCTGCGAAGGCAACCGTCCCTGCCCTTTAGGTCTCCGTAGCGACTTTGAACGTTTAATCAGTCCGTCTGCATGTGAAGGGTTTGTCCTCCCTGGGTCTGGGTTGCCCGTGATTTCTGGATGGATTGATCAAGTGTGCCTTTTTGTGGAGTTCTGCCCTGCACCACGGATGCGAGGACGCCATTTGGAGTTGGCGTCCCGTCCCTTGGCACGTGCTCACCGGGCTCGGTGACGGGCAGATGGGGGGAGGCTGTGCTTGTGGGGGCAGGGCGGGATGGGGGCCATCTGGGATCCTGGCACACCTCGCGGGCATCACTCACGTCTGTCTGCAGCTGGGAAGCAGCGTGTGGAACCCCAAACTTGACGCAGCTCAGAAGAGGATCTCACTCCTTGCTGACGGCTGTTTGTGGCTGTGAGGGGTTCCGGCCGGGAGGCCTAGGGTGGGGAGGGTGGCCGGCGGTGCCCCTGCAGCAGCCATGGGGGTTCACAGGCCCCGCGGGGCCTGGTGGTCCAGAAGGAGGTGCTTCTCAGCCCTTAGTGCTGGGGGGCGTCTGCCTGTGGAATCGGGGTGGGGTCTGTGTGGTGTGCGGGGACCGGCCTGGCCTCTGTGCTCTGGGGTGTGGGAGACGGGGTGGGGGGCAGACCCGCACAGACCCGCACGCCCAAGCCGTGGCTCGTCTGTCAGAGGAGGGGCCACGATGGAAGTGGAGCGGGGCGCAGACCTCCAAGGTGCTCTCTGCTGCTGTTAGTCGCCTGGGGGCTGTGGGCAGGTGGTGACTGTGACAGGCCCGATGGGGCACCCGTGGCCTGCTTAGGGAATGTCCACACTTTTGGTCTTATTTGGAGACAATACCAAGGGTAACCAGCCTGAGAGACACTAAAGCCCACAGAGACCTCCAGGGAGGCGCGTGGTGGGCGCCCGAGCCTCACGCGCCCCCTGGCCTGGTCGTTAGACGGTGCCGCTCGGTAAGAAAGACCTTCCTTTACTAGAGCCGATGCGTATTCATCAAGCGCTTGTTACGTGTCTGGGCTCACGCGAAGGACACGAGGGTGAGGCCTGAAACACGTGTCTTGGCTCAGAGAAGCAGCAGGTCTCTGCCGGGGACACCTCCCACAGGCAGGAGCTGCCGTGGACCTTACTGCATGGTTTGTGCTGGACTTACCTTTGGTCAGGGGTGAAGAGGAGGACCTCCACGGCTGTCCCCGGAACTGCAGGTCAAGCGGGAAGACCACGTAAAGGCAAGGTTATCAGGAATTTGCAGGCCAGCAGTTAGACTCAGGAGCTGGCAGAAGAGCAGGCCTGGCTGGTAGAGTCCGGATCTCGCCTTTGTGTGCGTGCCTCTGGGGCCAGGCTCAGCCCGTCCAAACCGGCGGGAGCCACAGCGAGCAGATGGCGAGGCGGTTCCTGCTTCCCGGCCTTGCTCAGCCCCAGCAGCGCAACAGATGGCCCCTCACAGCCGACCAAGGCCAAGCCAGGGTACACGGGGCCTCCCTCACCTGGCTGTGCCCAGAGCCCGGGAGGGGGATGCGGGCTGGGGGGCGCGGTTCTCGGGGCTGATCCTTGCGCTGGGTGGGAGAGAGGACGGGTGAGGGTCGCAGGAGGGGAGGCCCGCTCTCCTGAGTGACAGCTGGCAGGCAGCTGCGGGGAGGCCCCGTGTGGAACAGCCACAGTGACGGCTGTTTATTGAATTGCTGTGGATTTTCTAAAAGCAACGCGAGCATCCTAAATTGCTGCAAATTACCAAGGGCTTTCCTGATGCTGGGTGAAAATACTGTGAACGTTTAAGGACACGCTCGGCAAAGGGTTGTGGTGTGGTTGCGGGGAGCGGTCGCTTCGAGAGCGCACACGCGGGCCTGTCAGTGCAAATACACGGGGCTCGCAGAGCGGCCGCGGCACCAGAGGCTGGGCCTGGCCGATTCGGGGAGGCGCCCTCCTCCTCTTTCAGTTCTTGCTTCCGTTCTCTCGAACCTGAGCTTCCCAGCCAGCCCGGCCGCCACCTGCCCTGCCCGGGGGCCCGTCTGGCCATGTCGCACCTGGCGACCCAGAGCCAGCTCGGGTCTGCCTGGGCGGCTGGTCTTCTGGTTCAGAGATGAAGGCAAGTGCAGGGGGAGGAGCTGATTGTTTTTTTCAGGTGACAAAGCCTGAAGTATTTATTGAAAAGATATTTGTTCAGCATTTGTGAACTCATGGGTTCCAGCCCCATCCCTGTGTGTCAGGAAAAGCCGGACACGGCAGTGTGTCTGCCGGCCTTGTGGGGCTGCGCCACAGCCTACCCAGGCAGCACCAGCGCCACAGCCTGCTGTCCTCGCACAACAGCCGCTTTCCCGGCTCCCCATTCTGAGGGCGAGGAGTCCGGCAGGGCTCAGCAGGGGCCCCCTCTGCTCTGCCGAATGTCTGTTTCCCCCTCGTTGCCTCGCTCTCCCCGTGGACACACGGCTTCATTACGTGGCCACACTGAGCTCGTTTTAAATCATCTTCCTTAACCATCTCCAGTGCGGCCACCTTCTCAGTGTCCCTGTGGCTCCCCGTCACTGTCCGGGAGCCGGAGTCTGGAAGAAAACAAGCCCAGAGTTTAGACGAGGACCCGATTCCAGTTTGGCCGTCAGATTCCTCCGCGTCCCCGAGCCTGGCTTCTTCACACACAGCCTCATTTCTTCCTGTCCCTGGGACTTTGCAGTTTTGCTCAGTTTCCTCCCCCACTAAGGTCATATTCTTTGGACAGAAACAAACCGTAATTTTTGGTCCTGATAGAAGAGTATTTATAGACTTGGAGGTCTGTGTCTTCCAGCCTTGTACGGAGAAGCACAGGAGACCTGGGCCTCTGAGAATTAAATTACACCCCAGCTTAAAAATCAAAGGCATCACTGTTTAGGGGCCAAATGGACTTTGAGTTAAATCAGTTCAAAGCATCAGAAAAATCTTTAGAAATATTTGAAGGGCACAGCAGGGGTCTGGGTTTGCGTTTCTCAACCTGTGGCATTTGATGTTTTGCTTCCACGCGGAGGGTGTGAGGAATTCCATTGCCTCCCGGCAGTTACGTGCATTCAGGAACCCTACTCTCCTTGGTGGTTTGCAACAAAATTCCAAGCAGGGAGGCTTTGCCGCCCATCTGGGGGAAGTTATTGAGGCTCACACCATCATCTTCACGCCTCAGTGTGGAATCCTTTTGGTCCTGGGATGGCCTCACTGAAAACCAGAAAGAGTGATGTCATTTTCGAAGCCAGTGTGGGTGTGCTTCGGAGGCCTGCCCAGGCTGGGGAGCAGGTACTGAGGTTCCCAGAGCCTAGGAGTTTAGGAGGGAAGGTCCAGTACTTTCAGGTTGGAGCAGATGCTTCCCAGATCAGCACAGCTGGACGAAAAGCAACAGAGAGTAGAGTCGGGCAGAGAGGCAGGGGAGTGGCAGGGGATGGGGTGAGCTGGAAAGAAAGAGGAGACCAGAGCCCACACTTCCTCGCCACAGCACAGTGGCCAGCTGTGATGGGACCGCACCAGGGTGACGCAGGTGGAGAAGAGGGCCGGCAGGGGCTGGGAGCCCAGATGTCTTCCCTGGAGAGCGGTCATGAGCGGAAATCACAGCAAGAGGCAAGCTCCTGCTGCAGCAGACGGGCTTGGTCAGCAGCCTTACAGATCTGTGCTCCGGGACCCACCTGGTGATCTTTGAGTCCTTGGCCAGAACACAGCCCTGACCAGCCGTCCTGGCAAAGCACATTGTAGAGGAGGCCTTTTTGAAGCATGGCTTCTCTGGGTGAAGGCGGAGCTCTGGGAATGAAACTTCAATTTCCTAGGATGTCCTTCCACTCCAGGTCTAGGAATCTCTGCTGCTGGAGGGCTGCATTTGGAAAGGGGGTCACAGGATCGACCATATGTGTGACCTGCATCTCCTTCTCCGAGAGCCCATTTTCCCATCTTTATAAAGTTAGGAGATGACTATTTTGATCCCTTAGGTTCCTTTTATCCTCTAAGTTTCCAGATTCAATCTCTCATGCTCCATGTCAAATATTTTGGGGAAAAAAAATCAGGGGAAGACAATTGTGCAATGAATGTCCTGTGCGCAAATCTCAAAAGATGTGTGTCCTTGGAAAAGACCATCCATGTATCCATCCATCCATTCATCCACCCATCCACCCAACTATCACATCATCCGTCTACCTATCCAGTTACCCATCCACCCACCCATCCACCCATTTATTTATCCATCTATCTGTCCATCTATCCATCCATCCATCCACCCAACCATCAAATCATCCATCCATCTATCCATCCAATCATTCATCCACCCATTCATTTAATCACCCATCTATTTATCCATCCATCTATCCATCCATCTACTCATCCATCCATCCATCCATCTACCCAAACATCCAATCACCCATCCACCCATTCATTTAATCATCCATCCATCCATCCAGTCATTCATCCATTCATGTAACCATCCACCCGTCAGTTTACTGGTACCTTCAGTTATTCATTCACATCATCAACGAGCATCACCCAGCCTTTACGACGCAGCCAACTCCATGGCATTTGGAGCTCTGTGGGGCAAGGACTGTGTTCTGCATATTGATGCTGTATCTAGTCCCCATGCCTGGCAGATCGTAAATGCTTAAAGATTTGCCCGATGAATGAGTGGAAGGTGACTACACTACCTGTTTTACAAGCACACCTGGCTGGGGAGCGGTTCCCTTCACTCCAGTCGATTTTCCTAATTTTTTGGCAGTTGGACATACTTTAGCGCTAAATAAATATTTGTTAAAGGAAGGAAAGAATCTCTGTGCAGCTGCGGTTGTTGTGTTTACGTGTTTTGGCCAGATGCTCACGCACCATCTCCGTAGGCAGTGTGGAGCAGTGGGTAGGCGTGATGGGTCTGGGGCAGGGGACCTACATTCTCCTCCTCACCGTCTCTAGCAAGCTGTGCCAGCTTAGATCAACCACGCAGCCTGCCCGGGCCTCCCCATTCTCATCCGCGAAGTGAGACGTCTCGCTTGGTTCCCTCCAGCTTTGAAGTGTGTGATGAGAGCATGAGGAAAGCAGGTGCAGGCAGAGAGCCCCTGAAAACGACAGCTGTGGTCACAGCAGGGGCAGGGAGGCGCTCGCCTTCTCCATCTCAACGTTAGGGGTTGAGTATCCTTTGAATATTCAGTAAATGCTTTTGAATCATAACAGTACAATACTTGGGAAGCCTTCACCTGATGGACACTTTGGTAGGGGTCTCTGTGTGACAGGCACTGTGTCACATGCTTCTTAATGAATTTCATCTTCATGACAACTAAATGAGGTAGGTTCCAGCACGGGCCCCACTTAATGGCAGGTGAGTGGCTCAGATGGGTGAAGTCAGGTCCCGGTGGTCACCCGCCAGTAACGGGAGAGCCAGTGCTGGAGCCAGGTGCTCGGGCTCTGACACCCGCGCTGTTACCCGCCTGCTGTGCCGTGGTGTGTGTGACAACCGTGTTAGAGTCTACGGTGGTGAAAATGGAACCTGAACCTCAGTCTCCACCACGAGGTGCTCACAGTCTAATTGGGAGCATGAAATATTTAGAGAGTGAGCGAGTGGGCAGTGAAGCCACGATGGGACGCGTAGGTCGCGGGAGAACTGCACGGCGCGTCATGGGTACCTCGCTTGTACATGACACTTAATGCCTCTCAAGGCGTTTTTACATCCATCATCTCATTTGCGCCACATAAAAGCGATCATTATTTATTGAGGGCTTGCTGTGTGCCAGGCACTGGGCTGGGTGCCCGCCTGTGTGATCCCCACCATGCCTCGCAGCAGACCTGTTCCACAGGCACCATTCTGTGTTAGTGCCAAAACCCCCATTCAGCTCGTTTGTGTAACACAAAGCGGAGGCGTCAGTGCTGGCGTCAGGCACACCTGGTTCCAGGGGCGCAGACAGTGCCTTTGGGGCTGGGTCTCTCTCCTCCCTCCTTGTCCGTGTCCCCTCCTGTCCTGGCTCTGCTTTCCTCTGCGTGGCCCTCGCTCTCAGATGAGTTCTGTCCTTGGGTGGCCTCAGACATCCCCAGGCCGAGGTCATCCTCCTGCCAGGGATCCCGGCAGAGAGAGGACCTCCCTTCTCAGCAGGTCCAACTGAGGTCCTGAAATTGAGCCCCGTGTGTGGGGCTGTCCCTGAACTGTGGCCGGAGGGATGGCCCATGTCCATGCCACGAGACCAGCCCCGTAACTTTGGGAAGGAACTGACCCATCAGACCCTACAAGGAAAGCAAAGACGATGTTTCTAGAATAAGGGAGGATGGATGCTGGGCAGACACCAAGGTGTGAAAGCCCACAACTGTTACTTTCTGTATTTTATGGGGAAACGGGCTCTGAGAGGGGACGCGTGCAGAGCAGGGTGTGTGCGCTGCGTGTCTGCTTCTTCTCATCCACTGTCTAGATGCGAGAGCCGAGGCACAGACTGGCTGAATGCCTTCTTGATCTATTCAGATGGAGGAAGCCTTCCAGGCTTCAGGGCAGTGCTCCCTGCAGAGCGGCCCTGGACAAAGTCCTGCAACAGACGCCCCCAACGTCCAAGGGAGGCTATTCAGGGTAAAAAATCTGCCCAGTTGGCACCACGTCCTCTTTCAAAACCTGCAGCTCCCGCTTTTGAGCCACAGCTTCTGGTTGGAAACCCACACGGGCCCTAAATTTGGAGGAAAACATGAATGGTTCCTGGCGGGCGGCCTCTTTCATAAGTAGGTTTTCAAAGCGTGGTGGTGGGTGGAGGCACCGGGCCCAGGGAGCCGGGGGCTTCGGCTGTGAGTTGCTGGTGGACACCGCCAACGCCACGGCACCCGCCAGCCTCACAGGCAGCACACAGCTTGCTTGCTTTGCTCTGGTTTTTGGGGAGAAGCAGACTCGGTCAGGGACTGGCATTCAAGACCGGTCTCAGCGAGAATCTGCAGGCGGTGCTGTGCGTGGGACGGTGTGGCTGCAGGCGTCAGACGGGCCTCTGTGGAATGTTTGTTCTGTTGTTATCAGCTGCGGTGGCCCTGGTGTCTTGGCTGAGCCCTCTGTGGCCATTTCCCATCTGTAGGTGGGACCCCAGGGCAGGAGGCAGCTGTCCTCAGATAGGGGTCAGACCCAGTTATGGAAAAGGCCCCTCACCGAGGCCAAGGTTCTCCAGCTGAGGAGGAGGTGGACAAGCACCAGTTGTAAGCAGCAGTCCTGGAGAAAGTACGTGCTGGCCCGAGGCTCACCCCCGCACTCCCGGCCTGCTGCGCAAAGACCTGAGCTCAAAGCACCGGGACCGGGCGGGCGTTCAGAACTGCACACCCCCAGCCGAGTGCACTGGAGCAGAGTTCGTCCATCCTGAGCCTCAGTTCTGGGCCGTCCTCGTGAAGGCGAAACCAGACAGCGTGTGCACGGGCTCACTGAGTGCTCGGTCCTGTTGCTCAGAAACTGGTAACGTGACCCTCGGTGACTTGAGGCCTCCATGTCACCGTCCCTCCCGACAGGCCCAGGAGAACCCACTGTGTCCTTGGGGGACAAGACCCACTGCCCTCTCAGGCACCCTTGTGCCCCCGGGCCCTGCTCCTGCTCCTGGGCCCCCTCCTTGCGTGCTTGGTCCGCTGCGCTGGGGTCTGACCTCTGTCCAGACTGTCAGTCCTGGTCTGTCTCTTATCCTTGTGATCACCGCACCCCCCTACCCCCGCCCCCGGCCTCTGTCTGGCTGGTCCAAAGAACTGTCTGGGGCCCGTCAGGTGATAAGGGAGTTTCCGGTTCCCTCCGCGTCACTCCCCAGCCTGTCCCCCAAAGGGCCCCCCTCAGCGTCTCCTCCCCCTTCAGGTCTCTCCTGCTTGTCCATGGGCTTCCCACCCCCTCCTCCAAGTCTCCCCCCACCCTCCCCAAGCACCCGCTCTGCCGCCCCAACCTCTCTTGCAAGATGTCCCGCCTGCAGGAAAGAGGAGGGTTCACGCTCCTCCAGCCCCTCTGGGGACCCCAGGCCCGGTGTCGACACTGGGAAGGCAGCACGGCGTGTTTTCTTTGCTGGTTCTCCCCTGGAAGGCTGCCCTCCCCTCCCAAATCTCCTCTGCACACCCCACCGCAAGCCCGGCAGATTGCCGACCCCGTGACCTTGGGCGTCACCAGGGTCAGCCGCTCTGCTCTGCCTGTGCTGACCGGGCAGGCCTGGGTCCTGGCCTCAGGGTGGGCGCTGGGTGAGGAGACCTGGGCCGTGCCCCGGAACCCAAGCCCCCTCATCTGTCCTGGGGGGCCCGACCCGGGCTGAGGGGGGGCAGTGAGGACGTACTCTGGACAGCATCCAAAACTGCCCTGCAAACACGGAGTATCACAGATGGCAGGGTTTTTTATTGTGGGAAAGACGCAAAACAGCACTGACCATTTCACTCCCATTAAAGTGTGCAGTCGGACATGAAGTACATCAGAGTGTGGCGCGCCTGCTCCGCCGTCCAGTTCCCAGACATTCCGCCATGCCAAGCACAGCCCACACCCATCAGCAGTCACTCCCCGCGCCTCCCCCTGCCCTGGGGGTGAGCCAGTCTTCTGCCTTCTGTCTCTGTGGATTTGTCTCCTCTGGACGCCCCACTTGAGTGGAGTCATGCAATCTGTGGCCTTCCGTGTCTGGCTTCGGGCACTGAGTGTAGTGTTTTCCAGGTTCATCGGTGGTGTAGCACGAATCAGTGCTTCTTCTCTTTTCATGACAGAATAATACTCCACTCAGTGGCTGTATAATACTTTGCTTATAAAAATGGTCGTTTCAATGTGAAATCTCATCTAGAGACTGGTAGTCATAATGGGGTGGACGGTTTGAAACTAGGGAACAGGGGTGCTTCATTTGAAGATGAGGAGGCCTGGGGGGCGGTCCTGAGACCAGGAGCTGTGGGGAGCTCTACTTCTTCCCTGCCTCCTGCTGCAAAGACCAGGACCACCAGGAGGTAATTTTGGACCCACTCCGGGTGGGCTTGAGAACACCTGTAGGACGCCTCCTCACGGGCTGACCCTGGGGAGGGGTGCCTTGGGGCGACTTGGAGCTGCTGAGAACGGAGACCTGACAGGGGAGAAGCTGTCAGGCTGGACTGAGAGCAGCGGCTGCGTCTGACGGGAGCTGGTCACAAGAGCTTGAGAGCGCACCTTCCTCTCCGCCCGCTGCCACCTCCCTTGTCTCCCTGGGGTCACCTCCTAGGCCCACCCTCGTCCTGATCTGCTCCCTGTGCCTACTGCATGTTGCCCTGTGACTTGCTGTTAGATCAGTTCCAGTTTGGATGTGGCCACTCCCAGAGAGCCTTCCCCGACCTGACCCCATAACCCACCAGGTGTCCCACGTGGCGTCTCTCCCCCCTGTCCCCACAGACCCCTGCACTTCCATCCTCGCTCCAGGACGTGAGCGCCTCTCTGCAGGTTTGTGTCTGTGCAGAACCATGTGTTCCTCGAGGCAGGACCCGCTAAGCCTTGTTCTGCGGGCGTTCGGCTTCGTGGGCCAGAGCCTGGCACGTGCTGGTGGTCTGCTGGGTGAGGGAGAGAGTGGATGGACCAGACTGGACGCAGGTGAAGCTCGGCAAGGCTGAGCTCACATTCCAACAAACCACAACCTGGAGGAGGAACCTGTGGGAGAAACGAGGCCTCCACGTCTGAGGGGCTCTCCAGGGAGTCTGACCACTGACGCGCTGTGTGTAGGGGGACTGGAGCCAGTGTGGGGGGTGGACCAGGAGACCTCTGAACCCTTTTTGGCTCAAACCTTCCAGGACTGAATGACTCGACAGCTCCCTCCCTCGGCCTGGGCCATTTCTCGTGCCCGCTGAACCCCCGCGGGGCCAAGGGGGCCACACAGACGCTGGTCAGGGGTCTTCGGTCTGGCGATTTAATCTAGCAATGCACTGCCCGCGTGGCCGTTTCCTTAATCACTCCTCCCGACGTGGCAGCCAGAGCCGGAGGTGGGGAGGCGGGGAGGCGGGGGAGGAGGTCGAGGGCATCTGACGGCTTGGGAAGCTCCGTGGGGCCAGAAGGAGGTGGGAGCTATGAGTCGCAGGCTGAAGCTGGGTCTGGTGTGTGTGTGTGTGGGGGGGGGGTAAGGCTGAGAACAGAGCTGTGGGCAGAGCGCTCGGTACCCCCCTCCTGGGGGAGCTCTGCCAGTTCAAAACCTACAATTCCAGACACTTCCTCCACCAGCCTCCCCAGACTCCTCCCCTGGCTCTTCCTGAAGGCGGCAAGATCAACCCCTTGGGAGCAGCACTCACTCAAGGGGTCACATCAGAGACGGCTGCCCGCTCAGTCCCCTCCACGTGGGTGGGGTGGCACCCACGCACCCCCTTACAGAAGGGGACCCCGAGGCCTGGGAGTGTGCTGCCCGCCCCTCTGGCCAGCTATTTCGGCTCCTTTCTGTGGTCAGAGGCAAAGTGAGAAAGTCAGAGCCGGGTGGAAGAGGTGGGTAGACGTGGACCCCCATCCCCCTGGGGTTCCCTGCTGTGGGCCCGGAGCCCCGTCGGTGGTGCTTTTCAGGAGTATGTTCACTTTGGTTTCCTTCTGGAACGTTACTGTCGGTTCCCCCAGGAGTGAAGTCTCGTGGGGCCCTTGTGTCCGCGACCCTTTTACGCTGGAACCCGAAGTGTGTTCGGTGAGCGACTTCGTTCGATGCGCGGCCTTTTCATCGCCACAGCGCCGACGCGCACCCCCCCCCCCCGAAGTCACCGCCTTCCTAACCTGCTCCCTTTGGAACACAAGAAGCGAGAAATGCGGTCAAAAGCGGAGATGCGCACAGACACAGGTCCGCGCAAAGGAGCGTAGGGAGTGGGACACGTTAACCCCCGCACGAGTCGGGCCGAGCGAGTGCAGAGATGGGGACGAAGTGTGGCTCGGATGCAGGAGGACGCGGGCCCCTGGCCCCTGGCCGCCCATCGCTGGGAATAGAGGCCTCGCACGCACGTGGGGCGGGGACGGAGCCCTCCCACCCCTGTGCCAAGTCGCAGTCCCCTGCTCGCTGATCTTCCGGCAGGGCTTTCGCCCACGAGGCGGAGCGGATGGTCTAAGGAGCCTTCCCACCACAGCCCGGGTGGGGAGGCCGAGCCTCCATAAGGGGAAGCTGAGGGCGGGGCCTGCCTGTCTCCCTCCGCGCCCTCACCTGCCGCGCCGCCCGCGCGCACGTCCCTGGAGCGCGCACATCCCGGCCCCTTTCCCCACCTCCAGTGCACAACCCCATCTCTGCCCTTCTTTCCGGTAATTCCAGTGGCCTGCAAAGGAGGCCTTTTGGAGAAAAAGGCACTTTCTCTGTTGGAAAAATGTGATGACTGAGGTGGCAGTTGGATTAAGTGGGCGGAGGGTGGGTTCTTTCCAGCCCTGGAGCCTTTGATCCAAGGAACATTGCCCAGAAACTGTGCGAGTGCAGGGAGGAGGGGGATGGGGGCAGGCGCAGCCGGAAAGGGCAGCCCTCTGGCCCTTCTGACCTCCCCGGTGCAGGAGAACCCGTGCCCTCCCGCTTCTCCATTCCCCTTCCTAGGAGCCTTGCCCTGTGGACAGGTCTAGGGAGGTCAGGGCGCCCCCTTCTCTGGACAAATGCGTCGTGAGAGGTGCTTAGCAGGGGGCTCCCCATACTGCTCAGCTCATTAAAAGGCAGTCTTGCCTTGGAGCGCGTAGGTAATGAAGCATCGCAGGGGGCCTGCGGCTCCAATAAGATGGAAGGAACTGAGCGAGAGGGGGAGTGAACCTGGTAGGATTAGTTCACTCTGCGGCAAGATGCTTGGAATCTCCTCCCACCCCCGTGCCAGGAATCCTAAACACGGGAGGCTCTCAGGAACAGTGCTGGCCGGGGGAGGAGGGCGCCGGGTGAGGCTGAGCTGGGAGAGACCATCCTGCTGCAGAGAGGAGCCAGGCCGAGGGGAGACGCCACTTTCTTTCTGCACGTGGCGCAGAACACTGAGCTGAACTGTAACCCGCACGGGGACCCTGCTCTGTCCCGCCTGCCCCATGGGCTGCCGCGCTTGGTGACACAGGTGCCTCAGGCCCCAGACAGACGCCCAAGTTGAATTTGCACGCACTTGGCTTCCCGATTTGACCCTAATTGAAGTGTCTCCTGGGTCACACAAGGAGGAGAGAGAACAGAAAGGACTTGGGGCATCATCTGAATTCAGTTGTGCCCCTGCTCCCACCAGGCTCCATGCAGGGTGCTGCAGGAGAGATGTGAACGACGCGCGTCCTCTGCCCCTGAGCTGCTCACAGCCCCGGAGAGGGAGGAGCAGGCGGCTGCTCCAGTGCAGGCCGCGGGCTCCCCCGCGACAGGCACCCGTCCAGTGTGCTTGGTCACGGGCTGGGAAGGGCCTGGGAGGCCTTCACCACAGATCAGCTTCTCGCTCCTGCCCCTGCGATGGTGGCTGTGTGCCACCAGGCAGGGTCAGAGGGTACCGGCCTCGGAGGGCCTCAGACACCTGGTGACTCCCAGAAGTAGGTTCACCCTGGGTACGTGGGACAGATACAGACCCCAGGCCCATGCTTGAGACTCACGAAAGGGGAAGTTTGCGCAGCGCCGGTGAACCTGCGTTTAGTCAGCGTTCCAGGTGGCTCTGTAATTAGCAGAGGTGGCACCTTGGCCTCCAAGGTGGGGGCACTCCTTCTCTGGGAGGCTGTATGTGGCGCCTCCCAGAGCGGGGACCCTGCTGCATGTACATGCCGTGCTGGAGCAGAGTCCTCTGTGGGTCTAGATGCACCCACAGGAAGGGGAGAGCCGGGGGCTCAGCCACTATCCAGGGCTCTGCGGGCTCGGGAGGGCTGCACCCCTGTTCCCGCCCCCACCCCTGCTCCAGACTGCAGTGTGCTCTGTCTCTGGAAGGTCACACTGTCTTGCATGGCAGCTGGCAGAATGCCAGACAAACTGGTGGGTGCCTGGGTGCACTAAATGTGATGGCAGTACCAGAGGGAGCACAGGCCTGCCTCAGGAAGTTGCCAGAGTCTTGTTTCTGGGACAGGGCCATGGACCAGGAGCAGGAGCAGGAGCGTGTGGTTTGGGGCACCATTGCTCTCCCTGCTGACAGCGCAGGACACCTCTGCAGTCCTGGGGCGATGCCCTTCGTGGCCTCGTTGACTTGCTTGGCAAGGAGCTGCTGGACCCGCTGGCCTGTGGCCCTGGCTTGAGCCACCTTGTATTCAGTATGAGAAGAGAACTCCGGTTCCACAAGGAGTGTGTCCTGTTACATCCAAGCCAGGAAGCCTTCCTGCTTTCCCAAGGCAAGCGGTTCTGAGTTTCTAAATCTCGGCCTGGGTCCCCACAGCCCCCCTCCTCTGGCCACACGTCTCCTGCTGTGCTTGCTGCTCGCACAGCCCCTCCCTACCCACCCCCCCCCAGGCTCTCCGCGGTGGGGAAGGAGGCATTGCAGGTAACGTCTTCACTCGGCAGGTGGCAGGTGAGGTAAAAGGCTCAGATGGGCGAAGTGACTTTCGCGCTGACACTCACCATGGATGTGGTGAGTGGGGGACCCACACCCAGGTATCTGGTTCTGAGTCCTCCCCTTCTAAATCTGGCCCGGCCAGTTGCATCACCCCAGGTTCATCCCCGCTCTGCACCTTTGAAAGCGTCTTCCCCTCTGGACGGCCTGCCTTTTCTTCAGCTGTCCATTCTTCAGAGCACAACTTGAAGAGACCTTCCCCAGTGCGCCTCCATCCTCTCTGCACTCGAATGACTGTCTTTAGTGCTTAATCATGTCCCGTCGTGTTGTTTGCTAATTGTCTGCTGTGTGTGAATTTTTTCAGCGCCTCTTGCTCCATGGCGGGGGTCATCTCACACACGTTCCTTGATCACCCAGCCCAACGCTAAGCACAGAGTTTAAAACTTTCCCTGAAAATCCTCAGGGAGAAAGCCGGAGGCACGCGTTTCCCTGAGGGAGTGAACGACAGTGACCCCCGTTAGCGTGTCTCAGAGTGCTGGCTTCTCCCGCGTTAGTGCAGAGACAGAGCTGTCTGGCTCAGGAGACATCCAGCTGTTCAGAGCAGCTGGGAGCTAAGGAAGAGTTATTTTGGGCTGAGTTATTTCTTGCTTCTTGAGCCCTTCCACACAACAGTGCCTGGGGTGGCGCTGCCCGATGGCGGGGACTCCCGTCGTTCCCGCGACACTGAGACAGAACAGCCACGGCGGTGCAGGCCACGGACGCGCGGGAAGGGCGGGGGGAGCAAGCGGGCTCAGCCTAGTCCCCGCCGCTGCCTCTGTCCAGCACCTGTTCCCGGGGTTGGGGGCCAGCCGCCGTCGTCCCAGACTGCTGCTTCCAAGCCTGCTTTCATGCACGTGGGGCCTGCTGTTTGCTAGTTCCTTACTGCCTCTGTCCTTAGGGACGTCACAGGTTCACGGGGACGCAGAAAATAAATAAATAAGTAAACAAATAAACCTAATTATCTCCAAAAAAAAATAAATAAATAAAAGGCAGAAATAGAGCAGAGTGCAGAGGGACAGAGTGGGGACCCCTTCCCAGTAACCATGTGCCCTGGAGGCTGAGGTGGGGGAGGGAGGAGCCTCGTGGCCACGACGGGAGCTGTTCTGGATGGAGAGGTGCGGGGGTGAGTGATGCTGATGTCGGAGGAAGCCCAAGGACCTTCTCCTGGTGAGGACCAGGTCTCCTTGGAAGGGTCGGTCTGAGCATCCCAGAGACTGGTGCCTGTAGGAAGGAGCAGTTCCCTTGAGAGAGAGGCGGACAACATGCAGACAGAGACAGACAGACTCTCCCAAGGTGCTGCTCTTGCGTGGAGCATGGAGTTTGGGGTGGGCTCCCTCGTGCCACGCCGCCTGTTTGCACTGGCTTCAGAGACATGTCAGCAGAGCACAGGCCCCTGTCACGTGGGAGCCCATGGAGGCCCATCTCCTGGTGAGGGGAGAGGGTCTGGACACCTGCTTTGTGCCGTGCCGACTTCGCATGTTGACCCTGCCATTTGGACCGGAAGTATCACAGTGGACCCCGCCATTTGGGTGCCCTGTTTGCACAGAATGAGGAGCTGGCCTCTGGGGTCTCCACGGTCCTGACAGTCCAGCTGGCCGAGGTACCCTTTCTCCCTGGGTCATAAAGCCAGTGAGAGCAGACGGTTCTCGGAGCAGCGGTGTCCAGAGACCCTGGCTGCTGGCCTGGGTGCGGGGCGGCTGGTGTGGGAGTCTCCAGACCCTGGGGAAGGGACGCCAAGTCACACAGATGCCGAAGCCAAGCACCCTGACCACCCCTCCTGCCTGTGCCGGGCGGGACGGTCCCCTGAGCCGGCATCCTCGGGGCTGGAGGACACTGTTCACTGTGCACCCAGCAAGGAGGGACGTGATGGTGACTCAGCAGGAGGGACTGAGGCTGACCCATCCTGTCCCGTTTGGTTCTCCTGGTGGCTCATCTGGGTGTCTGGGAGAAGTCCAGGCCCAGCAGGCCAGGCTCCCCTCCACCCACCCCAGACGTGCAGGGTGGGCAGCAGCCAGAAGGAGGGGGGAGGCAGGGAGTGTTCCTGACAGCCCTGCCCAGAGCTGGGGGCTTGAGGAGTTTCTTGCTTTCCCAGCAGCTCCTGTTTGGAAGCGCCTGCCTCTTTCCTCCTCCTGGGCCCTGCAGGTTTGCTCCCCCGCCGCATGCAGCCTGCATACTAATGGAGCCCCTGCCTGAGAAGAAGGCTTCTTTCTGACAGATTCTTTAAGAATAGACGTAGGTTTTGAAAAACTCAAGATGGCATTGCCTGTAATTATAAAGTAATTGGTGTAATTGAGAGCTCAGGGTCTTATGCAAATCACCCTCCTGTTTTTAACTTTACATCAAGACTATTTTTATTTTTAAATGCAAAAAACCCCCAACAGCCCACATGTGCATCTGGGTTTGACACGCGTGCGTTCCAGCCTGCGCCCTACGTATGAGAAACACAGCCGTGTCTGTGGGGGAGGACTGGGCCTTTGACTGATGGTCGGACCACTCTGGCCCTTGTGCGTCTTGGAGAAAGTCATCAGACTTCTCTCAGCCTCTGTGTCCTTCATCTGTAGGACAGGGCTGACCAGGCGAGCCTCCCAGGGTCATGAGAACTAAATAATACGGATGCGTGAGTGTTGTAAACTCTAAAGTGCATCGACGAGTATTCTGACCCCACCCCGTTACCTCTCTTCTTGGGGAAGGGCGCGTGTAGGTGGGAAGGGCTGGGCTCTGAAGCCTGCGGTTCATGTCCCGCTTTTTGTCTATAGACGGATGAGTGACCTTGTTGTTTCTCTTGTGTACAAAGGAGGGTAGGTGGGGGTCAGGTGGTCCAGAGATAAGAAGATGCAGCCTGGGAAGCCACGAGAGGCCAGGTCTCCCGTGCTGTGTCCGGAGGGAGCGTGGTCCTGCCTGGTTTTGGACTCTGGCCCCCACAGCTGCGTGAAAGTCAACTCCCATTATTCTAAGCCACCAGGTTTGTGGTTGTTTGTGACAGGAGCCACAGGGACTATTCTCACGCCTAAGCGGGGTGTGGGGTGTCTCCCGTTGGAAGATTCCACCCAAGCTGAAATCCCAGCAGCCACCACCCTGCTCAGAGAGGCCTTAGTGAAGAGAAAACTGAGTGGATCAAGTCACTGGTTAAACAAGTAATTCAACAGCACCTTCTCAGGGTCCATCCATGTTGCTGCAAATGGCATAATTTCATTCTGTTTTATGGCTGAGGAATATTCCACTGTACTATGTCTTTTTTATCCATTCATCTGTGATATGACATATTTTTATCAAAAGGCAAGAACACGTGCTACTTGGGGCACTCCAGCAAGCTTTTAAAATAGCACTTCCATCCTCAACACGATGAAGGGTGCATGTGTTAACATCGTACTCAAAGGTAAAAGATGGGAAATTTTTGAAATGGAAGACTGAACAATACATGAAATATATCTATTTTCACTACTTCTACTCAACATAGTATTAGAAATTCTATCCAGAACAATTAAGCAAAAAAAGAAATAAAATGCATCCAAATTGGAAAGGAAGAAGAAAAATTATCTCTGTTCACAGATAACATGATCTTTTTATATGTAGAAAACCCATGAATATATGTACATATATGCATGACTGTACATTGTGCTGTACACCAGAAACTGACACATTGTAACTAACTGTACTTCAATTAAAATTTAAAAAAATTATAAAAGAAAACCCATAAAGTTTTTCCAAATGGCTGTTAGAAGGAATAAATGAATTCAGTAAAGTTACAGGATACAAAATCAACACAAAAAATTAATTGCATATCTCTACACTAAAAATAAAGAATCTGAAAAAAATTAAGGAGATAATTCCATTTTCAATAGTATCAAAATGAACAAAATACTTAAGAATAAATTTAACCAAGGAGCTGAGAGATTTCTGTACTGAAAACCACAAAACAATGCTGAAATACATGAATGAGTACAAAAGTAAATGAAAAGACATCCCATGTTCATGGATTAGAAGACAATATTAAGATGTCAACACCACTCCAAGCAAATCCCAACTTGTTTGCAGAAGTAGAAAAATCTTTCCTAAAATTCATATGAAATCTCAAGGGACCCTGAATGGCCAAAAACAGTCTTGAAAAAAAAAACCAACCAAAAACTGGAAAACTCACACTTCTGTATTTCAAAACTTACTGCAGAGCCACAATAATCAAAACAGTGTGGGGCTGACATAGAGATGGAATAGAGACAATGGGATGGAATAGAGAGCCCAGAAATAAGCCTTTACATATGTGGCCGGTTGACTCTCAGCAAGGACGCTGGGACCACTGAATGGGGAAGGACAGTGTTTTTCACCAGCTGGTGCCAGGAAAGGTGGACCTTTACTTTACACAAAAATGAACTCAAAATGGATCAAAGACCTCAATGTAAAAGCTGCATTTCTAAAATTCTTAGAAAAACACATAGGGGAAACCTTCACGGCACTGAACTTGGCAGTGATTTCTTGAATATGACACCAAGAACTTAGGCAACAAAAGAAAAAGAATCGATAAACTCTGTTTCATCAAAGGTAAAAAAACCTTTTTCCATCAAAGGACACCAACAACAGAGTGAAAAGGCAGCCCACAGAGTGGGAGAAAATGTTTTCCGTTCCTACGGACGACCAGAGATTTACATGCAGGACATAAAAAGAACTCCTGCAGCCGAACAGCAGAAAACCAAACAACTCAAGTAAAATATGGACAAAGGAACTGAACAGACATTTCTCCAAAGAAGATAAACAAACAGCCAATAAACAAAATAAACTCTGCTCAGCACCACTAGTCATCAGGGAAATGGCAATTAAAACCGCAGTGAAATATCACTTCATGCCGAAAAGGACGGGTATTGTCAAAAACCCAGAAGATGACAAGGGCTGGCCAGGACGTGGAGAAGCTGGAGTCCTCGTGTGCTTCTGGTGAGAATGCCGGATGGCGCAGCTGCTGCAGAAAACAGTAATGGTTCCTCAAAAAATTAAATCAGAATTTCCGTGTGATCTAGCAACCCCGCTTTGAGGTGTGTCTGCCTAAGAACTGAAAGCAGAGACCAGAACAGACGTTTACACACCAGTGTTTGTTGGTGGCATTATTCACAGTAGTCGAAAGATGGAAACAGCCCAAATGTTCCTTGACAGATGAGTGGACACGCAGAATGTGTCATGTGCAGACAATGGCATATTATTCAACCTTAAAAGGGGAGGAAGCGTTGATACGTGCCGTTACATGGATGGCTCTTGTAAACCTGATGCTGAGCGAAATAAGCCAGACACGAAAGGATGAATATTGCGTGGTTCCACTTACAGGAGGTACCTGAAACAGCCTAGCCGCAGAGACGGGCAGCGGAGTGGGGGTGGCTGGGAGCGGGAGGAGGGACACGTGAGGGGCTGGTGTTTAATGGGGACACAGTTCCAGGAGGTGACGAAAGATCTTGGAGATGGACGGAGGTTGTGGTTTCAAAACAAAAAGAAAATACTTCATGCCACCGACCTGTACGCTTCAAGTGGTTAAAGTGTGTGCATCTTTTATCACCATAAAAGATGTCACTTAGACCCCCTTTCCTCCTTCAAGGACACCTGACACGACGTCACCAGGCAGCACCTACCACAAACCACGTGGGGGCTTTGCAGCCCACATCGCTGGTCTTCAGCAAGGGGATGAGGCACCTAAGTCTTGGTTGGGAAGGACCTGGGACTTGACTGTTGAACCCACAAGGGGAGGCTGACGGCAGGGCTGCTGACCTCAGGGGGACCAGGCTGAGGTGGTGAAGTGACGTGTTCCTGTAACGGGGAACACAGGTGAGGGCCCTGCAGGACCCCCGGCTCCCGAGAGGGGCCCGCACGTTGCCGGGCTGAGCTCTCACAGAAGCCACCCAGACGTGACTGACAGCCTCTGTGCGCGGGGCGTGGTACTGGGGAGGCTCATTCCTTCAAGGAGCTTATAGGTCCACTGGAGAAACCAGGGGAGTGCCTTCTGGTTCAGGACGACAAGGGCCAGGCTGCGAAGATGCTCGTGGCTGTCAGCTCAGAGGAAGGGGTGGTCCTCCAGGAGCGCACAGCAGTAAGGCCCGGGGCTGGGTGTGCGGGGGCAGAAGCAGGTGATGTGGCTGGAGCAAGGGGCGTCTTTCTCCCCCCGCTTTCCTTGCCTGCAGAGATTGGGCTGCTGGTATACCTGCCCCGGGACCTACAAGGAAGTTGGAGTTTGGACCGTCTCAGAAAGGCTGGCCCTGAAGCAGGAGGTCAGTCTGCCGTTGGCCGACTCCTGCCACCTGTCCTGGGGTCTGACAGCCCGTGGCCGCTAGGGTCTGGGTCAGCCAGGACTGTTCTCCTAAACACTTAGCCTGGGCGCCGCTGTGCAGGCCGGCCAGAGGAGCCAGCACTGGTGTGGGATCCTTGCAGAGAACTTTCCACTCAGTTACTAGTTCATCAGACATTTAATGAGAGGTGGGCGACGTAATTCCTGCCTCGTGGCATGAGAAGGGATTGTCTGCAGGGTGTTTACGGCCGTCGAGGGCTGCAGTACCAGCCATGATGGTACCACGCTGCAGTGGCCTTTGCGTCTGCGTGGTCACCAGGGAGTGCTCTGTGGGGACTGGGAAACGGCTGACGCTTAATTCCAAAAGGGGGAGGAATGAACCCGTATTTCCCATATGCTTGTGTGATGAATTTTACGCACATTTCCCTGAAATTGTGGGTGTTTATATTTTGATTCTCTGAAATTACCTTATTTCTCTACCTCGGATCTATTTAGGTAATTAATTAATCTGTGTCGTAAATGTCACAGCTGAGCGCTAGTCTTATTTCAATTTCCTCAATGAAAACAGTTTTACCTGCTCAGTGAGACAAAGAACTTGATTACCATCTTCTGAGAATCTTTTTTTTTTTTTTTCTTTTTCCTAATGTCCCTTTCAAGGTGCAGTGGTTCTGAGACAGTGCAGCTCTGGTCCGAGCGCGGCGGCCTCCTGCACCGCGGCCCTGCGGGGGAGGGTGGTGGCGTGTCCCCAGCCCTGCGCGGTGCCTTTAGTGGACTTCCTCCCTGTCTCTGCTGTTTCTCTCCCTTGTTTCTGAACTCCTGCTCACCCTCTTTCTTCCTGCTGTGTGTCTCCAGCCTTCCCAGGGCCACCCGGGGCCACGCCGTGGCACCACGAGGGCCGTGCGCGCGGTCCTGGCGTGCCGGAACACCTGTGAGGAGCTCCAGCCCGGCGTCACACCAGAGTGGGAAAAACAGACACGTCTCCTGGTTACTGTCAAAACTACGACACCCAGTCCTGCCACTTAACAGCCTCCTTGGCAGGCTCTTGGCACCCCCAGGATGGCACGCAGAAGCACCTCACCCTGCTCACAAGCTGCTGATGGTGTCCAAGTGCTGTGGAATTCAGTCTCAGCCCCCGAGGAGCCCGCCCAAGGCCTTCGGGACCCCGCTCTGACCGCCTGCGGGTCGGCTCTTCCTCCTGGCTGCCTGGGGCCCCGTGCTGCAGAGCCCCGTGCCTGTCCGACTCGCTCACGAGCCCCGGCCTCTGGGCTGCTGTGCTGAGTCTTGTCATGAGATGCCCGTGAAGTGCCCTCCCCGGCCACTCGAGGGCCAGCTCGAATGCCAGTCCAGCCACAGAAGGTCTTTTTGATGTCCTCCCGCCCGGAATTAATTCAAGCAAAGGTGAAACAAAGGACACGGGCCCCGTGTTGGTGAGACGTGGCGAAACGGGCCCCCCATCACCCTGACGGCATAACGGGTCGGCTGTGGGGTTCGGCTCCAAAGGCAGGTGTGCAACTTTGGACCCAGGAGCGCTGCGTCTAAGAACTGTTTCTAAGGAGGCAACGGGAAGGGGCGGACATTAGAGCAAGTGCAAGGCCATTCATCACGGGGCCTTTACAGTCGCGAAAACCTGGAAGGACGCTCAGTGCCCACGCCCATCCCAGGGACTTGGTTAAGTGAGTTGCGGTAACATCTGTGTGCTGGAGTCGTGTTCACCTGCTCAGAGTCGTGGTGTGGAGAAGTGGTTGCTGGTTTAGGAGAGCGTTGGTGATGTTTTTGTAAGAGAAGCAAACAGGATCTAAAACTGAGTGAAGCAGGCAGGGGAGGGAGACAGATGTTTGAGCCCAGAGGCGCTGGACGGGCAGGCTTCAGAGCACCGGGTTTTGAGGCCAGATGTCTACACGGTTCTCTGCGACCGTCCAGCCGGTGGCTGACCTATGGTCGGGCCCTCCTGTGTGAGCGCCTTCCCTCCCGTCTCCTCACGCCCGTCGCCAGCTTTCCTGGCGTCGCCCGGGGTGGAGAGGGCCCCACCCTCACTACGGTCCTTCTTATGCGTCAGCTCTGCGAGCCTGCCCCCGGCACACTCGCTCACTTGCCCCGGCTCCTCCTCCAGGGGCCACCTGTTCCCTGCCTTTTCGTGCCGTTGCTGGCTCTCCTCCCAGCTCCCCAGCCCCAGGCTCAGGGGGGCTGCCTCCCCTCGGCCCGCGGGTTCGGCGGGTCTGACCAGTGTGGGCCCCACGGTGTCGCTTTCTTGTTCCTACGTCTGACCGTCGGGCGTCGTCCCGGCCACTCCTAACGCCCTTGAGGGCGCTGGTTCCAGTGACTTGGGAAACGCGCACGGGGAGCCCCGGATGGTGTGTTCTGGGGCCTTTGCAGTTTTTTTTTGTTGTCGCTTTTGAATTCTTTGTGGGCATTTTATCTGACATTCTGGCGAGTGTTCGTTTGACCCCAGAGCGTGACGGAGACCACCTGTGCCTCCTGCCACCTCCTCCCCAGGGCTCCTCCTCCCCTCGCTCCTCTCGGTCAGAAGCAGAGGTTCCCCCACAGCTCAGAGACCACTGACCTGCAGGGGGCAGGGCCCCTGCCCAGGCTGCATGCTCCGCCTTGCCTGTCCCGGTGGGAGGGTGATAGTGGGGGTCCCCAGGTGGGAACCGTGCACAGTGAGGGCAGGATGGAGCAGGCTGAAGCGTTCTGGAAGTTTGGAGCCGGCAGACCTGGGATCAGACCCTAACTGCGAGGTGCCTCCTCCCCGCGGGCTGGCGTGCACCTGGACGCAGGTGCCCAGACAAGGCCACTTTCCAGCAGTGGCGGGGAGGTTCCTGGGGCTCCTGGAGAACTCCTGTCCGTTGGTGGCTGGCCCAGTGCAGAGCGGCTGAGAGGTGACAGCAGATGAGGGCAGGACCCGGCTCTCAGGACTGCAGTCCGGGGGCCTCGCCAGGTGTCCATGTGCCCCCGCTGGTCTCTGGCCCCGAGCTGGGCCGCCTTCTAGCCCTGCCTCGAAGGGAAGGTGGGCCCGCGCTGCCTGGGGTCCTCCTCTGGCGCCGGTGGCAGGAGCCCTCAGAACCGGGGAGGCTAATCCTGTTCTGAGTTACTCAAAGGAGCTTTGCGTGGACGGAACTAGAGGCTTTGAAACTTCTTAAGGCTGCCTTTGAAAGACCACCGCTACTTTCAGAGGTGGCAGTTCTGTTTGAAAGACAGATTTGAACCACCGTCTTTAAAGTCCTGGGTGGGACAGTCAAAAACAGATTGTGGCCGAGCTTCACCAGCCTGTCCTGCCTCAGGACAGTCTTAATGTAATTCCCAAGCTGAAGACTGTGGGCCCACACTCTGCTCCCTCACACTCCCACCCCCTCCCTCCCACGGCCCCTCCCCGCCCCCCAAACCCCAGGGTGACTGGTAGCCTCGGGGGAACGGCCCTGACTCTGCCCTGAGCCCGGGTGAGCTGTGCTGTGGGGAGGGGGCGGGGAGAGAAACGTCCATCGAGGCCGGGCCGTGAGGGAGGAGGCCGCAGTCCTTGTGATCCCGGGGGCTGGTGGTCCTGTGCACCTGGCGGGGGCGGGAGGCACCGCTGGGCGGCAGAGGGGACGGGCGGCACTGGCCCTGCCACCCTTGCCCAGATGCAGCGGGAGCCAGCGCCCGGCCTGGCTTTGTGGGGAGGGTCCCGAGCAGTCGAGCTGTCGTCGTCCCGGTTTACAGATGAGGGTGACTCTCGCCTGCAGTCATGTCCCCTCCTCTGGTCTCGGCCATGCTGTTCGGCGAGGGTGCTTGTCCCTGAACCCAGACCGTCCGGCACCCGAGCCCACTCTCTTGGCTGGAACAGGGGCTGTTTTCTGCAGAGGACCAGATGGGAAGCGTTTCAGGCCATGCAGACCTTGTCGAGAGTCTGTGGAAGGGCCGGCCTGCGCCTTGGCGGGGTGGAAGCCAAGCAGACGACGCACGATGTTCAGGGAAGCACGTGGCAGCAGAGGGACACGGATGCACCCCAGCTGCTCATTCAGGGACCAGCTGCCTGGCCTCTCCTGCAGAGTAGGGGTGGCACCGTCTCCCTGGGCGCCGCTGTAGGAGGACCTGATGAGACAGTGTGTGTGGGAGACTCACCCGGTGTCTGGCATGTGATTCCCTCTCAGTAAATGGGGCTTTTCCCCTCCTACCTCAGGGCAGCCCCCAGGGCGGGAGGCCCTCGGTGTAGAGCCTGGGTCGGGGATAGGCACTGGCACTCAGACAGCAGTCTGAGCGTGCGAGAGGCCTCCGCGGCGGTGCCGTCACAGCTGGGCTTCACGGAAACCTTCAGAAAGAGACCCGCCGGGTCGTGAGGCTCCCGCGGCTTTCAGATGAGAGGGCGGAGGCTTTGAGCGTAAGGATCGCAGGAGACCCCTGCCCCTCCTCCCCCCGTGAGGGTCTTATCCCTGGATCCCACGTGTCATAAACGCCAGACCCAGCTGGCTCCTTCCCCCGTGGCTGTTTCTCTTCTGAAACTTGGGGCAGTGAAGCCATTTCCTTCCTAAGGTGGGGATCCCAGTGATCGGATGTTAGCAAATCTCATCTCGTAGCCTCAGGGTCAAGCTGATTGACCACCCTGGAGGGCCCTCTGCTTCCTAACGGAGGCACGCAAAGGTCCCCCTGGACAGTCGGGCCAGCTTGTCCTTCCCTGGCTTGCTGTTGGCCTTTCTCTGCTCCCCCCACCCCGCTGTGGTTCAGCAGCTCGGGTCTGCTGCTCCTGACCCTTCATATGCGTCCTTGAGCACCAGGATGGCGAGGACAGCCCACGGAAGGTGACCAGGGTGCATCTGGAGGAGCGGGCAGGGGTGCTGAGCAGGTGACCTGCCGCTTCCTGACCAGCAGGCACACAGCGGGCCCAGTGATGCCTTGGCGACCCTGCTGCGAGACAGGCGCTGTGCTCTGACTCAGGGAGAGTGGGTGGGGCCCGGGCAGAGCCCGCCCTGGACCACTGACTCTGCCTTTCTTGTTCTGAGGTGGTGGCCGCGGCAGCGATAGGATGGCTGAGTGGGCAGCCGGCAAGCGGCCCCCGTCTCTTCCCAGCTCGCCGGTGGAGAAAGCGACGCAGTTTGCGGCGCGGCCGCATCCCCAGCGCGGCGCGGCCCTGCCTGCCGCTCGCCGTCCGTTCTTCGCCGTGTGGGTCCAGGGGCCTGTTTTGTTACCTTCGGTGAGTCCTTGCCGGCCAGTGTCTCGGTCCTCTGATGCCTCAGTTTCCATGATTTGAAAGAGGAATAATGCTGTTCGAGACGCCCCGGAGCTCAGTGAGTTAACGAGTGAGAGAGTGTCCCATGGGCTGTGGGAGGCCACGCTAAGTCCTGGGTGTGTGTCAAGCCTGCGTATTTACAGGGACACTGGTGGGAAAAGCTGCAGCCTCAGGGACACGAGGCCGCTAGTGGGGGTGTGCTGGGCCTCCCGAGCACACGCACACACCTTGGGTTTCCAGCTTCAGAGTTGCTGTTGGACCCACGGTCTTTCCCTTTTGGAACTTTCTCATCTCATCTCCACCAGCCCTACACACTGAGAGACAGACATGGAAATTCCAGTTTGCCGTGCGGGGCCAGGGTGACCACAGCGTTTCGGCTGCGGCTGCCAGAGGCCACTGCCAGCCACCCAGGGTGTGTGTGTGTGTGTGTGTGTGTGTGTGTGTGTGAGAGACACCGTTACGGGGTAGGATTCACACAACATAGAATGAACCCTTTGGAAGTGTACAATTCCACGGTTTTCAGCCTATTCACAACGTGATGTACGACCTCACCGCTCTCTAATTACAGAGCACTTTCATCGCCCAAAAAAGAAACTCCGTCCTTGTTGCAGTCGTGGAACAGAGAGGAGCAAATCTGACTCCGTCCTGGATCTGCTCCTTCAGCTCTAACCCTGGGCTCTGTTTCCTGGGCTCAGTCCTGCTGGTTCCGCTCCTTTTGTGAAAGAATGCAGCCCAGAGCCTGAAACACACAGGACAGCCTCTTCTCAAGGCTCTGACCTTTAAGGGTGTAACACTCTTCCATTCCTATGAAGTGAAAAGTTGCAGGATAGAAAATAACGTTTGTCTTGCTGGAGGTTTGCAGGGACACCATGACCTGCCGCACGTGGATGGCAGCGGGAACAAAGGACTCCGACACCAAGAAGTTTGCCACAGCCAAGCACACCTCCTCCCCTTTTTAGTGAAAAAGGAGCCTGAATTCTGAGCTGGGTGGGATGGTTCTCCAGAACATTTGTCTGCCATCTCCCAGGTCTGCTGGCTTTCTGAATAAAGTCATTGTTCCTTGCCCCAACACCTCGTCTCCCGATTTATTGGCCTGTTGTGTGGCGAACAGAATGGGTTTGGACTCGGTAACAGTCACACCCTAGTCGCCCCTTCTCCCCGCCCGACGACCACTGGCCTACTTTCTGCCTGGATGGGTGGCCTGTCCTGGACGTTTCATGTGTGTGGAATCACGCAGTGTGTGGCTTTGGTGACTGACTTTCCACTCAGCATCATGTTCGCGAGGTCCACCCAGGTAGCAGCAGGTGTCAGAACTTCACTCCTTTTCATGGCGAAATAATATTCCATTGTGTGGATGGACTACATTTTGTTAATCTGTTCGTTTAGACTTTTGAGTTGTTCCCATGTTTTCCTGTTTTGAATACTGTTGCTGTGAGCTTATGTGTGCAGAGTTTTGTGTGGACTCATCATTTCAGTTCTCTTGAGCACAAACCTAGAAGGGGAATTACGGGGTCACGTGGCAACTCTATGCTTATCTTTTTGGAAACTGGCAGATTGTTCTCGAAAGTGGTGGCAGCACTTTACCGCGCCCCCAGCAACGTGCAGGGGTCCCAGCGAAGAAGAGGGCTCCCCTCTCACGTCCTCATCCGACTCCTGTTACTGCCTGACCTTTTTGTTCTAAGCATCCTAGCAGGTGTGATGTTTTGACTTGGGTTTTTCTAATGACCAGTAATGTTCAGCATATTGTGTGATGGGCTTGTTAGCCCTCTGGGCATCTTCTTTGGAAAAACGTTCTCAGACTCTTCACCCATTTTTTAGTTGAGTTATTTGTCTTTTTTATTGTTGAGACGGAACAGTTCTTTAGAATATTTTGTATGTAAGTCCCAAATCAAATGTCATTTGCAAATATCTCTGATTTTGTGGGTTTTCTTTTAACTTTCTTGTTGGGATCATTTGAATTCCCCTTTTGTTTGTTTGTTTGTTTTTTAGGGGGAGAGAGGTAATTAGGTTTTTGTTTATTCTTGGTGGAAGAACTGGGGATTGAACCCAGGTTCTCGTGCATGTTAGGCACGAACTCTACCACTGAGCTGCACCCTCCCCGCTGCTGGGATCATTTGAAGCACAACCGTTCAAAATTTTTATTTTATGTTTAGTTTATTATTGTTAATTTTGGTGCTGTTGGTGTTATATCTCAGAGCCCATTAGCTAAGGCAGGGTCACTATGTTTTCTTCTAAGGGTTTTATAATTTCAGCTCTTATGTTTAGGTCTTTCATCCCCTTTTACTTCTGTGTGTTGTGTGAGGTAGAGACCCCCTTTCATTCCTTTTCACCTGAATATTCAGTCGCCCCAACACCATTTGTTGAAAAGAATATTTTTTCCCCAATGAATTCTCTTGGCATTCTTTAAGAAAAAGGTACCCATTTACTTCTGGACTCTCAATTCTGTTTTATTGGTCTGTATGTGTATATCCTCACGCCAGCACCATGCAGTCTTTATTACTGTTGCGTTTGTAGTAACTTTGTGAACCAGGAGTGAGTCTTCCAACTTTGTTGTTCTTCTTCAAGATTTTTTGGCTATTTTGGGTCTCTTGCATTTCTATGTGAATTTAGGAGCAGTGTGTCAACTTTGCAAAAGAGGCAGCTGAGGTTTTGCTGGGGATTACACTGAATCTGTAAATCAGTTTGGGGAGTATTGCCGTGTTATGAGTATTCACTCGTCCTTTCCCTGAACAGGGAATATGTTTCCATTTATTTTTATCTTGTTTCATTCCTTTCCAAAGTATTTTGTAGTTTTCAGTGTATGAATCTCAAACTTATTTTCTTAAATTTATTTCTAAGTATTTTATTGCTGCTGCTGTTACCGTGAATGGAAATTTTTTAAGTTTCACTTTTGGGCTGTACATTGCGAGTGTATAGAACACAGTCCGCGAGTCCCACATCCGCAGGTGCAGAGGGCTGCCTGTGTTCCGCCGTTTTGCATAAGGGACTTGAGCGTCTGCTGGGGTTCTGGAACCGGCCTCCTGAGGACACCGAGGGGTGGCTGTACAATTGTTTTCCTGTATTTGATCTCATGCCTTGCAAATTGCTCAACTCATGCATTAGATTTTTAGCAGACTCTTTGCGGCTTTTTAATATACAAGATCATGTTGTCTGTGAATGGAGATAGTTTTATTTTTTCCTTTTCTAACTTGCTTGCCTTTTATGTATTTGTCTCACCTAGTTTCCTTGGCTGGAAACCCTAGTACAATCTGAAAAAAAGCTAAAGGGAGGTTGTCCACCTTAAGGCGAAAGCACTTGGCCTTCCACCATTAAGTACGATACTAGCTGTGGGCTTTTCGTCTGTCATGTTATCAGGCTGAGGAAGTTATCTTGTGTTCTTACTTTGCTGGATGTTTTCATCATTAAAAGTTGTCCAATTTTGCCAGATGCTTTTTCTGAATCTATGAGATGATCATGTGGTTTTTGTCCTTGATTCTACATTCATTGATTTTAATATATATACTAAACCAAACTTGCACTCCTGGGATAAAAGTCACTTGGTCATAGTAAGTAATCTTTTTTTCATATGTGGCTCAATTCAGTTTGCTAGCATTTTGTTGAGGATCTTTGTGTCTCCATAAGGATATTGATTTGTAGTTTTACTATCTTGAGATGTCTTTGTCTGGTTTTGGTACCAGGATAGTAATGGCCTTGCAGAATGAGCTGGGGAGTGCCTCCTCCTCTTCTGTTTTTGGGAGAGTTTATGAAGGATCGATGCTCATTCTACTTTAAGCGTTTGGCAGAATTGACCAGTGAAGACTTCCTTCTCAGGAAGCTTTTGATCACTAATTCAGCCTCTTTACTTGTAGGTTATTCAGCTTTTCTGTTTACTTTTGAGTTAGTTTTGGTAGTTTGTGTGCTTTTAGGAGTTCATCCGTCTCATTTAGGTTATCTATTTGCTGACATACAATTATTTATAAAATCTTCCTCATCGTCCCTTTTATTCCTGTAAGTTTTGTAGTGACATCCCTTCTGTCATTCATGCTTTTAGTAATTTGAGTCTTTTCTCTTTTTGGTGTCAATTTTGTCAGAAGTTACCAGATCTTTTCAAGGAGTTAACTTCTGCTTTTGTTAATAACCTTCTTCACCCATTTTCCGTTCTCTGTTTCGTGTATTTCATGCTCCTCTTTGCTATTTTCTTCCTCCTCCTTGCTTTGAGTCTTACTTGCGCCTTTTTTTCTGTTTTCTTAAGAAAGGAGATTTGGTTATTGACTTGAGATCCCTCTTTTAAAAAAATATACGCATTTAAAGCTGTAGCTTTCCCTCCAAGCCCTGCTTTCACCACAGCCCTTAAGTTTTGGGATGTTGTGCCTTTATCTTCTTTCGTCTCCAAGCATTTTCTAATTTCCACTGTGATGTCTTCTTTGGGTCATTAGTTACTTAGGCTGTTGTTTAGTTTCAACATATGTATGAGTTTCCTGAATTTCCTTCTGACATTTAATTCTAATTTCATTTCATTGTGATCTAAGAACATACTTGGTGTGGTTTCAGTTCTTTTAAGAATCTACCGGGGCTTGTGTTGTGACCTGACGTGGGCTCTCCTGGGGGAGCCTCCGCGTGTACCTGAGGGGAACGTACAGTCTGCTGTGTGGGGTGGAGAGGTCTCTGGGCGTCTGTGGGCCTAGCGGGTTTATAGTGTTGTTTGAATCTTCTGTTTCTTCATTGGTCTTTTGTCTAGTTCTTCTGTACATTATTGAAAGTAGAATATTCAAAGCTTCAACTTTTATTATTGAATTGTCAGTTTCTCCCTTTACTTCTGTCAATTTTTGTTTCATGTGTTTTGGGGCTTCATGAGTCCCAGGGCTGCACTGCCGTGTTGTTTTCTGTTGCACCTCAGAGCGTCCTTTCTTGGGCCTGACAAGTTTCTGTTTGTTGTACTCTGCTTGTTTCCTTAATCAGCTTTCTCCAGGCTCGGTGCCGTCAGCTCGTGTCTGAGCACATGTCCAAGGCTTTGTGATTTGTTTTGTTCTAGAACTTGCTTGTAATTGATTCCATCTTTCCATTAAGCAGGGCTTGTGAATAATGCTGGATAAGAGGGCATAGGTTTTTGGAAATTGAAACTATTATTTTTAGTCTATTCTATTCTTTTTTTTTTCCAGATGGAGAAAGTGGATCCCAGCCCAGAGAAGTGAAGTGATCCATTCCAGGTCACACAGCAAGTTAATGGCGGGACAGAGCTAGAGCTGAAGGTATTTGACTCTTTGCTCACTACTGTTTTGGCTGAACTACTGACGTCTGCATATTATTATTCTGTGGTTTCTCTGTGCGTGTCTGCAGGCTTGCGCTTGGCTGGAGACTCACCTGGGGACCTTGCTCAGAAAGTGTGCTCTGTGCACATGGATACGTACGCGTGTCTGCCCCCATCTGTTTCTCCCTCAGGGACTCTCACTCGGTGGGGCTGGGCTGGGACCACAAGTCTGCTTTGCAGGACGTCTTCCCCAGTGATGCTGATGCCCGGCCAGCTTTGGACGTGCTGGCTACTTCCCTACTTGGCCCTGTGGCTTTATGACGTAGATACTCTCAGTAAAATTTTCCTTTAAAATCGCTTTTCTGTATAATCATTGAAACCGGCTTGTCACTGGGCAGTTTTATTTATACCTCATCGTCACCGTTCTCTGGACTCCTCTCTCCCCACTCTGTCAGGCGGCAGCTGAAGCCTGGAAGGTACTGAGAATCTTCCAATCCATCCAGACAGACGCCAGAAGGGCGTTCCGAGTGATGACCGTGGGCGGTGGGACCGAGAGGATTTTCACGCTCCTCGCGCCTCGTCGCGTGTGGGCCTTTTCCTTTCTGAGCTCAAAGCAGGAGACGCGAGGTTTATGGAATTGCAGAGGCAGGAACACCACTGCCGTGCCTTTGTAGCCGGTCCTTTAAAGCTCAGGTCTCGGGACCTAGGAGCCTGAGGGCAGGCTTCATGCCGTCTGCGACTCCCTAAAACGCCAGTCCACATTTTGGGTGCACGTTGTCGTGTTCTTCTGGGCAGGGGCCTTGCCTTGCAGGTTTCATCAGGGTCTCGAGGTCCCACAACCCTGAGCGGTGGGGGTGTTGCTAAGCCTGGCTGTTTGCTGGCAGGTGCACCCCAGGTGCCAGGTTCCCACCTCCGACACGCATGGTGGTGCCTTGGGTTTCGTCACCTGTGAGACTGTCCCTCAGGTGTGGGTGAGTGAGGACGGGCAGGAACAGAATTCATGGTGACCAGCCATGCTTTCCGTCAGCAGAGAGTTCTTTTCTCTGTTAAAAGAGTCGCAGAACAGGCAAGTGGGAAAGGATATGATGAGAAAGAAATGTGAGCACTTAGGAAACTTGACGGTGTTTATAAACTACCAGTAACTGCAGTGCCGTTGGCGTCTCCAGTGGGGAGTAAATGTGAGCAGCAAGTTTTAGGCCCAACCTGCTGTGATCCCGGGTTAGGCACCCACCCAGGAAGGCGACCTGCAGCGAGAGGTCAGCAGGCTGCTTCTCTACAGGGGCAGACGGTAAATATTTCCAGCTTTGCACGTACAGCGTCGTAACGACTCCGCTTTGCTGTTGTGGCACAAGAGCGACTGAAGACGTTACGTAAATGGATCGATGTGGCCGAGTTCCAGGGATGCTTTGCTTGTGGACACTAAAATTGGAATTCTGTATGCTTGGCACATGTCACGAAATCCTTTTCAGCTTTTGATTTCTTTTCAAGCATTTTCAAAGTGTAAAGGCCGTTCTTCGCCTGACCTTCACGGTCACACAGAAGCAGGCGGTGCGTTGCATCTGGCAGGTGGGCTCCAGTTCCCGACCCCTGAACTGGGGTCATCTGGAAGCTTCGGATCTTGGAATCCAAGCTGAAGAATCCAACCACTGCCCGGTTTTCTCCCCTGGCCTTGGCTGCAGAGCCCAGAGAGCAGTGAGGCAGCGACGGTAACGGTTGAGCTTTAGTGTCAGGTGTGCTTGTAACTCGGCGAAAGCTTGCTTCCTGTTACGCTTCCCTGAATGACGTGCCCGGCTGGTGTGCGGTGCTTTTCAGCTCCCAGAGGGCTTGTGCCTGACGGTCTCGTTTCATTTTGTTAGAAATCACTTAAAATTTATTTTATTCACAAGAGTAGAAGATGAAACTATCCTTATTTGTTTAAAACAAAATCAAACGCAGAAGTGAGTTTCCATAGGTCCTTTCTCAAATCCACTGTTTGCGCCAAAGAAAATTGTTTTGAGTTTGGTATGAATTCTTCCCAAATTCTTCCCGCGTGTTTGTAGCATTTTCACATGGAGTTGAGGCTTTGGGGCTTTTTCTTTCTCGCTTGCTCACGTGGTGACGTGTGCATATCCTCCAGCTTGCTTTTTGTTACTTTACAGAAGTCTGTCGTGAAGCCCGTCCCACGTCCGTGTACGTGAAATGCCTGTTTCGTCGTGACTTGCGCAGCCTGGTCCGCAGTCTGCACGCACCGCAGCTTGTTCACTTTTTTCTTGGTTGATGATCGTTTTGGTTGTGTCTCATTTTCCTGTGACAAACAATGCTGCAGTGAACGTTAACCCACGTGTGCGGGGTGTCTGGGTGGAGGGTTATCCACGTGTGGAGTTTTAATAAATGCCATCTAGCTCCCCTCCAGAAAGAATAAACAGTCTGCACCTCCACCGGCAGCAGCGCGCGCGCCCCTGTCACCCTGTGACGTCAGCGTGTTCTTTCTGCCGCTCGTGTGAGCACGAAGGGGCGCCTCCTTGACGTGACCTGCGCCTTCTCCCCTGCTTGTCAGGCTCCGTCGGTGTCGCCGTCAGTTGTGCGGGCGTGTGCCTGCAGCTGTACTGAGCGTCTTTCCTCTTTGGCCACTTCTGTTTGTGTCCAGTGTACGAAAATCGACTTTTAACCGTAAAATTAAGGATTTCTGATTAATGAGGTAAACTGTAGGTAACTTTATCTGAAGAGTGAAAGATTGAGAGCAGATATTTGTAAAAGAATGGATGAGATTTATATATAATGTACACAAGTCAACCAGAAAAATGTACTGGGGGCCTAATAGAGAAATGAATGAAGGACATGGGCAGTAGTTCACGGGGGGGTGGAATCCAAATAGTCAGCAGTTTCAGGAAGGTATTTATCCATCGTACGGGGAGTTAGAGAAGTGCAAATAAAAACTACAGGTGGCTACCGAGTTAGGCCTGTTAGCTTAGCAGAAATTTTAAAGTTAAATGATGCCGAGGACGTAAGGAGGTGGGAAATCACACGCTTTCAGCAGGACTTGACTGCTGGCCTGCTGCAGCCGTGCTGGTGGTCGGCTGGGACTGGGTGGCCCTCCTCGGTGCGTACCCTCGAGAAAGTCGCTCGTGAGTCTGTAAAGGTGCGGATTCCGCAGAGTCACTGCAGCCTCCTTGGCGGGGGCGGGGCAGCACAGCCTCGGGGTCCGTCTCCCGGTGAACGGAGAGGCCCTTGTGACGGGCGTCAGGAGCTTTGCACGGCGGCACTGGGGGGGGAGGAGCGTGTAAGATGGGATAGCTCCGTGCACGCTTATAACATTACTGTGAACAGCCCTCACGTGTATCCCCTAGACAGCGGCTGCCTGTGAGGAGTGGGGGACTGGAGGGGGACCTGGGGTAAGAGGGAGCCTCGTGCAGGTCAGCGATGATAATGGACCAGCAGCAGGGAGTCTGGTTAACTCAATCCTGTGCATCTGGGTTCCTGGCGGGCGGAGTCTTACTTACTGCATGATCACAAACATACCATCCTGTAACCATTTGTAACATTCCTACGACTTGCTTTCTAGATGTAGCTTCTTTATCTGTTGGAGTTTGTGTTTCCTCTGTGCTTCAGTCAGAGATGGAATAGACGCTTCTCACTGATGGTCAGTGGTTTCAACACCGTTACAGAATCCGTGCCTCCCTCACTAGCTTGACATGTGACTTTTATCTGATACAAACTTCCCATGTGGATATGGGCTCCGTGATTTATTTGGGTATTTTTGTGGCATTTCCATACTGTTTTAATCACATAGCTTTATAAAATGTCTGTATGTCCTGTCGGGCAAATCTCCACCCCTGGTTCTTCATTTCAACATTTTGTCAGCTATTTTTACACTTTTTTAATCAGCTTATAAATACCATGAGAAGTTCACGGGCGTTTTGAGGTGGCCGAGCCTGTTAAGTCTGTAGACTAGGGCGGACGTCGTGACAGCGAGCCTGCCTTCCTGTCCAGGAACACGGCCCGTGCCTCTCCCCCCGCCGCGCCCCGTGCTCTTCAGTAAAGCTGCGGAGTCGGGTTCATGTGGGTCTGATGCGTTTCCCACAAGGCTCAGCCATAAGTATTTCATGGACTGTTTCTCATTATTAATACGAACGTCTCTATTACAGTTTTCTCGTTTAATTTTGCGGGAAGTTCAGAAGCTTTTGATGCTGGTCTTGCCATCCTGGTGAACTGCTGTCATTGATTCTAATAGTTGTGAGACTGATTCTCGTGGATGTGTTAGGCAGACAGTGTGTATTTAACAGGTAGCAGTGTTCTTCTTTTCCGGTATTTTTTCTCATTGTGTGTGTAGGACCCCGTCACAATGCTGCTCGGGAGGGTTGAAAATGAGCTTCTTTGCTTTCATGAGGGGATTTTCTGGCAGAAATTCCTTGTTTGGTTAAGGGTGATGAAGTGTTCTTCTATTCTTAATTTTCTAACTTCTGATTTTTTTAAGTCAAGAATGGGCACCCAGGTTTGCCAGCGTTTCCTTTGCATCTATTGTAGTGACAGTGATCATGTGTGTTTTCTCATTTATGACATGTTTTGATTTTCTCAAAAACTCTGCGAGGCAGGTATTAATAGTCCCGTTCACAGAGGAAGAAGCCGAACAGCCGGGACGTTGAGAAGGGGGCTGGCGTGGGCACGGCGGTGCGGACCCCGGACGGTTGCACCTGCACTCCCTGCGCGCGGGCGTCCTGCCCGCCAGGCTGCAGGGGCCAGAGGCTCACTCAGGTTTGTGAGACGAGGGTGGGGATGCGAAATTCCTGAGATTCCACGGCGTCGACTGTACGTCTGAGGATGTAGCCCAGGAACACAAGGGGTGTGCGAGGTTTATGAACAAGGCTGTTTGTCACATCGTGAAGGAGGAAGAGGGGAAGACAGAAAAAGCCCAGTAAGAAGTGAGCTGTCGTCCATCACACGGCCGCTGAGTGAAATTCTGCGCTCTTGTTAAACTATTTCTGTAAATTGCTAGTGACGAGACGTATTTTCATGATAACATAGTAGGTGAGTTAAACACAGCAAATCTATTACATTCTGGAAAGCCTCCAGGACAAATACTGGTGAGAGGACGGAGCTGGTTGGAGGACCAGGAGGAGGGAAGCTCCTGGGGGTGGGTTTTGGAGATAAGCCAGGCTTACTTGGTCCGGCCTCCCTGGAGGGTCGTTTGCTCAAATGTGTCAAGGTTATTTAAGGGCTGTGGCGCCCGCACCTTGCACTCCTGCCGTGAACTGCCTGGTGTGTGCGGTGCCCCAGTGCACCCGGCCTTGCTCGAGTCAGAAGTTCTGCAGCATCAGCCCCTCCCTCTCCTGGTGTCTCTGTCTGTCTTTCTTTGTCTGTCTCTCTGCCTGTCTCTATCTCTGTCTCTCTCTCTCTCTATCTCTGTCTCTATCTCTCTGTCTCTGTCTCTGTCTGTCTCTCTCGCCCTCTCTCTCTCTCTCAGGAGTCCTCTGCCTCTGTCACCTCCCCAGCCCTCCTGCCAACGGCAGTGGTCAAGCTGTCACTGCTGGCTCTGTCCAGCGAGCCCGACACCCTTTGTTGTAATAATCCTCTAGGCAGGCGGATGAGGCGGCTCTCTGGGAAGCCCCCTCCCTGGGAAGGAATTAGTGGCCCCTTAGATTATCGAGGAGCTCTTCCGCCTCCCCTGAGAGAGGGATCGGGCGCCCTGGAGAAAGCAGAGACGGTATTTAGACTCAGGACCCAGCCACGGCCCACTGCAAGCCGCGGTCCAGGGTCCCCTGCCCACATGCTACCTTCCTGCGTGACGCCTACCAGCTGCTTTCTTCCTCCGCTTTTGCGAAAGCGCCCATCACTTGGTCTGAGTCTAAGCAAGAGAACGGGGCGGTGGGGGAGGGTACAAGTAGCAAATGCCTCTGCCAGCTGACGGTCGGCCTGAGAGGCGGTCCCTTTCCAGTCTGGCTCGTGTTTCTGCCCCCGCGTCCTTCCTGCTGGGGCGTGGCTCGACCCCCCGCAAGGCCGGTCAGCGTCCTGCAGCGCGTCAACATAGCTCTTACTGCGCCCCAGGGGCGTGATGGGGGCTTTGCAAGGGTCATGGTATTTAACCCACAGCAGCCTGTCGTTTGCTGCAGTTATCACCGCCCCCATTTTAGAGACGAGGACACTGAGACTTAGGACAAGGAACTTGGCGGAGACCCCACAGCCAGTAGCAGCTGAGCACAGCGGCAGAGCGGACGTCAGCCAAGTACGTCCCACCTGCCAGCACGCCGCCGGCAGTGGCTCGTGTGTCCTCCCGGCGCCCTGTCTCACCACGAGAGAGCCCAGGAGGCTGAGACTCGGGTGGCAGGTGACTTGCCCGGGTCTGCTCAGTGGGTGGCGGAGTGGCTCTGTGCCCGCGTCAGGGGGCCCCTAGGACGCTCGATTTCAGCAGATTGTCTGTTTGGTGCCAGTTACTCAGCGGGAACCACATTGGGTTCTTGGGGTCACAGGTGGGATGAGGCCACACGTCAGGGAATGCTGGGTCTGGAGAGAAGCAGCCATGAAACGCAGTCCTGACGCAAGCTAGTGAGCACAGAGGATGCGCACAGAAGACTCCCGGGGGTGGGGCTCGATTTCAGTCTGAGGAGGGGATTGGAGTCGGTTGATACGTGGTCGTGGGTGATGCGTTCACGCAGGGGCGTGGGGGGAGCTGAGGGCAGCAGGGCGGAGCTGTGCCAGCGCCAGGCTGCGGGCGGGAGGGGGAGGCTGGAGGGTCAGTGAGGTGATGGATGCGGGGAGGGCCAGCGGGCGAAACGGAGCAAGTCGGCAGCATCCTGGCCACGGGAGACGCGAGACCCCGGGAGAAGGCGCGTGGGCTTTATCTGGGAGAGAGTCAGCCGCTAATGGGACTTCCAAGCCGGGGGAGCGACAGAGTCAGAGTGGAGACGAGGGCGAGGAGGAGTGGGGCGGCGCCTGCAGCCTCCTGGACCCGAGGAGACAAGGTCTCAACAGACACTGCATGGATTCCGCCCCCCCCCCCCCCCACCGATTTTGGTCCAGGAAGGTGGGCCTCCCTGGGGTCGGACGGATGGGCTGTTGACAGGCAGACCCTCCCGGTCTACACCCGGATTCTGAGAGCCAGGACGGCGTGCCTCCCAGTGGACTGCTGGCCTCCCAGGCCTGAGGCTCGGGGGGTGACTGAGAGGCAGCAGGTGAGGTGGAGCTGTGCTCAGCTCCTCTAGGGCTTTGTTGACAGGTTTTAAATTTGCAATTTCATGGTTTGGTTACAGTGGGGTTGGTTAGTAAAATGACTGAGTCGTTAGGGGAGACTCGGAAATCCCTGCGGAGCCCGAGGACCACAGCTGCTCTGAGTTCCCTTTGCGGCCCCGGTGGGAGGCGGGTTTCTCTGGGACAGGCTGGCATTGCTCGCCCCAAGCCACCGAAGTGTCCAGTTCCGGGGTCGTTAGCCGTGGCGGGAAGGGCGTTGCCGGGAAGGGCAGAGTGATTAACGGGCAAAGTGGTGGCGGCAGTGGGTGGGGAGGGTCAG